>NC_051069.1:89686783-90337408 GCF_004664715.2 Peromyscus leucopus | reverse complement strand
TGGAGAACTTCTGGAGTAATAAGATTGAGTGACTTTGTTAAAGTGCTCCTAAGGGAGGCGCATGCGCCCTAATTGCTCTTGTCTGCTTCTGACAGTCAGGCTACCTGAATTAAGCGGGCGAATTGAAATTTTCAATGGAACCATCTGGGAAATCACCTTTAACCTTCCCAGTGCTCCGTCCAGCCTACTGTTCATTACAGAGGAGACCCTCTCATCTCCAGCTTTCTTATATGAGTGTGCAGACGTTTCTTTTTCTGCCAGAATCAGGCAGTGCTTAGGGACCGAACGGTGACCTGGAGGAGGGCAGTAGGCGGTGCCCTGGGCACCTGTGCTCAGGGACCGCAAATCTGACCTTTAACATTGCCTGCTAGGGCACAGGGCTGAGCTTTGAATGAACCTTCTCGTTTTTCCACTTACTGATTCTGTAGGGCTTAGACTCCAACTACCTCGCCTGGTGTGGCTAATTCAACAGAAGAGAAGATTCCAAGAGCAGGTGCCGAGCAAGAAAAGATGCGCAACTGTAAGGTGTGAGGCCAATCCAATTCCAATTCCATGCACAGCGTCCGATTCTTAAATCACCCAACAAATGTTTGCTATGCGTAACTGCATGCCAAGTATTATGTCAGGCGAAGGGAGGGGGGGGTTAAGTTGAATTGAGCACCATTCCAGCCCTCAGGCGCTAGCCACCTGGAGAGAGAAAAGATGAATGGAGCACAGCGACAGAGCGGGATTAGTACAGTGACAAATGGAAGTACATGGGGTGGGCATCAAAATAGGGGGGAGGGAGGGCTGTAGAGGCTTCTGGATGGATGGGGTTGCAGTTAGGTTTTAAAAGGCAAGTTGGAATTTGAGAGCGAGAGATGACCCTGTTCCTGAAGCATGGTTGGCTGGCACATGTGTGAAGCCTGCTCATTAGCTAGAGCCTGTGCGCAGGTAGACAGGGGTCACAGAGAGTCTAGAGTAGGGATATGCTGTCCTGTGGAGAGCTCTATCTCCCAGATAGTCAACTTGATGAGTGCATGCCCAACTTCAGAAAGACCCAGCAATCTCTTGTGTTAACTGAGGTAAAAGATGACCGAGGGAGTGACAGTAGAAAGAAATGATATTCTTTTGGGTTTTTAAAGATCAATTGATTGTGATTGTATGTGTTTGGGTGTTTTGCCTAAACATATATATGTGCACCACATGTGTACAGGCTGGTGGAGAAGAAGGCATAGGGTCCTCTGGAACTGGGTTTTGATAGATAGTTGTGAGCCACCATATGAGTACTTGGAACTGAACCTCAGACTCCTGCAAGAGCAAAAAACACTCTTAACTGCTAAGCTATCTCTCCAGCCCCACGATGACATTCCTTTAAATTATCAAAATAAAAATAAATGACCAAAAGAAAAGAAAGAGAAGAACAAAGAAATTGGATAAACAGTCTGATTATCACTGCTTCATTCACTATAGCAAAGAACTGGAATCAACTTAGCTATCTATAAACAGATAAATGGATACTGAAAATTGTAGATACATACATACATACATACATACATACATGTGTGTGTGTGTGTGTGTGTGTGTGTGTGTGTGTGTGTGAATACTGCTCAGTTCTAAAGAAAAATAAAGTTAAAAGTCTGCAGGAAAATTGGTGGACTTAGAAAGTATAATGTGAAGAGAAATCACACAATCTCAGGAAGACATAGACTGCATATTCTCTCTCACATGCAGAATCTAAGCAATAATATGTGTATATATGTAAACCATTGTACATGTGGGCACAGTATAACTCAAAGAAAAGAGAACAAGAACAGCTAAATATAATGAGATGAGGAAGACTGGATGCAGGTAGAGGACATGAGTCATTAAGAAGGATATTAAGCTATTTGTTTTTCTAGTTCTAATTCTGTTATAGAGTTTTTGGGGTCAGTGGTGGAAAGTGCATATGTTATATTAAATACTGAAAGTATAAAATTTAATGTAAAGTGTGACAGTTTCCATTTCAAATGCCAATTCTAACTGTATAGAATTCTAACCGTATAGCATTGTATAGACTTTGGATCTGGTTAATTTTGGTGTGTGATGTTTCTACTTAGTTGCAATTTTTATTATAAAGTTTATAAAATTAAAAAGAAAAAGCAGTGAGAATAAAGGCATTAGGTAAACCATACACAAAACTCTCAGCCAGTATCTTGCTGCAATCTCTTCATCTCCCTGAGTAATCCATCCACACAAACATCTACATGTACAAACACACATGTAACATACACTGTTTGCAAACATATATTGACCTGTTAAAAGAAGGTTCTGATCATTCCCATTTTGTAGGCCAGAAAACAGAAGCGTGGGAATTAATGGCCCACAGCCATGCAAGTGTTGAATGACTGACCCAGGGTTGGAGAACAGTTGATTTTATAAACCAAGCTCTGTCCATCTAACCTCCATGTCAAATCACCTCCAGTGACAAAAGAAAGTGTAAGTTACCAGCAAAAGGAGAAAATTGTTCTGTCAGGAATGTCCTCTTTGCAAATGAAAGGGTTTGGAGACCTGAAAATCCAAAAGTCAATTATTAATATGCAGGATATTGATGGAAAGAAGAGTCTAACTCATAAGGAACTTATCAGCCAGGGTAGTGGCACAGGTCTGTAACCACAGCACTGGGGGAGAAGGCAGGAGGGTCAAGAGGTCAAAGCCAGCTTTGGCTGTATAGTCAAGTTTGAGACCACACTGGGTTACATGAGACCCTGTCTCTATGAATATGGAAAAGGGGCTTGTAGGGAGAGGGGAGGAAGAGAGGTGGGTGCTGTAGGATGGTCTGTATCGTCAAATTAGCTCTGATTGGTCAATAAATAAAACACTGGATTCAGCCAGTGGCTAGGCAGGAAGTATAGGCGGGACTAACAGAGAGGAGAAAAGAACAGGAAGGTGGAAGGAGACACTGCCAGCTGCCGCCATGACAAGCAGCATGTGAAGACACTGGTAAGCCACAAGCCACTTGGCAAGGTATAGATTTATAAAAATGGACTAATTTCAGATATAAAAACAGTTAACAAGAAGCCTGCCACGGCCATACAGTTTGTAAGCAATATAAGTCTCTGTGTTTACTTGGTTGGGTCTGATGCAGCTGTGGGACTGGCAGGTGACAAAGATTTGTCCTGACTGTGGGCAAGGCAGGAAAACTCTAGCTGCAGGTGGGAGGGAGGAGATAAGAGGGTACAGGAATCAGAATGCACTGACTATATATATATATATATATATATATATATATATATATATATATATATGTATAGTATGAAACTGTCAAAGAACAAATTCAGTAAAAATTAGTTAAAAACAACAACAACAACAACAAAAGAAAACCAATTTGTGTTCAAAATGTAAAATTTAATGCTATCATAGTCCTGCAAGTACTCATCCTACAAGATTTACTGGAATCTGTACTTTCAGCAACTGGTGGATGAAATAAATTAAAAGTTTAAGAATTATAGAATCTAGACAAGAATTACAAAATCTAATTACTGCTAGTTAATCCTAACTGGGTTACAAAAGAGAAAAGTCTAAATAATTGTTACGAATGTATACAAAATTGAACACCAGTATCAAAAATCATTACTGAAAAAATACACCTGGCATATCAAATAATAATTACATTTCGTTAATTTAAAACCTCAGATTGCATTTACTACAGGTCAGGCAATGCTAGGTTGATAAGGGAGGTTGAAGAAGAGATCACTAAATTTATTATTTTAAAGTAAACTTCAAAAGGTAACATTTAATCCTTAATACAGATTGAGGAATGTTTTGAAAAATGTCCTAGGGACAACTAAACAAAGAGTTGAGTAAATACCACCCCAACGTTCGGACAAAAGACTGATGAAGACATCTGTGCACTCACAGTACAGCGTGAGAACAAACAAAAGCAAGTGGACGAGGACTCAGGTCCTTGAGGGCTCCTGCCAACCTGCCTATGAGAAACAGTGACTTCCAGGTTCAGTGAGAGACTGTGTCTCAAAAAATATGATGGATGAGTGATTGAAGAAGATGGCCCCACATCAATCCCAGCCTCCATGTGTGCACAAATAGACCAAGCTTCCTGACTTTATACAGGGATGTTTGTTTATAAATAAACAAAAACATTTTAGTGTCTTTCTGAAATAGGACATATAGAAAGTTGAAAATCAGAAAAAGTGGCAAAGATATATATGCAAACATAAATATTAAATATGGATTGTAATAGTGATAGTTAAAAAATTGAAACCAGGCCAAAAAAGCATTAAAATAGTAAGCAGCATGACATTAGCCTTAATGATAAAAATTTTAATTGAATGATATGAAAAATGTGTGAATCTAATGTTGATTAAACTGAGAACTTACTGTGAAAACACAGTGGCCATCAGATATCATATATGGAAAAACACCATATCAAAATACTTAAAGTGCAAATGACAGAAGCATAGCAGAGGTAAGAGATGTGAACCTCTATAAATACTGGGCATATTGGATAAGCATTGGGATGTGAAGTACATTTGCTGATATGGGTAAGACACTGTAAGGAAATAATGGAATGCTGGCATATGCATTTGTACTTATGAATAGATATACATGTCTGTATGCTAGAAAAATTTTACTTAAAGAGTAAATATTACACAGATGTTTTCCATGGTCCATGCTACACTTAAATGATTCTGATTATGTATTTTCTAGAATGCTTCCCCAAGAGGAATAAAAATGGTCCATACCATATTCATAAGGAAGAACTTAATTGGAGTTACCTTACACAAGTGATGATGTTCCTCCCAGAAGCCATGGGTTGCCAAGCAAGAAGTTCAGTGTCAGGTCCAGGATACCTCTCCTGAACTGTTGATCAGGGATGTCCCGGAGACCACCCCAAACAGTACAGGCTATCACCACTGCTCATTTGTCTGCTGGAACTTGATGATAAGACATCATTGTTGAAAACACTGCACACTTTGGTTACAGGACATGAAAAATCAGAGCTGGTGCTGGCCAAGAATCTTCCTCCCTGATGACTAGCTTGCATAGTACTAGAACAGTAGTTCTCAACCTATGGGTCATGACCTCTTTGTGTGTAGAAGGATACTTTTATAGGAGTCATCTAAAACCATCAGAAAACACAGGTATTTACATTATGATTCATAATGGTAACAAAATTACAATTATGAAATAGCAACAAAAATAATTTTATGATTGGGGGGGAGGTCACCACAACATGAATAACTGCATTAAAGGGTTGCAGCATTAGGAAAGTTGAGCACCACGGTACCAGAAGGAACTATGCAGGGTGCCTGGGATAGAAGGATGGTAATCAACAGCACCCTGTGAACTCTGCGAGCTATAGTAGTATCCAATCTGACTAGATATGGCCATGGGTACAGTGCATAACACTGGTGCAAATGTTACAGAGGTAACCGGTGGTTTTCTGTTTAGATTTAAGGGCTGTTCCACAAGAGGAAATACATGCCCATTACAGGAAATCCGGCCAAGAACCCATGGTTGGGGAGCTCATATGCCCCAGGGTTGAACCTACTACTATTCTCTTGCTAAATGGACAGAGTATCAAAATCTCTTCTCAAGTCACATCTCCATACTCATATATTAGTGCAGCTCTAATATCACATCAAACAAATTTCTTTGTGTTGTGGACACAACAAATTAACTTAGAAACTCAAAACTGGTCAAAGTGCAGAGAATGAGTGTCAGGGGATTTCTCAGCCACTGAGAACACTGAGGACCTCTATATCTATTATAGAAGAGGGAGTGAAAAACTTGTAAGAGCCAGGGGTTAGGGAGGACCAGAGCAAAACAGTCTTCTGGAAATTATAGGGCTGCTGCCCTCAAGAACACAAAGCAGCTGTGGTTGCCTGGACAAAACCAGTACAAATCCAAGCCAATCAAAATTTCTGCATGGAGAAGTAGAGAGGCTCACTAACTTCCACTGAGATGTTGACAGTTGATGAGTTGATGGCTGCTAAGAGATGGATAGCAAATTTCCTTTAAAGCTGTGGCCTTTATAGGTTGTTACCTACGCTCCAGTAGGTAGCCTCCCACCCTTGAATCTAGTGGCTGCACAAATTGGATTTGGTGGGTTACAATAAATAAATAAAATAAATAAACACCAAGAAATCACATGAATTTTGGAAGAGATAGATCTGGGAGTGAATCTTAGAGATATTAGTGGGGAAATGGGGTGAAAATAATCAAACAACATCATATATATGAATAAAAATGTCAGAGACTAGAAATTCTCCGGGGCAATTTATTATTAAACTATATTATTTATAGTGAAAGAAGAACAAATATTAACTGGATTTAGAATACATCAAGAAGACTCTAGGAGTCTGAGTTAAAACACACTGAGTGAGTTCAAAGTGATCTTAAGAAAACATAATGATTCTCAAATGCTTAAAGCCTGAAGCACAAGTGGAGACAATTGAATCCCTCACTGTCAACCTAAGAAACAGAGAAACGTTTTTTAAAAAGTCACCACTAGAACTAAATATCAAGTATGAAGTTATCTGAACAACTGATAAAAGTAAGTCCAAAGCTGGTAACACACTCATTAAATCAAAGTCAATCAGAAATACTGAAATTTAGACTTAATAATGGTACACACCCAAAGAGTGTGAATTTAAAACAAAGTGAGGCTGGAGAGATGGCTCAGTGGCTAAGAGTGTGTACTGCTCTTATAGCAGACCTGACCTGAGTTCAGCTCCCAGAACCCACATTGGGCAGCTCTCAACTGCCTGCAACCACAATTCCAGAGGGTATGACACCCTCTTCTGGACCTTTAGGGTCCCTGCACTTACAGTGTGCACATACACACAATTTTTAAAAAGAAAATTTTTGAAATCTTACCTGAAACTCTATACTAAAATTTTCAGAAAGGCAGACTAGAATAAAACAATAATTTTCTAGGAAAATGCCTGAAGACTGAAGAAAACCTAAGTAGATAAAAAATTTGGGGTCACTGGGAAGCTGAATCGGGTACTATAGATAAATGCATCAGGCCCCCAAATTTGTAAGGAAATGAATTTGAAAGCTTAAATGACAGTGTGTCACACAAAATTATATATGTGCATGTACATTTATTTGCATAAATCTTAAATGAAACCATAGATTATATGAAATAGTTCTGATTTATTTTAAGCTCAAATGTTCATTTCTGCCTTTGGAAAGTATATATGACAAAGTAAACTCCAAAATAATCTCTAAACCAAACTTGTTTTTGACTATAGATGTGAGAATTTAATTGCTTAAAGTACAATTAAAAGGACCATTTTAATAACCTAACTGAACTTATTTGATATCAGAATCCATCATATTATTTCACCAAAGATGATTCACATTTTATGGAAGATAAAAAGGAATTTGATAAAATTCAATTGCACATGGGAGAATGCTATTTTAGTATAATGAGTGTATCTTTAGGCAAAAGTTTACATACCATGGAATGGATTGAGTTGCTAGACACAAATGTTGACTGCTGAAACTCATCACATACCTCAAGATCCTAGAAATGAGTTCTAGACTCTGTATTGTGTTTTATTTATTTTAAGATATTTAAAGATATAATATTCTATTTATTCTTTAAGAATTTCATATATATTTTACATATATATTCATATATTATTATATTCCCTTCCCCCTTCTAATTCTCCTGTATCTCCCAACATCCCTCCATCCCTCTCCCAAGTTGATATCTTCTTCTTCTCCTCCTCCTCCTCCTACCTCACCCTCTGCCTCTTCTTCTTCTTCTTCTTCTTCTTCTTCTTCTTCTTCTTCTTCTTCTTCTTCTTCTTCTTCTTCTCCTTCTTCTCCTTCTTCTCCTTCTTCTCCTTCTTCTCCTCCTTCTTCTCCTCCTTCTTCTCCTCCTTCTTCTCCTTCTTCTCCTTCTTCTTCTTCTCCTTCTCCTCCTCCTCTCCTCCTCTCCTCCTCCTCCTTCTTCTTCTTCTTTATCCATGGAGTGTAATTAATTAGAGAACCCTATATGAGCATGGGTGAAAAGCCATACACTGACATGGGTAACTTATCAGGGAGCACACTCCTAAAGAAAACTGACTCTTCCTCCCCTCCAAGTCATCAACTGTCAATAGCTCCTCCGCTAGGGTTAGGGTTTTGTCCCCATTCTGAATTCATGCTCTGCTGTTGAATGGTTTGCTCCTCTGTGAGTCTTGGGCAATCAACTTTATCTGCCTTGCATTCATGAGTGCAATCTCCAAGTCATATCCAAAAGAGAGTTTCACCTCAGTTCTCCCTGAACTCTGGCTCTCACAGTCTTTCCACCCCTCTCCTGCAATGGGTCCTGAGCCCTGAGCTCTGAGGGGAGGGTATGCAACATCGATGTACAACTTTTAGGTGGCTCACTTATATTTTGCATTTTGACTACTTGTGAAGCTCCTCTGTACTTTTAACAAAATGTAACTGCTTCTTATGAACACCAACTTATCTCAATGAACCTAGCTAACAGTACAATTAACACTGAAATAAGAATGCCTTTCTCCTCTGAATTCTGGGAAAACAAAAGAGAGTCTACTTTGGGCCCTGCTAATTATCTCAACCCTGAAGACGAAAGAAGGAGTATTTGAAAATAATGCTTAACATTGTTATTTTCTGAATTATCATCATAATTATTGTTCTGGCAAGCTCTAAAGAACTAAAGATCCCTCAAAATGAGTAAGAGTATTTAGTCTGCCTGTGGATAAAAATTGGGTATACAAAAATGAATAACTTCCCTATATATTAGCAACAACTGGATAGAAAAACAATGAAGAGAAAGTATTCAATTTACAACAGAGGAAATATAGATGTGCAGAAATAAACTAATCAAAACTTATTTAGAGCCTTTATAGAGAAGATTTTAAAACCTTACAAAGGCATATAAAATGTATTTGAATAAATGGAGAGAAATACACTTCCCTTAGAAAGTAAGACTTAATATCATAAAGGTATCAATTAAATCATAAATGATTTAAAGTTTAGTCATCAACTTGTTTCAACACAGACACTGCTATCTAAAAGTATATCTAGATAAATAAATTCAGAAGACAAGGGAGAAAATTATGAAAATGAGACAAGAGCTGACTCTACCTGATATTAAAATCTATCATTAAAAATCTATCGCAAAGCTGCAGGAATTAAAGTGATGTATTACTGGTGCAGAAATAGGTAGTAAAGGCAGACACCAAGGACAGTTTGCATAAGGGATGGGAGACTTTGTACTCCTGGCCTTTCTTCATATCTGCAGCACCTAAGAATGGGACCCTCCAGAGCTCCACATTCACATGTTCCTCCCTGCTGCTCTCACGTGTTGATTGCCTCATTTCTTTTGGTCCCTTTAAGTACTTTCTCTGTGCTTTCAAACACCACATGCTGGTTCACTTAGCCTCGGTACTTCTCATGCTCCTAACTCAGGAGGGTCACAATGCACTCAAAACCAAACCCTTAGCTTTACCCCCAAGATGCACCCTCCTAATTCAGAAACAGGCACCCTCTTCTTTGTAGTAGCTGTCATCGAAATCCCAACAGATAATGAACATGTGGGTTGCTCAGATTTCTTAGCCATTATGAACAAGGCTTCAATAAATAGAATGCATAAAGAAAAATGTCATGCCTACGGATCATGGAATACTATTATATCATTAAAAAGAAAAAAATCTAGTCCTTGTGACAACATGAGTGAAACCGGAGACTGATAAGGTAAGTAAGCCTTGCACAGAAAGACAAATATCACATGACCTCACTCAGATACAGGATCTAAAGATTTTTTCCAACGTAATATTTTTATTGATTCTTCGGGAACTTTACATCATGCATCCCAATCACACTCATTTCCCAGTCATTCCATGTTCTCCCACACACACCGCTGTACCTCCTCCCCAAACAAAAATAACAATAAAATAAAAAATAACAATTTGTGTTATCCATATATTCACTGGAGCATGGTCTAATTCTCAGCAGCCTCCCCCTTAAATAGGACTGAGTTGTTCTCCACCTTCACTCCCACCTCCATTCCCTGCCAGAGGCATCAGTTGTGGAAAGTTACACCTCAACATCCACATCACACTTTGTAAGAGTGATGGCTTCCTGTCTAGGCTGTTACTTTTATGGGTGGAGGGAGGGGGTTAGCGATTAGGAGTTGTCACAGAAGCCTTCCATGTCCCCTTTTCTCAATTGTGCATCTGTAGTCATCAATATCCCTGCAAAAGTAGCTTCCTTGCTCTTTTTGGTGGTAATATGGACCACAGACATCAACACAGAACCCAGCTGCAGTAGGACCTTGGCCCCAGACATGGCTCTTGGCAGCAACATAAATCTAGACATTACCATGACCTCAGGTGGCAGCACAGGCTATTCATATCAGTATGGCCCCCTGAGATAGTATGGCCCCATAGACATTCAGGCTGCAGCACAGGCCATGGACATCTGCATGGCCTTTGGTGGTAATACAAGCCATGGACATCAACAAAGACCCTAGCTGCTGTAGGACCATGAGCCCAGACATGGCCCTCAGTGGCAGCACAGATCCAGACATCATCATGATCTCAGATGACAGTGCAGGCCACTCACATCAACATGGCCCCTGGTGGCAGCATGGCCCCATGGATATGAATGTGGTTTTAGGCTATAGCAAAGACCACAGATATCCACAGGGCCTTCAGTGTTAACACAGGCCACAGACATCAACCCGGCGCCCCAGGCCACATAAGGACCACTGACTTACACATGGCTCTCAACAGCAGCATGAGCCAGGGACATCAGTGTGGCTCCAGAAAGCTACATGGGCCACTCACTTCAACATGGGCCACTCACTTCAACATGGGTCCTGGCCTGCAGCTTGGCCCTTGAGCATCAACATGATTTCAGGTGGCAATACTGACCACAGACATCCAAAAGGCCCTTGGTGGCAACACAGGTCACAGAAAGGCCTCAGATAGCTACATAGGTCACTTATATCCACATGGCTTCCCAAGACAATAAAGTCCAAGGATGTTACCAAGGCTTTCGTCAATGGCACAGACCGCATATGTTCAGATGGATCTCAGGCTTCATCACAGCCTGGAGCAGCAGCATGGACCACTGACATCAACATCACCTCCAGTGGCATCAAGGATCACATTTACAATTGTAAATGAATGTTCCCTGTCCTGACCACCCCATCCCAAATAACCAACTCAGGCTGAATATGAATTTTAAGTGCTTGACTGATAGCTCAGGCTTGTTACTAGCTAACTTTTACATTTAAATTAATCCATATTTCTATTTATGCTTTGCCACATGGCTTGGTACCTTTTTTTCAGTATAGCATTCCTATCTTGCTCTCTTTGCTTCTGCTGGCAACTCCTGACTCCATTCTTCTCCTTCCCAGCATTCTCAGTTTGGTTGTCCTGCCTATACTTCCTGTCTGGCTACTGGCCAATCAGCATTTTATTAAACCAATTCAAGTGACAAATCTTTACAGTATGCAAGAGGGTTATTCCACAGCACACAGTGGTCCATTGAGGAGATCCACTCCAGAAAGTGAACCATTCCTCATCTCGGGCCTCAGTTGTTGCCCAGAGCCCAGGCTGTTGTACATCACGCTGCCAGCCCTACTGAGCAATGACAACTTGTCAACCTGAGCCCTCTCTCATACCTGTCACTGCTATCATGTCTTCTGTTTCTCCTCTCTCTGTAGCACACATACTGCTCCATTTTTCTATCCTTCCTATCTCTCCATCACATACTTGTTCATCATAGCAGTGCCTGCTACCTGCACAGTGAGGTGGTGCAGGTAGTTTCCATTGCCTGTACCAGAATGGCAGTTACTGTTACTTGAGCTGGAAAGAATGAAAGGAAAGGAAGAACAAGGAAGGGCTAATTGATCAGTATAAGTTATAGTTAGATAAGAGTTTTATGGTTTGGATCTTTAATGCCCACCAAAGCCCACATGTTAAAGGCTTTGTCTACAGGAAAAGGAGTGCTTGAAAACCTCAAGAGGTGGTTCTCATTGGAGGATGTAGGTCACTTCCATAAAAGATATCTTGATGCTCTCCCTTTTTTCATTCCCCTTTCAAAGCACTATGAGGGCAAATACTTGCTACAGCACACATTCTTGCCATGATAGTCTGCTCACCACAGTTCAGAAACAACAGCACTAAATAAAATTTACCTTCTTTAAGCTGGCTATCTCAAGCATTTCATCACAGCAATGGAAAGCTGAACAACAAACAAGCTCTGACATGCTGCAGAACTACAGGACGGTGACAGTCACTGAGGATCTTCTGTATCTTTCAAAAACTAGAAGAAACAATCTTAAGTGTTTTCGTCATAAGGAAATGATAAATGATGATCTGGACATGGTAGCACACATCTATATTCCCAGCACACAGGAGGCAGAGGAAGAAGACGGCAAATTTGAAGTCAGCCCAGGTTACACAGTAAGCCCCTATTACAAAACTCAACAAACAAACAAACAAACAAACAATATAAATGAGGATATAGATAAGTTAAACATAATTTAAACGTTAAACAATGAATATATGCATTAAATTACTATGCATTCTTTGTTATTTTTTAAATTTGACAAAAACTTTAAGAAAACTCACAGAAATAATTCAACATCTCTTCCTCTCAACTTCCCATCTAATCATTCAGGAAAGATCATGGACACATTTAAATTACTATCTTGAAAACAGCCACTTGGCATTTCTCTGTCCTTCCTTGACATAAGCTCTCCAGCGGCACTATAGGCACTGCAATGCACTCCTTCCAGCTCCATCTGCTTCTTCTCTGGCCACCTTATTCCATCTTCTCTATGGCAGCCAGAGTGATTCTTCTAGACCTCATAACTAGTCATGTCTTTTCTTTGCTCAGAACCCATCTTACCTTTCAATCATACATAAAGTAAATACACACAATGTGGCTTTAGCCTACAGCATTCTATAGCTCTGTTCCTGGCTCTAGTGATCCATGGACCTGATGCTCAACAGCCAGAAGTTTAAAACAAAGGATGCCTCCACATGCATGCACAAACACACTTACTATAAATCTTACTTCACATAAAAGACATGTTGCACATAACTTGCAACTAGCAATGAGCTATGCAGTATTTATTCTTCATTGAAAATTGCATATAATTAGTAAATTTCATAAGCTTCACTTGTTCCCCAGACTTGTAATTTTAGTAAATCTATGGCTACATTTATTAAGTGAGAGTAGTTCCTGGTTGACATGGTTCTTTATATTAATGATCAAGAAAAAAAAATGAAACAATGAGAACCATAGGGAACTTCCTTTATTTACCAGTAATGTGAACAAGGTTTGGGGCCCAGTTGGATAATGTGTAAAGATTGTGCATTGCTTACTTGTCTTGTTGCTGTGACCAATACAAAAGCAAGTTAAGGAAGAAAGGATTTATTTCAGTTCATAATTTGAGAAAAAGTCATGTGTGGTGACCCCCAACCATAAAACTACTTTGTAGTTATTTCATAACTGTAATGAGTCATGATATAAATATATGATATACAGGATATCTGATATGTGACCCCCAAAGCGGCCATAACCCACAGATTGAGAAACACTGATCTAGTTCATCAACTAAATGAAGTCACTCTGGATTTTCAGAATTTGCTGATTTCCATGGTTTATCTATCTTCTCTATGGCCAGCTTCAAGCTTCCAACTTGCTGTCTGTCACTGAGTGCAGAGCCATGGAGCATGCATGAGGTTATGTGGCATTTCCATCATAGACATAAAACAGTTGCAGTCAACTTCAGCAAGCAGAGGTAATATTCAGATGGAGTAGCCAGATACACGTTCTAGTGCAGTGTACTCATTTTAATTTTATATAATTTAAGTTGTAATAATGACGATGTTTAATGACTGGATTCACAATTTCTAAATCTTCTCATGTAGCTTTTCTAAGCAGGCGAGCCTATCTGTCAGGTTCTACAGCCTCTGTTCCCATCACTCTTCCTTGTGCCCCCTGCTGCTCCAGCCACAATGGGATTCTTGTTGTCCATAACACACTGAGCAGCTTTGGAATTAGCTGTTCCCGTCAGGACATAGAAGCCTGACACACTTGGTGCTACAGCCACACAACTCATTCCTTTCATGAAAGTTCCTGCTCAGAAAGGGCCACTAATCCCTACTTTCCCACACATAAGCAGCAACCCAGACAGACCTGCACCTTTTTCCTGCTTCACATGGCTTCTTAACATTGATGGCTTTCTGGCATTTTGCATGTTTCATTTGTTGATTATGTGACTCCATCACTCTGCCCTGCAAATTAGATCTCATGATGAAGGTCATTGCCTCTCATCACTGCTTTTTCCCAAACAATTTTTTTGTTAAATAAATTTATGAATTAACTTACTACTATCAAAATTAGGACTTGAAATGTCAAAGGATCTACAAAGAAAACCATAGAAACGGACAAAGGAACACTATCATAAATACATAGAGTCTCTTCTAAACTAATTAGTGAGTGAAAATGAATATAAGAATAATAAAGACAAAAAGGATGGTTATATATGACATAAATAATTAAAAGAACAATTTTTTAAATGCCCATTGCTTTGCTATAGAAGACATAAAATTTAAATCAATAGATTTCTACATAGATTCCTAGCAATTTATCCACAAACAGAAATATAAGTTAACAATCAGACTTTGGCACAGTCATTTTTATGGACTGCAGGCCCAAATATAAACTAATCTAGCCATTCAGAAGGAAAATCCTGGGTTTCAAAACACAGAATACTCAAGCTCTGTAATCCAGTGTTTTTACTGCTATGAATTTCCATTAAGGATACAATCAGATTTGTTTAAATGGGGACTTAAAGTGCTAAAACCAGAGAAGAATAAAACGAATGGAGGAGAAAGAAGAAGGGGAAGATGAACAACAGAAATTACAAGAGTGATCTGTGGTAACATTATGAAATGGAATATGATATAAATAAAATCTTGATAGTCTGGAGATGCCCTACTGTTATGATGTGAATCTCCCCCATAAGTTCATGGGTTTAAACATGTGCTTCCCAGCTGGTAGTAGTGTTTTGGGAGGTTGTAAAACCTTTGGACAGGGGCCTAGCTGGCAGATGTAGGACCTTAGGGATGTGGCTAGTGGGTTATAGTCATCCTAAATTCTGGCCCAAGCTTTCTGCTTTCTGACTGACAACACAGTGTAACCAGCCACTTCATGTTTCTGCTGTCACTGTCATGAGATACTCCTATCTCCTTGCCTTTTTCTGCCATTATGGACTGCACCTTCTCAAACCAGAAACAAAAATAAACCCTTTCCTCACATCACTTCCAGCTATTCTATTATAGAAATAAGAAAAGTAGTTAATATAAAAATGGTGCCAGAAGTGGGGTTATTGCCATGATAAACCCAACAACCTGATTCTAGTGCTCTTGGAACTTATTTGTGGGAGAAATGTGGAAGAACGCATCTGTAGGTTAGAGATGACATGGAATGTTATAATCAGAGCTTACTGAGGTTATTATAGGTATTCATTAAAGACTGTTCTCAAGAGGATTTAGGACACAAGAATTCTTCCAGGAAGCAGATGAACGTATCTGTAATGCATCTGGCAAAGCATCTAGTTATGTTAACCTGTGTTGTGTTTACTTAGAGAGACCTGAACAAATGTCTGTTCACTTCAGATTTGGGCACCAATGACAGATCTAAGAAATTATTCCATCCAAATCCAACTTGGTGGGAAAATGTTTATTAGATTTATTTACAGAACTATAAGTGAAGGGTTACTAACAGAAATGATGATGACCTCCAAAACAGCTGTGTCACCAAAAAGCTCCACCCTGCATGGATAACAACTTCTTGAAGCTGTCTAGATTGAGTTCCCCCTTCAGACAGTCTTCTTCCTATATACACTACACCTCATAAGACCACATACAGCTAGGGCAGAGTTACACACAGCATGGAGAAATGAGTGACTGTCATACCAGGTGGAGGATTAATGATCTTCCCCATGCCCTCCAGCTCTGAGGGAATGTCAACAAACCCATTCTTGTGGGGGACTTTGCAGGTTATCACAGCTACTCTACCATCTTAAGATGGTAATAGCCATGTCATGCCAAGAGAAAAATAGTCCACAACACCACATCCTGAAATCTGGTGGGGCTATATTCAAAGTGAATTTACAAATTTTTGTGGCCAAGGACATTTTAAGCCATTACTAAAATCCAGGTTGTGCTCATGCTCTTAACCAGACTCATAATGAAAGGTAAAGAGATTAGAGGAAGAAGGGTTGGGAGAGGGAAAGAGGCTGATTGAGTGGGAGAGAAAGAATATTGAGAGAGATAGAAGAAACTGAAGCTGAATGGTTTTTAAAGTTGTTTGTCAAGGAAAGAAACTTGATTGAGTTTAAATATGTAGGCTAAGCAGATAAGGACAAAGAAATGATGATCACTGAAGAGACTAGTATGATTAGGAGAAACTTCACACTCTGCAATGGAATAGCAGGAATGGAGCCTGAAAAGAAAGTTACCATCTATCCAAGTATTCAGGTTGTAGAAATACAAATTCACGTAAAGGAGAGTAGCTGAGAGGATACAGCCTCCATAGGGCTTCTCTGCTCCAAAATGGACACTTGTGGAAAAAGTTTTTCAACAGTTCAGCTATGCAAGCATTAGTGTGCTGAAGTCATGGCCTAAAAGGGGCAAGCTACTTCCCAAGTTGCCAACATAACTGGGCGGCAGCAGCATCCACATGGTGCTGATTTTTCAGGCATGCAAAATGCAAGAGGAGGGGTATCATGGAGGCTTGTTCTGGAAAGTCACTTAGGTTGGGATGGATTCTCTACATGGACCTCCTGGTTGGCTATGGTGAAACCTATGTTGTAATGGATAACCCCAGAACATCGAAGATTGCAGAAACATGGAGAAGTTAGTATAAGAGAGCTCTGTGTGCCCCAGGCAATAGATCAGTAGGGGCAGAGCTAACCAAATCTGTCTGGTCCTAAATAATATTACCAAGTATCCCACCAAGATGCCAGACTTTGGAGCTACAGGGTTGTGTATTTGTCCACTAGTTTTTGGTATTTTTATCTTGATTTGTGCTGCTCTTCTCTTGTCATGTTCTTATTCCTGTCTTTTCATCAGTAATATTGACTCTGTGCCATTTTATGCTGATATTATGTAACTTCTTTTTGTTTTCATTGTTTTGTTTTTGTTTTGAATGTGTGTTTTTTTTTTGTTTGTTTCTTTCTTATAGTGGTTTACTTTAAGAGATTGTCCTGAGTCTTAGACAAGACTCTAGACCTCAGACTTTTGAACAGTGTCATAACTATAAGATCATGGGGACTTTGAAGTTAGACTAAATGGATTTTTCAATATTAAGATAGCCACATGCCTATGGGAGTTAGGGATCAATCTTGTTAATAGTTCATATGTGAACTGTTTCCATGAGTTTCGATACTTGGTCCTTAGCTGGTAGTGCTGTTTTGGAAGGTTATGGAAACTTAGAGACATGAAACCTAGTTGTAGGGCCTTAAGGAATGGCCAAGGAGCTATAGTTGACCTTGTTTCGGCCTGACCCTTTTCTTTCCTAACTGCCACCATGATGCAGCCAGCTGCCTCATGCTCTTGTTGCCATAACCAAAAGCCACTCCCATTTTCATGTCTTTCCTGGAGTAGTGGAATGTGCCTTCTCAAACCGTAAACCAAAATAAGTCCTTCCTCCCTTCAGTTGCTTCTTTAGGGTAAATTATCACAACAGGGCCAGGCAGTGGTGGCACACGCCTTTAATCCCAGCACTCAGGAGGCAGAGCCAGGCGGATCTCTGTGAGTTCGAGGCCAGCCTGGGCTACCAAATGAGATCCAGGAAAAGCGCAAAGCTACACAGAGAAACGCTGTCTGGAAAAAAAAAAAAAACAAACAAACAAAAAAAAATATCACAACAGCAAGAAAAAAGCTAATGCACCTACCAAATGAATATGTCTGCCAGAGAGACAATCTTGGAGTGTCTCCTCTGCATTGGTGTGTGTACACTAGAGAAGACTCCTCTTGTAGAAATGTATAGTCTCAATCATGTGACCTGTCATGCTGCATCTCTAGTTGACCAGAGTATTTCTGCCTCACAACTAGGGCAGCTTCAAAGAAATTATTTATCCTGATTGGTCCTAGCAATAGGCCAGGAATAAAGCCCAGCAGGTGGTGGCACACTCCTTTAATCCCAGCACTCGGGAAGCAGATGCAGGCAGATCTCTGTGAGTTCGAGGCCAGCCTGGGCTACAGAGTGAGTTCCAGGAAAGGCACAAAGCTACACAGAGAAACTCTGTCTTGAAAAACAAAACAAAACAAAAAATAAAATAAAATAAAAATAAATAGGGTCAGGAATAACCAACTTCATGTACATTCCATTGAATTTTTAATCAAGATGCTAATGTAGTGTGCTAATGATCAAAGGCTCAGAGGCATTTTTTTTTAATGTCAGAGAACTTGACAGAACGAGTAGAAAGAATATCAGAAGGTGAGAACGGGGCAGAGTCATGAGTCAGGGGCAGTGACAGTAGCTCAAAGGTATAATTGGGCCATCTGCTATGATGCTCCACAGGAGTCCGGTTCCCTGTGGTTTGTGCTAAGCTAAGAGAGGAGTCATCTAGCTGGACTGAGTGCTTTCTAAGAAAGACCCAGAAAGTACAAGCAGGCTCTTCCCCAGAGAGGAACCAGACATCCACAGCAGGAGGCCAAGAGTAGACTATCTTGAGATCTCTTGTAGCTAAGATTTGCCTCCCAACCATCTCTCCAATGACCAAGGTACCACCAACTCAATGAAAGCTTAAGCCCATCGGAGTTGTCTGAACTCGAAGAGCATCAGAGGTTGGAAAGTTGTCAAATATGTGTGACAAAAAGAAGTTCATTCAAGAGAAGTATATTCAGAGACACTGTGCAATGTGTGAATGAGAACCAAGCTCAGCCATGGAGTTCTGAAGGAGCAGTCAGTTCCATTAAGAGGACTAGCATAGAGATGCACCCCAAACTCAGACTAACTGTCAGCATGGAGTTCTCCACTACAAAACTATACCCACATTTAGGTGAAGACAGCAGAGGAAATAGGAACCTATTTCTGTAGAATTTCTGTTGACATTTGAAGACCAGATCTGTGCATAGTATAAAATGACAAACCCAACAGAGCTCCTCGGGTGGAAAAATAGGAGAAGGTATGAATAGAACAGGTTATTAATAAAACAAGAAGCAAGAGTCATCAATTGCCACTTTTCTCAGATTTCAATTATGATGTTTAAGAGGAAGATGAAAACACAGGAAATCAGGGAAGATCTTTGAGGGAAATTGCCACAAACAGTGAAGGAAACCTTCCCTCACTGAGTCATGTGAGAGCATCCCAAAGCTTTCCCAGAAAATTTTTCTGCCAAGTACTCTGGAACTGGGGCATATGGAGTTGCTTTGGGGCACTGGGGCTCTGTAGCCAGACCCTGGCTTCAGCAGAAAAGGTCCAGGAGCAGACCACTCTCACCAGCCAACACAGTTAGTTTCTTTCATGGGGTAGCAAGAAACTAAAAACATCAGTATAGCTCTGATTTCAGGTGACTCTCACACTGAATGAGCTCAGGCCTCTGGACTCCACTGGTCCTTTGGCTAGACTGTCTATAAACGACTGTGGTTGTCTTTCATATATCTATGTCTGAATGCACGCTGTCTTCAGTATGCAGCATCAGAGACTGGTGGACTGGAGGCAGTTGTCTTAGTCCTTGTATTGTCACGCAATCCCTTGTTCAGCTCCTCACCATGTCATACAGTTCTCTGGGGCAACCAGGGCAAACTTCACAAAGAACTTTCAGTACTCTTTTCTTTTACAAAGCCAAAATTCTTCCCAATGTCCCCTCACCTCCAACATATGTACTAAGACTCTGCTCCCCACAAGCCTCCCACTTGGCTGGATGAAGGGCAGATATTCTTTGGCACACAGGACAACTCTCCTTACTGTCCCTAGAGCTCCCTCTGCTCTCTTCTCTGCTCCCCATCAGGATGACATCAACATGGAGAGGAATTTCACCCAAGGAATGTGATAGTTATAACAGAGCCAGAAAAAAATATGGTTGGCAACAGCGTCATTCCACGTTTATGCTATAAAATTTCAAAGCATAAATTGAACATGAGCAGGAAATAAATTATTGTTCATATTTCCCTTCACATGCTGCGGCAGATATTCATCTGTGGGCAATAAAAACAAAGCACAAAACAGTCATTGAGGGTCCTTAGAAAGCAGCATTAAGAGGCAGACTTGGCGGAGGCAGCGTCAGGAATGATGAGTTAACCAGCCTTAAGCAAAGGCATTAGGGGACTTCAGTGATGGGTAGCTGAGCATTGTCTCAATGCAAACTGACTCAGAGAGGCAGGGCTTTGTGGCCAATCATATGATCCTAGCTGCTTCTCACGTAAGACCTGAGAATAGACAGACACTGTGTGTTCAGGCATATCAGGAGTGAAAAGGAACAAAGAAGATGCTTACTTAACAGAGTGGCAACAAGTCCCACCTGGATACCCCAGAGACTCTTGACCTACACCAACTGGACACAAGCATGGATGTGACTGTTTCTTCTCCATCTGAGCCTAAATCTGCACAAACAACTCGTGTGTAGACATTGCATGTGGGCCTGTGAATTTTGTGATATACGTGTTAACCAAGTCGTTATATAGACAGCAGTTGATTAGGAGCAGAACACCCTGAGGGAAACCCAGGTGCTGCCGATCTGAGATGGAGAATTGCATACAAGTGGTTTACGAGAATGTGCTCTTGAGAAGAAGGCTGACAAGAGAGTCAGGGACACAGAAATAGGATGCAGCAAAAGTGGAACTTTAGATAATGTTGCAAGAAAGAGGACCCTTGAAGCCAACATGACTTCAAAGGTGGCCCAAACCTTGGCAAGGGGACTAGAAATTTTTGGCCCTTTGTCTTGGGCTCCTTGGGGGGGGGGAGGGAATGATAAAACCTTGGCAATGCCTGGGGAGGAGCTCAGCTATGAGTAGTCAGGAGTAAATCCACTTTGATAGAAGGGATGGTGCCTGGTGTCATAACATATAAGAGGGAAAATACACAATATATGAAATAAAACAAAGCCTTTGTCACAAAGGCTGGATTATTTCATGCAAATGTGAGATGTGGTGAGTGTCAGATGAGTGTATGTATAAAATTATCTCCTGCTTGATACAGGAACACAGTGGTTATATTTAGAAAATATGCACAATTAAATAACAACAGAATAAAAATAGGTATGAACTTCCAAAACCCATTCCCAACAGTAAGAATGAAGGTTAAAGCAATATTGTAAAAGCTAGCTAAAGAAAAATGAGGAATCATAAAGACAGCTGAGGTGGGGGATGGAGAGATGGCTCAGCAGTTAAGAGTGTGTACTGCCCTTGCAGAGGACTCAAGACAGGTTCCCAGCACCCACATCAGATGGCTCACAACTGTCTACAACTCCAGCTCCAGAAAATCTGTTTCCCTCTTCTGATCTCTGCAGGCACCTACATACACTCAACTAAAAGTGATAAACAAATCTTTGAAGAAATGGCAGATTAGAAAATATTAAAAATATAACAAAACTGGTCAGATCAGTTCTGGGCATTAAGTCAAGGCATTGCTAATATGCAAGTTAAAAATGCAAAAACCAAAGTTATTTGACAAAAAAAAACATGTGACTAAAATGACATAAGACATTTAATATAAAAAGATGACCATACATCAGGACTGTGGTGCATGTCTTTAATTCCAGCACTTGAGAGGCAGAGGCAGCAGGATCTCTGTAAGTTCAAGGCTAGCCTGGTCTACATAGTGTGTCCATGTCTCAAAACAAACAAACAAACATCAAAGCAAAACAATAGCAAAAGCCCTAGATGATTGGATTTCTAGTTCTAGCACTATTTACGACTAGATAATTAGAGAACTGCTCTTTGTACCAAATATATAAACTACAGCATACTAAGTTTTGAAATTGTAAAAATGTTTATTATTATATTTGTTTACTTGCATGTGTGCACATGAGGAATTCAGGATAACTCAGGAGTAGTGTTTCTTCTTTCACCCTGTGGGTTCCAGTCATCAAACTCAGGTCACCAGGCTTGGCAGCCTTACAAGAATTACATCACAGGATTCTACTGCTCCACTCGCAGACAACTCCATGGAAGAGTCTCTTCTCTTTTAGCAATTGTTTGCTGATTCTAGAGCCTTGGGCAAGGTGCTTGTGAGCCTTATGAAAAATTTTGTGTACTCCATGAGCACTGCAGGCTTCTTCCCTCCCTGGTGGAGGGAATGTTGTTTTTGTTGTTGTTGTTGTTGTTTTTTGTTTTTTTTTGTTTTTTTTTGGGTTTTTTTTGTTTTTGTTTTTGTTTTTTTTGTTTTGTTTTTTTGAGACAGGGTTTCTCTGTGTAGCTTTGCGCCTTTCCTGGATCTCGCTCTGTAGACCAGGCTGGCCTTGAACTCACAGAGATCCACCTGCCTCTGCCTCCCAAGTGTTGGGATTAAAGGCATGCACCACCACCGCCCAGCAAATATTTTATTTAGGGGGGAAAGTCCACAACTATTACAGAAATGCACAGCAAGGGTAACTGCATTGTGGTCAAGTTGAATACCAGGATGCATGCTTGGTAAGAAAAAAAAAAAAAAAAGGAAAGAAAGGCCATGTGTATCTCAATAAAAAAAAAATGCTTTCATAAAATCCAACAGATTTTAATGATGTTCGCCCATTAAATTAAATTATTAGAATCAAGATGTTGTGGTTTATATTGATGGCAATTTAAAAGGATTTAAAATCACCTAGGATCACCTGGCAGGGCATGCCTGTGAGGGATTATCTAGATCAGGTTAACTGAAGCGGGAGACCCACATTAACTGTGGGTACCATCCTATGCCTGGGGTCCTTTGTGGAAAGGAGAATAGGGACTGAACACAAGCGTTTGTTGCTCTCCACTTTCTGACTGGTCATAATGGGACCAGTTGCCTCACACTCCTGTCTCTATGAATTTCCCATAACAATGGACTGTGCCCTCAAATTGTGAGCCAGTAATGATTCCTTCCTTCCTCAAATTGTTGCTTCTCAAATGTTTTATTGCAGCAAGGAGAAAAAGTAACTAACACATACGGAATAGAAAAAAACAGAATCTAGTACTACCATTCACTTGTTAATGAGCCCTACCTCCTAAGCTGAGTCCACCAAGGAGTTGTGGAATCTACCAATCTGACTGAACAAGCAATCTCAACTGAACAGAACACTCTGAGGCAAAGTCTTAAAGGAACCTTTTGCTTTGCCTGTTGTCTAGGAAGCTATAGCTCTAACCAGATCTTGATAATTTTTTAAAAAAATATCATTGTCTAGGGTCATTATCTGTGTTTGGTGGCCTTGTCCATACAAGCAGTTGCCCAGGAAGAAGCATTACATGGTATGGGTATCTTTTTCTTTGCCATACACAAGTCAAGGTATTAAAGATTTGTTGTGGGTTCTGAAGTTTCAATCCATGGTTGCTTAGTGCCTTGTTCTTGGAAAGAATAACCTCATGACAGTAGTGTTCAGTGAAGCTTCTTCATCACATGGTGAATAGGTTACAGAGGAAAAGACAGGGACCAGCAGCCGGGTACAACATTCAAAGGCATGCCCTGGTTTCTCTCAATTGGACCTCACCTCCAAAAGTTTCCACAACCTCTGAAGACTTGTTTGGGGAATCAAGCTAAGACCATGTGTTTTACACAAGAGCCTGTGAGGACATTCCTAGTCAAATCACAGCATCTCACATCTGGAGCACTCACTCAGTAGCCAATGATCAACTGAGAGAGCTGTTTATCAGCCTCTCTGCAGATGTGTACAGAGCATGCCTGTCAGGGTAGTGACATTCAGTTTTTTGTAGAATGATCCTGTACTATATTGTACGAAACCCAAACCTCTTGGAACATGAGACCTACCTCTGTGCCTACAAGGAAGTGACTTCTGTCATTGCTATAAGGCTTTACTCATTGGCAAGAGAAGAATGTGGGCTTAATAAAAGCTGGGCATTCATGTTGCTTTGCTAGGAATGGGAAGTAGCTTAGCCTTGGTCCATAATCAGACTCAAAGTCTTCTAGTACTGAGGGAGAATATGTGCTTGGTTTGTTCTGCAAGAGCCAGGCCAGGACTTCAGGGTCTGGGTTTTATAGATAGGGCTTCTTACAGGAATCAAATGAATAGATTGTGGGCTCACTGCTCCCTTTTAGAAAAGGGTGTTCCAGTGAGTCCCTCCAGTTCTCAATGGGTATTTCTTAGAAGGTATTGCTCCGTGGAATTTGCCAGGGGCAATTACAACTATAGTGATCAAGTGATTTCTGTCTACTCTCTCCTTCTGAATTATATTTCTTTGATTAAAGCAAACCCCCCTCCAAAAGAAATGGGTACAACTTTCATTTCTAAAAATACTCTGGACTAGATCATCTGAAAACCCTCTGCAAATGCTAAAATATTTATATGTATCCTGGTACACAGGGAGCGATGGTCTCAATAAAGGAAATTCCAGGTGTCAAAAACAACAAAACTCCAGCTAAAACCCTGAGCTGCTCCTGCGGCAGCCCTACGGCACCTTCAGTTTCAGTAACAGAGGATTGCTTTTAATGAGCCACCTGGAAATGAAGTGAGGTCTGGACCCTTCTTCTGATGAGAAATAGAGATTGCCGCCCAAAATCACTAAACCTAGGTTCCTGAAAGGTTTTCATATCCCGATAAAGGGCGGATTCCAAAACATCAGAACAAATGCACAGGGAAGACTAAAGGAAGTTTGTCTGTCCTGGTCTGGCCTCTCAGTGGGAACACAGTAACTCCTGGGCTAATGCTGACATGATTTTAGGGATCAAATTCAAGCATTCTGAAAGACCTCTTGACATTACAAGTGCATATAAAAATGGTCTCGGGACACTGATACACTCAGACCAGCAGGTAGATAACCATTTATTAAAAATTCACTTATGGCAATGTAACTTCTATACAAGCTACATAAGTTTCCTATAGATAAAACCACGCAAATGTGGGTTTACAATGAAGCTTTTAAAACATGGAAAAATATTTAACTTAATGAGACCAACAAATAAAATGAGCAGGTAAGATTGGAGGCTTAAGAATATTAGATAATGAAACTAGTGAAACTATTGTGAAAGATATTACATGCTTGAGTCAAACAAAGTGTAGAAATTGAACTGGTTCTGACCTGGAAGCTTCATCCCTACTGGCTAGCTTTCGTGGTGCTGGAAGTGCTATGCAAGCTACTGGAAGAGAAAAATAATTATCAATCATATATAGATAGGAACTCTGTGAGCTACAATAATGACTGCCTTGCAAAAGAATTGCCCACTGGTGCAATGGTGGCATGAACATCATGGTAACAACCAACTGTCTTCTGATCTGGTTTAAGTTCTGCTCCACAAGATGAAACCCACACGAGGCACCATTACTGGGCTAAGAACCTATGGCTAGACAGGTTATAAGCCCTAAAGGAGACTCAACTACTATTATTCTGCCAGATGGATAGAGTACTAAATTATCTTTTAATGTATTATTGCTATAAACACAAACCAATGTATCTTTCAACCTTCATTTAAGAAGCTTCTATTTGCGGTAGATTGTGATAACACAGAGACCCACTGCTGGAGAAGGTGCAGAGAATAAGAGATTGTCAAATGGAACACATGTACCTCCTCCTCCCGAGGCTCATGGATCGTTATAGAGGAGGAAGCAGAAAGACTGTGAGAGCAGAGGCAGTAGATGACCTCGAGGAAAAAGCATCTATGCAGCTGCACATGTGAGGTTACTGCAGTTAGGACAGAATGTATAAGACTTGTGTGAGTCCATGCAAGACCAAATCACAGCATGGAGATGGGAGTTGAGTATGAAATCCCACCCCTAGCCATGGAGCTATCAGAAACTGTTACCCACTAGGAGTTGGAGAGGTAAGTTTCTCTAACAGTGTAGCTTCTACTAAGTCAGCCACAGGCTGGTAGAAGAAAACACATCTGAGAATACTCAGACAGCACATGTTGGCCTTGATGGGTCTAAAAAGAAAAAAGTACACAAAATCATTGGGTAAGGAAGTGGGTGGATCTGGGAAGAATTGGGTGAGGGGCTACATATGATCAAAACACACAGTACAAAACTCTCAAATAACTAATAAATTGTATAAGGAATATCAGATAATGAAATTATAATAAATGTCACAAATTGAATATGATTAAAATAGAAAACTAATCAAGAAAAATTCAAAAAATATTTTTATGGAGGCTGGGGAGATGCCCCAGCTGCCATAAGGCTCCATAAGGATCTGAGTTGAAACCCCAGCCAGTACCTACATAAAAAAAAAAAAAATAGGTCTGTCAGTCCATGCCTGCATCTTAGCACTGGAGAGGCTGAGAAGGGAGGATTCCCAGGTCTTGTTGGCCAGCTAGCCTAGCTGAATTAGGTTCAGTGATCATCCCTCACTTGAAAAACAAGGTGGAAAGCAGTAGAGAAAGATGCCTAGTGTTATCCTCTGCGCGCGCACGCACGCACACACACACACACACACACACACACACACACACACACACACACATATGTTTGCATACATGTGGAAACACACATACATTCTCACAACTCATTTTATAAGGCTACTGTACGTTTGACATATAATTCCAACAAGGACAATCTGAGAAAGACAATATCACTCACGATTTAGATTTGAAAAATACTGAAACATCATTACTATTCCAGGAAAGCACAGAAATGCATCAGGACCTAGTTGAATTCCAAGGTTGCACATTTAGTAAGGAAATAAAGGCAAGAAAGGCCATCTGATCATTTCAATACAGAGAGAAAGCATTTCATAAAACCTAATGAACTCTATCAATATTAGATGGCTGGAAATAAATAGCACTCAACGAGACAGTCCCAAACACAGCAAGCAAACACTGAGAGTCCTGAAGACACGCATGACAACGAAGGTGTATTCCAGAAGGCATCAGTGAGGGTCACTTAACAGCAGACCAAGCAAAGAGGCAGAAAAGCAACAGAGAATAGAACAGTTGATAAGTCAACTGGCCTAATGACATCCAAGAACATTCCACCCAATCTCAGCATAACAGAGAGTCTTCTTGAGGGCTTGGACCTGCCAGAACAGACCAAGTGTTGGCCATAAAAAAAGCTTCAAGAAATTTTCAAGTATTGGGATGGCAGCTCACATGGTACTCACAGTACTTGAGAGGATCAAAAAAGAGAATTGCTGAGTCTAAGCAAGCCTGGGGTACAAAGTGGGTTCCAACCCAGCCTGGGATACAGATAAGACTTCGTCACAATATAACTACCATGAAATGATTTTAAAATACTGAAATTATTTACTTTGACTATGATTAAGTGAAATGAGAAAAACAACTACAGCATATATAACCACAAGCCAAGTACTTAGGAGGTTGAGACAAAAGGATCATGAGTTTGGCACCGGCCTACACTGGACAGCAAAATCCTGACTCAAAATAGTTATGAATGAAAGTGTGTTTCACATTTTCTTAATGTGGAAATTAAATCACACATTCCTAAATAACAAGTAGAAGAAATAAGATATCATAAGGGAAATTAGAAAACATCTTCAGATGGATGAATGCAAGAACAAAGCACACGAAAACTTAGGAGACACCCTTAAAAGGAAAGTTTATAACATGAAATGCCTGTGTCCAACAATTGATAGCAGCAAACTGTAAAGACGGAAGATGGAAAATCAATACCTTAACCTTCCGACAAAAGAACCAGGAAAGAAAGGCAACGAAGCCCAGAACAAGCAGAAAGGGGAAAACAAGAGAGCAGAGGAAATTAATGGAATTAATAGAAGAGAACAAAGAAAATCAATGACAGTAAAAGTCGGTGCTTTGAAACAATCAACAACATTGACAGACCAACCAGGGGACACGAGGAAAGATGCAACTGCTAAAAACAAGTGTGAACAAGGGGGAGTCATGACAAGACACGCTGAAACACGCACAGTGAAAGTGAACTGTATAAATTGGATGCCAATAAATTAGGTAACTCAGACAAGATGGATAAATTCCTAGGAAGACACACGATCCTGAGCAAGAAGAAGTAGATGGTTGAGTAGCCCTATCATTAGTAAAGTCGGTGAATTAGAGCCAGCCAGGTGACTCAGCGGGTAAAGGGGCTTGTTGCTAAGTCTGACAACATGAGTTCAATTCCTAGGACCCACATGATGAGGGGGGGAAGTGATTCCCACAAGTTGTCCTGCAATCATGCACCATGGCATATGTACACACACACACACACACACACACACACACACACACACGCACACGCACACGCACATGCACATGCACACGCACACACACTACAAAAATGTAAAAAAAGCAAAAGATAATGAATTAATAATTTGAAATCTAACTGCAAGGAAAAGTTCCAAATGATTTTAGTAATATATTTAATCAAACAGTTGATAGATAATTAGCATCAAACGTTTGCAACCCATAAGAACAGACAGACCTCTCAACTTGTTTTACAAAGCCAATACTACCATGATACCATAAAACCAAACCAACAAAAAAAAAAAGAAAGAAAACTATTAGCTTATGCTCCTTATATATAATGGCAAAAATCCCCATCAAAATATTGGCAAACTGAATGAACAAATACATACAAAGGATTATGTACTATGAGCAAATGGGAATTATTCCACAATTGGAATACAGTTGATTTGTCTATCAGTCAATCATTATATACCATATTAGGAGAAGAAAGCCATGAAAAGGCGAGGGATATCAAGATGGCTCCATGGGTAAAGTGTTTGCAGTGTAATCATGAGGACCTGAGCTCAGATCCTCACACCGCAGTGTGAACCTCAGCACTGAGGGATGGGCAGCACAAAGGAGGATTCCTAAGACTTGCCACTGACCAGTCTAACTAATTAAATGGCATATTCCAGGTTCCATGAGAGACCCTATTTAAAAGACAAGATGGAGAAATAATCGAAGAAGACACTGTGTTATCTTCTTCTGCTCTGCATCAGCATTCCCTGATGTATGTGTCTACACATCCACAAGCACACACATACACATGCACGCACACACATATAAGACACACAGAAAGGTGGGGGGAGATGTGTGACATCGTTACTCAAGGGGAAACTGCACAAATACCAGACTGAGAAGCCACATGGCCACTCTAGTTTCCGGAGTGAAAAAGGCAGAAAAACCTAACATAGAAGAAGTGACCACCTTAACATGTGTAGGCACTGCTAATGAGAATGCAAATTGGTACAGAAATTTGGAAAACATTTTGACAATTTCTCAAGTTGTTATATACAGATTTGCTACACGACATAGCAATTTCACTGCCAGTTATTTGCTAATAGCATCAATCATAATAACCACATGGTAAAAACAACCCATGTTGCCTATCAACTGATGCATAATATATAATATAGTCACACAATGGAATATTATTCAGAAATAAAAAGAACAAATGCATATACGTGCAATAATATGAATGAAACTTAAAGAGCACATGCTACATAATTCCATGTATATATGGAATGTCCTATGATATGGAAATAGGAAGTAGACTAATGGCTACATAGTACTGAAGGAGGTGGCAAAAAAGGAGGGATTACCAATAAACAGAATTTAGACAGCTGTATAATTGTGACGATATGATATGAGAACTATATCCAACTAAAATGTTTTAATGAACAAGATATAATGCAGCACAGAAAAATAAAGAGGTGGCTAAAAGTTAAATTCCCTTCCCAAATTAACATGGCAATGTGTTCAGCCCTGTACTTCAAAAGACATTTGAATTTGAAGGTACCAACTCCAAAGAGGTAATTAAGGTAAAATGGGATTTTATAGGTAGGCCCTAACCTAATATGACCTCAGAAAATACTCTGTCAGTTCCTCATAAAGGTATACCCATCATTTGGTACACCAGTACCTCTCCTAAATACTTAATTTAGAGAAGTAAAGTAGTATTCACAACGTAAACTTTTTCTTAGCTTTGTCTTTTTTTTTTATTGTCTGATGACTTCATAATGCATGTAACAAGTTTTAATAAAATCCACCTTACAAGCCATCACACCCAACTCCTCCCTTATCCTCAGCTCGCCACTTTTCCTTCCCAATGTCATGTATAGTCTTTTAAGCCCACGGAGTTCATTTGTTGCTGCCAATCTGTGCTTTGGTTTAGAGCCACCTACTAGAACATAAAAAGCCTATCAAGGGCTTCACCTTTGGGAAAAAAAAAAAAAAAAAAAAAGACTGTCTTTCCCCCAGCATCCATCAATTGTTTGTACCTCCTCAGATGGGGTGACTTCCTGAGCCCCTGCCCATCCATGTTGGGATTCTGGCTGGTTTGACCTTGTAAATTCAGGCCTTGCACATTTTGTTATAATTGCTGTGAAATGATCCTTGTTATGTCCAGAACACAGTTTTGCAGCAGTCCCCTGCCATCCCTGGCTCTTACAGTCATTGTACCCCTTTCTACAATGATCCCTGAGCCTTGGCAGTAAGGAGTGTGATATAGAAACTGTTGAGTTTTTCTGGTCCTAAATGGTCCCACTTAGATCTGAACACTCCATAGTTTCTTATTATCTTCACTGTGACCAGTTGTGAGTTTCTACATTAATTGTCATCTACTACAAAAAGAAGCTTCTCTGATGAGGGTTGAAAGCAACACTAATCTATAGATATAAAAATAAGAATCTAGGGGCAATTGGATTTAATGTTCATTTGGCAGAATAGTAATTGTAGGTTGTCCCCTAAGGTCTATGACCTACTCAGCCCTGGGTCTTGGTCCAGTTAACAGTACCAGCCAGGTATGAATTACATCTTGTGGAATAGGCCTTAAGTTTGATTAGAAAGAAGTTGATTATTCCTACAATGTTTGGGCCATTGTTGCATAAATGAGCATACCTTAGCAAGCCAGTCACTACTATAGCTTGCAAAGTTCACAGCCAGGCAAGACTGTTGCTTACTTTTATCCTTCAGTAATGTGCATAGCACCTTTCTGCACTAGCCAGTAGGTATGTAGCTTCCAGGTCATTATCAACTTGATTTCTTCATATTTTATGTTATCTTCATCAACAGCGTCTTATTATCAAGTTCTGAAGGGTAACCAAGAGCAATGGTAATCACCTGTGCTGTTTTGGGCGACTATGGGACACCCCTGAGCAGGAACTCAAAGGGAAGTAACCCACACCTGGCACTGGGTTTTCTGTCTGATAGTATCTGAGAGAGGATTTGTCCCCCATATATGATAATGCCACTTAAATTATCATTATATCTGTATATATGTGTGAAAATCGTTATAGCAGATACATTTTAATTGAGTAAAAACTGGAAATAACACAAAAGCCTTTTAAGAAGTGAATGGATAAGTGAACTATGGTACGTCTGGAACATTAACTATGACTCAACAACAGAAAAGCATCACCTGTTTGTTTAAGTTGAACATGGATGAATATCAAGGCATTATGCTTCATGAAAGAACTCCATCTCAAAGAACTCCATCTCAAGGGCTTATAGACATTACCCAACATCTGGAAGACACAACACAATAGCAACCAGTAGTTCTCTGTCTCAGGAGTGAGGACCACATGACTAGAGGGGACGGCACAGATGGCTTGGGAGAGAAGGCTGGTGCTGGCTATATGAGCCTGTACCCATGCCAGCACTCATGGGGACAGATGCCACAAAGGAAAAGTCAGTCATTTTACTTTACACCAATTTCAAAAGATAAGAAAAACATGAAGAAACAAAAAATCCCAGAATGCAATGGAAATAAAACATGAAATGGCTGCTGTGCAAGAATCCTAGAAAATTCTTCTTAGGAATAGACAGCCCTACAAAGTGCTGCATAATCTCACATTTGAAATTCTAAAATAAAAAGTCAACTATATACGAAACAACTGTGTGTGTGTGTGTGTGTGTGTGTGTGTGTGTGTGTGTATGTGACATGACATTTTCAACATCCTCCTTTGAGACATGTAGGTTTGGGGAGAATGACTTTTGTTCTTCTGTGGATTTAATCCCACCAAAAGACTCCTAATTATACAATACATTTAGTAAGATAATACATTTAGTAAGATAAGTAGTATTTCTGGCTATTTTGATTTTGGAATCGATCAAAACAAAATGTGGAAAGCTTAGTGATACCCACATCATAACCTTAACAGCAGAAAAGTAAAGGTAGATTCAGCAGAAACAGAGAACAGAAGAGGTGGGGAGGGCAGAGGGCTAGAGAAATGTTCTCACTGTATGGTCAACAGTCAGTTACTAAGTAGATGAACCAAGAGAGAAAGACAGCCATGCTATTTTGAGTTTTGAACATAGTGGATAGAAGAGCTAAACACAGGGCAAATAAAATTTGAAAATAAGAAGGGGCAGAAAGCAAGTGAAACTTATTATTTTTTTATAATGGGAAATCAATAAATACACTTAAAGTGTCACTTAGCACCAAGACAGCAAGTGATGAAGGCAAAGCATATCATTTAGAGTTATAGAACGAGAGGAAAAGCCAGAAAAGTCACAAGTGCTTTTCTTTGAAATATGTTATTATGAGTGGAGGTGGGCGGGAATGCATTCTTCTCTCTCATCACATGCCCTCCTATGCTGTTGAGATGTTTATTTTGAGGCACAGATTGCAATAAGCATAAAGAACAGGGAAATATCAACTAGAAAAAAGGACAGTTTGGAAAAGTATAAGGGGAAAAGGAGATAAATCTGATTTAGAGAAAAATAGGTCATAGAGCAAAGTAGAAGAGCAGAAAGGTAACCACGCAAATTGCTAACAATGGACAGGCTAGCCTCTGTTTCCAACTTTTATTTTCTAGTGTTTGTGTAGTAGACACTGACCACCTATTAACAATTAACATTTTTGACAGCGTTAAAGACACAAAAATTTGCAAAGTCAGAGACTCTCTTTCTTTCCTTGTAACTGAGATCATTCCCAAGTATTTTTTAGACTCCTTAAACACACACACACACACACACACACACACACACAACACACACACACACACACCAGGAGGAGGAATCAATAATGAAACTAGAACCAGTTAAAATATAAGTAAGATACAGGATGTAGTTGGAATCCAACACACTGTTCTGAGATGGGAGAGATATGATCGGTGTGAACTTTCTCACATTCTCTTCCCTCAAGAACAGAAAGGGCACAGCAACATTCAGTAGACCCGGTCTGTGGGTAAGGAAACAACACAGTGTGCTGCTGGTGGAATTGAACTGAAGGGCAGTTCTGCTTGACAAGAAGAGGTTTGCTCTTCACTGCTCTAGGTTCAGGGTCTTGGAAAATACTCCACATTTTCCTGAGTGGGAAGAACATTTCCTACTCCATTTTTCCTGAATGTCACTTTCTCTCCGGGATCTCAGCTCACAGTAGGCCCTTAGTTAAATGAATAGCATTTCACAGCAATCTAAGCCTGAAAATACCCTACCAGCCTGGCTTTCTTATCACACAGACCCAATCAGTAAGTTGACATCAAGTAGTATTCCTGGGAAGATTCTGACATGTGCTTTCTGGGCTCTGGACAAGTGGCATCTGGAAGGGACAGATTGATGAGAGAGAAGTAAGAACAAAGAAAGTTCAGAGTGTTCCCAAATTTAGGCTGCCAGACCACACAGAGTTCTTCGCTATAGATATCTGCAACTATTTTCATTTGTTAAATTTGAAGAACATTTACAAAGAATTTACATTTACAAAAAAATATGAAATTACCACCAAAATGTCCCAGTTACTTAAATGTTTAAATATTCAATTTATTCTTTTTTTATGTCAAACACCTTTATATCAAGTTTGAAAGGGTGGGGGAAGCTTAATCAAGACAATTGGAGCGATTCAATTGATTTCAAATATGTTCGCACAAAGAATTATTTAAATACACCAGAAAGACTTCTCAAGAAACCAAAGAGTAATACATGTTTTCTAATAAGCCCAAGCAATGTGTGACAAAAGGAGCCGTTCCTGACAGCCCAGTACAACTGCAATTTCAGATCTAAAGGTTATGTCATCAAATCATCAAATTCGATTTATTAATGGCCCCCAGGAACAGGGCATGCAGCTGCACAGTGTCAACCAGCGACAGCGACGTGCACATTCAGCAACACATGTGACCAGCCTGATCTCTGCTTGTGGGAGAGAGACAATGGAATAGCAACGGCGTGCACAGAAGTCATTTAGCAAGAAGGAGAAAATGTCAGTTCTCAGAGGAAAAACAAATTCAATTAAAGAGATGTAACTAGTTGCCTGTAGAGAAACTTGCCCGAATGCTCACCCCAAGCCTTGAGAAAAAAAACCACTCCTATGAATTCTATCCATACGCGGTGTGGAGGATACTACACATCTGTGATTCTTGGTTTGGTTTTGTTTTATTTCCCTTCAAGAGTTGAGACTGTTACCCTGTCATAGCTTGTCTGATTGCAGCTGTAACAATGTTGAAATCCTCAAAGGCATAAATGGCAAATATTTATCACTTAATTAATGTTAATATTTTAGGATGTTTATGACAACTCTCAAGATGATTGACAAGCTACTGGGGGTACTGCAACATCGGGATTTGGATTTCATCATTTAGTGTACTAGGGAGGATGATGATCAGGTTGAAATTAATCCAGCCCCTGAACTAAAGCTCAGTCTTATTTGGTTAATTTAACAGAAACTCCTGTCAGTCAATACTTTTGGCTACTATTTCATAGAATACAGCAGCCAACAGGCAAAGATGCCCAGTTTTAGTCTGAGGCATGGCAATCCATTTTTTCCAAAGGATGGCCACATGTATCTCCCAATCCCATGGGCTCTTTCACAGAAGGATCTTGCCACATTCAGCCAAGAGACACAGTCTCCTTGTATCCCCTGGACCCTGCACAGTCCTGAAGACTGGATGACTGTAAACTAAAGGAACTGGGAAAGATGCTGCCTGACTCCCAAGTAAGTTCAAAAATGGCAGTGAAGCATCCCCCAGATTCTGGTGTGCCATTCACTGTGACAGAAGCTACCTGTCAGGTAAGAAGTCCCATACCTCTGAGGACAGCGGAGTCCAGCCTTCATTCACCCCATGTCAAACATGCTGGTGTCCTGAACCCCAGGTATCACCTGAGTGGCTGAGAACAATGAATGACCTCGCTCATACTGCAGAAAGCCAGAGAAAAAAGCCAGCCAAATCCTACCTGCATATCCACTCTTCCAAATAAAATGCAATAAAAAATGGCTATTGCCTTAAACCACTAAATTTTGCAGTAGGTTTTCATGCAGCAATAAATTGCCAGCAGCAGAGAACCCCTGAGGGACCATCTAAAACCAAGGTCAGGCTCCTCCCACAAAATGTCTGTGAGGAGCCCTGTGGTCCCAGCCTGGCTGTGTGGAGATGCTTAGCAGTCTGTGAAAGTGTTTATTTGAGTGCGAAGTGACCATCCACAGGGGTACGTGTTCTCACATCATTAACCATTTGATAGAGGTGATCAGAGAACAAAGTATTCTAACAGATAAGAAGTCTCTACATACAACAGAGGAATTCAAAAGTAAAATAAAACATTCCTGAAGTTGTCACATGGGTTGAGTAAAGCCATCTTGGGCTGCATGAAACTTCCAAAATATTCTGATTAAACAAAGAGGGCTGAAGGCAGTTGCTAACTGTATTCTCTATAAGCTGATTTGTAACTAGAATACATCCCTCAAAAACTTTCCAAACTTGAGCAATAACAACACTGCTCTAGTCCCTAGGACTCAGGACCTAGCAAGAAGGATAAAGAAATTGTTCTTTCCTGGGAGCAGGGTCTGTCTTTGAGAATGTGTGGCTTAGTTTTGACTTTCTGTTAGCTTGGAGTCTCTTCTGCATGTTGGAAGCCAGAGGACACTCCCTGCCCTTAACTCCAGTACCTCCAACTCCCAAGCTGCATGCTCCAAAATTATCTAGTTCCCTCCTCCACTCCCACAGGGAACAAATTCTCACTCATGTAGAAGTGGTTGATTGCTTCCTTCTGCCTTTATTTACATTACTGGGATTTCAGACAGATTGAGTAAGTGAAGCAAAAACGATCAGGGGGAGCATGCAGCAGACAGCAGAACTCTCCCCTGAGCCTCTCCAGGCTGTTCACAGTGCTTTTCCCCCTCTTCCTCTTGTGAACCTGTGGATCGTGTCTACCTCTGTGACAGGGTGAAGGCAAAGCCTAGGGGTCCATACATTATGCAAGGCAGTTTGTAAATTAAAAACTTTGCAGGCAAACTTTATCCAAAGACAAAGTCAACAGAGGATAGGTCCCAATCCACCCAGTGAGGGACAGCCTGCTCTCTGATCTGTAGGCTTTGTTGCCTTCTGTGGTTTAAGTGTCTCCAGCCCAACTGAGTTTGAGGCGTCAGTGCCCTATCACCGAATGCGAAGTGGGGAAGTGATGAGCACCTGTTAGAGCTGGTAAGGCAGAAGAGCCACATCCAGCCATCGCCATCAGTATCTGTGACAACCAGGGCCGACTCCCAAGTCTAAGTAGCTAGCATGAACTGGAGACAGGGTCTACTTGGAGATTTTTCTCTTTGTTTTGTCTTAGAGGAAATTAGTCTTCGACATTTAAACAATACGCCTGACCTTTCCCCACGCATCACCTTGCTCAATTGATCCCCTAAGCCCTCTCTCCTCACCCTGGAACCACATTTCTTCATGCTAGTGGCCATAGTGAGTCTGCTTTGTGTCCTCATGTCTCTGGTGCACTTTGTGTGTGCCCAAACTTACCCATCCCCCAAGTATCAAGCTTTTAAAAAGTATTTATTCCAGCAGCATAGCTCAGTGAGTAAAGACCTTTGCCACTAAGCCTGACAACCTGAGTTTAATCCCCAGGACTCAGCATGTTGGAAGGAGAGAACAGCCTCCTGTGAGTTGTTCTCTGACTCCGCATATATGCCCTGATAGTAAATAATATGAAACAAATAATAATGTTAAATAAACATAATTTTCAAATAATTAAATTAAGTAATACATCACAATTCTTCTTGAGGTGGTTTCCTAAGTTGGGACATCTGCCCATTTATTGGTGGGGACTTGGACACATGTATTCCCTGTCCCCATTGCTTAGGTTTCAGTGACATTTGGTGCCCTTAACAATCCTGCCTCTCAGTAAGATCACATCATCTCCTGACAAATGTCTTCATATGTCTATGGGATTATTGATTATTTCCTGTCTTCTCTTTTCCTTCCTTCCTTCTACTCCTCAATTTCAAGCTCTAAGAGAGCAAGGACTGCTCTGTTTATTGCTACTCTCAAAATACCTGGACCAGAGCCGGGCACTTTGTAGGCAATCCACAAAAAAAAAAATCTTTGGAATGGATAAAGAAAAAAAAAGTGAATTGATGGCTAAATGAAATTAATTTGACTGCTTTGAAATTTTGTGTGACTGTGACAGAGACAGATTCATGGAGATTTTTTGATGATGTTGCTGAACATCTCATAATGTTATAACATAAATTTGCAAAGTGTTTTCAACCACACAGTTGTGATTTTAAGCCAGGTAGAGAACCCATTCATCAAGCCCTTTCTGTTTGTACATCTGCCAATTAAGGAAAGCAGGCTGTTCTTAGACATGGAGAGAGTCCACTTTGGAACAAAAGGCATCCTGTCACTTCTTTTCCAAACCTCTGTGTCTGTGAAATGTAAGAGAAAACCAACATCTTCAGCCATGCTTTCAATAGTTAATATGTAGCTCTTTAGCTGTGGGAACTGGGAGAAGCTGTTTTTATTTTTTGTCAATATCAAACAAGCAACAAAATGCAGACATAAAGAGAATTCAGAGAGTGATCTCCGACTGCAAAAGTCACTCAAAAAAAAAAAAAAAACTAAATTTGAAAACTACGTTAATCTAAACAGCCTCATTTTTTTCTTACATCTGGTTTATAATGAGTAAATACCATAATTTGAACTTTAAAGAAAATTATTTCCAAATCAAACAAAGTTCATCTGTTTTATCAGTGAAGGCTCCTTCATCATTTGAAGCAAATATAGAATCATACTGTCCCAAAGAAAATAAAAATTAAGAAACAGTGGTTCTGAGCCTCAGAGTCTCCATTTTTTTTTGGAGTGGTAATAATTGCCAGCTCTAGGATTCTCCTCAGGGGTTCTTTGGGGATCCCCTTGCCTGCTGAAACCACCCACGGTCCCTCACTCTAATGCAGCTTCATGACCAAGGCTAGCTGTCAGCCTTCTGCTGTGGGTGTAAGAACGCAATGGTGGGAGCAGGGGGAAAGCACAGGATGAAAGCCCAGAGGACTTGGGTTACTCCTTCTCTGCCCCTTATGGGTGAGTAAGACTAGAGTTCTCAACTATCAGCAGGTAAATGAATCGCATTAAGCCTTTCATGTGGTTGCTGTGAGAACTGAATAAATGCCTTAGACAAAGCATTTGTGGAATGACAATATTACAACGATTATTTCTTTCTTATTTTCATTACATTTTAACTTTTAGCTCAACCCCATACTGAAGGCATCTTGCCTTATGTCTGTTTGGTAGATGGGTTCAGAAGACCCTGGAAAATAATAATGAATTCTAGCTAAACAGAAAAGCAAAAAGGGTTCACACTGGATCACATTTTTGCTGAGTTTTGCCATTTCAACTTTGATTATTGTGTTGGTCCAGACAGGTGCTGTCCAGTGTCAGTATTGCAAGTGGCAGGAAGGGACCAACCATGTGGACCATTATCACCTTTTATTGTTGCCATGATCCATCACTGCTTATCTGAGGACTCCATTAAAGCAAAAGAGTAAAAACACTCAAGCTCTCTGAACTTAATGCACCTTTAAGTATCCATCCCAAGATAGGAAGGGTCTCTGAAACCAGTGCCCATGCCCCTGCCTCCTGGGAGGGGAAAGGACAGCACTGAGGAGTCTCTGAACCAGAGGCCAGTGGTGCCACTTGGAAAATTCTCTATAACTCACTAGGTATAATTAAACTCCAAGAAGCTGAACATGGAAGTTTCTGTAGCAGTCAAAACTACTCCTTTCTCCCATCTACTACTCAGTTCCTGCTGGGTAGGACATGACACAGTGCAATGTGTGCCGCCCCTGGCATTAAGAGCTGGAGATGGTTTCCCAAAGCAAAGCCAAGCTGTAGGCTCAGGGAGGGAGCCAGATATGGTCTCTATAGACACATCCCACTGCAACATCCATTCTGATATCCTCTGTTGCATCCTTCTTGCCCCCACACCAGAAGCCTGTGTGGTTCTGGGAGACAGACACCCTTCCTTTCTCCCATACATGCCTCAGATCTAGTCAACCCATGCATCCCATCCCTGCTGGTCATAGCAATGGGTGCATTGTTGAGTATGTGAACCAGCCAAGCCGGTGAGATAGAAATTTACCATTTCATAGGAAAATCTGAACAACAAATGTTTTATTGATTAACAAGGAACACTGAATGATATTAGTTGCTGACTCAGTTCAGACGTCTGTGCTGGACTTTAGCCTTACTTCGGAGCCTGGCAAAATGGCATTGGAGTCCATACACTGAGACCCTTCCCCTAGAGTAACCAGCCTGCTATACCTCATGCCTCCTCACTGCCAAAATAGCCTGTCCTGCTGTATTGGGGTGATCGACATAATGCACCATGATCCCCTCCAGCACTTAGCTGTACAATTGGCTCAAGTACCCATGGAATGGGCCTAACATTGAGACAGGGAGGAATCCAGAAGAGGAAAGTAAAGTAAATATAGCTGAAACCTCAAATCCAGTGCCAGTCATTGAACTCAGCTTAATCTGCAATCAGTCCCCTATGACAAGGTAGAAATCCACCTGGCTGAAATCGCACAGACACATAAACTATGTGGGGCTGGAAGGGACCTTGGCGCCTTCAGCCCAACCTCCCACTCTATATAAGGAGACCCCTGTTAGGCTGAGAAGCAGATAGTTGGAAGCTTCTACTAACAGAGGCTCACCAACACACAAAGCCACCTCTTTAAAACTTTAATCCACTGATCCTCATCTGCTCCCCCCTCCCAGACATTGCCAGCATGACCTGAGCCCCTAGTCTTGTGCTACTCTGATGAAAGTGTCTTTGGGATAGAAAGAGGGACATCCAAGTAGACACTGGCGATAACATCAGGCTTTATAGCCACAGCACTGGCCCTCCCAGAGAACTGGCCACAGACCAGGCTCTGAAACAGGCTTTGTCTTTGCCCTGCTTCCTATCCCCATTCATGGCCTGGGTGTTGATGGGCCCTTTGGAGTCTGATTCTTCTTGGACTCTCAGACTAAACCAAAGTGCATCTGACTCTTTTGGCAATGCTGGGTCTGCTCTACAGCTGTAGCGGTAACCGGGTTCCTTGCCTTTCTCTGCTCTACAGCTCTACTGCTGACCATCTGACCTTTTTGCCAACTGACTACAGGACTGCCTCTGGCCCACTGATGCTTTTATGAATCAGGCTTACTTAATCTAGGCCGACATACTCAAGCCAGGACATGAATGGATGGTGAACACGACCATCTACCTCCCTCTGCTTTTGTCCTTGGCACTGTACAACTGTAAGCACCGCCCTAACTGGTGTCTCCCTTTTGGGAAACTGACCCTCCAGGGCTCCCTTGACTCAAGCATCCTCCACAGGACCTTTTAGAACCTGTGGCTAATCTTCCTGATATGTTGTACTTCAATTCACTGTCTGAGCCACGGCAGATGAGAGAAGGGGCCGTTTTAGACTGTGCTCAGCACTAAAAAGACAAGTTTCAAGAAGTTAAGCAGAAGAAGCTGTCTCCACACACCCTTGATGCTGGAGCCTTCACTGAGCGAGGCTGGGCTTTATCAAATTCAGCCCTGCCTCTTTGCCAAGCATCCCTTCACTCATGTGTTCAATCAAACCCCGTTATTTATGGGCTCTCTGTCCAGCACGCTCTGCTTCTGGCCTGATGGGTATTAAATCAGTCAGGGCTGTGGGGGAGGAGGAAGGCAGAAAAGGTCTCCTGCTCTTGATGCAGAAGACAATCTCAGCCCCTTTTCCTTTGCCTGCTGGCCAGAGGCAGCTTTAGCCTTGACCGTCAGCAGATATAGGTCATACAGAACCCCTGTGAGGACTTCCCAAATCAGGGAGTGAGAATATGTTGAGTACCCCCCCCACAGAGGGACGCTATTGGCAACACCAGTTCTGTGGCACAGCCAGACATGCAGTATGCTCTCAGGGAACCCAGAGAAGCAGATTGTCTGTCTGGGCCTGAGGGGTGCACCTGGCAGAGCAGACTGGGAAGGGCCCAGTAACACGGGGCACAGGACCTGTCTTCCCGTGAGAGGCAAACTGCTGGCTGCACGGGAATTACACAGCTAAGGGGCAAGCAGAATGGATGGTGGAGGCTGACAGGCCGAGAGACCCCAGAGCAATTTCACTTGGTTTTGATTCATGGCTTGTCAGAGCGCTAACCAAATATTCCATTTTCATTTTCGCCCTCCACTCTCTTCCATTGACTGGCATGGTAATTGAAAACTCTGGCATGAAGGTTCGGGGCCACCTGTCTGTAGGGCCCTCGATTCTGCGTGCTCAGACATCTAGCTCCTGAAAACAGGGACAGAGGGCACAATCAGCAAACGGATGGTGTGTGAATAAGAATCACAGGGGCCACGCTTCCCTTTGCTACCTCTCAGGGGTCTCAGCTCGGGCAGTTTGGGCAGCTTGGGACTCTCCTGCCCCCCACCACCCCACCTTCTCTGCCTTTTGAACTTTTCCCTGTGGTTTTCTCACTAATGAAAGGATACAAGACAAGAGATAAGCTGATTCGAATCATCCTTCCACTCCTTGTTAGAAGGCTTGCCAAGAGTTAGGCTAGCAAGATGATTATTTTACAGAATGGCCTCAATCAAACTTGGGTGGTTTTTAAAATTTTCTTTTTCTCAAATAAATATTTCTTTAAGGCAAGCACCAATAATAGTAACACCCAATGTTAATGAGACACATATAACTTGCCAGGTGCCGTTCTAAAAATTTTACACCAATTAGCTCACTTCATCTTGGCATAAACATATGTGCTAGCTACTATTATTATCCCCGTTTTACATGTGGGGAGACTGAGGTGTAGGGATTTTAAGAAAGCTACTCAACGTCAGCAAGAACTCTCAAACCAGTCATTTCTTGTAATTATTTGTTTTAGATAGAGTTTCACTATGCATCCCAGACTGACCTCAAATTTATGATTCTCCTGCCTCAACCTCTGAGTGCTGGTATTATAGACATATGATACCATGACAAACAAGTACTCTTAGTTCCTATGCTTTGCTTCAAGCAAATCAAAGGAGCAAGATCTAAAATAGATGAATGTATGATAGATAAATGATAGATAAAAGATTATAGATATATAGGTGATGATAGATGATTAATAAATCAATAAATAGAAGATAGATGGATGATAGATAGATAGATAGGAAGATTGATTGCTGATACATGGATAGATAATGATAATATGACTAACATATGATGGCTAGAAAATGATAATTATATAAAATGATTGATAGGTGATAGATAGATAGATAGATAGATAGATAGATAGATATAGATAGATAGATAGATAGGTGATTGATAGATAATTTTTAATGAAAATAAATATAAGACTTCCTACTAGTAAATTGAGAATGGTGAAAATACTCCAAATGCCTCTTCCCACTGAGGTAGAATCAGCTACCTCAGGCTCAGAGTCCAGTATGAAATTGTGAGAAAAGAAAACTAGAGAGGACTGAAAGCTGAGGGTCCAAGATTCTGGGTTTCTGTGATCTAGGCACAGGCACTGTCAAGCTCTGGCCTTCCTGGCATCATGCTGCAACCTCAGTACATCAGCCATTTGGGACACTAGGACTGGGAGGCCCGGGATGGAAAAGTGAGTGAGAGACCTGCCATGAGGGCAGTGACCATTTAATGAACATATGGACAAGAGGATGATCACTGGAGGAGATAGGGACTTAGCCATAGAGACTAGTACACTTCTAGGATTGGAAAGACAAGAAGACACCCTGGCTAGTATAATAGCAGTTTTTATAGACAGTATCTCCAAATGAGTTCCTAAGACACCCCAGGATAGCACCCCAAAACTGTGCTTTTACTAGGTACTCTAAATGACATTGGTTACCAACATGTCCTACGAACTATGTCCAGGTCAGGACCAGTTTCATCCTCCCATTTTGCAGTGCCCAACTTGCCTGTCCAGGCTGTGTTTGCTGCACTCACAGGCTAATCACATGTGACTCCTGCCCTGGCCATCATTGCCTTGTAGAGGTGGCCTGCTCATTCCCTGTGCTTGACGCTAATGATAATTGGTTAGCTCTGGAACGTCCACTACTTTCTGCTCAGTTCTACCACTGATGTTCAGCATTCCTCCAATCTCAGAGTCCTACCTGCCCACCCCAACTACTTCCCTTGCTACCCAGACGCTGTGAGCTACAAGCAGACATAGATACTACTTTCTCACAGCTGAACATATAACAGAAGGTGAGATGTCCCCATGTCTGTCCCACTGGCTGTATAGCAAGTTGTATATAATGAAATAATTATACTAGTTTTGTGGGTTTGGTTTTTTGGTTGTTGTTTATTAGGTCTACAACAAATTCCACAAACTTAGTGGCTAAGAGCAATGTTGATTCATTTTGCCATAGATTTGGAGGTCAGAAGCCCACAGTGGATCCTGCTGGACTAAAACCACAGTATGCACAGGCTGCTTTTCCTCTACATTCTCCAGCTTCTCCGGGTCACCTCCACCCTATGACCTGCAGTCTCACAACCACCATCTGACTCCTGCTGTCCTGTCCCACCTCCTCTCATTCTGACCTTCCAGTCTCCATGTAACAACACTGGACCCATCCAGATGATTCACAGCAATCTCCTGCTATAAACATCTGGAGTCACATCTACAGCATCTCTACACCATATAAGACAAGAGATGTATGGACCCAGGAGATAAACATGGAGATGGGGATGGAGGTGACTATGGTTACAATATGAAGCATCCCCCTCCCCGGGGCTCATACTTGAACATTGGTCCCATTCAGTGGCACTGCTTCGCAAGGTTGTTAAGCTGTTGGCAGGTGGAGTCCTGCTAGAGAAAGTGGGCGCTGGGATGAGGTTTTTGAAGTTTTATATCTTGTCCCTTCTTCCTGTCAACTCTCTGCTTCCTGTTCCATCAAGATGTGAGGTGGTGAGGAGTCCCAGATACACATGCCTGCCACCGTGGAGCCACCTGGCCCTTCGCCTTCCCCTCCAGGGTGGACTGTATTCCCTGAAACTGTGAGCTAAAAGAGACTATTCCCCTCCCCCTCCCCCTCCCAGCACCCCTCCCCCCCCCAAGCTGTTTCTTATTAGGGATTTGATCACAACAGTAAAAGTACCTATTTTATGTTTATGTTTATATTTTATGTTAACCTATCACAAGGTTAACAGTGGCAGGGGTATGTTTGTCCCTGGGGCTGGTAGGAGAAGTGGAATCCCTGACTTGGAGGACTGGGCACACTCAGCCACTTAGAAGGAGGAGAGGATGACATCTTGTCTGTGAATGGGGCTTAGATGCTCTCAGATGGGAAGAGGCAGGAGAGAAGTAAACTCCAGGGCCTCTAGTATGTCAGGAGACACATGTGTGTACGCACGTGTGCATACACCTGTCGGAGATGAGGTTTCTTCTGAGGCATTGGATGCTGTGCTGAAAACACCAACCCCCAGAGAGAGCAAGAAGGTGGCCCTCGGTGCACCCTCTGTAAAAAGACATAATATGAAAATGCATATTATGCATTTCAAATTCCCAAGACTCTTCATTGCTGAATTCATTTCTCTGTGAAAACCCAAGAATTCAGGAAATCTGCCGTCTTCATTTTAGAATAGAGGCCTGAGGAAAACAAATTGCCTGCTGTTGTCTCAGGCTTGACTGGTATTTAAACTGCATCCCAGAGGCTGGGCAGTGGTCAGCTGTCATCCCAGCAGCTCGACATGGGGCCTCTGAATATGGATTTACTGATGAGCCCTGAGTCACTCAGAGCCCTTGGAAAGAAGATGTCTTGCTCTCTGAGCATAAGTGACTCTGCGTAACTCCTTCTGCTAAACACGCCCCAGGAGGAAGGCCCTGCAGAGGCACCCAGGGCCAGGCCTCATCTGACCCCCATAAATCATGCCAGCACAATAAAGATGCTCAGTGGAAGCCATTAGAGGCCTGAGAATCCACATCATCCATGGGTGCTGAGGCAGGAAGAAAGCAGCTGCCTTGTCAGCTCAAGAGGGCCCTTAGAAAGGGGGACAAAGTTGCCACGTGTCACAGCTCTAGGAGACACTGTTCATGTGGAGGAAATCTGAAGGAGAGAAAGCAGAGATGTATGGTCGAAGGTCATACATCATGGGCTCTCCTCTCGGAAGTAGCCTGGCCAGGCTGCAGAGCAGGCTATGCTTCCAGAGGAAGGATTTGGAATAACAATAGCTCTGCAGAGAAAACAGGCAAACACCCCAGTTGAGGACTCACATACACTTGGGAGCTTGCTAGAGAGGAACCTAGCTTTCACTCTGTTACAAATGAAGATAAATTGATCATATTTCATTTCTAAGTCCGTGTGTTTTCCTACCCATGGCTGCACATTTGTTTTCTCCATTTACATCCAATTTGGCTATCAATTTTATTTTTTAAACATTCTTTCTCTATCTGTTTTACCTCCCCTTCCTTTCTCTCCCCCATATTCCAGAATTTCTTTCCGACTTGTGAAAACAATTCCTCTCCCAAGATATTTCCTTTTGCTTTCCAAGCCACTCCCTAAATTCATGTTTTAATAAGCTCCCAACACTGATCTCCTTACAAATCACTCTTTGCCATTTTGCAATCGAACCAGTGTCTTGGTTAAAATGAAAATTCCCCTGGGCATACAATAAATAATAAAGAATAACATAATCTCCAGAGTTATGATTTTGCACAGAAGGAGATGATGTAAAGCAGTTGGACTATTCTGCGGCTCTTATGCCCAAAATGCAAAATTGAGAGGAGGTGGTAGGCAGACTCCCAGCTCCATGAGCCTTCAGCTCTTCTGGAAACTCTGTATGGCAGTGAACACTGAAGAGATGGATCTTGGGAAATAAACATATTTTTGCACAAAGGCCTGCCCTTTCCAAGATGTCAGGAATCATTCTAGGAGAAAGAAGGGGCCCAGCATCAAAGAAGGTTCATGTGTATTTAACACATACTTCCTGCCAGGTGTTGCACCACACAGAGACTATAAGGAAGGACAGACACAGAGCAGCAGCCACTTACAGACAGACCCACAGATGAGGACTAAAGGGCAGTTAGATGGCAACATGAGTGTGACCCAAGTCAAGGTTCTGTCTGTTGCTTAGAAAGGCCTCAGTTTCATCATGTGTAATGTGCAAATAAGAGAATTTCTTGTGGTTTAGATGGATGGCATGAGATCATCCCCCAAGAACATCCACACCCAGTTCATAACACAGAGGAGGCACTTGTTACATGACAATCCCTGTAAGTATTAACAGACCTCAAGAGCTGGGGGGGAAAAAAGCCCTCTGCAGCCTAGGGGCAAGACTCAGAAATCTCAGGCAGATGTCATGGAGGGACACAGGACACAGGACAGTACCCTAGATGCTGTGTGGCTACAGCCAAACTGTAGAAGCCCAATCCATGCCCTTTCCATGCTTTAAGGCTGTAAGACTTGTCTGCAGGACTGGGTGTCTCCAAAAGAGAACTTCTGTGAACCCCACCCAGACAGAGTGGTCAGGGCTCCTCTGATATTTAGATCAGCACAGGGTTCAGCCCTTCAATGATTAGAAAGACATTTCTCCTCAGCATTGCTACCAGTGACATTTTATATAGTTCAATTTTGTGATGGAAAAACAGAGATTCTGAGGGAAATTGATTGGCTTAGATCCCTTCCAGGAGATCAAGTCAGCAAGATAAGGAAGAAGTCTGCTGTCGCCTGGACATAGACCACACCTGTTGCAGCAGGAAGCATCCGGAGCTTCGGGACTAATCCTCAGTGTGCTGTTGCACATGAAACAGGAAGACCTGTTCTCCTTGGAGGAGCCAAGTTCAGCAAAGTTCAGATGAGTGTGTGCCTCTAATAACGCTGGGTTTATTTCCCAGTTCGGTGTGGTTCCTTGAGGGGCAGAGGAAGCCAGGACCTGGATGACTAGTCAGATAGATAACTGAAACAAGTTATTTCTGCTCAAGCTTACTTAGGATTGAGTCCCTAAAATCGGAATCCTGGACATACACACCTGGACAGCAGGATGGCCCTTCCTTCCTCTTTTCTCTCCTCTTCCATCAATTGCCCTAGGGTTTCTTTAATTTGCCAGCTCATCCCTTTGTTCAACACAGTGTCTGCTATTTCTCTCTCACTCCCACCCCTATCATTAATTTTTCATTGTCTATCTTGTTCCAAATACATTTGAATTTGGAAACCCAGAGAAGATCACTTCAAATGTGGCTCATGGACCAGAAATGCCAGCATCCCTAAAATCTTGTAGGGATAATGCAGAATCCCTAGGCTTACTCCAAATGTGCTGATACCAGCTGCATTTTAACAAATTCGGGTGCACATGAAATGGGGGAGATTCTGAGATTCTTCTCCACCCTGATCTGGTATTCCCAGTTTGCTCCTCTGAGCACACCATTCACCTGCCCACCACACTGTACCCCAACAGGGAAAGATGAGTGAGCTCCCCTTCAGGAATTCTCTCCCTTTCTTTCATGGACGTGTCTTAGCTTGGTGTTTGGAAGGCTCCTCTTCATATGGGCAGTTTGATTTCTATAGTAATCACAGGTTTGGTGCTCACATGGAAAATGGGTGAAGCTGGAGAGAAATGCAAACGTGGCAAATTTTAATCCTGCCGAAACATAATCAGCTTTTGCTTCTGAAGCAATTAGCATAATATTACCGATAATGTTTTACATGGCAATTTTGCTGTAAACATTTGTGCTAATTTGCCATGACCTAATTATTTTATGACATATAATTACGAAGTATTTTTCAAGTCGAAATATTTTTGTTTTACATTTCTATAATCCTTTTCTTGAACAAAAATTTTAAAATTAGCACTCCTGCAACTTGAAACACACCATCCGCCCTTAGCTGTTGTTTGTGACACTTTACTTCACTAAACTGGAGGAATTCCCCCGTGCTGGCGTGCGGATGATTGCTTGTGACTAATTTGAATTGGGCGTCATTGAGTCTTCCAGCTCCATTATTAGACTCCAAGACTGTCAAAGCCACACTCCAGCCTCCCACCCACACCCACTCACTCCCAAACATAAACACTCAGAGTTGGGCGGAAGCAAGAGGCAAATGCTCACAATGAGGCAGAGAGGATTGGGATTTGCTTTAATGCATGTGGAAGCTTTGCCTCAGGGATGAGCATAAATGTTGTATTATCCTCCCTCACAGAATCTTCCTAGCGAACTCTTAAACTGCCTCCCCAAACTGACAAGTACAAGGTACAGAAGTTAGCAACTCTAGCCTCTCTTCACTCTCTCCCTTTTTCTGGTTAAGGTCTGATGGGTTTGTAGTTCATGTTCTCCCACTTCAGAGTAGGCAGGAAGAGGGCAAAACTACCCCCAGTCTATACAGACAGCCTCAGCATCAGTCCAGCCTAGGGGGACAGTGGTTACCCTCCACAGAGCAGGTCTGCTCAGCAGTAGGTAATGGGGTTGCAGACTTCATTACACAGACAGCAGTAGCAACCTGACACCAGATTCTTGGAATAGACCCAGGGTGATGGCCAGGCTGTGGGAAGATTAGTCATGCCAACTAAGGTTACCCATCGAGGCAGGTTCCTAGAGATACGGAAGTCAAGCCAGAGAATGCACTTAGTCTCATACTCCAATTCTCCCATGGAATGGGCAATGTCTCAGGGAACTGGAACATAGGAGGAGGAAAAGAAGGAGGAAAAGAAGGAGTAGGAAGAGGAGGAGAAGGAGGAAGAGGAGAAGGAGGAGAAAGAGGAAGAGGAGGAGGAGGAGGAGGAGGAGGAGGAGGAGGAGAGGCTGTAACACTAGGAGAGCCAGGGCTATAAACACCATGTAAGCAGAAGGCAACAGAATAAGGTATGAGAGTGTTCACAGCCCAGGACAAACTTTATCATCCCACTCTATCGTTATAAGGATTATGTCAATGTTCATAAAGCTTTTAGAATAGGAATAATGTAAGCAAATATTCTTATTTTTATAGGTTCCCATGGAGAGGGCAGGGAGTCTCTGTAAAGAATGGACTCACATTAAACTGGAAGAAATGAGTTGTGATGTATGTCAGATACTGTAGTGGCTATTGAGCTGACAATCATTAAACATTTGTTTCAATAAATAACTTTTGATTGAATGAATAGACAAAATGTCTACAGAGTACATGTTCTACATTAGGTCTTGATTGGGTCTTGGGGAATGCAAGGATGAATAAAAAGTCTAGAAGTGGTAGGTACACTTAATGATTCAGTTTCATTGTCCACGCTACTGGATTTGGAGTTTTCTGGGAGATACACCTCTGGATGTGTCTATGAGAGACACTGAAGGGAGCTGTACACATCAGGGTGTTCCCTCCTGGACTGTGGATTAGGCACAAACCACACCCAAACACCCATTTTCACAGAGAAATCCTTTATTGAGTGGGGAAGAAAAGTAAATTGGCTGATTTCTGACTCAGGCAGAAAACAGCAGCAAATGACCTTGTAGGTGTGATTTTTAAGAGGAAAGAAATGGGAGGTCTGTGTTAGAATAGGTTGAGATGAGGGGGATGTTTTGATTGGGCATGTTACTTAGGGTAGCCAAACAGGGACTTTTGATTGCTGGGCTTCAACACCTTGATAACTAGACCTTGGTAATCATCCCTAGGAATGACTCTGGCATAAGAAAGTGTCCAAACAAAGAAATAGACCTTGGTGGCTAGCTTTAGGGATATAATGTATGGTTTACAGGGGAGAAGGAATGGGGAAGGGCAAAGCCTGACAGCACTGTTTGCCATACTCGGGCCTGTCAGATCTCTTTAAGCACCATCCCATGGACTTGGATTCCCAACTGAATGAAAAAGAAAAGACAAGAGATCCCAGCATTCATTTCTGTCTGTCTCCCTGGCTGGGGACACAAGGTGAGCAGCTGCCTCATGCTCCAGCTGACACAGCAAGAGGGACTCTAGCCACAGTGTCTTCCCCGCCACACTGTGAGCCCAAGAAAGCCCTTGCTCGTGATCGCTTCGGTCAGGTAACTTTGTAACAACAGTGAGGTAAGTAACTAATACAACACACAAGCTAACAGTTTCCCATTAAGTCAAAAATAAAATGCACAGACCAATCAAGGAGGAGGAGACTAGGCTGGCACAGGACTGTTAATTCACATCTGTAAGCATGGCTCTTATTATTCGTGGAAGGGATTTTTTCAGCCATATTAAATTATACTTTTATGATCTACAAAATGTAACAATTTTAAGTGCATTATGGAATTTTAGTTTTACTTTATTCTTTTATTTTTTATTTTTTTATTTATTTATTTATTTATTTATTTATTTATTTGAGACAAAGTCTCATTAAGTATCCCTGGCCAGCTTGGAACTCTTTACACAGACCAGGCTGGCCTTGAACTCACAGAGACCTGCCTGTCTCTGCCTCCCAAGTGCTAAGATCGAAGGCATATACCACTACATTTGGCCCAATAGAATCAATTTTAGCAAATGTTCAGGTCACATAGATACCATCACATCTGCATTACCCCCAAACATCCTTTATACAACTTCATAGTCACTGTTCAGCAACTTGGCAATCCCTGGTCTGCTTTCTACAATTTTGTGAAAGTTGAATCATATACTTAGTGTATCCTGTTTCTTTCACTCACCATAATTCTAGGAAGTTCATAGATATCATTACATATAGATAATGGTTTCCTTTTCTAGTGAACATTATGGTTTATTCACTTATGAGTAAAGAGCATTATGGGTTGTTTCTAATTTGGGGCTACTATGAAGAAAGGAGTAGTAAGTATTCTCATAAAGGTCTATGTATTTCAATGTTTTTTTGAATAAGTATCAAGAATTGTGATTGCTAGGTCATTTTATTTTTATTTTTTTAATTATGTCAGAAACTAACCAATTGTTTTCCAAAGCAGCTACATAGTTTTCTAACTTTCCCAGCAAAAGAAAGAAGTCCAGTTGCTCCAAATCTTCACCAACACTTTATGGGATCAGTTTTTTTAACCCTATCAATTTTAGACATTCTGAGATTGGTTGAGAGACCTCATTGTGGGTTTAATTTGCAGTGGGTAATGATGTTAAGCATGCTTCCATGTGAAATCTATTCAAAATTTTTGAGACTGTATCATATTTAATCATCTAAGTTATTTCAAGACTTGAAACCCTCCTGCCTCAGCCTGAGTGCTACGATTATAGGTGTTTGTCACCACACTCAGCCTTTTTTGCACATTTTTTAATCAGATTGTCTTCTCAGGATTCAGTAGTGAGAGTTCTTTATATAATTTGGATAAAAATACTTTATTCAATATCCAATTGCACAAATATTTCTCCAAGTCCATGGCTTGCTTAACATCATGCTTCAAAGAAATATTTCTAAATTAATGAACTCCAATTTAATTTTATGGTTCATGTTTTTATACCATAATGTAACCCTAGGTAATTTCTCTCATTATATTCTAAAACTTTTACAGTTTTCTCTCTTACAGTTAAGTTTCTAGTGCACCTTGAATTAATGTTTATATATTATATGAATTGAGGGTCAAGATTCATTGCTTGTATAGGGAAATCTAGTTATCTCAAGATCTTCTATTAAAAAATATATATATTCTTTCCTATTGAATTATCTGTCACCTTTGTTTTAAACTAATCATCTGGGGAGTGAAGATTCTGCCTTTATGCTCCCGTCAGCCACATTGATCTTTATTTATGTCATCTTTATCTCAGTGCCATATTGTTTTGATTGCTATAGCTTTATAGTAAGTATTGAAATCCAGTAATGTGATAGTGGGTTATTTTTCAAATGTTTTGGTTAATCTAGGTTCTCAGCCTTTCTGTGTAAATTTTTTAATCAGCTCATCATTTCAACAAAAAGGGTTTCTGGAGTTTTGATTGAGGGTTTTTTCTTTTCTCAAAACCTATTTAGAGAAAAGGAGCATATCAACAACATTGTTTCTTTTGGTTCATGAATATTATTATTAACTTGGGTCTAATGGCTTTGTGACAGAGACAGTGCATAGCATTTAGTCATTTCCTATTGTTGAATTTTTGTAATGTTTTAAGGGTTTTTTTCCTCTTCATAATGCCTTTCTGCATTGATGACATTAAAACAAACATTCATGTAGCTTAGAATTACAAGTGGGTGTGTACACACACAAAAAAATATTAACTAGACACATGGAGGCACCACGAGGTAAGAAGACAAATTGAAAGCTATGCATTAGGGAGGTGGTAATATACCTCATTTATTTTTCCCTTTTTAATTTCTAAGTGTGTTATAAGAGTATATGGCTCACCCAGAAATAAGTGAGTAGCTTCCAGCTGTCTGTAGCAGTAAAGCCTGGAGGTGGCACAGTGATAGAAGGGTCTAGAAGGATGGAGCTCTTTCCAGATGTGCTGCAAGAGAGGTAGAAGGAAGTACATTAAATGAGAAGCCTGGGACCAGGAGAGACCAGGCTGAAGGGGGTCAGAAATCCAACACCACTAAATAATACAGCACCTGTTAGAGAGTAAATGAGGCTATTGAGAGCTTGTCATATGAAGTGAAACTCAGGAACACAAATAGTTCATATTTTCTCATATACAGAACTGAAACTTTAGGAAAAAAGATATGGAAGTTGAAGGGAGACCAGGAAGAGAGAGGAGGGGCAATAGGAAATGAGAGAAAGCAGTGAGGAGTGAATATGATCAAGGAATGTCATATGCATACGTGACAAGATTACAGTGAGGCCCATTATTTGGTGGAATTAATACATGCTAATAAAGAAGGAAATATTTTTTTCAAACAAAAAAAAGACATAACTGAATACTTGAATGTGAAGCTCAGGAGAGAAATTTAGGGACTGGATGGGCTTGCTGTTTGTTTGTTTACCTATTGCTCCCAAACCAGCCATCTAAAAGCTAGTCTCTGTACTTGCATATTCTCACAAATTCTGTGAGCCAATAGTTTAGCAAAGATCCCAAAAGAATGTTTATCTCTACTCTATATGGTCTAAGTGTAGAACTCTAATTGCCAGGGATGTCCAAAAGAGGTGAGGCTATCAGAGACTGTAACTGCACAGAGAGAGTACCACAATGCACAGTGGAGAGAGAGATGTGAACTCTGACTCAGAGATGCACAAATTAGCTCAAGTATAAGACGTTAGGAGGCCATGGGGGCCCAGGGAAGATTTGGTTTCACCAGTGACAGCCATAATCAGTGATACATAGAATGATGTAAATTATGGACTGATCCCAATGCTCTTGGAGGAAGGTGGAAAATGTCAGTTATTGGTGTGATGAGAGTGCATTCTCGGAGGAGTCAGACACCTGGGAAGGCAGATCCAAAGGGCTAGTCAAGTTGTCTTGCGTCTGGGAGGCAGAACTCTGTGTGGTTCCTTAAGCTAAAAGGGTTCACAGGGATAGAGTAATTAGGTGGGATTCCTGAGCTATAATACAGGGTATTGGATAGAGATGATCATAAAGTGAAGAAGGAACAGAGCGAGTATGCCATTGAGGAGGGAGGGGGAGATGGTCCCACTGCAGTAAATGGAGGTACATTCTATAGGAAAGCAGGTGGAAGTTTAATTCATATGTGTATGACAGGTCCCCTGGAAGCCATGCTTCCTTGAAGATGAGGGCTGCTTACCCATCCTCAGAGGAATCCGTGTGAGAGCTGATGTGTGGTGATCAAATGCTACTTTGTGTACTGATGCTGGCTTGTGAAGGGTTGCCAATGAAATGGAGCCCTGATCCCTGATAAGCAGTGCATGTTTTCAGCTGAGACCTCTAAACTGTTCTGCCTTAGGTTTAAAGGCAATCAAGAATATATGAGCCCTCCAAACATGAAACCAAGCCTTGAAATATTTTCATCCATTATTAAAGATAAACTTCCCTTATCTACTGGCCAGAAGAAAATGTAATCCTCTGTGGAGGAAAACAGCATTGAGCAGAACCTCAGCAATTTCTCACATATGTTTGTACAGCATCCCATAAAATATAAACCAGGCATGACAGGAGTCAGGATGGAATTATCAAAATCCAAAAGGAAACAATCGGAGCAGGTCTACTGTTTCATTTTTGAAACTCTTAAGTTCAGATCATAAATCTGGGCATATGAAAGTATTATATTCAGATTTTTAAATAATTGCTATTAATATGTTCGAGAAAATTGATGTCAAATGGAGAATTTTACTAGACTTTACCTTTAAAAGAATCAAATGGAAGATTTAAGTCTGGTAAGTATGATGGTTGGACTCAGTAATTAGGGTATGGTTTTAATAGATTATATTTAAGTCTGGTAAGTATGATGGCTGGGCTCAGTTATTAGGATATGGTTTTAATTGGTTGGTTTTTTGTTGTTTTTGGGGGGTTTTTTTGTTTGTTTGTTTGGTTGGTTGGTTGGTTGGTTGGTTTCTCGAGAGAGGATTTCTCTGTGTAGCTTTGGTGCCTGTCCTGGATCTCACTCTGTAGCCCAGGATGGCCTCAAAGTCACAGAGATCTGCCTGGCTCTGCCTCCTGAGTGCTGGGATTAAAGACCTGTGCCACCACCACCCGACTGGGTTAGTTTTAAGTCTAGTAAGTATGATGGCTGGGCTTGGTTATTAGGGTATGGTTTTAATGTGTTAGACGCAGCAGAAGAAAAGGTTGATGGATTGAAAAGGCAGAAAAACTAAAATATACAAATTAAAACATATGGAACAAATGATAAATGTAGAAAAGAGGGAAGGGAGGAGCTGGGGAGATGACTCAGTGGGTAAGGCACTTGTTCTGCATCCATGAGGACGTGAGTTCAAATCCCCAGCACCCACGTGGCTGTGTGTATCTGTATCTTAAATGCTGGGGAGCAGGGAGGTTGATCCAGAGAGCTTACTATCAGCCACCCTAAAGGAAACAACAAGTCTTCAATTCAGTGAGAGCCATACCTCAAGGATATCAGTGAGAGAGTGACTGTGGAACATGTCCCATGTCCTGGCCTCTGTATGAGCTTTTGCAAATATTTACACACTCAAGTGCATGTACTACAATACACACACACACACACACACACACACACACACACACACACACACATACACACAAAGAATGGAGTATACATAACAAGATTTTTTAAAGTTTAATATATGTCAGATTAAAATGTCAAAAGAAAAAGGGCAGAGAGAATAAGGTAGATATTAGAAGAGAAAATAGCCAAGGCAGATGGCAGACAAAGACTTAAGAATCTATAGAATTAAGTATCTCCATACAACCCAAACTGGTTAAATATAAATATTTATTCACTTAAACAAATTCTTGTAATTCTTAAATATCTAACTCAGCAAAATGTAAACAAGACATTTAAAGAAAGATGTCCAGGATCAAAGTGGCCAACAAACATGGAAAATTATTAAATGTTAACAGTGGGTAGGAAATTCAAATTCATGAGGTACTGTAACCTGCTCACTCTGAAGGCTAAAATAGCCAGGATTGAGAATGTCAAGTGTTGGCAAGGTTCTAGAGCAACCACAATGCTCAGAAACTACCGACAGGCTAGTAAACTGATAGGACCACTTTGAAAATGTCTGTCAATGTACGCCAAAGCTGAGTATATTCATCCCCTAAACCCCAGAGCAACATTTACAGTGCTGAGAGTACAGCTCTTTATCACATGTGTAAAAATTAAACATACTTAGCTGTGTTTGGAAACTTTTGAATTTTACTTCACAAATTTTGAGACAGCAAGAATGAGTCTTACACCCACTGCAAACAACAAACAAGACCAAAGTGACTAGCCTGTGAGATTTAAATGCTCCAAACTAGAGAGAGAGCACAAATTAGAATGTGGAAAAATACTCATTTTGTTGCCTGGTCGAAACCAAGTGTGGTCATGGTGTCTTGTGGAGAAATCAATGTCTTTATCTAAAACACAGGGCTGAATGAAGTTCAAGAACAGAAGGGGAGTTGAGAGGAAATCTTCCTCAGATCTTGACTAAAAAGGTGCTGTTTTCCTCTCACAACTCAGTCTGTCATCCATCTGGGATGGGTGGCCAGACCATCGGAGTTATCACAGGAAAGAACCATGCAACTTGATAGTAGATAGGGGCGTTGTCTGGCCCACTATGCTGAAGATGCTGTTCCTTCCTGCCTTTGCTTATAGTTTCCTCACCAGCCAAGCCCTTGCTTAACACTTCTGTGGAGCTCATCACCTTTTTTTTTTTTCTTTATTCACAGAGGGATGACTGATAAGTCTGAGCCCTGTTTGAGATATGCCCTCAAGCCTGTGCTGCGTTTCTGAGCCAGAGCAAGGCATGGCTCTCTCTGTGTGAATAATGAAAACATTGTAAGACTTCTGAGAAGACCTGAGCTAGGAACCAGCATCACCAGAACAGTTGTCATGTGAAGACCTGCAGTCACCCCACAGGATCTTCATGATAAATCTGTCTTCTAACCCTGGCTCCCCTAGTCAGAACAGTTCCTAGCTCCTGGAGATGGGCCTCTCACTTTAACTGAGGCAGGAATTTCAGCAGGCTTTGTTCTTAGCAGCATGAGGATGATACATTATCATTACAAGGCTACCTCCAGGGAAGCCAGGCCCAGAGCAGCAGGAGCAACTGTTGCCATGGTGACCAAGCAGAGGACCAAGCAAAAGCCCTAGGACTATAAATTCTCATGTCTCCCTGGATAAGGGTCTTCCTTGGTGGAATAACCTTGGATGAGCCTTCCAGGTACAGACTGTGCAACCTGAAAGGCCGTGCTACCACTTCATAGGCACATCTGGGCAGTGTCCAGGCGAGTTGTGCAGGGAGTAAACAAATCTCATAAGAAACCTCTTCTCTTGACACCCACTCTCCTGCTTTCCAACCTGTGGGTCTTTTCTCCGCTTATTCTTTCTCTTTTCCTCATCAGTCATTAAATTCTGTTCACACCTTCTGGGGCCAAGTAAAATGCCACTTCATGCCAAAGCTTCTCTCACTCATGTCACCATTTGAGGGGCTTTTTGACACTCAGAATGCAGCCCAAGCTTGCGAACCTCTCCCACTCCCCAGTGCCCCCACCATGAGGCTGCTTGTTCTTTTGTACTGTGATAACCTTGGCAGCTTATCTGTAGAGCTGCTAACCATGCACAGGCTGCGTCATTCTCGTGACTTTGACTCCATGAGGATAGAAGCCTCTCTGATCACCTTCTCTTCTGCACTTGGCCTCCACAGATTGGCACATAGGAGACAATATTGATCAAATAAATGAATAAAAAAAAGTAATAAATTTAAGAGCATCCAAATAGAAAGCCACAGGGGCATTGCGGATGCATCTCAGATGGTATCTGGAATACAGTATTCAGAAAGCAGCACCAGCTTTCCTAGCAAGTATAACTCTAGAGAATCTCTACATTAGAAGGCAACCCCAACATCACTGCTTCTGAACTAGTCCTCTGGCCATCCCTAAGACTAAAACCCATGCCTCCTTCCACAACTGAGCAAGACAGACCTGAGAGTTCAGCACATAGACCGAGTCTCTCCCCTGAGTTGGTAGGTGGTAGCTCATTTCTTAGCTCTCAGACTTGAATATAAAGTGACACCCATCTGCTTAGAATGAGCACCTAGAGGAAGCCAGGTACTACACGAAGCAAAGGCAGAGCATGGGTGAAGAGAGAGGCCACCAGTCTGAAGAGTGGTGTGGATTCACGAGAGATCAGCACAGTCATATGACCCAATACAACTTTGTTAGTAATAAAATATATGGAAAATTCCACAGCAATAAAGAACCATTCTCCAAACACTGCCCCTGAGTCTAGAGAGGGAGAATGAGGACAATGGGCTAGATGCTGCAGTCCCAACATGCACCAGGGCATGCACAAGAGGGAGGTATGACCGAGTCCAGGTGTAGGAGAGAAGGGAAGAAAGTGTGGAAGGACATGGTTCAGAGGGTGGAATGAGTCGATAAGATAAGATAAGATAAGTCTCAGCATGGAGTACAAAATGAATGTTAGCATAAATTAGGCAAGATATGGAAATTAAGGTTAAACTGGCTTTGAAAACCATGCCAAGTTTGAATTGATCCTGAGGCAGTGGGCAGTCTTTGAAGTCCTCAGGCTTCAAAGCTTTCTGGGGGAAGGTCATCCAATTCCAGAAGTGAAAAAAAGATGAGGTCAGGAAGGAGGTCACAGAAGATGATCCAAGGCCTAGACTCAGTAAGGCGAGATGAGGGAGCCCGCATTGTGATTATTGATTGTATCTGAGGAACAGGCAATGAGGACTTGACAAGGCAGCGATCTGTGGTGCCAGGATGAGGGCTAAAGAAAGCAGCGTGGAGGAAGCTTTTGCCTTGAGTAGCAAGTTAACAGGGGTCTCACCAGCAACAGGGAAAACAAAGAGATGAGTGGGGAACAATGAGTTTAGCTTTGAACTTGTTGATCAGATGTAGTTCACTGCCCTGTGTGGGGAGGGGGGTGAGTTAGAAGACACCAGTGAAAGATGAGTGATAGAGACTGAGCTCTCACCTCCTCCGGACACTTCCCATCGCAGCTCCACACCTCCATCTTGTCCTGAGATGCAGTGTTAGTTCATTTTGTCTTAGATCCATCTTGGTCAGGCGGGAAATGTGCCCGGCTCCCTCAGCTCCTTCCCTCTAACCTCTGCTCATGTGGTGGTGACAAACGAGTGGGTTTCCTGGAGGCCCATAAACCAATCGCTGACCCCTGTAAATCCGTTACCATGCGTAAAGGACCTGCAAGGTTGAGAACCTTCAGACAGGCAATTATCCCAGATTATCCAGGTATATCCAGTCTAATCACATGACTTCATAAGAAGAGAGGACCTTCCCAAGCTGTAGAGAAACAAAGTCATTTCTTATTTTAGTGTGAAGATGGGGCTTGCTTTGCTGGCCTTGAAGACTCAAGAAGTGTTCAGGATCAAAGCAGGTGGCAGTCTCTAGAAGCTTGAAGAGGCAAGGAAATAGACTCTGGCCAGAACTTCCAGAAAAGAACAGGACCTTCTAAATCCATTGATATAGCTCCATGATACCCATAGAATTATAAGATCATGCCTTTGTGTTAAGCCCCCAAGCTAGTCAAATGGTACAGCAGCAAAACATAACTAGCCACAGCAATAATATCCATGAAAGCCTTCACCATTCAGAGACTCCATCCACAGCTTTTCAACATAGAGTCTATGGGGAAAAGAGTCTAAGGTCCCACTTCAATAGCAACACTTCTGGGGGCCCTAGAGGGTCAAGATGTCTTTAATTAAAAAAAAAAAGTCATGCCACAGATCTGGGGAGGACAATCTAGTGAGAGGGGAAGGACCGAGATGGGAAAGAGCCCTCTAAGACAAAAAGAGGCCAGTGAAGGAATTGAGGAGGGAGGAAGGGAAGGAAAGAGGAGCCAGAATGGCCCAGTGTCAGCAAAACCCAGAGAGGATGGCATTTAAGTGGTAGGTGTTGATCAGAGGCACTAAATGCTACAGAGAGGAGAAAATTGAATTTGACAACAAGCAGGTCATTAGTGGTCTTCAAAGGAAGCATTTCAAGTAAAGAGCTAGGGCAAAAGCCAGAATGCTGAGGACGGAAGAGAGACTGCAGAGAGTAAGAAGTAAATAAGCTGTGAGCAGCCCTTTAGGAAAGTCCATGCATTATTCATCTTTATTTCTGTGATACTCAGCACAATGCTGGAACACAGTGGGTGCTCATTAAACACTGAATTGAAGGCAGGACCCGAGTCAGTAGGTATAGGCCAGCGCTTCTCAAACTTTATTGTGCATATAAATCACCTGGGGATTCTGACATAAGAGAGCTGGTGTGAGGTCTGAGGTTCTGAGTTTCCAATCAGTTCCCAGATGATGCTGGGGTTGAGGTCCTTAGACCTCACTTTGAGTAGCCTGGTATAGATTACCCCCCCTAAGAACCCAGAGATCAAATCCCCTGTGGGATCTGTTATGATCCCACAGACCAGTATACTTTCTGCAACTATAAGACTTGCTGACTGTGTGGTCATCTGCACAGTGAGGCTAAGTTGAGCACAGATTCAATGCCAAGTTCTCACAGTACAAACTCACAAAAAGACTTGAGCTCCAAACGCTGTCCACTTTGAAGTCCGCTTCACAGTTCCCCCAACCAAGCTCTCCACCACCAACAGCTCCTTCGTTACCAAAATAACTACTCAAATCCCACCATTGAAAACAGGACGCAGGAGCTTCTGATACTAGGCCGGGGAAGGGTGTGTTCATCCAGTGACCACAGGGACTCTGGTGCCTGGATTTACAACAGCCATTAGATTTGAGAGGTGCCCAACAGAGGTAATGCTCAGAGAGAGCCATGGCTCCCAGACATCTCTCCCTCCTCCCACAAGAGCATGGGGAGGACCAAGCACATGTGGGGTAAACTAGTGAAGGAAATAATGGGAATGCAAAATACCTACCTACATCTCAGATTAATGGGGGAAAAAATCCATATCTTGCCCTAAAATGCCATCCAGGACGTCACTCAATGTCACCTGCCATAGATACAGAGATGTGGAGTGGCAGGAGTGCTTATCTCTAAGAGATGATAGCACATGAACTACAGTGAGAGGAATTTAGGCCAAGTTTGTGAGGAAGGTCCTCTTCTCAAAGTGAGTGCTGTCGTAGTTCACTCCAAATGTGTGTTTGAAGTCCCAACTCACACAGAGGGATCTGGTCCACAGCCGAGGGACACAAAACAGCAGGTACAAGCCAGGGAATAGTGAGTTTTCCATTAAAGTGACCCAACACTTCATCTCCATAGACTCAGGCAGATGGGAAGCATTTGCTCACCTAGCTGAAGCCCCACCCCCACCCCCACGCTGCATGACTCAGGGCATCCCTAGATCACCCCACAGCTCTGTTGCTCTAGGTTGGCTCAGGCTCCAGTCTCTCTATGGAGGTGCCCGCTTGTTTCAATCCAGCCATCCCCACTCACCTGTAAGGAAGATTTCCAGAATTCTTAGCGGATGCCAGACACCACAGATAGAGCCAAATCTCATACACACATGCTATCTTTTTTTAAATGTTTGTTAGTCATTTTAAATTTTTTTCTCCTATTTTTAAATTAGCATGTAAAGTGTTGGACATGTTACGGCAGCTCGAGGATTGTGTCTCGGTGATCCTCCTTCTTCCCATCTTCTACCTCTCCACTTCCTCTGATAGCCCCAGACGGTGTCCCCAAAGTCTCATTCCCTCTTTCATGTCTCACATGTCCACCCTCTCCTTACTCAGCACTAATTTTACCCTCTCTTAGTTTCCTTCTTAGTTTTCCAAGCATATCCACATTCACACCTGCTATGCATATAGACTATCTCCCTTTGCCTAAACATGCACATCTATGTGTATAAGTTCAATCTATAAACTGGGCACAATAGAAAACCAACAGTGCAAGTGATAATAAAATAAAGTATTAACAATATGTTATAATAAAATGTATTTAAGACTTAATGAATGATCTACTTCTGCAATTTTCCATTAATATTCTCTTACCACAGTTGAGCATGGGCAACCAAAACCACAGACGTGAAATCACGAGTAAGTGAGGATGGTTATATAGCACACCAATTCACATATCTGTAAAGTCCCACTTCTCTGCAATAAGTGTGATACTTACTCATTGCCAGCCTGACTGGATTTAGACTCCCTTAGGAGACAAAGTCTGGGCGTGTCTGGGAGCGTGTTTTCAAAGAGACTCAACTGAGATGGGAAGACCCACCCTGAATGTGGGCAGTACCATCCCAATGACTGGAGCCTGGCCTGAATAAAAAGGAGAAAGCAGAGGATACACATCGCCATCACCTCATGGTCCAACACTGCAGGTTCACTAGCTCACGCTCCTGCCACAAGAGCTAAAGGGATTGTCTCCACCATGCCTTCCCTACCATGATGGACTATACCCTCAACCCGTGAGTCAATTAAAAAGAAAAACAAACAAACAAACCTTTTCTTTCCTGAAGTGGCACTTCTCATGCATCATATCACAGTGACAAGAAAGGTGGCTAATAAAGTTGATAAGCTAATAGCCTGAGTTGGAAGTAATTGATCCCATCTACCATGGCTTGAGTGTGCCTGACTTGGTCACTGAGGGCTGGTAGAGATGAGAAACTTCCACCCGATTGCTTTGGGCTAGACCCTTAGAAGCCTTGGGGTGAAGATACCATTCTCAATTATATCAAGGCCCTGTTGCTGCAGGAAGAGTGTTACTAAGAGGAAAATATGCAATGTCCACCACCCTCAGGTCTGTACACCTCAGTCTGTTGCCATAAATGACATCCAGACTCCTAATGGCAACTCAGTGGCAGGCACACTCCTAATGGTCATTTTTGCCTCCATTCCAGCTCCACTGGCTGAATCTCTGCCCTCTTGTTCACAGGCTCACCTAGCCTCTGGCCACTGCTGCTCCCCATGTGAGGGCTAAACCCACCACTTCTTCTTCTCCCATTTACAGAAGCCTGTGCTGGAGGTGAGTGGCCTGTGGCTTCACGTTTACATACAAACTCATTCCCTCTCTTCTGCTCATCCCCTGACTCTGAAAGAGTGGAGGACAGGACTCACCAGACTCAGAATGAAGAAATGACAGTGTCAGCCCAGATCTTTAGCCCACTCTGGAACAGCATAGACATATTTTCCCCCAATCTCATAAGTCAACCTTCTACATTAAACAGGACCGTGTCAATTTCTGGGATGACAAAAGAGTGCCTTAAAGGTGTTTTTTCCCCCAAGGGGGCCAGGAGGGAAATCTTGAGTAACTATCCTGCTGGGAAGCTTCATGAGGTTTTGTCAGACAGTGCACTGAGTTTCTGTGCTCTACTTCCTGCTCTTGGTGGCACTTGAGACAGTCTGATCATCAATAATCTAACTCTAGCAATCAAGGTATTTCCCATGTTAAACTGTTTAGCTCACCCCAAATCTGGACCATCTGAATGAATAACACTCCAACACTTACACACCTATTTATTACTTATTGAGACACGGGACAGTACAATGATGAGAAACATGAATTTGAGAGCAAGAAAGAACTGTTTGGGGGTGGGATAGGGATGGCTCAATCAGTAAAGACTTTTCATTTCGAGCATGGGGACCAGAGTTCAATCCCCAAAGCCCACGTAACAGAAGCTTGGTACTGTAGTGAGAACTTCTAACTCTAGTCATGGGGAGGCAGAGACAAAGAGGATCCCTGGGCCTTGCTGGACAGTCAGCTCGCCTCGCAAGTAAGCTCCAAGCCAATGAAAGACTTTGGTTCAAAGGTGGATGGTGTTCCTGAGAATGACACTGGGGGTTGTTCTCCAGCATCTACATGTGCACACGTGCATGCACACACACACACACACACACACACACACTATATGCACACACATCCTAGCTTGCTGGATGGTCTTGGGTAAATTAATGAATTGAGCCCCCATTTCCCATTCCCCATTCTCAGTAAATCTGTGGAGATTCACTGAGGAGCTAACACTGGTGAAGTGCTTAGCCCAGTATCAAAAAGTACTTAATACACATCATTGTTGAAAGCCCACTATGTACCAGGTGAATACATAGGCTCTGGGCCACAAAGTTGAGTAAGATACACTAATAAAATATGAAAATGAGATGAGCTATTAAAGACCATGTGATGTATCTCCCTAGAAAATGTAAGAATCAAGGAAGGGTCATTCTGAGCTCCCATAGCATGGGAGGTGTGAGATTGATTTTATCTTAGCAACAAAGTTCGGTGATTCTAGACTGTCTAAAAATAAAAATAAAAAATCAAGCATGTTCAAGATTATTGTTTCAAATCCTGGTGTTAAAGATTCCATTTCAGCTTAAATTCTTAAACAACCACTCCCTATTCCTCCATGACTGCCTGGTGAGGCATTAATGGCAGCTCAGTTTGCCTTTGCAGCTTAAGACCCATGGCAAGAAGGCCAATGGCTCCCAGCCCAGCTCTGACGCTGTGTCCTGCAGCAGGTGGGCTGATGTCCAGAGCCCCTCAGAGAAGGCAGGGCAGATCATAATTGCTGATTAGGTAGCAAGGGAGGGGGCCCATGTCCCTGGCACCAGCTTTCATAATGTCACAGTACAGAGCTCTGTCGATAGTGAGTCTGTCATGCATCACTATCCAATCATCTAATCATTGCCATCTCACACGCACCCAATCCTAGTCCCTTGGCAAGGCCCTAAGTGCCCCAACTTAGATCCAGGACCACGGCCAACTTTTGATGCTGTCTTTCATTTGTTTTGGCTTTTGGCAAGGTATGAGATATCCTGCCAGTCAAATATTGGGGATTTTAATTCCATTCCAGATGGGGACGAGCTCTCCAACAGAGACTCAGCTAGGCACTGACCCAAATGCCCCAGGAGCTAGGCTGAGATGAAGACCAAGGTCAGATCCTTCATATCTGATATGGAGCCCACTTTTAGCTTGGCTATTGTGGGCTTCATTTCTTGAATTTCCCCAAAACCAAAAGCATGTTACCACGCAGCTCTGACAGCAGAGAAAGCCTGAATCTGGCTTTCAACTAGAATGTCCTTAAGAGGTCCAAAAAGCCTGTTAGTCAAATTCATCTTTTTGCCAGGACATGTCCCTCCTCCTCTGAGCTGTCCCTTCCCATCAGATCTTAAGCAGAGGAGAGTCATTCATTCCATAACTATCTTTGCTTATTATACACGTTTGCTGATGAAACATTGAGTCAGGGCTCCAATCAGCAGTCTCCACCAACCAGAACTCCCCCACACACATACAAGCAGCAGAGTATGCAATTGATCTGAACTCAGGGTTCAGAAACAGCAGGCTTGAAAGCCAGATCATGAGCAGGAGTGAGCTCAAGAGAGAGTGGGGTGTGTCCCAAACAATGGGAAGACTGTGAGGTGCATATTATATATAACATGTCAGTGAGGGAGAGCATGTAATGCTGGCTACCATCTATTCCATGCTTCTAACATGATGACTGTTTTACGTCAACTAATCAGATACTTAGAACCAGTGAGTGCTATTATCACTATTTCTAGAAGATTATTAAAGACCTTGGAGTTAAGTGAAGTTATATCATGCTTTCCTTGTTCAGTGGCCAGTAACTGAGTTTTATTTCCAGCTTTTACTGAGCTGTGTTTAGAAAGTAATTTATAGCTAAAGTGTACAAAGTGATGACTTGATATATGTATGTACATATTGTGAAATGATCACCACAATCAAGCTAATTAGAATATACATTGCATCACACACAGATCTAGTTTGATGCTGGAGAACATTTAAGATCTATTATCTTAGCCAACTTTAAGTATATGTGTTTCTATTAATTAGAGTCATCACACTATGAGTTATATACTAAAAACTTACTCAGCTTGTAAGTGAAAGTCTGCATACTTTGATCAACATTTCCCCATTTCTCTTACCTCATCCTACAACCTACAGTTCCTTGTAAGTCCCGTTCTGTTCCCAAGCTCCCATGAGCTTGACTTTAGATTCTCATATGCATCATGCATAGTTGTTTTCCTGTGTCTGGCCTATTTCACTTATCATTTCTTCCAGGTTTATGCATGTTCTCACAGACATCAAGATCCCCTTCCTTTTAAAATTGAATAGTATTTCATTGTACATGTTTCATAATGTGTGTATTTATACAAACATATTTACATATTTCAGAATGTTTTCATTTGTTCATCTGTTCATAGGCATGTAAATTTGTTTTCCTATCTTAGCTATTGTGAAGAGTCCTGCAATAGACACGGGAATGTGCAGATACCTCTTTAAGATGGTGAAATTATTTCCTTCGGATATATAGCCCAGACATGCAATTGGTAGATCATAAAGTAGTTTGAGTTTTGTCTGTTTAGGGGAGACCCCATAATGTTGTCCATTATATCTGTACCAGTTTTGACATCCTCACTAGTAGTATACATATGTTCCCTCTTCTCCAGATCCTTGCAATGCTTGTCATTTATTAGTTTTATGTTACCACTCTGACATTCCTAACCGTGATTATTATTCTTATTTTTTCAGTGATTAGTGATGTGAAGGATCTTTTTCTGCATGTGTTGGATATTTTTATATCTGCTTTAGGTATATTTAAGGCCATTTTAAATCAAGTTGTTGCATTGTGGACTTTTGTCTTATTGAACTACACCAGTATCTGACATATTTTGGATAATAACTTGTAGCTGCAAGTTTTCCTGTGTTGTACAGCTACTCTGTCCCAAATAAACACACAGAGGCTTATTATTAATTACAAACTGTTTGGTCTATGGCTCAAGCTTATTGCTAGCTAGCTCTGACATCTTAAATTAACCCATTTCTATTACTCTATATATTGCCATCTTACTCCTTGGGCAACTGGATGGCATCTCCCTGACCCTGCCTTTCTTCTCCCTGTATCTTTGTTTGGATTTCCTGCCTGTCTATAACCTGTCTTGCCATAGGCCAGAGCAGCTTCTTTATTAACCAATGGTATCAACACATATTCACAACATGCAGAAAGATCATCCCACAGCAATAACTCCATTGGATAACTGGGTTACAAATGTTTTCTTGGCTTCTCTTGGTTGTCTTTTTATTCTGTCAATTTATGTTCATTGCTGTGTACAAGCTTTCTAATTTGATATAATCTCACTCATTTATTTTTGGATCTACTTTCTGTGCTTTTAGAATCCAATTCAAGGAATTTTCAAGACCAATGTCAAGGAGGTTTTCCTGTGTGTTCTTCTAGAATGTTTATAGTTTGGGATATTAGGTTAAAGTCTTCACTCCTTTCTGGATTGATTTTTGCATGCAGTGTGAGGTAGTGGTCCAGTTCCATTCTTTTGCATGCAGATATAAATTTCCTGATGCCAATTATTGAAGATTCTATCTACCACTTGGTATTCTTCGAGTCTTTTGTCAAGAGAAACTGCACATGTGCAGGTTTATTTCTGAGCTCTTTATTCTATTCCTTTGGTTGGTATGTCTGTTTTTAAGCTAGGGCCATGCTGTTTTAATGATGGTGTGCAACCTCACAATTAAATAAAGCATGATGCATCCAGGATTATACTTTCTCACAAAAGCATTTGTGGTTCTCTACAAATCTTAAGGTTCTGTTCCTAGGAAAACTACCCTAGGAATTTTAAAAGATGTTGTATTGGATGTGCAGTTTACTTTGAGTAGTATAGATGTTTATTTAAAATTTCTTCCAATTCCTGAAAGTGGGATATCTTACCATTTATTATTCCTCATCTATTTCTCTCATCAATGTTTCTTAGCTTTCACTATACAAGCATTTTACCTCCTTAACTCTACTACTAAATTTTGTATTGTCTTTGACACTATTTTAAATGGGATTATGACCTTAATTTCTTTCTTCAGATAGTTCATTGTTCATGAATATAAATGCTGCTGATTTGTGTAAGTTGATTTTATGTCTTGTAACTTCACTAAATGCTTTTTTAGTCCTAGTAATGTTCAGAGTTTAATACATAGATGATCATATAACCTGCAAACAGATTTTACTTCTTCCTCTCTAACTTTAATGTTTCTATTCTTTTTTCCTTGTCTAATTTATTCCTATTAATACATCTAGTACCATGTTGAATGGAGGTGGCAGCTTGGACATCTTTTTATTGCCTATTACTTATAAGAAGAGCATTTTATCTTATCATTTTTCAGAATGATGTGAACATGTACTTATAATATATGGGCTTTATCATGTGGAGACACATTCCTTTAGCACCTAATTATTATAAAGCTTTTTATCAGAAAGTCACATTGCATTCTGTCAAATGCCTTTTTAGTATCTTTTCAGATGCTCATATGATTTCACCTTTTACTCTGTTAGTGTGGTATTAGAGCATGAACTATCCCTGCATACCAGAGTGACCTCCTGGTCACAGTGAATGACCCTTTTAATGTATTATTGAATTCAGTTTGTGAGAATATTGTTGAGAACTGTTAGAACTGTTTTCATCAAGGATACTGGTCTGTGGTTTTTTGTTCTTGTATTACTTTTGGCTGGCTTTAATAAGACAATATTAGTTTCATAAATGAATTTAAATGAGTCCTTTCTCCTTTGGCTTCTCATTTTCTCCCAAATATTCAAACTTGTCTGTTATACTTAAACTATAAAATACATGTTGTAATTAATATCGTATTTAAAACAATTATTTAAATTCCCTGGGTTTATTCCTGTTATCTCAGCACTCTGGAGGCTGAGGCAGGAGGATTGGGAGTTTGAGGCCAACATGGGCTATACAGCCAGTTCTAATCCATCTGAGATGACATAGTGAGATCTTATTTAGAAAAAGCAAATAAGTAGGTACCTTAATTTTAATTCAATTTTTCAAAGCTTTAGTTAAAGCTAGTAAGTATTTTATACAAACAAGGTCATTTATAGCTTGAGCATGCGATGCCTATAATTCGACTTTGCCAGAAATCAATGTTATATTTCACAGATGTTGTATCTGTAGCTACATTACACAAATCCAATTAATATTAATTTTCTTTGCTTGCTTGAGACCATCTCCAGGCCCAGACTGACCTGGAACCCATAAGCAATTCTTCTGCCTCAGCTTCCCAAAGGCTGAGGGACCATCTAGCTTGAATTTTTAATATTTCAAAACATGTCTCACTAACTATAACGACTATGGCTTATATCAAAATGAAAACACAATGGAAAGAGAGGAAAAGATGCCTGGTCTGCCATATTCATTGTGTTCCGACCAATGGATGGCTTTGACATTTGTCTTTTCTCAAGCAAGTGTCCCACTACTCAAGTCTCCCTTGTCTTGTTCTGATGGGAGCAATAGCACCCTTCATACCTGAATGAGTTTAGTTTCCAGGGAACAGAGCAAGAGATGAGGAAGATTTTCCTGGGGCCTCAAATGTTGCCAGTTATGGCAGTGTGGGTCATGACATACCAGCTATAACTGTTGCATGTGAAAATGTGAAATGACAGAAGTACTATACATTCTTACATAGTGTGTGTTTGTGCACATTTGCATGTTTGTGCATGAGTATGTGTGTGTGTGTGTGTGTGTGTGTGTGTGTGTGTGTGTGTTGCTCATGACCATCTGAATTATAAAGACTGAAAAAGAGTAATCTCTTGCCTCTTGCCTTGGGCAAAATCTGGACTACAACTCCCAGAATTCTGCTGGTGTCTTCTGCTGAGTCTAAATCGCCACTGTGTTTCATAATGGAGTCAGCTTCTAGTCCTCTGGCCTCCCAGCAGAAGCCTAGCCCTAAATAACACTAGCTCTTTTATCTGTTCCCAATCCTTGACCATTCTAGGGCTAGCCACCTATCTTCTTTCTAACCAGCCCATCCTTCTGAGGCCACATTTACCAAGCTCTAGAATCATATCACCAGTGTGTTTCCTGTGGATTCAGGTTTCTGGCCACACACAACCTGCCTACTCCCGAACTTCTCTTTGCAAAAGCCCTTTAGCCGGTATGCTGGCTCCTGTTTCTTTAGGAGTACCACCTAATTAGGTCCCTAGGTGACCTCTCTGGGCTCTCATAGCTTCTGTACAGTATGCTTTTCTCTTCTCTAGATGAGCTGGGCCTCCAAGCTGCCTTACCAACTAATAGGAGCCAATTAGAGAAGCAGTGCCAGAGGTACCTATTTTTCTAGCCCCTGACCCAGTACAGAGCCCTTATTAAAATAAGAGCCACAGATGATGATCAAATGGTGGAGTCCAGCAGGTTTAGAAGCCTTTGGTTTTTGTGTTGGTTTGTTTTTTTTTTTTTAGTTTGGTTTTGTGTGTATGTGTATGTGTGGTTTGATTTTATTTTTTGTTTTGTTTGTTTGCCAGCAGTTTTATAGTTGACTGTGGGCATTTTTAAGCAGGACTCACCAGAATCTTACAAGTAGATACTTCATCCAATTCACACATTTATATTACCAGGCTAGCCCTCTGTATAAACAATAATGACTCGTTTTTTAGAGTAAGAAAGAGGTAGATTTGCATTCTTCACTCTCTTACTACTTGTGTCCTCTTGGACAAAGTATATAGCTGCTGTATGCCCTTTCAGACCTCAGCTTTCTCTTGTTGCAAGAGGGATAACAAAGCATGCAGAGGATTTTGTCATTAAGACTACAGTAAGCTGTGTGTAGCAGTGTTTACACACAGGAGATATTATGCTCAATGGTTTGATTCTCAGCTTTCTAGATTCTAGATTCTCTAGCCATATTCTCAAATCCATCAGTGGAGTTGTACTAGCTCAGTCTAGAAGATTTATCTCTTGGCTATGAATGGGGCTTCTCTCTGCTTTTTTTTTTGGATGAAACAATTAAGGACTCTTGGGAGAGGCTACAACCAGGAACCTAAGTCAAATGGACGTAATAAATGACTTCTTGTATTATGTAGAAATCATGAGCATTCATAGATACTAATTGGCTGTCTTTTCTACTTTTCCTTACACCATTTAAGTAGTTCCTTAACACAATTTTATTTTGGATCTTCCTAATTATATTACTCCAGGCACCTACTGTCAATGAGCTCGCCTGTTGGGGAGAGAAGGAAGAGTTATTTATGCATTCTTGTATCCCGAGAGCATTGTGAGGGTCTGATGGTTTCAGCCCTGCAGAGCATGCCCAGGTATAAGATTCAGCCCCTACCTTTGAGGAACCTAAAAACTCACAGGTGAGAAATAATAAATATGTGGAAAACAATTAAACCAGAAGAATATAAACCAGATGATGAGTATTTAAGAGAATGGATGCTGTGGGACAGCTCTGTAATAAAAATCTACCTGTAATTATTTTTTAATGTTTTATTATAAATAAAGCAGATAGTAAAATGTATCCCTGTCCTAGGAAATAACATGAGCAGAGCCTTGGTGACTTGGCCGAGTCAGCAAGAGGCTGATCTAGCTGGAGCGAAAACTTCATATCGAGGAGTAGTTTCATTTCTATAGACACAATCAAGCACTAAATGATGTCTATAAAGCCACAAGTGTTTTTTCTGCCCCCTGGTCTTTTTTCTACTTGGGCCAATCTGTCTTACACCAGTCTAACAAAGCATTCCAAGCACTATGTGAAAAACATCATTCTTCTACTTGAAAACTTCCACTGCTTCCCTACTGCCTGTCGGATGCCATTGTTCAGAGAACCTAGACTCCCCTGTGGTATCTTTGTAGATCAGATAGAGCCCAGAGAGTGGATAAAGGCAAGACCTGGGTCTGGATCCCAGGTCAGCAACCAGCTACTTGTATAGACTTCTAAAGAGTATTAACTCAATTGTCTGCAGTGAAGAGGGGATAATGACATTCCAATTCATATAAAGGACTTAACACACTCCCTGACACCTAGTAAATTCTCAACTAATGTTGGCTCTTTATAGAGGAATAAAGGTGTTTGCTAATGGAGCAAGGAAACAAACCTGAAGAATAATATTCACTGCTAGCCCTTACCACACAGTTAATACAGAGGATACACTTATGTGTGGATAGTAAGTAGAGAGGAATCCTGTTAATGGTTAGTGAGCATATCATGTTCAAACCCTGTGCTAAGAGGCAATCAAAGGGGATAAATCTAACCAGATAAGAGAAATGGGAATCAACCCAGCCCAGAACTTACCATGCTGGTGACCCAGTAGCATTTGCTAGGTTATGTGGCATACAAACTCCTATCAAAGCCAGTGGAAAGTTACTCTGGGATATCCCAAACTAAGAATTGAGATTCTAACCCTGGATGTCACCAGCTGGTATGATCTTTCAAGTTCCCCACAGAAAATAGAAAGTCTTAAATCAGAGGCTAAAATAAGATTGTGGGAGGAGTGTGTGTGGGTGCATAATACCTGGCCCTGAAGAGTCCCCAAGAACTGAGTGACTTAATTCAACCTTCCAGGGAATTGGGGAGGGGAAAGAGCTGGCTTAAGAATGTGAGTGCCTCAGCCAGGCAGCTAGAGACTCAAGTTTTTCCCCACCTGCATACTGGTTGCATGATCCTTCTAGGTCTTCAAACCTCTTTAATCCCTATATCCTCATCTCCAAAGTGCCAATGACCTCAGCTAATGATGTGTATTTATCAATTCATTCAGAGTCACAGGAGGTGCTTGCCATACTGAGAACCAGTGAAGTTCCGGCATAGTGGTACATGTCTGGAATCCCAGCACTGAGGAGGCACAGACAAGGGGCTCACGAGTTCAAGGACAGCCTGGACTATGTAGTAAGGCAGTGAGAGCTTGTCTCAAGAAGCCAAGGAAGAAGACAATGAAAAATGAAGAAACAGGAGGGAAAGAGGATGGGAAGAAGGGAAGAAGAAGGAAGAGGGGGAGGGAAGGAGATGAGAGACAAGGCAAGGCAATATGAAAAAGATGTCAGCCAAGAGGCACTGGGGAAAATACATGTGTGAATGAGCTGTCTCTGGGTGGCGAACAATTTTACTTAATAACTTAAAAAGATGGCTATCTGTGGTTTGGTGGGTTAGCAAGTTGGATTGGGAGAGGAAATGGCTCTCTTGTTCCTCAAAGATTCCTCTGGTTCATTCTCCTGTTTGCAGTCAGCGAATCTGCCTCACCCATGTTGAGATTTGAAGGCATGCAGGACTGATGGAAGCTGTTGTCTCTTGCAACCTTCAGGCTGGCCAAGGCAACAAAATGCCAGTTGCAGAGAAGTAAGAACTAGCACACACCTACACACAAGCACTTCCTAATTTCATGAGACGCCTAAAGCTTCACAATTTTTTTGTCCTATTGACCAACACCAGTCATACATGTCTAAGTCCAATATAACCGACCCACCATTATTTTAATGGTCATTACCAATTTAATGCATGTATTCTTGCAAATAACCTATTACAATGTAAGAACAAGCAATCGATGGAAGAGAAAGATCTAAGTAGAAAAAAAGGAAAGTCATGAGAAGATTCCAACCTTAGTAGTAATGACAAAGATGAAAATTAAGATAATATTGCACAGTGTGTTAGTAATTTAGGAGCTTGGTAAACTGAGGGAAGCAAATGAAAGGGAAGAAATGGGAAATCTGCTGTAGACAAACTCAGAGACTTCAGTAATTAATATTCAATTGGGTTGCCATGTTGAATCAATATGGAAAGCATAACTCTAAGCTACAGAGAAGTAAGGTTCAGAACACTGTGTACAGCACTTCCTTTTTAAGGATATACATGGATACAATGAAATTATGGACACAGAGGGAACAGAAACACTAAAGAATAATATTTATCTCTTTGTGCAGAGTTATGAAGAGCAAAGCATTAAAAATAAAGGGGGCTTATAGCTTCGTAAATATTTTATTTCTCAAAAATTGAAATGAATATAGCAAAAATAGTATGTCATTACATTCAAAAGGTAGGTTCATATGCCTTTTAATACTCAGAATACTGTACCTGTTCGTGTCTCAGTGCACATGGTGCTATAATAACAGAATATAGAAACTGTGTAATTATAATGAAGAGGAGTGTATTATTCATGGCTCTGGAGGCTGGGGTGTCTGATTTCAGGATGCAAACTTCTGGCAGAGTCTCCTGGCTGCATTATTCCAAGGCCAAGGCAAGAGGATGGCTGACAGAGGACTAAACTCACTTTTATAACAACTTCAGTCTCTGTTGTGACATTAAACTCTTTCTTGAGGCACCGTCCTCATGACCCAGTCACTACTCAAAGGTCCTCTGTCTCCATGCTGTTGCATTGGGAATTAAGCTCCTGACATCAAACCACAGTGATGTATTTGAAATAGTTCACAGTTAAAATGACATTTAAAGAAATAATAGTAAAAATGCCTTCAAACTGAGCAAAGGTGGGAAGAGCGGAAGGTCTCTTTTTATGGAAATCCAGACTAGGGAAAAAGTGGCCACAGTGCCCTTCTACTGTGTAGCGATCAGATTCTGTCTGGGCACACTTTTGAGAGGTTACACCAGTTCACCCAATCACACCACTGCACCTGTGCTGCCACACTACAGAGGATAAGGAGTTGAAGGACCGTGCTCTTAGAGGCTCACCTTCGAGCTCAGTCAATACCCACAATAACTTGTAAGCATGTGGAACATGGATGGATGAGTGGGGAGTTTATACCCAGAGAGAGGATGAAAAAGTCCAAGCTACACGGTGTAGCTGCTGTGGCTTGAATGTGACATGGACCCCAGAGGCTCATGTTTGAAGACTTGGTCCCCAGCTAGTGGTGCCGGTTTGGAAGGTTGCAGAAACTTTCGAAAGTGGGGCCTCGCTGGAGGAGGTGGGTCACGTGCCTTCAAGTTTCATAACAGGAACATAGTTCCCTGTCTGCTCTCGCTTCTTGCTTCACTGAGGGGCTGAGGAGCCCCAGGGGCATCCTCTTGCCTCCGTGGAGCTTCCTGCCACCATTCCTTCCTCTTTATAATGTATGAAATCTCCGGATTCTCTTAAATGTGTTTTGTCAGATATTCTGACCCAGTGATGAAAACAGTAGCTGATACAATGGAGACGACTTCCATTCCAGCTGCCTTCCCTCTTCCCACGCTGGCCCTGAATCTACACGGAACCCAGAAGCTTAGGCTACAACATCACTGAGCCCTTCTTGCCCTGACACACTCAGAACAGACAAGGACGGTGCCACACGCATGTCTATGACCCTCACCAGGCCTTCCCTAAATCTGAGCTTTAGCGTCACCCCCATGCCGTGAGATGAGCACCCTAGGCTCCTTCTGCCCGTGCCACAGAAGACTTGACCCCCTCAGGGCTGAACTGTAGAAACAGCTATTTCTGCCGTGCTGTCTTTTTACTTCACTTCCGTATCCTATCTCCTCTTCTGTAATTATTGCCAAGAAATGTTCACAGCGAACATGCTAGGTTTCTGACAGTTTGCCATGTGGGAGAGAGACAAGTGATTTCTGTGTCCCTCTCGGGGACTGAAATCTGGCTGGGTGAGGCTCGGGGAGGTGGATTCTGGACACTGGAATGAAGGCCAAGGCTGCTGAGTGCAGAGCAGCAGCACACAGCCTCCCCTGAGAGCTACCCAGAGACCAGCAGCAAGATCGCTGCAGAGCAAGGGGCTGGCCAACCTCGCCAATGCTGTAACGCGTCTTCAGTGAGTTTTTAGGAGTCTAAATGATCTCAGTAAAAGATTTACTAATTATGAAAATGTTTAAGATGACAATGTGGCCCAGTAATCTCCTTTCAGAGAATATCAATATCAACACTTTGATGCACATCCTTTCAGATGTTTTCCAAAAGATACAGAAAACTTTTAGGTGTGAAGAGGAATTGTGCTATCCTGTGCTATAAATAGAATGTCTTGTAACTTAACACATACATGCAAAGTTACATCTAAAAGCCTTCTCTATGCTTGGATATGTTTGACTGATAAGCCACCCCCTCCCTTAAAAAATCAGTTGCATTATTCATTCATTCACAAATCCTTTTTGAAAACAATGTCAGGCACTGTTTTCAACACTGGAGATCACAACGTTAAGGAAAACAAAGCCTTTTCCCTCCTGAGACTTCATATTCTAGTAGAGAGTAGGAAACACACAAACTAACAGATCTGTATCAAATGAGGTCCAAAAGATACAAGCTGTGAAGGAAATACACCCGGCTGAAAAAGAACTGGTGAAGGGATGCTGTTCTAGATTGTGTAGTGACAGAAGGTTTCTTCTAGGGAGTCTGGTCAGTGGTCTACTGATGAGCAACAAAACTCCCCTAACTAGTTTAAAACACAGTATTTGTTACTATACATTTTTTTGGAGGACAGGGACCCAGAAGTGTCTTAACTGTGTCCTCTGGGATAAGGTCTCAAGGGGACAGCCAAGTGACCAGCTAGGTCCACAACCATCTAAAGGCCTGGAGACAGAGGTACTTGCTTTCAATAGTCAGTTGGCAGGGCGCTGCTCTTGGAGAGTAGCCTGACTCACTGGCTCTTGGTCACAGGCTTCTTTTAGCCCCTCACTACATGAGCCTCTCCACAGCTTGGGTTATAAGATGGCAAGCTGATTCACCGGAGAACAAGCTGTAAGAGCCAGAGGGACAGAAACAGAGACAGGTCATCGCATGTTATAACCGAGTCTCAAACTTAGCTTCTCATTTTCTTAGACTGCTAGTCCAGCCACACCAAGGGGTGGGGACCACATGTCGTGCAAACCAAGGGAGAGGACCAATGAGAACCATCTTTGAAGCGCTCATCATGTTAGTACTACAGCAGAGAGACAAATGAAGCATGGGGGTGGTGTGTGATCCATATGGATATCTGGATGAGGAACCCCGAGAAACATGGGGGTGGAGCTGCCTTGGTCTCTGTGAGGAACAGTGAAGAACTTCTGTGGCTGGAGCATTGAGAGAATAGTGGAACATAAGGCTGAGACAGTCAAGGACTAGGGCATGACCAGCCTTAGGGTTTATTTCAAGAATGATAAGAAGCTCCAGTATTCCCAGCCTGCCTTATGATCATTTATTTATATGACCATCTACCGATGAGGGCCACTTGGAGTTTCCTGCTTCTAAAACTGACACAGCTGTTCCTATGTGAGGGCTGATAGGTTTGCTTCTGTGATAAACACATGTAGGGGAGTTGGCAGAAAGTACCTGCATCCTAGACACATACACACAAACTGGCAAACTGTACTCAAAATTGTCTTTCCCGGGTGACTCAATCAACCTTGTACAAAAGAAAGCCCAGGGCCAACACTAGGTAGCACAAAGCATTTGGCTTTGTGCTAATCTGCTGTGGGAAAATGCCACTTCATTGTGATTTACACTTGTTGGAAAAATAACAAACATTGTAGTATCTGAATGGAGGTGAGAGCTTCTGACACTCTTCTGTTTCTTCCTCTGCAAGGTCCTGTGAGGTCTCAGCATCATCCACTCAGACCATCTCTGTTAGAAACTGGCCCCACAGCCTTGGCACTGTCTAGCTGTCCAGCAATGCTTTCTCTTGTCCCCTGTGACCCAATGTGGAGCCCTTTGCTTGTAGCTTTTGTCTGAGCCCTTGTCTCCACCCACACCTCTCCCCATTTATTACACTTCGGTATCTCCACAGGGTCCGCTATTGATTGCCTCTGCCATGCTCTACACCAGAGCACAGCGACCCAGACCCTCTCCATGTGGTACCAGGTAAGAATCAGAAAAAGCCCAAAGCAGGCTGCTATGCAGCTCCTGTGACGCCTGAGCTTGCTTAAAGGGCCAGAACAACATGTGCCTCCATATATGCCCAAACTCAGGTCAGGAATACTAGCCCCTTCTTAGACAGTTGTGAGGACTCAGTGAAAAAGTTCAATTAAAAGTGCTAAGAACAGTATAGGTACTCTTACAGTCACTTTTCCCACTGCTGTGTTAAATACCCAACAGTGCAACTTAAGGGAGAAAGGGTCCAGTTTGGCTCACAGTTTTGGGGGATGTAATCCATCCTGGCAGGGAATCATAGCAGCAGAAACAGGAGGCGAGTTGGCCACATTGAATCGACAGTTAGCAAGCAGAAAAGCTGATGAATGTTCATTCTCAGTGAAATTCCTTCTCCTTTTTATGCAGTCCAGTAATCCAGGACCCAAGGTCTGGGAGAGGTACCACTACCCTTCAGGGTGGCCTTCCCATCTCAATTAACCTAATCAAGATCCCGCATAGGCATGCCAGGAGGCTGACCTAAGCTAAATAATCCCTCACAGGTGTGCCTTGAGCCTTATCTCCTGGGTGAGTCTAGATCCTATCACATTAATAATCACTACAAACCATCCCAGACACCTAGTAGGCAGTCATTGAATACAGTATTCTAACTGACTACCCCATGCTACTCTGCTGTCTTCTGAGGCATGGAAGGATCAGACAATGTCTTATTTATTTTTGTATTCCCAGAAGTACCTGATGTGGTACCCTGCAAAGAAAAGGAGCATTTGATAAGTATTTGTGTAACTATTTGTGTATATATCAAATGGATGAATCCCCACCTGAATGAATGGATTGGATGTGTGGTCTTAATATGAAGGGGTTTAACTACCAACTGTTATCTTGTGTACAGTTGGGAGTCCTTGACGGATTTCACAAAGATTAAATAACATACAGTAATGTTTTAAGAAGGAATTTAAGGAATAAGTACATTTGCAAATAAGATTTTGCTCTTAAAACCTGCACATTTTCCCCAGTCCACAGACAGGCAAGTGGCCAACACACATTTAGTAGCATACTTTACACTTTCTGTTCTCAGACCCTTCTTTGAACTATATAGACACTACCCACCCCACCCTGCCTCCCAGTGGCCCATCAAGGGCAGAGCCCCATAGAGATGACCATGTGACCTACTCACTGTTTCTGCCCCAGCTGCTGTCTTAGCCATGCACAGTAGCTCAGAACAGAAACACAACCATAGTCCATGGGCTGCATACAGCTCACAGATGTATTTTGCTTCCTGGGCCTAGCATTTTCTAAAATTGAATTCGAAACACAGATATCTTGTGAAATCTGAGGTCTGGCCATGAGGCCAGCACTCCTGTGGAGGCTGCAGTCTGTCTGGATCATTGAAGCAGCAGCTCCCTGTGGCTTTAGTTCGAGACCCCCATGGTCTTTGCCTGCTTGTTTCATTGTTTATGTTGACTGGGCACTGAGCCACATAAATTTTCAATCCTGGCATTAAAAGCACCATCCCAAGGAGACAATGGCCTAGCCCTATAACGGTGGATATTTCAGTGCCCAACAAACCCTCCAAAGCACGGAGCAACTGTTCATTAGTTACTTTTCTTGTTGCTGGCAGAAAGTGCTTAAGGAGGAATGGTTTGCTTTGAATCACAATCTAAGGGTACAGTCAAGCATGGTGGAGAAGCTGCAGTATCAGGTGTGGGGCGGCTGGTCACATTGCATCTGCAGTCAGGAAACAGAGAGCTAACAGGAAGTTGGAGCCTATGGGGAACTTCATCACAAGTCACTTACACCCTGACATGTTGCTTGGGTAAAGCTTTTGCATCAGCTACATCCAGGCATTATACAGTTCTACTCTCTCAGATATTGCCTGCATGTTTGACAACCACTTTTTTCAAGGTGAACCTCCATAAATACCCCATAGACTATGTTTTGGGGAACAGAGCTTGAGAAGGTCTAGAAACTCTCAAAATTTGAAAGACGACCCCGATCTTGTAGCGGGACCTCTTAAAAACTTCCTTCAGCCATCCATACCAAGATAAACAGTACAACTATACCCTGGATAGGGTACCACAGAGGAAACTAGGGAAGGGAAGACCCATATCTATCACTCAAGATCCTAGAAATAGACTCCAGGATGGAGAGGTTGAATAGAAGGTTTGTTCAGGCAGGAACTGAGGAAGGTGAAAGCCTCGGATGAAACTGTTTTTAACCACCAACAGTATGTAATTCATGTCACTAAACAATAAACTCTTGGAGGGCAAAGTTTATGTCCAACTGTCTTTTGCATCACAAATAACCAATGAATAGTCAGTTGTGTATGAAGGAATGGATGGACAGATAGATGATGTGCAGATAGATGGATAGTTAGATAGATGGATAAGTAGATAGATGGGTGAATGAGCAGATGGACAGATGGAAGGATGGAAGAATGGAAAGATAAAAGGGTGGATGGACGGGTGCATATGTGTTAGAGATATAGATGGGGGAACAGAAGGTACTGGATAGATTCCAGCTATTAAGGTGATGCGAGTGCTGTCTTCAACCTCATTCTTGGCTCTGTGCATCCTAATTAATTTATAAACAGGGGCAGATTGGTCTAGGAAGAACTGAGATTGTATTTTCTTAATTGAAATATAAAAATTACTTACTGAGCATTCAGGGCAGTAGGAAGTCACTGAACCCCCTTTTTTATTTTGTCACCACATTGGTGCAAAGAGAATAGGGTGTGAGTCCCATTTGAGCTTACAGAGACAGCCCCCAGACAGCTGCTGAATTGCAAATGCTAGCACTCAGAAGACTTCTTGATCCTCAGATAGTTGTTAACAAAACAATATGCTGATCGGTTCCAAGAAACTAAATCAGAGGCAATCAGACTTGGCAGCTGCTTGGCTCATGAAAGGTGACACCCAATTAGAGAATATGATCAACCCCAAACAGTGTGCATTTCCAACATCCCACAGAATTTACAGCTGCAATCATGGACCTGACAGCCATGGTTCCCACTTGGAGACAAACACTCCTCCAGAAGAAGCAATAATAGTGTCCCGCTATTGTGTGATGCTGCATTTTGTCTGTCACAGTGACTCCTTGAGACAGGATTGAAAAGGATCCTGGTCCCTCTTTGAGGCGTCCAAGAGAAAAGACTGCTCCAGAATAACATGTCAGTAAGTCTGATAAGTAGCAGGTTTCATGAGAAATCCAAGTTTTGACATCTCATCCACAATCCTCTGGCTATTATGTGACCTCATTTATCCTTTAGGTTCTTGGTCTACAAAGAAAAATCATCAGACATATAACTGAGTTATTAATAATTTGCACAAGTGACATCATAGCCAGTTTTAGAACTTTAGCACAATTTCTGGTTGGGGCATTATTATTAACTCCTGATATAAGTAATTTCTACAGATTTTCATCTTACTCTCTTTTATCCCATTCTCATATATTTGTTATATTTTGGAAAGAAGGCTAGGTCTGATGTTTGAGCAAACAACATGGTACCATAAATAATCCATGGGCAGATTGCCAAATAAAGAGAATATGAGTCCCTAGATTAGGAAGCATATTCCTTAGTATCAACACAGACACACTAAGAACAAGTCTTATTAGACATAATTATTGGTGGTACAACCATAATAGAGAATTAAAGAGACACAACAGATACACTGCCTGTTCATTCAAGTAATGACTTTGATAGAGCTTCCTATAATGCTGTAAATAGATTACAGAGATATAGACCTCATGATAATATCATTCGGTAGACTTATAACTGGTAGGGTAAATTTAAAGATGATGATTAATGGTGATATGATCTACAGGATGCCCTACACAATGAAGAATTTTTATCTCAGCCTTATCCTATTCCTGTTCATGTGTGTATGAGTATGTGTGTATGTGTGTGTATGTTCACATTCATGTTCATGTATATGTGCATGTGTGTGGATGTACATGCACATGTGTGCACATGCATGCATGTAGAGTCCATAGGTCAATATCCAATATCTTCTTTAATCGCTCCCCTCCTTACTTTTTGAGGAAGGGTCTCTCACTGAGCCTGGAGTGCTCCAACTTGGTTAGACTGACTAGCCAGTGAGTGCTAATTGAATCCTCTTTGTAGCTGGAGTTTTCTCTCCAGGTCCTGCCAAGGCCCGGCAGTCTGACAGCCCACTTATAAAATAAACACACAGACGCTTATTTACAAACTGTATGGGCGTGGCAGGCTTTTTGTTAACTGTTTTTATATCTTAAATTAACCCATTTTTATAAATCTATACCTTGCCACATGGCTCATGGCTTACCAGCATCTTTACTTGTTGCTTGTCATGGTGGCTGCTGGCAGTGTCTCTCTCTGGCTTTCTGTTCTCTCAATTTTCTTCTCTGTTAGTTCTGCCTATACTTTCTGCCTGGTTACTGGCCAATCAATGTTTTATTTATTGACCAATCAGAGCAATACATTTGACATACAGACCATCCCACAGCAAAAAGCTACACCTTCCTTCTCTGTTTCCCCAGCACTGGGACTGCAGGTGCATACTGCCATTCCCAGATTGTTAAGTGGGTGCTGGGAATCCAAACTCAAATCACCGGTGATTTGCAGCAAACACTTTATTGACTAAACTGATTCTCTAGCCCCTCCCCTACCCCCACCCCCGCAAAGCATTATATTTTTTGTCTGCATGCACCAGCTTGCTTCACCCACAAAGCTAACAGGAGAAACTAAGGAGTGAAATGGAAGAATAATTTGCCACAAAAAGTCTTGTGTATTGCCTCATCCTGACCAGATAATTCTGTCTAGTCAAAGGGTCAAATGTACAAGTAAACATCAACAAGGGAGGAGACATGCCTTGATAGAAATCCAGTAGGAAAAGACCTCAGGCTGTGGCTAGATGCTACCCAGCTTCACTCAATAGTGAGGAGCTAGGACCAAAAAATAATTTTAGTTACTTCCCAGTGGAAATTAATTTCTCTCTTTTTGTGCATGTGTGGTGCTAGAGAAAGTATTTGGCTAGCTGGAAAAGCAGAGGCAGAAAATGGAGAAGGTGCTGAGAACGTTTTAATTATATTACAAATAATGGCACAGGAGGTGCTTGGTGACCATTGTCTCTAGATATCTGAACATCATACAAAGAGGAAACCCAGCAATTCATTTTCACACATTTAGTCATGTGATAATTTGACAAATGTTAACATTGGCTTATTGTGTTCGTTTTTTATTTAACAATTTCATTTTGTGAGGGTTTCTCTTGATTGGAATTACCTAGGAAAGAAACAGAGAATTTCCCACCATCCTGGAGGGATCCTATATCCATGCAAGAAATTATTCATTTAGTGAATAATTTCTTGAGAACCCAGGGCACACTCAGCTCTGATCTGAGTTCTAAGACTTGAGTGGCAAGCCAAGCAGGCATAGTCTCTGCTCTTATACATAAGTCAGCAAAGAATTAAGTGATCACATTAGAAAAACTGAGATGAAGGAAACAGAGAAGGTTTCTGACAAAAGATAATGTGATGGGGGGGGGGTTAGTAAACCAAAACCTACAAAATTAGAAGCTAACTATGGCACCCTAGCTACCTGCCCCCTTCCCACTTCTTGGTTTTATTTAAGAACACAGTGTACCCAGCCACAATTTTGTTTGTGGTCTCAGCCCAGTGTGTCTTCCTAAAGCATACATAGTCCAGCCTCCTTGGGCTCAAGGGACAGTCAGTGTGACAATGTTCTGGCCAATGAGATATAAATTGTTATTGAGGGGAAATCCTTGATTCTCTAATATAAGGGCTGCCCCACCTCCGTGTGTGTGTGTGTGTGTGTGTGTGTGTGTGTGTGTGTGTGTGTGTGTGTGTGTAGATCAAAGTTGACTTTGACTATGGCTATCCTCTTCTATCACCTCCTTCTGTCATCTCATTTTTTGAGAGTCTCTCACTTAACCTGAAACTTCCTGTTTCGGCTACACAGGCTGGTCCCAAATTGTCTGTCCTACTTTTCTGTTGCTGTGATGAGACAATCTGACCAAAGGCAACTTGTACAGAGTTTATTTGGCTTACACTTCTAGACCACAGTCTGTCACTGAGATATGTCAGCCCAGGAAGTCAAAACAGGAACCGAAAGGCAAGAACCATGGAAGAATGTTACTTGCTGATTCATTCACCAGTTCATACTTAGCTGGGTTTATTACACAGCCCACAACTTCCTGCCAAAGGAATGGTACCACCCACATCAAGAATCCCGACACATCAATTAATCTTCAAGGCAATCCCTCACAGACATGCTCATGGGCTAGTCTGATCTAAACAATTCCTCAATCAAGGTTTTCCTCACAGATTCCTCTGGGCTGTATCAAGCTGACAATTAAAACTAACTAGACACTGCCTGTCTCCATTTCATCACCCAACACTGATATTATAGACACATGCTGTCATGCCTGTCTTTTGTGGGGGCACAGAGAATCTGAGATGAGGTATCCATGCTTTGCACATTAAGTACTTTATCCACTGAGACATCTCCTCAGCCCCAGGAGGACTCCATTTTCCTGCCTAAAGTATAAATAAAATGGCTGGGGTTGTGGCAGATTTCTTGCAGCCGTGAAAGAAAACCTTAGAGACTTTATCCTCTTGTTTTGAGCCAATGATGAATGCCACCCTTAACAGATTTTTAATCAAATAACAAAAATATATACTAGTATATATGGAAGTCACTGTTGTTAGAATCTTCTATTATTCATAGTCAGATGAAACCCCCTGTTGATTTCCCCAGCTAGTCAGAGCCCACAAGGAAGCACATTTGAGGCAGAAGAAATCCACTGTCTGAAGACCTGAAGGCTGCCATAGTTTGGTGCGTTTATGAATAGAATAGCAAGTGTCACAGGAGTGTGGCAGGCACAGAGGGAAGTGAGAACCACTGAGGCTGGGGACACAGCAAGGGACAGGGCAGTCAAAGCTTTAGATGTGGGGCAGAGAGTGTGATCGTATTACAGAAGTGAACAGACAGCATTGGGTGGCCACTGAATGTTTTAGAGACATCACCCGTTTGCCATGCAATTGACGAGGGGCTTAGGAGGGGCGGGGGCAGGGAGACAATCTGGGGCCACTGCTGTCACACCGGAGAGAGAAAACGCTGACTTGGACTGGGGTAAAGGCATCAGTGGTGGAGAAAATGGTACTGAAATGACAGCGTGGCAGACAGTCAGGGAATACGTTAACAAAAAAGAAAGGATGGCAGCATGCTGCATGAAGAATGCAACCAGCTCTTGCTAATCAAGGGAATCAAGCTACTTATTGCCACAGGCCAGGTCAGTGAAATAGTATTAACCATGGCATCTCACATGTGTGGGTTCAATGTTTTACAAGTATTGTCACATTAATCCCTGTAATAGCACATACGGGAGACACTGTTATTATCTTCATCTTACAAATGAGCAAACCGAGTCATAATCAGATTCGATAGCTTGCTCAAGGACAATGCTGTTACGAAGCTAGTGGAACAACTTTGAAACCCAAGGCTGCCTGGTTCTCTGACTGAAGCCATCAGGGGCTCAGAGACCATTCTTGGAACATTTTCTACTCTATAGATGTTCATTATAACACATAAAAATTCTTCAACACCATTCCCACACTTAGGCACATTTATTGAGCCTTTTGTAGATATCAATCTTTGTACATTTCTTCTACTTGCTCCACAAATTGGAAAACTGAAGGACAAGGAGGTCATGAGACTCATCCTGAGTGTCTAGCTAGCAATGTGCATCACTGTCTCTTTCAGAGGAGTCTGCTCCTCGGGATAGTTTGAAGGAATCATGTCTGTCAATAGAGCAAGAGTCCTAAGAACAGCTGCTTCTTAGACTCAGAACTATCTGCTAACTCATACCTTGGGACCAAGTGGTGACAGTACATTGGGATTGGTAGATTATTTTGGCCAAATGCAAAGTCACTAAAGTTCGACAAGGCTCAAGATGCACACCAAGATGAAACAGTTCCTGAACCTGTCCTACCTCCTCTGTTCTTTGTTATCCTCTCAAAGCATGTCCTCTAAGGGGCTGACCCTAAAGAAAGGTCCCCTCCCGTCTGTCACTCACTATTCCATCATCTCACTTACCCCCTGGCTTAACACTTATCTGTCCCAAACACTATCAATTATTTACCATTTATGTGTGTATTGCCTGTCTCTGCCCGCAGGATGTAAGTTCCATGTCTCTAGTGCCTGGTCGGCTGGCACACAGTAGGCATTCAATAAATGTTTAATGAAAGAATGATTAGACACATTATTTAACTTGATTTCAGTTTTCATTGGCATCTAGAGAAAGCCTTCCCAGCTCTAGACACATACACAGGTCTCTCTTCAACGGAAGCACCTGAGGTGGCAGAAACCAGGACAAATATGCAAACTGAGAAGATGACAATTGAAATCAGTGGGGTTAGTGCAGGTAGGCCAGTGCTGGTGACTTTCTGAGGGAACCCCTCAAATGGTAGTTGTCCTTCTACTCCCATGGGAGATGACTAGCTGACTGCAGAACATTTCTCTAAGCAACTGAGCCCAAGGCAGAAGTTCCTAATATAACAGAAGCTGCAAGGGAAGGGAGAGTTGTGGAAAGGACCCCAGGAGAGGGCAATGAAGAGAATGTACACCCAAGGATGAGCCAGGTAGTCTCAGGTGGTGACAGCAGGCACAGAAGAGGAGGTGCCTAGCCATCATTCCCTAGCCCATCTTGTCAGCAGGAGTATTGGAAGGTCCCTAAGGGCCATGTCTTTGGTATGGACAGCACCTAAGGAAATGTCATGTGTGGCTAGTTCTTTGGGGGCATCTGTGGCCCACTGGGAATCAGTTCTATTTCTTTTATGGAAATTAAAATAAATAAGCAAGAGAAGTAGTCCAAAGGCTCCCTGATACAGAAGAAGGAGTCATCCGTGGCTCACTTTTGTCTTCCTAGAAAGGGCAGATGCCAAACATGATCTTCCCCTGTTCTGCTGGTACATTTTTTCGCAGGCTGGCTTTTCTCAGCTGTCTTTTGAATACCTCGAGCAGAACACCCCTGTCTTGTTAATGACTTCAAAGATACCGGGTCCACTGTGCAGTGAGTGATAAAAATGTACACAGCATGTGTTGGATAAATTAATAAACTCTCTGGAGCCTACGAGTCCTCAGGCCCAGCAGCACCGTAATGAAATGTTATTCTGAAGTGGAGGAGGTGGGAAGGAGAAGGGGAGCAGTATTTAATATATGCAAATTAACTAGTATGCAAATTGCCACTAAGTTAAAAATAACGGACTGCGAGAGGAGCCCATTTTTTAAGCAGCTTGTTTATTCATTAGCCTAATTTCCATTATCAATCCTTCTGTTTTCTTCTGTATTAAGTACTCACATTTGGGGAAGTTTGCTTCCTACAAATTGTGTTTTGCTCCAAAAACCCATAACACTGCTTAGAACAATCACCATATATTAGCTTCTCTCTGTCTCCTTGGTTTTGCCCTCAGCTCGCATTCTTTCATTTTCTTTCTTCTTGATCCTTACATCTCGCTGTGTTCTTTGCCTCGAGTCTCTGGACCTTTTGTCTCATTGCTGAAGGCGGCTCCTCCACAGCAAGGAGCGAGGTGAGGAGAAGCCACTTGCCTCCAAAGATTTTATTTCGGGGGGGGGGGCTTCTCCCAGCCGCTCACCCGGATAGCGTGGAGTCTGCCACACAAAAAGCAGCTGAATCTCGCTGTCCCCCATCACCTCGCGTTGTGGACCACTGGCATCCCCTGGCTAGCAACAGAACAGCCAGAAAACGTGCATCCCGACTCGGGTCCGGATATGGCCTCTCTGCTTGAGACAGACCTTACACAATGTTAAGACAAATTGGCATCAAAAATCCAACTCTTTTGTCTCAAGGAGCCGCCACCTTGCTATGTGCAAGCTCTGGTGCCCCCTCGAGGCCAAGAATGGCACAGAACGTGGAGATGATCCTAGAGGAGGCAGAAGGCAGAGAGCTCACACAAAGCCCTTTGCTTAGGCTTTCAGAGGACAGACTCCTTGAAAGAGGGGGCGCCAGGGAGCAGCTGGGTGTGGGGGTGTAGGTTTTGCTGAGGTTGCAAGGCTGGAAGGTTAGTTATTGTTTCAGCTGTTGTTATTCTGCACGTGGTTTTTAATCACATTGTTAGTTCAGGAAGTAAAATACAGTTTTCCAAGTGTTTCTCTGAACACACTGCTGAGTGGTATCTGTACAGGCACAGACCCCATGGCATGTGCATCTTAGATACTGAAAGGTACACACTGAGGTTCAGGATTCTCATGCCAGTTGACTCCTGTGACCAAGTCACCCCGGGGAATCCAAAGCTAGCCCCACCAGGAGCCCAACTGCATACCAAGATGTGCCAAGTGATTTCACAGTGAACACAAATTCCCAGAGCAGATAATTCCAGTTACAGTGGTCACTGGTGCTTATAGCTTCCCAGGAGAGACACTATGTCAGACAGGGAGCTATAGTTTTCATCTCTTAACTCAGGATCTGAGCTTTAGCCAACAATCCTCCCTCCACCCACCCCAACACACATACACCATAAAGTACCCATTACTCAAGGGCAACAGTGTCAAATGTAAAGGGTCACACTTAGGCAGCTGCCGGGGATCAGCTGCAGACAGGAGGTGGCTAGGGAATGAATTTACATCAGCTTCTGAGCCTCCAGCCTAGACAGCAATCTCCCAAAGCTCTTAGGGAAAAAAAAGGGGTGTCAAATGGCCAAAGACCTTAGAGACAGTGGCATCAGAAATGGTCTCTGACACTAAACACTAAGGAGAACCAGAAAGATAAATCATTATCATTTAAGCCCTGCACATTTTTTAGACATACTGTCTTTGCAATGTTTCCATAGAATGAAGAAATAAATCACCCTGCTCTTGACATTTTTAATAACTTTAAGAATGTGGTTAGGGTAATACTTAACTTTATTGACATATTGTATGGTTCATCCATCTCATCAAACGTCAATGAAACTTCAATGAGTATTAACTGAGGGCCCATAATGTACTAGGCACTGCCTAGAAAATCCCACCCACCGTTCCCAAGTACCCTTCAGGAGCTCTCACCCTCTAGCTTGACTGCTTCTATGGAAATCAATAGCCCACAGAGTTATGCTTGATGGGTTTGGGAGCAGGGACAAGGCAGAATCTAGCTGGGGGATTTGCTTTGCTGACTTGGGGGAAAATCTCCTCTTGGACTCTGGCTATTTATGCGTGTTCTTGGGTTTAGGTGCCTTCTGTGAGCTGGAGACACAGGCATAATAAATGGACTGAAGAAGAGAACATAATGCCACTCAACAGTTGTGTTCAAAGAGAGTCCATGCAGCTTCTATGACTCACAGTGGGTGCTGGAACTGCCTGGTCCCCACTTTCACAGAACAGGAAACTGGCCCAGGTAGGTTCAACTCATCAAGCCGTATTGTTGTGATACAACAGAACAATTGAAAATTGACTGTCTTGATTCTCAAGCCAGCCTCCTTTTCATTGGTAAGTGGTAATGGTTGTATGTTTTATAAAGTTTTAAAGGAGTTAAAAGGGGAAGGACCAGTGAGGTGGCTCAGCAGGCAAGGATGCTTGCCACTAAGCCTGACGACCTGAGTTAGATCCAGAGAAACCAGGTAAATAAGGAGAGAACCAACTACTACAGCTGTCCTCTATCATCGATGGGCAAGTATATATGCATTAAGTAAATAAATGTACAAAAGTAGGTAGGTAGGTAGGAAGAAAGGAAGGAAGGAAGGAAGGAAGGGGTCAGACAATATAAGGACTAACCATGATAACAAACATCTGGCCCTTCTCAAACGTCACCTCTGGGATACTCCACAGCACCTTGCATTCTCAAAGACACAGTTTTCTCCCACTTAAAGAAAATCTGTGTCTTTCCAAGAACATGGTGACCACCAACCCACCCCTCTCAGCCATTCTTAGATATTCCCCCAGGTCTCCATTTAGACATTACTAGTCCTGGAAGCTATAGCTTGCCCTTTAATCTAGACAGATGCCTGGATGCATATTTGCAAGACCCTCAAACACCATATCCTCCCTCAAAGCTCCTGTCATACTCTATTGTAATTGTCTTTTGCTTGTCTGCCTTCCCCAATCTTCTGTTGACATCTGAAGGGTAGGAACTATGTCTGCTCTGCTCCCCCAAGATTGTCTCTATAGATCCTAAAGTTAATAACTCCAAGAATGCAGTTAAGGTAACACTCAACTTTATTGATATTGTTTACTATTCATCCATCTCATCAAACCTCAATTAAATCTCAGTGACCATTAAACAAGGGTTCAGAATGTCCCAGGCAGTAGAGCCTGGCATAGAGTAGATGTGCAATAAATATTTTAGAATCCATAAATGAAGAGTAGGCCACAGAGTCTCATCAGAGAGAAGATGTCATTAGCCATTCCTGTCACAGAGTGATCCAATTTCTTCTTCCCCCTGAACACATCCTTGGCTGCTAATCTGAGCATTCTATAGTGAGACTTAGTTTGCCTGAGAAAACGTATTACAGACCATGTAAAGATGGAAGTACACACATTTAAATGTGGCCCTTGTTATTTATGGGCATAAGCCTTACACTCAAAGCACATATCTTCTGAAGAGCAAAAGCCAAAGTAACAAATGAATATTAGACAAAGAATTTCACAGCAAACGTTGCAGAAGTAGTTTGCTATCTCTGCTACATAAAGAATTCATATAAATTGATTTTTTTAAAACCAAGACCTCAAGAGATTAGTAGGCAGTGGACAAGAATAGAAATAGTCATATAAGGGGAATATTAACCAGCAAATAAAAAAAAGTGTTGAAATACCCAGCCTTGCCAATAAAAACAAGTGTGTGATACAGGACCTGAGTCCAGGGATGAGAAGAGTCAGTTGTCCCTCCTCCCGTCTCACAGCAGGACTTGCTATTGCTGTTGTGTTTCTATGTGCTAGGTGAGGCATTCTGTGAGTAGGAGCCTCTGGGTATTTAATAGGATGGGAGAAATGCAAAGAGCAAGATAGTAACCAGGCAAGGATGTGAATTCTGAGCTAGCAGATAACCAAAAGGACAGAGACTAGACCATAGCAGGAAGAGGTCACAGTGACATTGAATGCCATGCACCAGAAAACTGTCCATTGGAAACACAAGGTTGTGAATGTAGGAGGAGTCAAGAGAGAAATATATGGCTGTTTGAGACTAGGGCTATATAGTCTGCTGCCTCTGTCAGCTTCGGTGTTTGGCTTTTTCTACAAGCAGCTGCCATAGAGGGTTTTATCTCTTTCACTCACTGGAAGGGAAATTAGACACATTAATGTTTCATGCAACCATGGCTCACAGGTGCTTGGCAAAATCATGGATGGTTCTGAAAAACAAAACAGTAACAAAAACATGAATGAGTGTATTGTGCTTTCAAAAGTTAAAACATAAAGATAACTCTTGGTTTGTCAAGCTAGATATGGTGTAAATATTAATATAATTACACCCTTTTTAGAAAATAGTATAGTGATATTTATCAAGCACCATGTATCAGTTAGTTATTGTGACAATATGCCGTGTAACAAATAACATCAAGAGTCCCAGAAACAAAGATCCCCAGCCATCTAAGGTAGCATTGTTGTGACAGTCAAGGGAGAATGTTGAGTTCCTCAATCCATGTTTCATGCTGCCAATTCCCTGTCTGAGTTTTGCTAAGACTTCCTCTAAGAAGAGCCCACAAAGAGCTCTGCAGAACCACATGCTGTTCTGATCATAGTCAAACCACAAAGGGAAGACAAATAAACAAACAGCAAACTCCTTTTCCTAGATCAAAGGAAAATGTGTTGAGTCTGTCTCACTTCTTATGACTGTACATTAAAAGCTCATCTAAGTCAGGCATAATGGTGCATACCTATAATTCTAGAACTTGGAAAGCAGGAGGGCTCTAAGTACCAGGCCAACCTGGGCTGCATAGAGAGAACCTGTCTCAAAAGCCAATCTAAAGCAAAATAAACAGTAAGACATTGTATTCAAGATATTGCCTATCAAGACACAACAATAAGTTATCTAAATAATGATGCAGAGAGGTGGTGAGCAGTGAGGAGAACTTTCATGATTGTCCCAGGTTGCTGCTTTGACAATATTTCTCCACTATGAAGCCAGAAGGGAGATAACAAGAAGAACCCAGTGAACTTCTCAAGTTTAGACTACAGAGCTGAAAGCCTGGGAGAATAGGAGCTCTGTAAGGACTGCAGTTTGCATGCCTGTGAGGGAGCAATCCCCAAAGAAGAAACAGTGGAGAATTAAGCAAACATTACTGGTATTCACATAGAGCTAGAGAGAGAGCCTGTTCCCACCCACAAGATGGAAGAAACATATGAGTCACAGGACAGGAGGTAGAACATCCCAAAAGCCTTCCTTAGTGGTGAGGAATAATTATGCCCAGACTAAACACAGCCTGGTGTACAAGTGAAACCCATAAGAACCAATGACTAAAATGCTTCTGAGTAACTTACATGTAGCCCAGAACAAAACTCAATAATATTTATACTAATACACAAATATTTAGTGCCCAATTAAGAATAACAAAATGATACAAAGTTCAATTCATCAGCAGGGCATAAACAATCCTAAACACCTTTTTAGTTCCAAGCAAAAGTCAACACCATAAAATAAAAACGGAGAGAACTATTAGTAAAAAACAAAGGCAAAATTTTTGTTAGCAATTTTAATTGTATTCTCTCAATGATTGATGGAACAAGGAGATAGAAAATCATTAAGGAATGTAGAACTAAACAATATCAACTGACTTAACCTGATTGATACTGATAGAACACCCTCTATCCAAGACATCAGAAAACAGTTCTTTCAAGTGTTATTAAAATGAAGCATTTACCAAAATAAACTATGCTCTGTGCAAGAAAACCAGTCTTGGTAAATTTAAAAGAATTGAATTTGAACAAAGTACATCTTATGACTGGAGTGTAATTAAATTATAAATCAGCATCAGAAAGATCTTGAAAAAAAACAATAAATACTTGAAAAGTAAATGATATATTTTCAAATAATCCATCAGCTGAAGAGAAATCAAAATGGTGACTAGAAAGTATAAAGTAAATAAAAATACAACATTTCCCACTTGCAGGATGCTGCCAATGCTGCACTCTGGGGGAGTTTGATAGCACTGAGTACCTCAACTCAGTGACCTCAGTTTCCAACACAAGAATCTAGAAAAGACAAAGAAATAAAACCAGATCCAACCAGAAGGCAATAAATAGGAGCATATATCAGCAAAAATAAAAGTAAACAACAGAAAAAAAATTAATAAAGACTAAAATCTAGTATTCTAAGCACATCTATAAATACATAGCCAGATCAACCAGCAAAAGTGAAGTTCAAGTTGGCATTACTCAGAATAAAATATTTAAAATTATGATAGGACAGATTCTGCCGGTTATGACTGGACCAAGAGGTGAGTTATTGTTCTCCTAGCCAATCACACCAGCCTCAAGGTCTTAGGCCCAGGAGCACAACCTGTGCCAGCATACCCCCATCCATTGCAGCCCCAGTTTTAGGTCAGCCGGCAAGACTCCTGCAGGCAGGCCTGACTACCACTCCCCCATCAGACCCTGTAACCTAGAAGTCCCACTCCATCTCCCAAACCACTCATCCCCCAGGACTGAAGCTGCTCCCTGGGACACAGACTCTGACAGCTCTGATTGGACCAAGAGCTTCCTGAGATGCAGAGACTATTTGCACCAACTGGAGGAAGAGATGGGTAGATACCAGTGCAAGAGTACATTCAACAACATAAAGAGCAATATGACACTACCAGAATCTAGTGATTTTACTATAGCAAAAACTGAACATTCCAAACTAGAAGAAGCAGAAGAAAATGACCTTAAAATGACTTTATGGAGATAATAGAGGCCTTTAAAGAGGAAAGATAAAGTTCTCTTTAAAAACTGAGGAAGAGACAAACAAAAAATTGGAAGAAATCAATAAATCCCTCAAAGAAAGTCAAGAAAAAGCAGTCAAACAGGTGAAAGGAAACAGTTCAAGACTTGAGAACTAAATAGAGACAATAAAGAAGTCACAAACTGAGGGAATTCTGGAAAGAGAAAATCTGAGTAAATGAAGAGGAACTACAGATGCAAGCATAACCAACAGAATGCAAACGATAGAAGAGAGAATCTCTGGCATTGAAGATACGAGAGAGGAAATAGATTCATCAGTCAAAGAAAACATTAAAGCCAACAAAGTCATAACACAAAATGTCCAGGAAATCTGGGACACCATGAAAAGACCAAACCTAAGAATAATAGGGATAGAAAAAGGAGAAGAACACCAGCTCAAAGGCACAGAGAATATATTCAACAAGATCATAGAAGAAAACTTTTCCAACCTAAAGAAGGAAATGCTTATGAAGATACAAAAAGCTTACGGAACCCCAAATAGCCTGAACACCCCCCAAAAGACTCCTCACCACATAATAATCAAACCACTAAACATACAGAATAAAGAAAAAATATTAAGAGCTGCAAAGGTAAAAGGCCAAGTAATACATAAAGGCAGACCCATAAGAATAACATCTGACTTCTCAATGGAGACTCTGAAAGCCAGAAGGTCCTGGACAGATGTTATGCAGACACTAAGAGATCTCAGATGCCAGCCCAGACTACTATAGCCAGCAAAACTTTCAATAGCCATATATGGAGTACACAAAATATTCAATGACAAAACAAGATTTCAACAATACCTATCCCCAAATCCAGTCCTACAGAAAGCACTAGAAGGAAAAATCTAATTCAAGGAAGTTAGATGTAACCACAAAAACACAGGCAATACATAATCCCACACCAACAAATCCCAAAGAAGGGAAACACAAAACACTACCACCAAAAAATAACAGGAATTAACAACCACTGGTCATTAATATCCCTTAATATCAATGGACTCAATGCACCTATAAAAAGATACAGGCTAACAGAATGGATACGAAAACAAGATCCAATCTTCTGCTGCATACAAGAAACACACCTCAACTTCAAAGAGAGCACTACATCAGAGTAAAGCATTGGGAAAAGACTTTACAATCAAATGAACTTTAGAAGCAAGCTAGTGTAGCTATCCTAATATCTAACAAAATAGACTTCAAACTAAAATTAATCAAAAAAGATTGGGAAGGACACTACATATTCATCACAGGAAAAAAATCCATCAAGATGAAGTCTCGATTCTGAACATTTATTCCCCAAATACAAGGGCACACACATACATAAGAGAAACATTACTAAAGCTTAAATCACATGTCAAACCTCACACACTGATAGTGGGAGAGTTTAACACCACACTCTCACCAATGGACAGGTCTGCCAGACAGAAACTTAACAGAGAAATAAGGGAACTAAGAGAGGTTATGACTCAAATGGACTTAATAGATATCTACAGAACATTCCACCCAAACACAAAAGAATATACCTCCATTTCAGCACTCCATGGAACCTTCTCTAAAATTGACCACATACTTGGTCAAAAATCAAGTCTCAACAGATACAAAAAAATTGGAATAACTTCCTGTATTTTATCAGACCACCATGGCTTAAAGTTAGAATTCAACAGCAACACAAATTACAGAAAGCCTAGAAAATCATGGAAACTGAATAATGCTCAATTGAATCACCACTAGGTCAAGGAAGAAATAAAGAAATTAAAGATTTCCTAGAATTCAATGAAAATGAATGTACAACATACCCAAACTAATGGGACACTATAAAATCAATACTAAGAAGAAAGTTCATACTTCTAAATGCCTACATAAAGAAGTTGGAGAAATCTCACACTAGTGATTTAACAGCACACCTGAAAGTTCTAAAACAAAAAGAAGCAAACTTACCCAGGAGAATTAATGCCAGGAAATAATCAAATTGAAGGCTGAAATAATAAAATAAAATAAAACCCAAGAGAACAGTACAAAGAATCAAAGGAACAAAGAGTTGGTTCTTTGAGAAACTCAATGAGATAGACAAACCCTTATCCAAACTAAGCAAAAAACAGAGAGAGAGAGAGAGAGAGAGAGAGAGAGAGAGAGAGAGAGAGAGAGAGAGAGAATGAGAATGTCCAAATTAACAAAATCAGAAATGAAAAAGGAGACATAACAACAGACAATGAGGAAATGTAGAGAATCATCAGGTCATACTTCAAAAACCTATACTCCACAAAATTGGAAAATCTAAAAGAAATGGACAACTTTCTGGATAGGTACCATATACCAAAATTAAATCAAGACCAGATAAACAATTTAAATAGACCTAAAACTCCTATAGAAATAGAAGCAGTCATTAAAAGTCTCACATCCAAAAAAAGCCCAGGGCCAGATGGGTTTAGGGCAGAATTCTACCAGAATTTCAAAGAAGAGCTAATACCAATACTCCTCAAATTGTTCCACACAATAGAAACAGGAGGAACATTGCCAAACTCTTTCTATGAAGCTACAGTTATCCTGATACCCAAACCACACACAGATGCAACAAAGAAAGAGAATTACAGATCAATCTCCCTCATGAACATTGATGCAAAAATACTCTGGGAATCAACCTTCCTCAAGACCCAGCTATACCACTCTTGGGCATATACCCAAGGAAGGCTTAATCATATCACAAGGACACATGCTCAGCTATGTTCATGGCAGCATTATTTGTAATAGCCAGAACCTGGAAACAACCTAGATGCCCTTCAACTGAAGAATGGATAAATAAAATGTGGTACATATACACAATGGAGTACTACTTAGCAGAGAAAAACAATGACATCATGAGGTTTGCAGGCAAATAGATGGAACTAGAAAATATCCTGAATGAGGTAACCCAGACTCAGAAAGACAAACATGGTATGTACTCACTCATAAGTGGATACTAGATGCACAAAGGATAACCAGACTGCAACTCACAACTCCAGGGAGGCTACCTAGTAAAGAGGACCCTAAGAAAGACACAGGGATCGCCCAATGACAGAGAAATGGATGAGATCTACATAACCAAACTAGGGGTGAGAGGGGGTAATGGAGGGCAAGGGTTGGGGGAAAGAGAGCTTAGGGGAGCGGAGATCCCAGCTGGATCAGGAACACAACAGAGTGGGAGAACAAGAAAAGAGATACCATGATAAATGAAGACTCCATGGGAATAGGAAGAAGCAGAATACTAGAGAGGTCCCCAGAAATCCACAAAGATACCTCCACTATAGACTACTCACAATGGTCGAGAGAGTGCCTGAGCTGACCTACTCTGGTGATCAGATGGCCAAACACCCTAACTGTCGTGATAGAACTCTCATCCAGTGACTGATGGAAGCAGATGCAGAGCTTCACAGCCAAACTCCAGGTGGAGCTCCAGGAGCCCAAACGGCAAGAGAGAGGAGGGATTATATGAGCAAGAGATATTGAGACCATGATTGGAAAAAGCAAAGGGACAAATAGCCAAACTAGTGGAAACACATAAACTGTGAACCAATAGCTGAGGAGCCCCCATGGAACTGGACCAGGCTCTCTGGATAAGTGAGACAGTTGATTAGCTTGAACTGATTAGGAGGCCTCCAGGCAGTGGGACCAGGACATGTCCTTGGTGCATGAGCTGGCTTTTTGGAATCTAGGGCTTATGCTGAGACACTTTGCTCAGCCTTGGTGTAGGGAGGAGGGGACTGGACCTGCCTCAACTGAATGTACCAGGCTGGGCTGACTCCCCAGGGGAGACCTTGCCTTGGAGGAGGTGAGAATGGGGGGTGGGTTGGAGGGGAAGGCTGGGAGTAGGAGGAGGGAGAACAGGGGACTCCTTGGCTGATATATAAAATTAAATTAATTATAAAATAAAAATCTTTTTAAAAATACTCAATAAATTATTGGCAAACCAAATCCATCATGATCAAGTAGGCTTCATACCAGAGATTAAGGGATGGTTCAGCATATGAAAATCTGTCAATATAATCCATCATATAAATAAAACTGAAAGAAAAAAATCACATGATCATCTCATTAGATGCTGAAAAAGCCCTTGACAAAATCCATCACCCCTTCATGACAAAGGTCTTGGAGAGATCAAGAATACAAGGAACATGCCTAAACATAATAAAGGCAATTTATAGCAAGTTGATAGCCACCATCAAATTAAATGGAGAGAAATTCAAAGTGATTCAACTAAAATCAAGAATAAGACAAAGATGTCCACTCTCCCCATATCTGTTCAATATAGAACTTGAAGTTAGAGCAATAAGACAACAAAAGGAGATCAAAGGGATACAAACTGGAAAGGAATATGTCAAACTCTCACTATATGCAGATGACATGACAGTCTACATAAGTCACCCCCAAAATTCTACCAGGGAACTCCTACAGCTGATAAACACCTTTAGTAATATGGCAGGATACAAGATTAACTCAAAAAAATCAGTAGCCCTTCTATATACAAATGATAAATGAACCGAGAAAGAAATCAGAGAAACAAGACCCTGGAATTAATCCACACACCTATGAACACCCGATTTTTGACAAAGAAGCCAAAACTGTACAATGGAAAAAAAAGAAACCATTTTCAACAAATGGCGCTGGCATAACTGGATATCAGCATGCAGAAGATTACAAATAAATCCATATCTATTGCCATGCACAAAACTCAAATCCAAGTGGGTCAAAAACCTCAACATAAATTCATCTACATTGAACCTGATAGAGGAGAAAGTAGGAAGTAGCCTAAAATGCATTGGCACAGGAGACCACTTCCTAAATATAATAACAGTAGCACAGACACTGAGAGCAACAATTAATAAATGGGACCCCTGAAACTGAGAGGCTTCTATAAGGCAAAGGACACAGTAAATAAAACAAAATGACAGCCTACAGAATGGGAAAAGATCTTCAGCAACCTCACATCTGACAGAGGGCTGGTCTCCAAAATACATAAAGAACTCAAGAAACTAGACATCAAAATACCAAACAATCCAATTTTAAAAAATGGGCTACAGATCTAAACAGAATTCTCAACAGAAGAAGCTCAAATGGCTGAAAGACATTTAAGGAATTGCTCAACATCCTTAGTCTTCAGGGAAATGCAAATCAAAATAACTCTGAGATACCATTTTACACCTGTCAGAATGGCTAAGACCAAAAACACTGATGACAACTTATGTTGGAGAGGATGTGGAGCAAGGGGAACACTCCTCCACTGTTGGTGGGAGTGCATACTTGTACAGTCACTTTGGAAATCAGTATGGCAACTTCTCAGAAAATTGTGAATCAATCTACCTCAAGACCCAAGAATACCACTCTTGGCATATACCCAAGGAATGCTCAATCATATTACAAGGACCCTTGCTCAACTATGGTCATATCAACATTATTCATAATAACCAGAACCTGGAAATAACCTAGATGTTCTTCAACTGAAGAATGGATAAAGAAAATATGGTACATATACACAGTGGAGTATTACTCAGCTATAAAAAACAATGACATCATGAAATGTGCAGGCAAATGGATGGAACTAGAAAATATCATCCTGAGTGAGGTAAACCAGACTGAGAGAGACAAACATGGTATGTACTCACTCATAAGTGGATACTAGATGTAAAGTGAAGGATAATCAGACTATAACCCACAACTCCAGAGAAGCTAGGAAACAAGGAGGACTCTAAGAGGGATGCATGGATCACCTTGGGAAGGGTAAACAGAGGAGATCTCCATGAGAAAGGAGAGGGGAGGGGAGGGGAGGGGAAAGAGAAATGAGAATGCGAGAAAACAAGATGATTGAGCTGGGGGAGGCATGGAGTGGGAAAGCAATGAAAGAGATATCTTGGTAGAGGAAGATATTATGGGGTAAGGGAGAAACCTGGTGCTAGGGAAATTCCCAGGAATCCACAAGTACGATACCAGAGTAGACTACTAGCAATAGCAGAGAGGGTGCCTGAACTGGCCTACCCTGGTAATTAGATTGGTGAATACCCCACCTGTCATCATAGAGCCTTCATCAAGCAACTGATGGAAGCAGATGGCAGAGATCCACAACCAACCACCAGGCCAAGCTCCGGGAGTTCAGTCGAAGAGAGGGCAGAGGGATTCGATGAGCTGGGGGCCGGGGGGGGGGCAGTCAAGATCATGATGGGGAAATCTCTAGAGATAACTGAACCAAGCTTATTGGAACACTCATAACTTCAGACTGACAGCTGTGGAAACTGCATGGGACCAGACTAAACCCTCTGTATAGGGGAGACAGTTGTGTAGCTTGGTCTGTTTGAGGGGCTCCTGGCAATGTGATCAGGATCTATCCCTGGTACATGATCTGGCTTTCTGGATCTCATTACCTATGGTCAGACACCTTGCTTACCCTTGATGCAGGGAATAGGGGCTTGGTCCTACCTCAACTGAACATACCAGGCTTTGCTGTCTCCACCATGAGAGGCCTTTCCCTTTTGGAGGAGGGGATGGAGGATGGGGAGAGTGGGGAGAGGTGGGGAGCAGAGTGGGAGGGGGAATCTGTGGTTGGTATGTAAAATGAATAAAAAATTTTTAAATAAATTATGATATTAAAAGAATTATTGGGTGTATTAGGAATCTCCTCATGATAGTAAATTTGACAGTTTGGAGTGCTCAAAATTCTTATATGATACAAACTATATATATAGTAAATCTGACAGCTTAGAGCACTCAAAATTCTTATATGATACAAACCATCAAAGCTTGCTTAGGAAGAGGTAGCCTGAGCAGATCTCTTTGCATTAAATAACTAAATTTGCTGTTAAAACTCTCCTATGAGGAAATTTCAAGGCCGCATGGCTTCCCTAGTGAATTCTGCCATTTAAAGGGAAAGTAATAAGGAACAAAATCTTCCCAACTCTTTGTATGATCCCAACATTACCTTAATACTAAATATGTACAAAGTTATTACGAGAAAAAACTCTGGATTAATAAATCTTCTGTACATAGATGCAAATGTTTCAAAGAGATGTTTAGAGAGTCAAGTTCAAGATTATTCAAATAGGACAATCCATTATACTAAGCAGTATCTGTCCCAGGAAGTTTTTGTTGATTTAATATTTAAAAATGCAGTAGTCTTCCTCAGGAAAGAGCATACCAATTGTTTATACAATGTCAAATGGTCAGCTCAGAAAACATACATACAAAGTAACATTATATAACTGAGTAGGTTGTATTTATATAGCTGAGTAGGTTATATTTATATATTTAGGAATGTATATGTATATGTATGTGCATATATATAAGGAATATAGATATAATATATGTGTGTGTAAAAACAACTAATGAAAAAGAGGGCATGAATTTGAAAGAGAGAAATAAAGAGTATGTGGGGGAAAAGGGAAAGAGGAAAATGATATAATTATAATTTAAAGAAGGAAATAATTTTTAAAATCTCAATGTAATTTACATCAACAAGCTAAAAAGAATAAAAGTTCACTTCAATTGGTGCAGAAATAGCATTTGAAAAAACTAAATTTCCATTCCCGATTAAAACAAAATACCAAAAATCTCTCAGCAGATGAGTAACAGAAAGGAACCCCTTAATGAAATAAGAGCAGACTTGAAAACTCTGCAGGGAAAATCATGACTGTGGAAGACTGAATATCTTACTTAAGATTGACAATAAGGAAAAGAAATTCAATCTCACTATATTCATTCAACATTCCTAAAGGTTTTAGCCAATTCAATAAAGAAAAAAAGGAAAAATAAAGGCACAAGGAAGAATTAAAACCATATTTGTTCACAGATAACACAATCATTTACACAGAAAAGTCAATGGATTTCCCAAAGAAAAAGCTATTAGAACTGATGTGTAGGTGCAGAAAAGTTCCACCACATAAAATCAATACACAAAAATCAATTTTATCTCTATACACTAGCAATAAACAATCATAAATTGAAATTAAAAAGGATTGTCACTTAGAATAGCATTCAAAATGTTATCTACCTAGGGATAAAGCTCACTAAAATATCTTTCTTTACACTTGACTTATACAATGAAAAAAAATTTTAAGTGCTGAGAGACATTAAAGATGACCTAAATAAGTTGAATGGTGTCCATTGCCCATGGCTCAGAAGACTCAGTGTTGCTAGGATGTTAAACCTCCCAAATTGATTTATTGATTCAACATAATTCCTATCAAATCTCAGCAGGATTTTCTGGAGAAATTAACAAACTTATTACAAAAATTCATATGAAAATTCTAATTGCCGACAATAATTAAAACAACATTGAAAAAGAGCAAAATGGAAAACTAACATCACCCAATTTCAAGAATTATAAGACTGAAGCAGTCAAGACAGTGTGAAGTTGGCCCCAAGATGAACGACTGCATCTATAAACCACAACAGGTAGCTAGAACAGACCTCAAACATAGGGACAACTGATTGTCAAGAAGGATGGAAGGCCAGCTCAGTGCAGAGAATACCTCCCAAAACAGCCTTAAGACAAGAGCACATGCATGTGCAGAAAGGTGCACCATACCCAAAAAGTAGCTCAGAAAAAAAAAAAAAAAAAAAAACCATAGCCTAAATGCACAGGCAAAGAATTCTAGAAGAAACAGCAGATGATCTCTGTGAGGTTGAGTTAGATCATACAGTCTTAGACACAACCCCAAAAACCCAACCCAAAAACTAAAACAAATGATAAATTGTATTTTGCAAAAATTAAATTTAATCTTCAAAAGATACTAAAAGAATCAAAAGACAAGATGCAACTGCAAGAAAATATTTGCAAAACGTATATCAGGTAGGAAACTTGTGTCCAGAATATCAATGATCTACTACAGTGTTAATGAAATGGCATTCCATGACGCTGCTCATCACACTGGAGCTCTGCCATCTTTTATTGCTTGAATAATTTCCATGCCTCCAGTTTATAACTTGATAATATTTAAACTAAAAAAAAAAGTTCATGTCCCGATAAACCTATCATAGGTTGAAAATACCACATATGTACAAAATACATCCAACCTATGAAATATTAGGATTTAGCCACACAGTATACTGCAGGGTATCTATGGTTTATCCTCTGAATCTTGTAACTGACTGGGAGCTGTGCACAGTGTATTGCCCCTGTCCAGCATTAGAGAGAGTATTTCTGCCTCTGTCCAGGGTTGATAATCCAGAAGAAGATCAAGACTTAAAGTCAAAGTGCTCAAGAAGTTGTAAGCCAAACCATCATAGGCCAGGGACAATCTATATATAAAGAACTCTCAGAAAAAACAATAAGAGAAACAAAGTCAATAATTATACATAGGTAGAACATTTGAAAGCATATCAACAAAAATATTCATATGGTTAGGTGAGTTTCCTTGAAAAGATGCTCCACATGGGATTAGAGAAATTCTCAGTCAGTTTAATGCTTGTTGTACAAGCATGAAGGCCTGCGATCAGATCCCAGGCACCCACATAAAAAACCAGACAGGTGACATGAGCCTGCAATCTCAGCACTGGGGAGAAAGAAACAAGTGGATCCCTGAAGCTCACTGACCAGTCAACCTAGTCAATCAGTGAGCCCCAAGTTCAATGAAAGACCCTGCCTAAAAGAAGTAAGATGGGAAGATCCACCTTCAATCTGGGCCACACTTTCTACTAGCAGCCCATGTAAAGGACTTGGGAGAAGGAAGCACTTTGCCTGCTTGCTCTCATTCTGAATGGCAAGTCCATTCTTTCCCTAGCATTAGAGCCAACTTCTTCAGAATTCCAGTGTATACTGAAGACCAGCTGAGACATCAGCACCAAGAACTGAACAACTACTGGATTCTTGAACTTTCCATTGGTTGACAGCCATTGTTGGACTAGCTGGACCACAGCCTGTAAGACACTCTAATATGTATGTGGGTGTGTGTGTATATGTATGTGTACACACAATTAAGAAACAAACACATAATTAAGAAACATATAAATCTATTTAAAAATTAAAAATCTACCTACTAGAACCCAGCCATTCTTCTAGATACTTACAAAAAGAGAAATGATGGTGTACATCTATACAAAGATTTATGAATGATATATACATATATGTGCATATACATATTTTATATGTGCATATATACATTGATATGTGTATGTACATGTATGTATATGTGTGCATTTATATGTGTATAATACATAAATATATTCATTCTACCAGTTCTGTTCCTCTCAAGAATCCTGACCAATACACAGTGTTTCAGATTTCCTCTTTTTAGAGTCTGGGACATTTGAGAATGTGTGATAGGGTCTCTTAGAGATGTGATCCAAGTCTAAACAAGAAGTCCATTTATGGTTCACATGCCCCTTATTGTTTTCTCATGTGCCTATGTTTTAATTGCAACTCATCACATGAGTCTAGGTGTGGAATTTTCTACCTAAGCTATCATAGAGGTTCTCAAATGGCTTCAGATTTTGAAGCATTTCAAATTTGAGTTTTTTCAGATTATATGTGCTGTACTTTATTTCTACAGGTCTGTGGCAATGGCTAAAGTTAGAAACACTGACCCACACCAAGAAATGAGGAAGATATGGAACCAACAGAATTCTCTCTCACACCCTGGTTGGGTGTAATATGATACTACTAATTTGGAAAACTCTACTGGATTCAAAATTTTAAAATACTTGGGCTGGATCAGTGGTTAAGCACACATGCCAGAGGACCTGTGTTTGATTCCCAGAACCTACATCTGGAAGCTCACAGCCACCTGTGACTCCAACTCTGACCTCCTTAAGCACCAGCACCCATATGTATGTATACACACAAATGCACACACAAACACATAACTAAGAAAGAGATAAATCTATTTAAAAATGTAAAATCCACCTATTATGACTCAGGCATCCTTTTAGATATTTCCCAGTGAAAAATGAAAGCATACACCCATATAAAGATGTGTGAGCAAATGCTTATAGCAATTTCATTTATAAAAGCCCCAAACCTGAAAACAACTCAAATGTTTATTCACAGGCAATTGAATGAACAAATTATGAATCAGCCATGTAGTAATCAACAGCAATAAGGAACAAATCATTGATAAAACAACACTGATGAACTTCAAAATAATTAAGCTGAGTCCATGAAGCCAGCAAAAAGATGAATGACATATGATAGACCTATTTATATAAATTTTAGAAAAGGCAGACCACTCTGTAATGATATAAAGCACTTCTGTTAACCTGTGAATGATGGAAGTAGGTGGAGCAGGCTACAACCCTTTGCAGGGAGCATTCAGGAAATTCATTCACATTGTGATGGGCTCGTGGAAGTTTTCACACATCAAAGGTTACCAAATTATACACGTTAAAGTATGAATATGAAAACAAATACAAATTATAAAGTTATAATGCTCATGGAATAATTTAAAGTGAGTACTTTTTATCTTATTTATGTTGGTATGTGAAGCTTTTAAAAAGATACCATCGTAAAGGAGTGAAGGAACCAAAGAGTGAAGGGGCCGTCAAAGTGTTCAGAAAGTACAAGAAAAGTAGGTAGTTCAAAACTTGGGAAGGAAGCAGAGTTTGAAGAAAGAAGTGATTGGTTGATAAATAAAGCCGTTTGGCCTATGGCAAGGCGGCTTAGAGGCAGGAGGGAAATTCAAAGAGAGAGCCAGGAAGAAGGCAGGGAGAGACACCAGTGAGCCACCCAAGGAGCAACATGTAATGGGACGCAAATAAACCCACAGAATATGTGGCAATACACATATTAATAGTTACCAGCTAATTTAAGATATAAGAGCTAGCTATCAAAAGACTTGAGCCATGGCCATGCAATTATAATTAATATAAGCCTCTGTGTGTCTACTTAGGGGACGCGAGTGGGAGAGATTTGTTTCCACCACTGGCAGGCCAGGACACAGGAAAACTTCCAGCAACAAAGAAGCATTTTACTTGGAGGCAAGAAAGATCTCACAGAAGCTACAAAGACATTATCTCTGACTATTCAGACAAAGAGAGTCACCCTGCATCACACACACACACACACACACACACACACACACACACACACACACACACACACTTCCAATGACTGAAGAAGAGACCCCCCACTGTTGACATTGATCAAGAAGAGCCAGCAGGAAGTTAGGAGTCCCTGGATGCTTTCCTTTTCTGAAAAACAAACAAACAAACAAACCTCTCAAAGCTTCAGGAAAACTCCAGGAGAAAAAAACCTTTGCCACATCTCTGAGTGATTGAGACCAGTGGTCTGCAAATGACTATGATTGTAACCACCCACAGTTAAAAGGGATGTCCGCGTCTTCAATTAGGGGCACTTGCTAGCAGGCTGCATGCTGTATTAGTTACTTTCCTGGTTTCCAGGACAAAATATCTGTCAGACGAAGCTCAAGGGAGGGAGGTTTAGTTCTGGCCCGTGGTTTCAGAGATTCTCCGGCCATCTTGGTGTGTATAGCGTGTCACGGGGAGTGCCTGGGTCTGTGCCAGCGGGAGCTCGTGGAGCCTGGGCCAGCATACAGACAGCTTAGGCTGGGCAGAGGTTGGTAGGATCTTCAAATGCCCAAATTGAGTAACACTTCTGCCGTGAGGCCCCACCTCCCAGGGGCCCCACAGCCTCTAAATGACATCACATGCTGGAGATCAAGTACACAAAACATGACATTTCAAACCTAATATTCCAGGTTCAAACCATAACACCTGCACACACAGTTATGTTGGTACCTTATATTAATTGTAAAATAAGCATTAAAAATAGAAACTGTAGAAAGAGGTAAGAAGAGACGAAAACAAAGGTTTTTTGGAAACTTTGGTTTCCACACTTGGTATCACCTCAGGAATCAGGAGCAAGCATACCTCAGTTTTGGAGACCACTGAGTTAGATAAAGCATTTCAATCATATGCAGTGAACAGAGAACCTTCAGGCCCTGGAAGATTAAAACAACATTTAAAAAAAAATAGAAATATTTGTGATAACCAACATTGGAAATGTTAGCCCATCCAGAAGAGAATTGCTGGTCAAATTTATATCCATTTGGCAGATTGTCAAGCAACAATTTCAAATGATGTTTTCAGAAAATGCTCTGGCACATAAAAGTGTTCATGGTGTGTAGTACATGAAAAGGGCAATTTACGATACCCTGGTACAAAGAGGAATTATTAATGTATCTTGGGGGAAAAACTGAGAAGAAATGGAGGTATAACAAAATGGTTGAGAATTTTACATTTTTACTTTGTCCAAATTTCCAAATGCTTCCCAATGAAAATTTTCTAATATATAATTATAAAAATACAACAGTTTTGTGAAGAAAGCATTATAACTAATGTCATCATGCTGGGGGTGGTGGTGGATATTTATAATTCCAGCACTGGAAAGATGAGGCTATAAAATTTCAGATTTAGCCTGAACAACATAGCAATACTTAGTCTCAAAAAAAATTAAAATTATGTAAATAATCAGCTAGGTCCATAAGGCAGTATGTTAGTTACTTTTCTCATTTGTGTGGTAATACTTGCTGAAAGAAACTTAACTGGTTCACAATTCAAGGGCAGGCACAGCAGCCAGGGCATGAGGTGGGTGGTCACATTGCATCCACAGTCAAGAAGCAGAAAGATGGATCCTGGTATTTCAGCTGGCTTTCTCCTGTTTATTCAGTCTAGAACCCTAGCCCATGGAATGGTACCAACTACATTTAGGGTGGATCTTCCCATCTCTATTAATTCCATCTAGAAGCTCCCTTACTGACATGCCCAGAAGTCTGTCTTGATTCTAGATGCTGTCAGAATTGATCATCACAGGCCACGGAGAGAAATGCCACTTAAGAAGTACATAGAATCTCATGAGAGATTAGGAAGGTTCAAAGCAAATTAAAAAAACAAAAACAAAAAACAAAACAAAACAAAAAACAGCCCTATGTATCACATAAAGGGTCTGAATCCTCAGCAATGATTAGAGCAGAGACCCCACTAGCACTCAGGATATCCAGCCACTCATGTTCCCCCCGGTCCAGTCCTCTGTGCCAATCCTCTGGTCATCCCTAGATAGCGTCCTGGCAACATGAGGTGCTTCTGGTGCAGGCTCTCTCCATATAGAATTTCTCAGCCAGATACCCCATGTTCTCATACCGCATGATCAGACATTGAAAGCAGGAGTCTTTCTTCCCTTAGAAAAAGCAGTCTTGATTTTCTATGAAGTACCATGGTTGAGGGATATCCTGGACACTGAACTCTAGACAGGCACAGCACGTAAAGATTCTGAGATGGCCAGATAAAATGGGTGAGTCTGACAAGCTGAGAAGTGAGGGGCTTAAGTCTGAAGGGATCACAGAACTTTTCAGGTCCGCAGCCACAGACTTATCAAATCCCCAAGTCTGTGACTAGGGACATGCCGCAAAATGTGATCCAGGTTTAGTTCAGACATAAAAGGAAGCAATTTCTCTCACAGTGAGTAATAATAAATGGGTTGGAACTTTTTGGAATTCATCACCCCCAAGAGGTGGTGCTGGCAGGAAACACAAATGCCTTCCAAAAAAGGTTCAGGAAAATTTATGAATGACAGAATTGTGAATGACCTCTCTCGTACCTTTCTCCTTACTCCATTTCCAAGAGCAGACATGGTCTTTAGAGGCTGAGCAGGAGTTGCCCTCATGGATGCTGGGCTACTCAGATTTCCCCTGTTGACCAGGCAAGGTCAAGGCCCCCATTTTGTGTTACCAAGGCATCTGGTGTTTAAATTTTCACAGCCCCGCCTACATGGTTATAAATCCCCATTGATGTGCCTGCAGCCCAGCTAAGAAGAGATATCAACATGTGCTAAGTAGGTGTGTAATAAAGGTGGCTTGAAAGAAAGAACATGAACTCTCTTTGTCCTTGTTTGCCAGATCAGCCCAGGAAGGCATGCTGGCTATTCTATTTGATCAAGGCCAGGTCTTGATGCTTTGATGCTGCAGGAATGTGGATAACTTATGCATGTTCCAGCACAATACTCCCCAAACCACAGCAGAACAGAAGACCTGGGGGAACAGCAGTAACATCTCTGTTTATCAAGTGCTCTTAGGGAACACCTTGACTCCAATTACGCAAGAGCATCTCCTGTGAGGAAAAGCCCTGTAGAAGCTTTGGACAACTAATGTCTACAGGACACTTTCATCCCCTGACTTGCTTACCTGAAAGTTCTGTTATCTACCAGAGTGGGCTTTCTGGACTTTCATCGGCAAACTAGTTCGTTGGCAATTACGTGATAATCTCCACTGATTTCTGTTATAGTAGGAGCTTATCTCTAACGCCTTGCCTCAGAGAACTCATCTCACCCATGTATATGTCCTGATTCTTTAGGTTGTAGATGCAGGGGTTCTCCACTAATTGTCAGCATCCATGCTAATCCTATAGACATTGCCTCCATAAATGTAACATTATGCTAATTTTTATGCAAATGAAGTGATCAATTCAGGGACATGGTTTATTCTAATGAGAATTTTGTCTACCCTGAGAACCTTATAAGACATTCTATGTTTAGGTAAGATATAGTAGTCCACCAGGATCCTGTTTCCTTATTCTTGGTATTTCTTATTCTATGGAATCACAGAAAGATCATAGTACCATAGATTCATTCCAGTCAGAAAAGACATTAAGGCTTTTCTACTCAAGTGCCTTTGTTTTATGGGTAAAACGCAGTCACGGACAGTGACATTTGAACCCTTTTTAACTACAAAAATTCCAGAAGTGGTAACCTACTTTAAGTTTTCAGAAACAAGAGGGAATAGTCACAGTGTCAGGAAGCCCTGTTGCTGAATTCGTGATCATTACATACCAGTGACCAGGTAAGATGATCATCTGCCCCTAAGTCTCCTTGTCAGGGGTCATTTGAAATACTCTATTACAGAGAATGAATTTAAGCATGACAGATATTTACACTGATTGGGGGCTCAAAAAATAATCATTAGAACTACACAAAACATGTGTGGGTCAAAGAAACAGCTGCAAAGAGTCCCAGGAGCTCAGAGCCAAACGCTGACTGTGATTCAAACCCAGCAGTGGCAAGCCCAGACCAGGAGGAGCCTTAAGCATGTGGACTCTCCAGCAAAAGAGGGTATCAGAGAAAAAACCAAGATGATGTTTGATGAGCACAACTAGCCTAGAGACTGGCAACTGATGATCTGGGCACACGGGTGGAGGATCTGCCGAGATATGACAATTCCTCAAGCCCACTCACTGTAACTGGCATTCCTCAGAAATTTTCAAAATAATGAGTTGACATGATGGTTATGAAGGCTATCATGGAGGAACAAAATTATGGGAAGTGGACATGCAGTAAGGGTTGGTACATCATAGGTCAGCTTCTCATGATTGCTGCATAAGTAGGTTTCCAGTGACAGCTTCTAAATGTACTCACATACCACTCCTGGCCATGCCACCTCTGTCCCATTAGAACTGGGTTATCCTTCTGGAAGCAGAGGTAGAGAGAAGGGGTGAAGACTAATAAGATGGGGTGCTGAATTCCCCAAGACCTCTGTTCTCTACAGAGTTATGCAGGGCATGTGCAAAACACTCCACCTTACATCAGGCAATTCTATCAAGGAAGACCCAAATGATGCACATGGCAAATCTGCCCAGTGTGTTCAGGCCACAAAGTCCCTGGATGATGTCTGTGAATCTGACTTGTGACCTATCTGTAGTCTGGAAAAGAGCAGTTCCAAAGCTCTGCAGAATATCTGCTGGTTTAGGAGAGCAGGCTGCAGAGGGACAATGGGAAGAGTCGTCAGATTGGGTAAGGCTAAAAAGCAAGGATCCAGGCCAGAGTCTCTTCCATCCCAGGGCACTCAGTGGAGTACCAATGCTTTGTATATAGAGGGAAAATGTTTATCAATTATCTATTTGAATCATACTTTATTCAAGCCATAATTTCCATCGTATTTCATTTTGGGGTACCCTTGCAGTCAGGTTAAAGCTTCTGGTTATCAAATGAGATACACTATTAGATTTTTCAGGGTTCTGGGGTCTTTTTGTTTTTATTTGCAGAAACCAGCAAGCCCTTTAGGATGGGATAAAAGAGCACAGTGGAGCTGAGACAGCTCTGGGATATTATTTCAGGTGGACACAGGGAGATCAATCTTTTAGAAAGGGAATGGAGGATGCATGAAAGGGGAAAGACTCCTGTTGTCACGTGGGATATAGTATCGTGCTGTCTGGGCGGCACATTCTTCCCTGATGTTTCTCTAGCTAGAAAAAAGAAAGGAAGGGAAGAAGGAAGGGAAGGAGGAAGGAAGGGAGGAAGGAAGGGAGGAAGGGAGGGAGGGAGGGAGGGAGGAAGGAAGGAAGGAAGGAAGGAAGGAAGGAAGGAAGGAAGGAAGGAAGGAAGGAAGGAAAAGAATTAGGACCAGATGGACGGCTCATCAGGTAGTGGTACTTGCTGCCAAGTGTGACCACCTGTGTTCTGTTTCCCCAGAACCTACATAATGAAAGAGAGAACTGACTCCTACAAGTTGTCCTCTGACCTCCACACACATAAAATAAATTAATAAATGTAAAAAAAAAAAATCCCCATGCCCCCAAGGTCTGGCTGTGGAAGGAGGAGAAAGGCAAGACAGACTAAACCAGATGGTGATCAGTTACCAAGAAATATAGGATTTCTAAGCTCTGTTCTTGTTTTGAACATATGGAGACCCTGAGTACATATTTTTCTGCTAATAAGACATTTCTAAGGATGTTTAGATATGGAAACCCAGACCAATGCTTGGTTTAGGTTGGAAAGAGGAGATGAATGTCTCCAGTTAAGAGAATGATGAATGGAGTCCAGGTACAGAGTTAGCAAGGAGTTCTGAGCCCGCAGAACCCCAGAAACAGCAGTTTAAGAGTCCATGGTCTCCCAATTCTGCTTTTCTAGAATGCTACAATTCTGTGAATCCTATTCCCTTACACACACACACACACACCACTGCATACACTCCAAGGGGCCCCACATCTGGCTCTCTGTTAGGTGTACCTTTGCTTTGGACTACAGTCAGAATAGCCAGGATCTGAAACCTCTGCTCTGGACATCATTACTCCTGCTATCTCCCACACTCACTACAGACAAGCCAGGACTATGAGAAAAAGATGAAGAGGGAGAAAACTTCCAGAGAGATCATGTAACCAAGCCAGCCAAACAGTCCTCTCCTTCCTTCCCCAGAGCAGAACTGTGTTTTCAGCCTTCAAGTATTGCCAGCCTAGTCTTCTATCACACCTTCAGTGTCTTACTGTGTTGTTGTATGTAGGTAGGTGAGGAGAAATCCTACTGCCCAAGCCTGAGGCTCCCTGTCAAATGACCCCAACTGATAAGGAAGGATCAGAAAGCAACACAGACCTTTTTTGTTCCCCCTCTCTGTAGCTACCTCTCTGTAGGTTTGGAATAGCAACAACTAGAAAATAGGCAATGTTTAGAGCTGACATTAGAGTGTAAATGTAAGGTTGGTCTAAAGTGGCATTTCTCTCTATTTATAACAGGAGCGGTTGAAATGAAAGAGACAGATTAAGAAAATAGTTCCACGGTTTTAAAAATAAAGGGAGCTTGATAGAATGTTTGAGGGATGGTAAAACTGCTTTCCCAACAGAGCCCTGTACTGCCTGAACTTAAGAGGAGTCTTCTGGAGAAGAGAGAGAGATCCTAATAATGATATCTGCATATCAGCTTCCTGGCCACATCCCTCAGTCTGATATATCAAGTGCTATTTTCTCCAGATGCCAGTTCCAATAAATCCGTTTATTCTGGAGAAAACAAAAACAAAAAACTGGGAGTTTGTGGTTTGTACCATCAGAGCCAGAAAATAAAACAGAAGAGTCGGGAGGAAGAAAGAGCAAGAGGCCAGGGTCTGTGGGGGGTTGAATCCTGTTACCCACAGACAGTTCCTTGGTACAAATCTCCTGCATTTGTGTTAACTTCAGGTAGATCTAGGGGTGATTGAATCATAAAAAATCACAGAGTAAGCAAGTAGAATTCAAAGTATTAAATCAAGAGCCAGGTAGAAGAAACATTAGTTTCCTGACAAACTTTAGTATGAAGAAGAGGGACGAGCTGTAATGGATAAATGTTGTGAAATCCTAACCATCACATTGACAGTATTAGGAGGTGGGATGTTGAGGGGAACCTTAGATCATGAGGTTAAAGCCTCTGTCGATGGGACTATTGTACTTACAAAAGACCACAGAAAGCCTCCTGCCTTCTACCATGGAGATGTGATGTAGAGAGAAGACAGAAGTCTAGATTCCAAAAAGGCCCTCACCTGAGCTGACCATGCTGGCAATGTGATGCTCAGTCTCACCTCCAGAGCTGCAAAAAAGGGTGCCTTCAGTTTATGAGCTCCAGAGTCAATGTAGGGATACTGGGGTCACACACCAGAGTGTGGGGGGAGGGGTCATGACAAGTTTGGCAACAGTAGTGTTTTTTTTTTTTTTTAGTTTTAGTGTGTGTGTGTGTGCGTGTGTGTGTATTCACATGTGCTTATGTGTGTGTTTGTATGTGTGTGTGTGTGAGAGAGAGAGAGGTCAGCTTTGGATATCTTCTTTTATCGCTCTCCACATAATGTATACCACTCTCATTCCCCAACTCTTCCTGTGTCCCCCACCTCCCTCTCAAATTCATGACCTTCTTCTATATACTGAGTCCAATTACTGTTGCCTAATGTGTGTGTGTGTGTGTCTGTGTTGCTGAGTCATACTAGTATTGCTTATATGTGTGGGCTCAACAATACAGTCACCTGAACAAGACCAGCAAAGAGCACACCAATGATCATGCCCACGTAGATGGAGGAAACTTTCACCCCTAGACGAAGAGTTACAAGCTGTCAATGGCTGTAGAGGGAGGAAGAACCAGTTTCCTCAGTGGCAAGCTCCCAACCCTAAGTAAGAGATTTTTTAATATGCAACTACAGAAATTAATTCAAATTCAAGCACCTAATGAACCTGAGGTGTTTTTGACAAATTTCACCCATGTTTCATTGTTTGATTTCACTACAGTCTTGGTTATGAACACACCAAGCACACATAGTATTGTTCCATACTACATCAAAACACACTTCCTAACATTCTGAACAGCAAATGAAACTGTCGGTTGAGTCAAGAGGCAGCCTCCAGAATGGGAGGAAATCTTTGACAAAGGATTGGTGTCTAATGTATAAAGAACTCAAAAATCTAAACAAAAAGCAAAAAAGTCTTAAAAAATGGGCTGTAGAACTGAACAGGAAATTCTCGAAACAAGAAATACAAATAGCTACTGACACTTTAAAAACTGCACATCCCTGGCTAGCAAGGAAATGTAGTTGGAACCATTAAGGTTCCATCTCACATCAATCAGAACAATGATCATGAGGAAAACAAATAACAATAAGTGCTGGTGTGGATGTGGAGAAAGTGACACTTAAGACTCTGCTGGTGGCAGTGTAAGGTAGTGAAGTCATCTTGGAAGTCAGTCTGGAGGTCTCTTAAAAGAACAAAAACAGAATTACCTTATGATCCAGATGTTCCACTCCTGAGTATACACACTAAGGACTTCATATCTTATTACAGAGATACTTGTACATCCATGTTCATTCCAACTCTATTCACCATAACTAGGTAGTAAAATCAGCCTGGATGCCCATCAACTGATAAATGAATAAGTAAAAGGTGGAACATATACCCAATGGAATAAGAACAAGCTTATGGATATAAGAGTAAGAAAAACAGAACCATGAAACTTAAAGGTAAATAGATGGAACTAGAAAAAATTATAGTGAGGTTACCCAGGCCCCTAAACACAAATGCCACATGATTTCTATTATATGGGGTCCTAGCTTCAAATATTTTGGGTTGTGTTTGTAGCATAAAGTACAAGTGGAAGCCAAGAAACTAGAAATTGAGTGTTTTGTGTAGAAAATGCACTTAGGGAGTTAATTAGAGAACAAAGGTAATATAAAAGCAGAGAGGGGAACATTGAGGGGTAAAAAGGTTCAAAAATAAAGGGGTGAGGCTGAAGAAATAAGAGTGGCAGAAACTTTAACCAAATTTAGGGATATATGAAATCTATGATCTTGTAAACCAAGCAAAACACATAATTAGAAGTGAAAATAAAACATGGGTGCCATGAAAGAATTGGGGGTGAGTACTCAGGGTTAAAGATTTAAGTGAGGATAGGTCAGGGGTATAAGGGGCAGGGAAACAGGGGAGCAGGGGGCTAGAAGTGGGTTGTCCAAAGCTAAGAATGTATGAAGAAGCCTTATGAAACCTCACTAGTTTATAAGCTCATTTAAAAATATAATATTAAAAGAGGAGTTTAACTGTATACCCTGAATGATGAAGAATACTATTCCCCAAAGAAATGGTCATTAAATCTCAGTTCTAGGCATGAGCACTTTCCCTAGGTGTTGATCAGGGAGGCCCCGCAGCTCCCAAAACAACATGGACTATCACCATTGCTCTTGGTTGTTCACATAACTAAATGGTAAGACCTTATTGCTGAAGACACCCCCCACTTCGGTTATAGGACATGGAGAAATCAGTCTCAAAATGACCAGGAAACTAACTCTTTCCCTCTGCCTGGCTTTCCTAGTGCTAGAAGGTAATGGAGGCTGAGGAGGGAAGAAAGATGTCAGTAGTCTTACATAATCCTGGAGTCTTCATGCTATGATATCAACCTGCAAGATTTATTGTGCCTACTGGGGAAATAGTTGCATGAGAGTTACAGGGGTCAATTACTTCCTTGAATTTGAGGTCTGATCCACAGGAGAAATTTCATGTCAGGTACTGTAAACCAGGTCAAAAGACTGAGACTGGAGATAGCATAGGCTATTTGGAGAAACCTACTGATGCTGTTTCACTAAATGGTCATGCTGTCCAACTACCTACTTGATATTTATAGCCATAGATTTGTGTTGCTCTCAACATTTGTCAGAGAAGCTTCTTATTGTAGTAGGTGGTGATTAATGTAGAGACTTAGTAACTAGTCAAAATGCTGAGAATATTTGACTATAGGTGCTCAGCCTTTGGTGTCATCTATAACAGCCTCTCCCCATCCAAGACTTAGAGAACACTGTGGAAGAGGAGTCAGAAAGAAAGTAAGATCTGGAGGGTAGGGAGGAAGGCTATGAAATGCTATCATCTAGACATAACATGTCTGATACTCACATCAACTCATAGCAGCTATGTTTCCCCACATGAGATTTGTACAAGATCAAGCAGGTCAAAATTCTAGCATGGATAGGCTAGGTGATCCTGAGACTGCCACCTGTAGAGTGAGAGCTATGGGCAGGTAATGGTTACTGAAGAACAACCAGTCACTTTTATTTGAGGATGTAGCTGCTGATAGGTTGCTCATACCTTAGTAGATGGCCAAAATGATCATCACTAACTGGACTCAGATAATAATAATAATAATATTAATAATAATAATAATAATAATGAGAGAGATGGGTTGATAGGTCCTGGGATTTGTTAGAGGGAGGTATTAAGGGACAGATAAGGTCAAAAGACCTTATATACATGTATGAAATATTTAAAGAAAAAATAATACTGTTTTTAAAAAATACTTCCTGAAATACTTTAGCTAAAATTTTAGGCTATTGTATGTTACTAATTGCAGTGTTTTTACTGTAAATACAAATTTTTCTACATTTATTTAAAAAAAAAACCTAATAGTTTAATTATTGAAAATAAAGACACTAAATATTATTCAACTATGTTCCTCAACATGGAACTTTCACATTGCAGTACATTTGGGTTGTATTATATTGGAATGTTTAATGATTAAAATTGTTGTTTGAATTGATGACTTCTGCTTAATAAAAAAAATTGTTAAAGGAAATTTGGCTTGAGATTAGAACAGAATTTCCAACTATTCCTGAAAAATCCTAAACATAGTGCTGTTATTTTGTATTTATAGGAAGCTGTATTCTCAGCATTGATGATTATAAAAATCAATGTATTGATTAATTCTGAAAGATGTTGAAAATCTGTGCATCCTACAGTATTAAATATTCATCCAATGTTTAATTCCTTATGGAAAAATAAACAAGTACACCTCTCTCATTGGTAGGTAAATTTGCTTTTGTCTTTAATAAATGGTGTGCAGACCCCCAGACCTCAGCACAATTGACACCATGTTAAAGGTACTTAGGCACCATTCTGACCTAAGAGCCCAGCATGTAGACCCCAACACCTGCCAAAATGAGAATAAAGACTTAATACATCATAGTCCATAGTTCTAGGAAGGCCCCTAAATTTGTAGCTAGCATTTTCCTGGTCCTGCCTGGCCCAGGGTCAGGACAAATCACTCTCACCCACCAGTCCTGCAGCTGCTCAGACCCAACTAAGTAAATACACAGAGACTTATATTATTTATAAACTGTATGGCCATGGCAGGCTTCTTGCTAACTGTTCTTATATCTTAAATCAACCCATTTCTATTAATCTATAAGTTGCCATGTGACTTGTGGCTTACCGGTATCTTAACATCTTCTCATGGTGGCAGCTGGCAGTGTTTCTCTACCTCAGCCTTCCACTTCCCAGAGTTCTCTTCTCTGCTTGTCCCTCTGATTGACTACTGGCCAATCAGTATTTTATTTATACAGAGCAATATCCACAGCACCCTAAATATACTAACCCTGGTTTTTGTTTTGTTTTGTTTTATTTATTTATTTTTTTTGGCTTCTGTATCTCCAATTATTACTAACTTTTCTTGTTAATTGAAGCATGATAAACCAGAATGTGGTTTTTATACATACAGAGCCAAGAATGGCAAGACTCAGGGTGGCATGATTTGGGTGAGTTCCCCATACAGTGGCCAGTCAGTGAGAGTAAAAATTTTCTATTTGTCTATAAGCATGACAATGTGTTCTCTGGCAGAGTTGCCTCACGGCAACAATAAAATTATATAGATACCAAGGAATTTTTAAAATAAATTTATGATCATATCACTAAACATTTGGTTTGCATATCTATTTTATATACTTACCTGTCTTGTGTTATGAAAAAAGGGATTGAGAGTGGGAAAACTTAGGAAGCTGTGGCCTGTGATACTTGGCTATAGCTGCCCAAATTAACTAAAGCACTAGTATAAACCAAAATTAAATTTTAAAAAATAATTGTGTGAATTCTAATTTCTCCAAATTCTAAAACAAAGTGGAAAAAACTATCACCTAAACGGAGTGGCAAAACAACACAGAGAAGTTATTCCAAGATGCTTTAAAACATGTAAGTCCTAAGTAGAACAAAGCTTAAAGAAAAAAACCATAAAAATATTATGAGTGGTATTTATCCAATTATCTTCTGTATTACATTGCTTGGTTTTACCATGTTGGTGTATGTGTTTGTGTGTGTGTATATGTATGTGTGTGTTTCTCTCTCTCTCCCCATCTCTAAAAAGAAGATACCAAAAATCAAAACGAACAAATCAATAAGACAAAAAAAAAAAATACCCAAACAAAATAAAACAGAAAGCACACCAAAAAATAGTCACTGTCCATTTTTGAGCACTGTAATTTTAATATTAGAGAAATATTACAGGTATAAGGTCAATGAGATTCAGTAGAAACCCTGTAATCCTGAGCTGTAATTTCCAGTCTCAGTATGAACTCATGAATTTTATCTTTGGAAATACTTTGAGTTTTATCCTGGCTCCATGTGTTAAAAAGCTTAGAACAATGACTAACTCATAGCACTACACAACACTGAGGTCCAGACTGTGGTCTCTAAATACTTTTTCCCCAAAGGACTTTACTTGAAAAAAAAATGGCAATTCAGATCTGAAAAGGGGGACCCAAAAGATGAGCCTGAAACACCCTATCAAGGTTGTAATTAAGGACCAATAAAGGATTTTCTTTCTTTCTTTCAAATGGACTAGGGATCCAAGTTGAAAGGGCTCCCATTACCCAAAGGTGAGACAAGTAGTCATCAATAAGGATACATTTTAATGGACTGATAGCAGTGTAACGTGTTTCAATTCACAAATCCAGTCCTAAACTAACGAAATACTACCACAAAAAGTAATATCAGTAGTAACTAATGGGAAATTAGGGAAACAGTTCATTACTGAAAGCTGATAAAGTTGGGTATCAACTACTTACCTTTCTGTTTTTTTTTTTTTTTTTTTTTTTTTTTATTTTAAGTAAATTTATTTTACAACATCATTTAGTTCAACATAATAGCCACAGATTCCCCTGTTCTCCCACTCTCGCCCCCCTCCCCCTCCCCCCATCCCACCCCCCATTCCCACCTCCTCCAGATCAAGGTCTCCCTGAGGACCAGGGTCGACCTGGTAGACTCAGTCCAGCCAGGACCAGTCCCCCCCTCCCAGACCGAGCCAAGTGTCCCTGCATATGTCCCAGGATTCAAACAGCCAACTCATGCAACAAGCCAGGACCCGGCACCAACACACGGCTGCCTCCCAAACAGATCAAGCCAAATGACTGTCTCACCCGTTCAGGGGCCTGATGCAGTTGGGGGCCCTCAGCCTTTGGTTCATAGATCCTGTGCTTCCATTCGTTTGGCTATTTGTCCCTGTGCTTTATCCAACCCTGGCTTCAACAATTCTCGCTCATATAAACCCTCTTCTTTCTCACTAATTAGACTCCCAGTGCTCCACCAGGGCCCAGCCATGGATGTCTGCATCCAGATTCCTCAGACCTTCCTTGGATGGGGTTTATGGCACAACTAACAGGGTGTCTGGCCATCCCATCACCGGAGTAGGTCAGTTCCTGCCGTCTCTCGTCCATTGCCAGCAGTCTTTTCTGGCGGTATCTTTGTGGATCTCCGTGGGCCTCCCTAGCTCTCTGCTTCCTCCCCTTCTCATGTGGTCTTCATTTACCATGGTCTCCTATTCGTTGTTCTCCCTCTCTTTTCTTGATCCAGCTAGGATCTCCCACTCTCTTTCCCTCGACCGTCGCTCTTCATTGTTCCCACTCATGACCAGGCTGTTCATGTAGATCTCATCCACTTCTCCATGTCTTTTTTGGGGTCCCGTTTTCCAGGTAGCCTCACTGGTGATGTGAGTAGCAGTTCAGTCATCCTTGTTCCACATCTAGTATCTTCCTATGAGTGGGTACATACCATATTTGTCTTTCTGAGTCACTCCCGACCCGGGGAGGTAGTGACGAAAAATAACAATACAGGACTCTTTCGAAGCCCTGTACCTTTCTGTTTTAAAAGAGCTGCATTTCAAAGTAAGCGAATCGATGGCAAGGGTATTATTTCTTCATATTATTAAATGAAATGCTAAGTGAAGACAAAATGATGCAATAAGAAAATAAGGATTCAGTAACCACAGATGAACCAGTGGATCTAGGAAGTGTGACATCACAGAGAGACCCCTGGACATTAACTCTCCTGGTGAGAGTATAGGACTCCACCATGCAGCAGTTTCTAAAAACATAAAAAAATAAAATCTGATTTAATCAAGCCCCTAGTTCTCACTACCAATTTAAAGGAACAGAGGAACTCATTAAATGACACCATGGGATCCAATTAGCAAAGCCCAGACAGTATTTAGGAAAAACAACTCTGTTTCTTCAATGACTACATTATAAAGAAGAAAAAAAAAGGTGAGAAAGAGTGAGAGATGGAAGAGGACCTTCGGGTTCAGAGACTTAGGATAGATATCAACAATTGCAATGTGAGGGCGGATGAAATCACACTATAAAACATAGAAAGATTCAGATTAGCCAAAATGCAAATACTGATAGCTTTTAGAAATAGCTGTTCTAATAATGAATAATGAATGATGCTTTGATGGTATTTTTTAAGTGAAAAAGAAAAGAACTTCTAACGTTCAAAGATACAGTGGGAAGGGCTTGCAGACAAATTGATGCTTTGGCTGGGATTTGCTTCAGAGCAGTGGAGGTCCTGCAGGGGCAAGACCGTTACCTGGGTACGCAGCAGGAAGAAGATTGGCTGTGAACGCATACTTGTTGATGTGGGTGTTGGACATCTAGAGATTCATCATCTTCTCTTTATATGTGTTTGGCACTGCCCCATAATAATTTTTAATAAGGGATGAAGAAATGAAGAAGATGCTGGATTGCTATTAGGCATGCGAGAAATGCCTGAACCATTGACATCAAGCCCTCTCCCCCCACAAAGCTGTAAGATTTGAGACTTCTAGGAAGCCTTAACAGCTCCACTCTTATCACCTTCCCACATGGGTTGTACAGGGACTGCATCTTTTCTCCTTCCTTAAGTATTTTTGTTTTGTCTTCTATATGGCTCTGTTCAGACAGAGGTCCCTTGCCCTCCATACCTCACTTTAGAATCTTAATTTAGGACTAACTTGGGTTAACTTGGTACCATGTAAATACTTGGCTGCTAAGTAGTAAAAAAAAATGTGTCTTTCATGGGCTAGGAATCCCTGATTACGACTCCAGGGTCCAAGTCTTATCTGGAGTTCTTTTCCCAGTCAAATGCTTTTTTCCCCTTCCCTTAGTCAGATTGCATACTGTGGGTCTGTATAAACCTATACACATCTACAAAAGTTTAAACAAATAATTATCATATGTTCTAGCAATTCTACTAAAAATAATGATGAATAGGGTCTCTCAGAAGTATTTGTACACACATCCCAATATTGATATTTTCATAAAATCTAAAATATGAAAGCAGTCCAAGTATCTGTTAACAAGCGAATGGGTAAATAGACTGTGCTATATCCACATAATGGAATATTATATAGTCTTTAAAAAGGATGTTCTGCAATAAGCTGCAGCATGGATAAACTAAAGGACACTGTGCTAAATGAAATAAGCTGGTGACAAAAAGACAGATATCACATAATCTCATTTATACAAAAGTTGTAAAGTAGTTAAGATCCCAATGACAGAAAATAGAGTATTGTTTGCAAGGGACTTGGAGAAGGAAGACTGGAGAGTTGTTTAATAGACAGAGCTTTGGTTTTTAATTGTTGAAACAGAGACCTATTTGGATTAGACTGGCCTCAAACACATTCTATAGCTGGTTGTAAACTCCTGATCTTTTTGCGTCTACCTCCCAAGCGCTGGGACTAAAGTCATGGCAACTATATTTGATAGTGGAAATTACATCATCTACTTTATTGGGATGTTGGGCTAAATAAAGAGAGAGAGACAGAAAGATGTCGATAGAGACTATCAAATAATTATTAATTATTGCTACTTCTTGTTATTTTCAAGCAGACTGAGACCATATCTTGGCCAAGAGAGAACCTAGTACATTTGTCCAAAATTCATACAAGTGCTTTAGGGAAAACTGAATAGATTCACCAGCTAGACCTAGCACAGCAGCTGACTCTGAGCATACTGCCATGCTGGTGCAGAGGAAAAGGTCAGTTGCCACCTAGAAGGAGGTAAAAAGAGGCAGAACTGGAGGCAGCACGCTTTTTGTCAGTTTCTAGGGATCTCAATTGTTCTTGCTTCTAAACTGAATGAATCATAGAAAACTTTAGCCTGCGTCTAAAATGCACTTCCTGTATCTATAGTGTTTGCTTAGCCAATGTTTGGAACTGATAAGAGTGTTTCACTTACAGATTTTTATATGAAAGTCTTTGGCAAATAGCCATGGGGGAAGAATTTGGACAGCTGCAATTCGATCACTGGGTTTTAATGAGTTCAGTTTGAGTCAAGGAGTATGTTCATGACTTTACAAACATTAGCCAATGGGATACACAAAGGGCTAACATTTTTAATATGGCTTATTCTCGTAAAATTTATTTGTTGATGGTGTGGGGGTATGCCTGGGTCCTCACAAATCATAACCCAGAGCAGAGTCCAAGTTAATCTTGTGTGAAACTTAGGTCAATATCATGTTGAGTACCAGTATACAAATGTGGCAAAAATCAGGATATAAAAGTATCACTTTGTTATTCCCTGACTAAACCACACCTACAATATTATCCAAATTCTGCTCTCCAAAAATACAAAGAGGCATTAACAAACTTTCATATGTTCTAAGGATTGAAAATTTTTTGGAGATCATCACAGTTCAGAGACTAAATAAAGAGCAAAGATTTAGAGAGAGGCCAATCCTATCGCCAAGCACTCCACCAGCACAGAGATTATTTTAGGTGGTACCAGAGGAAATAGCTAGAATGATTGAATAGTTGAGGTTACAAATGTAATAACCTAATCACAACCAAACATGGATTCTAATGTTTGGATCTGACCCCAAATATGGTGAGTTTTCTGACACTAAAAGTAAGCTGGTGGGTGCTATACAACCAAGGTCAGCACTGTTATATGGCAACTTATGCATTGTCTAGAGAGTTACTTTGATAATCACAGTTACAGTCTAAATGTCTTAGTCTTCCAAAATCCATATTTTGAAATCTTAACCACAAAAGAGATAGTATGAAGAGGTGGGGCCCACTAGGAGATAGTTAGGCCATGTAGTCACAGTCCTCAAGTATGGGATTGGTGGCCTTGTTTAAAAGGCCCCATAGATCGGCCACTCTAAGGTCACAGCAAGAGGTGTCATCTACAAGCTGGGAGACCAGCCCTCTGGCAGTACCACCTTGCCCTTGGAAGTCCTAGCCACCAAAACTATGAGAAAGACACTTCTGCTGTTTATAAGTTACCCAGCCCATGACATTTGTTCTAGTAGCCCACACAGCCCAAGATAGTCACCAGACTCAACATTCTGTGCTTCCCTGAAAATTGCAGTTCGTGAGTGGCAATGTGGCATGGCCGTGCTGTTGGTTGGGAGAGATGTACATACACTTGGATTCTAATTCTAACCCTATAAGCTTGGTAAACAACAAAACAATTGTTAGCATTTCCAGGGCAGGTTTCCATTTATAAACAGGGATCATAATGGGAGTTGCCTCTCATCAGTTGTAAAATTTCAGCTAAAATTATCTGGCGCTCGGCATATTAATAACTTCCCTAGGAAAGACAAAGCAGAGCTCCGCTCCAGTTTGACAACACTGGGCCTTTCCTAGAGGGATCCAGTGATGAATTAGATGCTGTGTTTTGTTTCCCTTTGATTTGTTTTTATAAGAATGTGAGAACTTAAAGCAAGCTCCAATTCTTTCAATAAAGAATAATCCCTAAGGGGACACATTGGCAGGTTTTTGGGTGTGGGAAGCCCTCTCTGTGTATTTTGAAGCAGAAACCTGCCCTATGGGCAGATCCGATCAGCACCAGAATTTCCAATATCCTTCCCCATCAGGTTTTGGGGTGTCAGTCTTCTTGTTGGGCACACAGTCTGCTGTGGATGAAAACCACTGCCAGGGAATTTTGGACTAGAAAAGGGGACAACCTACCCTTTGTGGTTCTCAGACTCCACAAAAGGAAAAACACAGACCAGACTTTCCCTAAGACACCAGAAGAAATGGAAGATATGGGAGGCCCATAGCAAGGGCTCCATGTACAGATAGAGTGCACTTGAAATGTAGTAAGGGTCTCCAGGATAAAGATAGGACCAAAAGGAAACATTCCACAACCAAGAAAGCAGAGGTGAGGGGAAAGGTGGGATTCTAGCTATACCACTGAGCTAATCTCAGTTATTCTCAGACTCAGCCTTCTCCCTTGTCCAAGAATGGGACATTGTCTGTTCTTCACATCAGTTCCTGCTGGTGAGTAAGGAAAGTGCGTGGCTCCTAATTGAGAGAAAGCAGCCCCACAAGGCTTGTGAACAAATGAATATGCGCTCCAACCTACTGATGCATCTTTGAACTCTGATTTCACTTCTCAGGAGCCCAATTTCATTACAGGCAAGTGCTCTGTGCTGCAGAGAATGGCAGAGAGGGAAATAATGAAATTATACCCTCTTTGTTTAGACTTCAATGGCATCACAAAGCACAGAAACCTTCCATGATATCACCTCCTCTTAATGTGAATATTTACTGCCTGGATCCCTTGAGTAATATCGTCTTTCCTTCACACTCTGTTCAATTTCAGGTTTCAATTTCAGTAATTTTATTGACATGACAACATACACAAATGCCGCTGGAGTTAATCCAGCAATGCTCTATGTCTGGGGCCCGTTTTATATCCTCTCCATCTTTTCTATTATTCTCCATCTCTCATTTGGTGATATGCTGTCAGGGGATAGGAGGGTTATCTGACTGTCCTTATTTTCCTTGGAAATTACGGGGAATTTCCCCTCACTTCTTAGATGGCAGTCTATCGCATTTTAAGGCAGCCTGATAAAAGAATGCGATCTATTTTCTTTATGCGTTATCCACAGGAGGCTTCTTGCCCATCTCTCTGGCTCCCCTGATATCAAAGCCTGTCTCATGAAAGTTTCAAATCATCTTGTGCCTGTTGTGGTTGTTTTTTGCCTTGGTATTTGGGGGACTAGAACTGTAGATTTTAAACTATTAAAGATTTGAAGGATATGCTGGTTTCTTTAGCTTCAAGCACAAATTACTATCAACTGAGTTTCTTAAAGAGCAGAACTGTATTGTCTCCTGGTCTCAAAGATCAGAAACCCCAAACCAAGGTGTTTTCAAAGGCCCAAGAAGGAACCCTTGCTTAACTCTTCCTGGTGGAGATTCATCCTGGGTGTTCCTTGCCTTGTGGGTGTGCATCACTCCAAACTCTGCCACCATGGGCTAGCGATGTCCTCTCTGCATCTGTATTTCTTTCTTTAAATAAAAGCTAGCCGTTGGCTCAAGCCTGACTCTAATCAAGTCTGGTTTTCTCTGGACTTGATCACATCTGTAAAGACTATTTTCAAATAAGGTCACAATCACATGTACTGGGGTTTGAGTTTAAATATATCCTTTAGCACAGTGGTTCTCTATCTTCCCAATGCTGTGACCCTTTAGGACAGTACCTCATGTTGTGGTGACCCCTCCCCCAACCATAAAATTATTTCATTGCTACTTCATAACTGTAATTTTGCTACTGTATGAATTGTCATGTAAATATCTGAAATGCAGGATCTCTGATATATGACACCCCAAAGGAGTTCTGACCTACAGGTTGAAAAGCACTGCTTAATAGAACACAGTTCAACCCACATGGGAATGTTTGGTGGAAATGTGGCAATATGTAAATGTGACCCTTGGGTATTTGTTGCTAGAACATCAGGGTGGCATGGTCACACTCTGGTTTGTAGCCTGGAGTTTCGAACCTTCTTAAAAGATGTTTGAGTCTAGAAGTGAACAACCTCCTAAACAGAAAGAGATATGACTTTCCTAACTGTATTTTGTGTTGGCATCTAAATACACAGAAGTTGAGACAGTATAAACATAGGTATTGATGAAGTACTGACAGCCATGTGACTCACTTTAGTCCACCTCCCCTCTGATATACGTAAGTACCAGGGAAATATAAGACAATCAGAAGTTATGAAATACCGTAGCACTACAATGCCCCCCTTCCATTCTTTTCAGCAGCAGGGCTGGTCTTGAGATGTTTTCTGTGTGCACAATGAACAATACTGTAATCCCTATGTCAGTAGTTCTGATGGCTCAGAAAGAGACATCTTCATCATGAGAGTCAAGGGGAAGATGCAACTAATAAGCATCCCTATGGAAGAGATGTGGGATATGTGCCTGGAGGCATCATCTCTCCCAGCTGGATGGCATGATCATAATAGGTCACTTTAGTACCACCTCAGTGACAGTAGCAAAGGCCCCCTGGCCTAGATACATTCCCTTATCTTCCATGTCCAGATGACCTCAAAGTCTGCCCTTCCCATATCCAACCCCTTCTATTTCTCTCTAGTCTCTGGTCTTCTCTAGTCTTCATAATTTCTCATCTGGACAACTGGAGTAGTCTTCCAATTGGCGACTTATCATGGGGCTTCTCGTTCTGATCCAGTTTGCACACAACTGTGAGTTCTTTCCATACTCACAGCTTTACAGTACCCAGAACCTGGCATAGCTCCTCACCCCCTGAAGATGTTATCCTAACTTCTGAATGCATCCAAACCTCCTGGAGAGATTGTTGAAACTAAGATTTCTAGCTGCAACTCAAGGGTTCACTGTTCATTTACTGGAGTCGGGGCTGAGCATTTGTAGCTCTAACAAGCTCGTTGATGCTGTAGTGTCACTGGTCCACAGACACTTTGGAACCACTGGCCTGTCATTCAAATAATTCATAGCAATCATGGACTGACTCTAGCTGTCTCTCCAGCTTCTTTCCTTTCACTCTACCCACTGATGTTTGAACTCTAGCAGAATGATGTACTTGCATTTCCTGGTAGACACAATGTTCTTTCCCAGAACTGTCATATCCCATTCTTCCAATTTACCCACTTGATGCATCTTGAGAACCTTGCTCAGGCATTACTGTCCTGCTGATATCTATAGTGAGATCTCCATTTGCATCCTGCCTCAGATGCTTTATGCATGATGTCAATGCTTTCCTATTTTCATGCATCCTTCAGTCCCTCCCTAACTAGACTACAGGGTCTTTTAATTTTATTTTATCTTATTTTTTGAAATACTGGGGATTGACCGTGGGACCCCATGCATATTAAGCAAATGCTCTACCACTAAGCTATAGCTACAATAATTAGACTAAAAGATGCTGAAATGCTAGAATCCTGCCCTTTGGATAGTTTTTCCTGATATCCAAAAGATGCCCTATCAGTGTTTGTACTTCTTCAATTAACTAGAAAAATTAGTTGAATAATTCTGCACAGTGAAGAATCTATACTGTCTTTTTGTGCCGTGTAAATCCTTATTTTCTTCTCTATGGAAAACTCAGAAAATTCTTTCATTATTCAAACTTGGAGAATGAGTAAATACATATCAGAAACTGTCTGTTTGAACTTTCCCTTCACAATACTCAGATCAATTAAAAACAAAAGGGTATTAAACTGTGTGTGTGCATGTGTAGAAGCATGTGTGTATTAAAATGTTTTAGGAATAAGTAGACATAAACAAACAAAATAAGCCACCATGGAATTGGAAAACACAAGGACACTGAGAAAGCACATCAACTGATATGGGAGGTCTACCATAGGAAGGATCTCTGTAGATCTCAGTGATCCATTACTATTGTACACATGTCAGAGGAAGCTAGCCAGAGTTGCCCCTCCAGGAAGACTACATAAATAAGGAGGTGGGGACATCAAATAATCTCCTCCATGTCATGATGACATGGAAGTTGAGCAAAGACAAGAAGGGAAAACCATAGTTGGGAGGCTTGGGTTCTTGTATGTTTATATAATTGGGAACTACTAGGGTCGATAGATCCCATCCAATGCTTCTCCTGCTGGTCCTGGTAATTCAATATGGGTAATTTTCACAGCTATGACCATATTTCTTTGGCTTTCTGTCAATCAGTACTCAATTATGCAACTGAGTCCTCAAGCATGGAACATTCTGGGTCTGACAAAAAGTGAGCGCCCCTGATGTTCGGGGCACTAGGAAGTGGTGTGGCGTTGAACTATATACCATTGAATGCCTGTTGCTTGGGAAGGTTTCCTTTTCCTGAGGCCTGCCTGCAGGGAAAGAAGAATACAGAAGGGGCAGCTACATTGTTCTAGTTCGGAAACAGAGAAACCTATGTTATAGGTTCGGTACTGAGACAGAGATGCGTCTATCAGCCCAGCTTTGTCAAAGGTAGACTTCAATCACTAACAATGCACAATTCTGCCTTACCTGAGTAAGACTAAGCTGGTAGCTCAATAGCCATTTTAGATTCTGTCATAGCTAAAAATAAGAAAAACATGAACTACCAGAAACTGGGCAACATATTTTTAATGGTCTTGGGAATACAGAAATAATCAGGGAAAAGCTATAAGGAAGCCAAGACTGACGTTGCACAGGAATGCTGTGCTAAGCATTTTTCAGGTTCAAAGCCCATGATGGTATATCAGTCCCTTGGCACTGATGCCAGCTCAGACCTTAGAACTAACAGATGCTCCCCCAAGTCTGGGGTTTTCTCTTTTTACAGTAAACAATGAGTCTAGCAGTGGCAGGGTCACTGTACAAAAAGGTCTACAGAGTATTCACCATGTAGACATGAAGTTACACTATTAAATCTTTTTTGAACTAGTGTGTTTTTCTATTTAAAGTACAGAGTCTGAAACTGTACGCTAAATTGAGTGAGAGGCTTTGTCTTCCCATTGCAGCAGTCATTGAAGAGTCTGTTTCCTTTTCTACAGTCTGAACAATGCTAAGACTGACTGTCATTCCATCGTGGTGCAAACCTGCCTGCAATTGCCTTGGTATTTTTAGTCATTTCTGCAAACCCCTGTAGGTCAATGTACCCCAGCTGCCATTTTGTCCTTCCTGCCTATTCTAGCAATTCTTGCCTTGAATTCCTAACTCCTGTTACCTGTCCCAGAATCCCTTTGACATCAGAAATCCCAGGATTATTGGCAGTATCTCCCATAATTAACTCCATCCTTCAGATACAGCCCCACCAAGTTTCTTAAGACATCCATGTCTCTTTCACCTGTGCCTTCTTTATCTTTATTGATTAAATGAAAGGGTACATCCAGGGTGCTCCAGGGGAGCAGACCCAAGATGAATATTGCATCCTTCGTAATAAATGTGTCCTAACAATACGATCTCTCTGAGCACCCTGACTCAGTCCCCAAATACTGCACTGAAAAGTTGTGTCTTCTCTACCTCAGTACTGCAGGTCAGTGGTTCCCAGGGAACATTACAGGGTTGTAAAGTAGTCATCTAGAGAGCTCACTAAAGCACAAATTTCTGGGATCCACTCTTAAAATCTGATTCAACAGATGATTGTTATTTTCCTAGATGACTCTGATACTACACTTTAAAAACAACCATGCACTTAGTCTATCTTGACACACAAGCTGCAAAGGATCATCACAGCATGACATTAGACCAATGTCAAATGCAAGCTCCCATGTCAGTGAATGCAAAATCATGGGTACATTCACCAACATCGAATCCTCTCCTGTAGAGTATTACTTCCTTTTCTAGTTCAACACCCATAAGAACTGTTCACACACACATGCTCTGGTCTCTACAAACCCTTCAGGCTCTAAGCTATTTTTCCCATAGCAGGACTGGTTTTCTCTCTTTAGGCAATGTTGACATCTGGCCTTTGTTACTGGCCTAGATTAATGAGGGAGAGGGGGTGAGGGAATATCTTATGAAATCTTGTGGGGTGGCTACCTCATGTAAGGTCATTGCATGGTCTCCAAACAAGAAAAGCCTACTATCTTCTGCTCTGACAAAGGGATAAGGATCCTTTGCCATTGTGGAAAGCCCACAGGAGACTGTGGCCTCAAGATCTCCTGGTTCCTTTAGTCAAATTGCCCTATCCCAGGGTTCCACTGGTTTCCTGATCAAGACATGGCCATGGCATGGGAGACTTGCCCAGCCATCCATCCCTCTCCTTTGCAGCGCTGACAAACATCATTACAGCTGGATGTTTTTCCAGACCTCAGGAGATTGCTCTGTGGCTTCAGAAGACATTTCTGGTTTACACAGAATTTGGCTGATCTGAAATGGTCACTTTTAAGGTTCTAATAGAGGTTTTTAAAGCCTATGCACCCTATATTTCCCAGAATTATCATTGTACCTATCAGATATCATAACAAATAATTTCTGCCCAGATACCATCTGTGTGTGCCCTACCTACTGTGTGCAGCCTTAAGTTATAGCGCTATAAAATCCACTAGAATTCATGAGTGAGACAACAAAGGCACAGAGGTAATAGATAAGAGAAAATTCACACAAAGAGCATGAAGAAAATCCCTACTGTTTTCTATTTGCCAAAAAAGGGAAGAGGAGATTGGAATTTATAAAAAAAAATAGTATGTTTATAATATGTCACATGGTACTAAGTATTGCTCATTGGCCAGGGAAAAAGAAAGGGGGGATTAAAATGCAATCTTTTTATGAATCATGTTCAAAGAATATTAGCCATCTGATGCCACTGAAAAGCATACAGCATTAAGAATCTTGGGTCTCCCCTTCTAAAGTGTGTGGTTTTAGCTAAACCCCATAACTTTAAGGGTAAAGTTTTTCTGATGAGCTGAAGTAATCATAGGCACACTTTAAAAATTTTTCATCATTTAGGCATCACTGCCCTCTGTTATCCAGTGCTCATGTATTTTAAACCATCATCTCATGTGTTTTGTTTATGCTTTGCTATTTCAGACAGATAAATCTGGTCCACCTTATTTTATCTTGGCCCCTTCAGATTCTTCTACATTGTTAGCAATAATATATATTCAAAATTCGTATCCCAGTTCCAGGACTCAGGTAAGACTTCAAGGACAGTGTTAGTTACTGTGGTGGTGGAAATAGAGATAGAGGGCTGTGCTATCAGTGATGTCCTCATATTTGATGATTGCACACAGTTACTTCATTCTACACACTAGAGGTGTATGAGCCCATTTCAGGAGGAAAATGAACAAACAGATGAACAGGTTTATGTCCTGAAAATATACTCCAGGGTCTCTGCTTGGTTCCATGGAATCAAAAGTATGGAGATAACTATCCCCTCTCTTGGTTGGATTTGAAGCCTACTCTACATGAGGCAATGCATGCCTGGTACTGCAAACATGGTCAACACCCATGACTTCCCTAGTAGCTGTAGCCCTCAGGGGAGAACATATTCATGGGTTTTGTTGTTGTTGTTGTTGTTGTTGTGTGGTTCTTTTTCTTTTTACTTGTGTGTTTGTTTGGTTTGGTTTATTTAGGGTTTTTTGTTCTAAATTGTCATGTTGTCAAACTTCTTTTAAATATTTATGTCTGTATCTCTATTTGTGCTGCTCTCGACCCTGATTTCAAAGAAGCTTCTTACTACAGAGGGCAGTGGTTAATGCAGAGACTTGTAATTGCTCAGGGTGCTGAAAATAAGCAACTGTGAGTGCTCAGGCATGCATGATATATATATATATCATGCATATATATATATATATATATATATCATGCATATATATATATATATCAAGGCCCTCTCCCAAGGCTCAGGGAGCATAATGGAAGACTGGGCTAAAACAGTTTCAGAGCCTGAAGATGAGGAGGAGTGTTGTGAAAGGACAGTCTCTGGACATGGCATGGTTGTTACATATGTCAACTCACAGCCACTGCTGTTATCTGCACAAGGCAAAGCCAGGCAAAATTTCCAGCAGGAAGCAGGGTGGGGCTCCTAATGTTCTTCGTCCAGCTATGGAGCCAAAGGTAGTTGATGGCTGCCTGAGGTAGGGTCACTTTTCTTTGGGGTGGGTAGCCATTGGAAGGTTGCCCATGTCCCATTGGCTGACCCCATACACATGCCCATATGGGTAGCACTAATTGGGCTGAGTAGGTTATTTATTTTTTTTTTGTTAAGTGTGGAATTGTGAGGGAGATAGGAGAAATGTTGGGGGGAATGAGGAAGCTAGAGGAAAGGAATGGAGAATGATTAAGATATATTGCCCATACATAAGAAATTTTCAAAAGAAAACTTTCAAAACTATGCAGACAGGGAGGTAGTCTCTGAGCACAGTTAGCCCCCCTCTTTAACCTCAGTTCCTCGAGTCATCACAGAATCTGCTGCTTCCCCGTCTTCCCTCTGCTGGTGTTGTGTTCCCACCAGCAGTGTGGTCTCCGTCACTGCCCTGGGAGGTACCATGGTCTCTGCTTCTCCTCTGGACCTGAAGATGTCAGCTCTGTCAGGAAGAATCTCCCTTCCCTACTCCATCAGAAAGGACCACTGATATATATCAGAGTCTAGATGGTGCCAAAATGCCAGCTGCGAATGATGGGGCCATTCTCTACCCAACACCTGCTTTAGAGGAAGTGAACTGTGCTCCAGTATCTGCCAAAGTGTTTAGAGCATTGGCTCTTTCAGGTTTACTTCTGGCCTCCTAATGTTCATGGAGGAAGAACAGGCATTGTCTCTGCCCTGCTCGCTGCTGCATCTACATACCACACTGTGACTGCTACATATTAATGTCTCAGTAAAAGTGTTTTGGATGAATGGCTGAGTCCAATGAGTACTGGGCGAGGAGAAAACACGATGCCTGTCTGCCAACAAACAGGGCTTTTGTTCTGGACACATGGACTGTGCCTGGCTCCTTCTCCCTCTGGGGTGTGTTCACACAGGATGCTCGTCGATCTCCATTAAACACAGCTATCTGGCAGAAGAGCTCCTCCAATTTGCCAGCCATGCCAAGATATAGCTGGAGGTTCAACTACACCATCGGGCAGGAGGCCAAGAAGGCATTGCTATCCTATTTCCCATCTTAAATAACTAACACCCCACATTATTCAGTCAGGCTTGCCAGACCATGTTAAACAATATGCAGCAGGTGATCACTGCAGGGGCCAAAGAACACAATGCTCACCGAACAGAGAACCCCAAACTGGCCCATAAAATTTAACATTCTATTCCTTCTCTTTCCTCCAAGTCCATCCCTTGTTGATGCAGAAAAATCAAAATTCTGATAAACTTAATTTCCTACCTCCTGCTGTCATAGGGACAATTCCAAAATGTGTGCAGAAATATCTCTTCCACCACATGCTTTCCTTTCCACTCTACTACAGGCACAATCATCTTGGGATTTCTTCTTTAAGAGCTGTAACCTGCTCTGCCTTCACCTGGAGAGAAAGAAACATCTTCAACCTTTTCACCCAGGATCTTGTATGTTTCATTTCCTCAAAAGTCGAGAGAATTGCAGAGAAAGGGCTCAGGAATCAAGAGCACTTGTGTCTTCGGTTTTCTATTGCTGTGATAAAACACCATGGCCCTAGATAAGCTGGGGAGGAAAGGATTTATTTCACCCCACAGCTTGTAGTCCATCATCCAAGGAAGTCAGAGCAGAAATTCAAGGCAGGAACCCAAAGGCAGGAACAGAAGTAGAAGCCATAGAAGGGTCCTGCTTGCAACTTGCTCTTTGTGGCTTGCTTATCCTGCTTTCTTATAGCACTCAGGACCATCAGCCAAGGAGTGGTACTGCCCATAGCAAGGTGTGCACTCCTACAACAATTATCTACCAAGAAAATGCATGCTAGGCTTGCTCACAGCTCAATCTGTGGGGACACTGTCTCGGATAAGGCTCCTTCTTCCTAAATGTCTCTCGATTGTATGTCAAAATGACATAAAACCAGCCAGGACAACTTGTCCCACAGTCATGATGACCAGAGTTCAGATCCTAATACCCATATAATAATCCAGACATTCTCTAAAAATGTTTTTAAACTCTCTAAGGGTGGTGAAGCCAGGTGGATTGCTGGGATTTGCTGGTTTCCAGACTAGTAAAGAGGCCTGGGTTCAGAAAGAGACCGTGCTTCAGAGGGACAGAAGGAAAGTGAATGAAGAGGACACCTGACACCTTCTTCTGGCCTCTGTGTACAAGCTAAGCACATCCACCAGAAAGCACACACATGTATACACACACGTAGGCATATAAACAAACAAATAAATAAAACTTTAAAGAGAAGTCCAGAGGATCAAGAGAACATGTAAATGCAGCATTTCACCAATTCTATCCCAAAATACTATAAAAATACAAGCAAATCCCATCATAAATATGTTATTGCCATAGCTTACAAGTTAATCCCCAACACCCATAGGCAATAACATTTCCCAAGGAAGAAATATAATGTGTTCAGGAAACAATGCATCTGCTGCAATTGAGAATTGGATTGTTAACACTACCCCGCAGGTCTCAGCACAGGCTAAGCCCTGGCTCATCACAATCTTGGAAATGACCTACTGACTCTGAACAAAGCCGTCAGAGAGCATGTGGTAGTCCATTGCTGAGCTAACTGCTCCCTGATGCTCTGACCATGCTAAAGATGGTGATGTTCCTGGAGGCATCTTCTCTTGGGGTGGATGATGAGGTGTGTGGAGGCCCACAAAGGTTTCCTAGTGGGATATGAGCTTGCTTTACCCAGCAGGGCTTCATTAGAGGATTGCTTGACCACATGTGTGGTTGCCAGGTGATTGGAAAGGGTCTGCACTTGCTTGGCTATACTAGGGGGAGGTCTTTTGCTCCACCCCTTGGCATTCCTATAAAAGGCCCTTTAGAAGAGACCAAAGAGGCTGATGGATAATGATCCAGGCCCTCCTGAGGCTATCCTGTGTTTCTGTTTCTCTCCCCTCTATCTTTCTATCTAAATATTTCTCACTTCACCCTCCTCAAGAGTACCCTGGGGAAAAAGTGAGAGGGGGCCTCTCACAGAGAAATGGGTAGGCCCTCCCACAGAGATGGACATCATTCTCATGGGCTTTGAGACCTTGATTTCTTGGTATGTCCCTTCTACCATTGAATCTGCTCCTTACTATTGGAGGATTTATTAAGGCAGCTCCATGTAGTTAAAAGGGAGGTTTATTTGGGAGTAACTTACAACAAGTAAAGGGATAGGTTACAGGATCCGGGAGAGGTGAAATGCGGTCCAGCAGTGTTCTCTGGAGAACTATGCTCAGTCTACATCCAGGATCACCAGGATCACCAAGAGAGCTGGCGCATCTGGATCTCGGGTCTTAAGGGCTCTCATCTTGGTCCCGCCTCGGGGGCAGGCCATAGGTAGGCACAACAGTTACCGGAAGCCTCAGTGGGGGTAGTACTTCCAGGTCAAAGCTGGAACAGCTGTCCACTACAATGCAGGTTGTGGGATGCAACACCCAAACACAATCAGGAGATCTAAACAGCCAGCAGCTTTTGCAGTTAGAAGCCAGTCTGTTTACCAGAGGCCATCACTACTGGCCTTCACCTTGTACACTCACACTTGAGGACACATTAAGCATCCGAAGTCACAGTGACACATTCAATGTAGCTAGCTGTGTGAGATGTTACTGGAGAAATTTATCCTAAGTTCTACTGCAGAGGTCTGCCGCTGGCAGAGAGGAAGCTGTTTCCCCTTGCTGGGTTGAAGCAGGTCAGTACCTCTGTCTGCTGCAGTAACGCTCTCAACCGGTGAGACTTCTAGTATGAAACGTCGATCTCTGGGCAGTGAGAGATGCAGAAGCAAAGCAGGCTTCTGTGGTCATTTGGTGATTCCACTTGACCCCAGACTTAGAGGAGGTAGTTCAAAGAAAGGTCTGGAAGGTCCCACAGCCTACAGGGAAAGCCACTTCCCAGAACAACCACAGAAAATGTATGTGCTAGTGGCTTAACCCTATGCTCCAGAAAGCAAAAATGTTGGGGTTTGAATATTGGCCCTACCTGTGGAACTTTAAAAAACTGACAGTTAACCCTTCTGAGGTTCTTTCCTGATCTGTAAAGTTCAGATGCTGGACCTGTTGCCCAAATCAGGAATTTCCCATGATGAATCACGTAGAGCGTCCGACACAGATGCTACTTAATAGTGTTTGTGCTCAGCAAGTCATTAAGCAGAACAAGGGACACAGATTGAAACAGAGCTGGGCTCAAACTCCATGTACAGTCTTTACTGTAACCAGCAGGACTCGTGTCCTCTTTGGATTTCCATTTTTCATCCATGCAAAGAGAATTGCTTCAGAGTTGCTGGAAGGTTCAGTGAGCAAGTGCCTGGCATGAGAGATTTCATGGAACGAAGTATGAGAGACCCACTGGAGTTTCGATTTTCTGGTTCCTGGGGCTGTATATTTGGATCAGGACCCAACTCTCTGCCTCACTTTGAAGACAAACTGAGTGGGTACATCCTTACAACAGCTCCTCCTCTTCACCAGCTACTCCTCCTCACCAGCTACTCCTCTCACTAGTTCCTCCTCCTATTACCACCTCCTCCTCACCAGCTACTCCTTCTCATCAGCTCCTCTTCCTCATCAGCTCCTCTTCCTCACCAGCTCTTCCTCACCAGCTCCTCCTCCTCACCAGTTCCTCCTCCTCACCAACTAATTCTCTAGGGCTGACTTTGTCCTCCCTGCTCTCTTCCTGTTCTAAACTGTCTATCTTGGTTTTTTTCTTGGGGGGGGGAGTTTTTGTTTGTTTTTTAAGTTTAAGAGTTACAGAAAAGTTACAGAAACCCTACAGAGAATTCCCACACAAGCCACATCTAGCTCCCAATGATCAGAGCCTGACATTCATAGGGTACACCTGTCACTAGTGAACCATGCTGACACCTGATGGTGGACTGAAGTCCAGACTTCGCTCAGATACAGCAAGTTCACATACCTTCGATTTTATCATTGATCCTGAATATTGCCCAGGATGCCATGCTCTATGTAGACATCGGATTTCTTGAGATTCCTCTAGGTGTGAGTTTCTCAGACTTCCCTTCGTTTTTTGATAGTCTTAGTTTTAAAACTTGAGGCACTCTGGTCAAATGTTTTTCTAGAATATACTCTAGTTTTAGGTTGTCTGATATTTTTCTTGTGATTGTACTAGGGCTGTGGTGTTGGCCTATTTTGTCTTGTTTGTGCTGGGGATGATCTCCATGGAGGTAGCATGCCATGTTTGACACATCCTATCAAGACTACAAGCTTTCTGGCTTTCTGGAGCCCATTACCTATGGTTGGACACTTTTCTCACTCTTGATGCAGGGGGAGAGGCTTGGTCCTGCCTCAACTGAATGTGTCAAGTTTTGCTGTCCTCCCATGAGAGGCCTTACCCTTTTGGAGCAGAGGATGGGTGAGGGGGATCATGTGGCTGGAGTTCTGTTTGTAAGCATCTTGGCCACAAGCTCATCCTTTTAGGCCTTTCCATTCTGTGTTGTTTGGAAAAAATTAACTATATCCACACTCAAGGAGTAGGAAGTTAAAGGTAAGAAAATTACATGAGTGATTTGTAGTTCTTACACATAGGAGGCACATTTCTTTCCATGACTTATTTAGTCACTTACTTATTTCAGCGCTGATGGGTGTTTATTTTATGCTGATACAACCCAGTGCCACTCTGATTCCACCCATTAGCCATTGGGAATTTATGCGGCTGACTCTGTGGCCCTTTGACAAACCCTGTCGCTGTGTATTTTCAAACACTTCTCTAACTTTTGGGCATTGTCTGATGCTCCAGGATCATCTTATAGGTTCCCTTCCCCCACAATAAATCATTTCTCCAGGATCACTGGACCTTTCTGTGAGAGACTATATCTGAGACAAGGATCTGAATCGTGGTATGTGCACTGTGACTAGAATGCTAATGGATCTAAACCTTCTCAGCTGACAGAGGATAAAATATATGTGCTCCTAACCCATTGATATATACATATCTACAAAGATTTTAACATGCATTCATCTGTATCTATATAAACTGAAATATGAGTTCATAGATCAATGTCTCCTACTCTGCTAGCACCATCTGGATTCTTCTAACTTCCCTTGTCTGTCTACATCATCCATGGAAATCCAATTCCCAATGTCCATTCATTTAGTCCCTTAGTTGTAGCACACATGAACAATAGTTTCTGAATTGTTAATCTGTACCACCATGGGAAACTCACATTTTTAGCCACAGTAGTATTTATGTGCAGTTCCTTTGTCTTTAGTCTATAGTCCTCTCTCATTTCTAAAGTTCCCGAGATGAGCATCTTTTCCCTTATACCCTCAGCAAGGCTTTTTTCATCTAGGCTTGGTGGTACATACCTTTAATGGAAGGCTCAGGGGGCAGAGGCAGTGGATCTCTGTAAGTTCAAGGACAGCCTGATACACAGAGAGTTCCAGGATGGCCAGAGTTACATAGAGACCCTGTCTAAAATATTTTTAAAGGGCTTTTTCATATATTTGTAATATAATTAGAGTCTTTTACCCAGTCTACATTCAGTCCTAGAACCATCCTGAGTGGTTGTTTACATGAGTATGTGTTAAGGCTCACTCACTGTGCTGTAAATTCTATGGATCTTGGCAAATGTGTGATGCATGCACGCACCATTACATCATCATACAAAATAACTTATTCACCTCAAAATGCTCCCATGAGCTGCACCTGCTCAGACTTCTTCTTTTCCTTCCCTGACAGCATAGAGTCTGTTCACTGACTCCACAGCTTTGCCTTTTTCAGAGCATGATGGAATTGGAACTGAACATATGTTTTCCAACGGCTTCTTCCACTTGACAATATGCATTTAAGGTTCTGCCATGTCTTTCTGTATCTTTATAGCTCATTCCTTTTTAATCACTGAATGGTATTCCTTTGTGTGGAAGTGCTGTAGGTTGTTGATTCCTTCGCCTATTGGAAATCATCTTGGTTGCTTCCAATTTGGGACAATTAAAAACAAAAATACAGTGAATTTTTGTGTGAAGGTTTTCCTGCTTCAAATCAGCAGACTAAAAGCCTGAGTACAGTTATCGAATGATATGACAAGGCTGTTTAGCCTTGCTCAGAACTGCCAAGTTGCCGTGAATGTGACTGCACCACTTTATATCCCTGCCATCAGTGAGTGATACTCCAGGTTTCACATCCCCACCAAACATTACCTTCAGCATTTTGGGTGTTAGCCATCCTAAGAGGTATGCAGAGACATCTTGTTTTTGTTTTGATTTGAAATCCCCTAGCAACAAATGATGTAAGCATTTTTTAGTTTTTTATTTGCCATCTGTATCTCTTCTGTGGTATCTGTTCAGAACTTCTGCCTCTCTTTAATTGCCTTATTTTTAAGAGTTTTCTTTTTTAGGAGTTGTCTGCTTTCTAAGAGTTATGTGTAGGGTTTACATGAAAGTCTTTTATCAGACACATCTCTTATAAATATTTTCTTTCAATTGGTGGCTTTCAACAGTGTCTTTTACAGAAATGAAATGTTTAGTTTATTTATTTGTCTGTGTATACATGTGCAGGTGTTGAGGAGTGCACATGTATGCATGCATGTAAAGGCCAGATCTCAGCTTCAGGTGCCATTCCTCCGGAGCTGTCCATCTTTTATTTTGTTTGTTTGATTTTTGTTTTGTTTTTGACACAGAACCTGAGGTTTGAGGATTAGGCTGGGCTGGCTCACCATCAACACCCAAAGAATTCACATGTCTCTCCTTCAGTGCTTGGGATTACAAACTCATGCTACCACACCTGCTTTTTATGTGAATGTGGGGAATTGTATTGGTTACTCTTTTACTGCTGTGATAAGACACCATGGCCATGGCAACTTACAGGAAGAAGGACTTATCTATGCTCATGGTTCCAGAGGGATAAAAGTCATCACCATCACCATGGGAAAACATGGCAGCCAGCAGGCAGGACTACTAGAGCAGCAGGTTGAGAGTTCGCATCTTAAACCACAAGCATGCAGCAGAGACAGTGAATTCAAAATAGGCAAGGTTCTAAACTTCCAAAGCCCAACTCCAGTGACATAGTCCTTCCTAAAACAAGGGCATACCTCCTAAAACCCCCAAATGGCACCATCAGTTGGGGACCAAGTATTCAAATATCTGAGCTTATGTGGGATATTCTCATCCAAACTAACACAGGGAGTGAACACAGGTAGGTTCTCATTGTTGCATGAATATGAAAGTGGTGTTTTTATTACATTTATCTATCTGTTTGGGGTCTGTGTGTGTGTGTGTGTGTGTGTGTGGTAGTGTACTTGGGAAGGTCAGGCGACAACCTGCAGGACTTCATTCTCACCTTCTGCCATGTCCCAAGAGTCACCAGACTTAGTGGTGAGTACTTTAACCCATTGAACCATTTTGCAAGTCTGAAAATGTTTATTTTAATAAAACCCAACTTGTCAATTTTCTCTTTCATGAGTTGCATGTTTGGCATTATACCTGAAACCACATTGCCCAACATAAGATCACCTGGATATTTCTCCTGCCTCTTCTTTTGACAGTTTCTAGTTTGTATTTACATGTAAGTCTGTGCTCCATTTTGAGTACAGCTTTGTGAGTGTGAAAGATCTGTGTCTATGTTCGGTGCTTAGGCTCCATTCTCTACCGCATTGCCATCACTCCATTTGTTGGTGTGGGATCCCTTCTCAGGCTCTGTTCTGTCCCCTCGGGCCATGTGCCTATTCAGTTGCCCCACCCACACTGCAATGCTATAACGTTTTCATAAGTCTTGTGATCAGGCAGTGAAAAGTCTGTTTTAGTTTCGCTTCAGTTGCTGTGGTGAAGCATCTGGACCAAAAGCAACATTGGAAGGAGAGGGTTTATTCGGGTTATAAATCCAGGTTTTAGGCCATCCCTTCATTGTATCAAGAGCTTGAGACAGCTACTCATACACATTCATAGTGTAGAGCAGAGAGAAACAAATACACCCATGATGCCTGCTTGCTTCTTCCTTTGCAGCTTTCTCTAACCCATAGTCTAGCCCCCATCCCAAGGAATGTTTCCACTCACAGTGGGCTGGGTCTTCTTATATGAATCAAGAGTCAAGACAATCCCCCAGACATCCCATTGGCCAATCTGACCTAGATAATTTCTCTATTGAGATTCCCTGCCCAGGTGATCCTAGGCTATGCCAAGCTGACATTTAAAATTAACCAGCATAGATCCCAACTTTAGCCTTCAATATTGCCTTGACTGTTCCGGGTCTTTTGCTTTTCCATAAAAACTTGAGGAACAGTTTTCTTGTATCTGCAGAATGCTCCGCTGGGATATTGATTGGAATTACATTGAATCTATAGGCAATTTGGGAAAAACTGACATCTTAAATGTGTTGTGTCTCAATCCATAAACACAGTCTATCTCTGCAATTATTTAGATCTCCTTTGATTTCTTTTGTCACAGTTATAATTTTTTTTTTTAACATACTGACTCTCTGCATGCAGTGTTGCAGTCACAGCTAATGTACTTTTTTTTGGAAGAGTCTCAATAAGTGGTCATTTTTCTAGTTCATTTCTGCTTGTTCATTGGGGGATATAATATGGAAAAATACTACTTTAGAATTTTTTTTCTAAATAATAGTTCCCATTATCTTGTTGAAATCATTAGTTTCTGGAGTTTCTTAATTATTTTGGATGTTCTATATAAACACTCATATCGAATGTTAATGATTTCTTTGTCTCCTTCCTATCTGTACATCTGTTCTTGTCTTTCTCCAGTAGATGAGATTCACCAGGAGATACTACAAAAACAGAGTAAGAGAAAAGAGTTCCATCTCTTCTTTAAGGAAGGATGCTAAGAAGGATATTCATAGACTATTTTATTGAGTCGAGGATGTTCCCTCATTACTAGGTGGCTGAAACTTGCTATCATAAATGTGTGTTGGATTTTTTTTTATATCAATTGGTATAACCATATGATTTTTCTTCCCTATCCTTTTGACATAGTTGATTTTATTGATTCATTTCTGAATATTGACTTAGTCTTGAATTCTCATTTAAGTGAGAAAAGATCCCATCTAGGCATGGTGTGTGACTTCTTTTACACATTATTGACTGATTTGGTGGTATTTTGTCAAGAACTTTTGTACTTGTATTCTTAAGAAATGGTCTATAGCTGTGGTACACAAATTTGCTGAAGACAGACACATTCAGCAGCCTGGCTACACATTTAGATTTTAATAATTAAAAAAAAGAAAAGAAATGGTCTATGTTTTTACTCTTTTATACTCTCCTATCTGGTCTTAGTACTAAAATAATGTTGGCTGATTAAGTGAGGTTAAGAAATGTTACCTCCAATTACTTTTCTAGAAGCAATTGTGGAGAATTTGTATCATTCCTTCCTAAAATATTAGATAATATTCACCAATAAAATCATCTGTACTTGTTCTCTCTTTTAGAAGGTCATTGTGTATTAAGTCAATTTTTCTTATTAGATGCAAGCCTATTAATATTACTTCTCCATGTGTATTTGAACAGCTTTGTCTTTGAAGCACGGTATATGATACAGTCTGAATGTGTGTCTCAAAATTAACATGTGGTGCACTAGTGGGGGTTGCATAGATTTTGAATATGGAATCCTGACAATGCCATCAGAGAACTGCACTCCTCTACTGCCCTCTTGTATGTGTGATCACAGAGCTCACCCCTTTTTAGGCCCCTCCTCCTTCTGCCATGTAAGGCATGGAAACATGGTCCTCAGGAGATATTTTGTAGCCTCCGTAACTGTGAGAAGTCAAATTTCTCTTCTTCATAGATTACTGGGTAACAGACATTATGTTTTATCAGCACAAAACAGGCTAAAACAAATAATTGACCCACTTTATCTAATTATTGCATTTCTAGGCATAAGGTAGTATACAGCAGTCATTCAATTTGCTTCCAATGTTTACGATGTCAAGGTTGGGGATTCTTTAACTTCATTTGCAAAGAATAAATTCACTGGACAGAGAATTCCACATTGGTAGATTTTTTCTCTAAACACTAAATATACCACTCTCTTCTCATTTGCAGGATTTCTGACAGGCAGTCCACTGTAATTTTTATCCTTTAAATTTTGCGATGGTTTCATGGTTTTGTGTTACTGCTGCTTTCCGCTTACTTCAAGATTTTCTTCTCCTTTTGTCTCCTGATATTTTCTCAGCCCATTAGATCCATGGTTTGGTGTGGCCACTGTACTTAAAAATTCCGGAACATTCTCAGTCATGATTAACTGAAATATTTCTTTTTCTTCCATGTTTTCCAGTTTTACTTATATTTTTGATACTATCTCACAGTATTGGATATTTAATTCCACATTCTTCCCTTTACATCTCAGTTGGAAAAGTATCTATTGGCTGTCTTAAGTTTCACTGATTCTTTCTTCAGTTGAGTCTAAATTGCCTCTTGAAGCAATTCTCCACTTCTCCATGCCTTTGATTTCTAGGCTTTCCTTTTAATTCCTTTTTAGTGTTTCCATCTCTTTGCTTAATTACTTGTCTTTGTATCTTGTCTAATTTTCCATTAGATGCCTTTATATTAATCATAGTTATCTTAAATTTACAGGTATTTCTAGCATCTGTCTCATATATGTACTGATGATTATTTTGTGTCTTTAAATTTCACATTTGGAATATTTTATAATTTTCTTTGTTTAATTGAACAAGATGTATTATATAATAGAAATTGAGGTAAATGGGCCTTTAATGTGAAGATTTATTTTAATGGGACTGGGAATCTCACTGTTTAATGTCTGTTTTAGTTATAAAAATCAGAGGCTGAAATTCCACATGTACCTTTGTTTCTGTCTCAACTCTTGTCTTAGGGACCGCCCTATGCATTGCTTCTTGATAAGAGTCTACGTCTTGCTGCCCTGTCACTTATTACACTTGGGACCTAATGATGTGGTAATAAGGAGTTGAGGTAGAGGACCAATCAACAATCTTCCCATTAAGAGTTTGTCTTTTAGTGTGAGGTCATATCTTGGACTTCACATGTGTTGAGACTTCTTTTTCAGATGATTCTGGATCCTGTCAGCTGGAAATTTATACTAACCGTCATGTAAGGAAACTCAATCTCTAAATCTAGAGACAGAAAATCTACAGATGAGGAGCATAGCTCATCATCCCTTCTCCCCTGCAGTTCTAGGCTGCAGTTTGGCAAATCTGTTCCCTCAGATTCCATGCCCTGTTGATTCATCCACCTTGGTTGAGATAAAAAGTCTGGAGGAAAGTTTCTCTTCCATAATTGGCATAAAGTTTCAGTTCTTGCTTTTACACAGCTGTCTCACTCTCTGGAGTGTGGACCTCTGCTCCAGAGAAGTTTCTAATATGCTGCACATTGACTATTCTTCCCCTTCCCCTGCCAGAGCCACAGCATATCTTTGCAGTATTTTCTAGTAATGTGGGATTACTAGAGAATAAAAACACAAGTGTCAGAGAACCCCTAAGACTATAGACTCCAGGGGTCTCTGTCTTACTCCAGTATACACACGGCCCCCAGCCACTCACCCATTTGATATCCCTAAGCTTAGGCTCTCATAGCCTCTCTGATCAGCAACTCCCCCATCTGTAGATTTTCTGTCTCTAGATTTGGAGATTGAGTTTCCCTACATGACAGTTAGTATAAATTGCCAACTGACAGATTCCAGAATCACCTGAAAAAGGAGTCTCGATGAAAGATTGCCTAGATTTGGTTGGCCTCTTTGTGAGAAAACATCCTGATTATGTTCATTGAGGTGGCAAGCCCCAACTCTAGGCAGCTCTATTCCCTAGGCAGAGAATCCTGGACAGTGTAAGTAAAGAAGCTGAGCATCAGCATGCAAGCATCCATTGCTCTCTTCTGACATGGACATAATGTGGCCAGATGCCTTCAGTTCTTGCTGCTCTGACTTCTTGCCATGATTGACCATACCTGGAACTGTCAGCAAAGATTAACCCTTTCCCCTTTTTAGCTTACTTTCTGAGTACTTTATTGCAGCAACAGGAAAAGAAACCCAGACACCCTAGAACCACAGTTCTTTGTAAATCCAATAAAGACATTTGATTGATTTCAGTGTGTCTGGATTTTTTTTTACACCATATGGATAGAGATGCTGACTTCCAAAATTTTTATATGTCAGGGTTGAAACTAGAAGGCCGCTTTCTTTTCATTAGACACTGCCTTTTCCTACTTTACTCTTTTACCGGAAGGTCTCAGCCCTCAAGTTCTACCTGCCTATCCTTCCCAGTAAACCTCACCAGACCAGGCCAGCCACAGGGCCTTCTCTTTCCTCATAGAACTCATTTCAGGATCGCTCATTGAGTAGTTACTCACCAGCTGCCTTAGAACTCACTTAAACGTCTTTCATGGCCTGATGCCATTTGTTTTACTCTCATATTGTATACCTGAGTATCCTGTGGACCTATCAGGTACAGATGCCTCCCTAGATGGTGTTAATACAGTCCATGGTATTCCCTGCCAATAGTCCCACTAAAGAAATGGCAGGCCTCTGCATCCCTTCTGGTTTTCATAACTTTTAGCTTGGGAAGTGCATTGTCTTACTCTGCAGTCCATCCTTCTTGGCCCATTGATGCTCCAGCCCAGCAAGCCATGGTGTGCTGTTATGCACATTCATTGGCACCTCTCCCCTTGACCACAAGGCACACACAGCTCAGCTGCAAATGCTGTCATTTACAAAATCTCACACTGGCTTTGTGATATCTTGGACCCATAGTTTTCCAGTAGGGAAAAAAATCTTTTTTTCCTAAAGAAAGGCACCATAGACAGAGGGCTATCTAGTTTGACTCTTAAAGGCCAGTTTTTCATTCTTTTGTTTCACTTCTTCACAGAGACTATCTTATTAATTTAATATGTCTTCATGATAACTAAGTAAACAACCTAAAAATTATGGAGTCAACTTTCCATTTTCAAACATAAATATCTCTTGCATTCTCTTTTGCTATTGGATAAATATTTCTCTCTTCTCTGCTATGCTGTATAAAAACTAAATACAATTTCTAGTGCCAATTTTCTTTTTTCCATAGACTCCATTCTGTTAGCTGTGGTGCTGAATTTAGGAGGTGCAAATGTCCATATGTTTATCAGTTAAAAGTGTGTGTGCACAAGGGTGGTATCATGTCTCCAGTGACTTTATCTTTCTTAGCATCAACTTCACAGATGAATTGGAAACTTCCAAAGGGTTCTTTGTGAACAAGTATCTATCACTCCTATCAGGCCACCTCTTCTTTGTCACTAATCTGTCTCACAGCTATGACTTCTCCACCTTTTGGCTGAGATGAAATGAAGTCATAGCCACCCTCTTTACTCTGTTGAAAGCACTGGTCACTACGCCCATCAGAATTACACCTGTAGTTCTCCAAAATTTTAGTTTACATGTCATCCACATCCCTTACAGCTGATTTAACAAGATGAGGAGAGGACAGCACAGGTTTTTTATTTTGCTACATTATCTTACGCACGCACGCACACACGCACACACGCACGCACGCACGCACGCACGCATGCACATACCACATACAGAGAGAGAGAAGGAGACAGAGCAATCCAGAATGGAGGGTAGGTTGAGATGGGTTCAACGACAGCCTTGGCTATACATGAACAATATGGCCCCTTCCACACTCAGGCTCTGCTGCATCTACACCCATCATTGTCCTCACCTAGTACCCACTGGGGCCTGAATAAGCATTTGTGCAGAAGTCTGAACCCAACTTTGAGTAAGATTCAAGTTCTGTACTTCTGGGTCATATGCAAATTAGAGGAGAGGACTTGATTGAAGAATGTTCCCCAATTCCTTAGCCTTACACTTCTGAGCTTCTGCGCAGATCCTGCTGGGAGCTCTAACAGCTTTTGTTTTTCTTTGTTTTGTTTTTCTGTAAAATCTAAGCTTCTTGAACATAGGGACTGGATATCTTTTCTAAGACCCTCATTATCTTGTGCTGGCCTGCCATTCACAGCGTGTTATTTGGAATGATTCTGTTGTATTTACACCAACTTTATTTGAATTATATGTTATGATAAAATGGAACTTTATTATGCACTCCCTGCTCCTCCATCTAGGAACTAGGGAGAAGCAAATTTGGGCCCTAAGCTCTTTCTTGTTGAGTTAATGCAGAATTCTTTGTGACATAATCCAGGCAGGCAAAGAGTTAGCATAATAAGGTCATGGTATTAGGTGGCAAGAAGTGTAACCAAATTTAGGTTAATATACAGAATATGAATTTCTTTGATAGACTCAAGATGGCCAGGCAGAGGTTTAAGAAAAGAAATGGCTCCTCACATGAGTAGTATTTATTTTACCTTAGATGTAGGGGATGCCAGACAGAGGAAGAAATTAGTCTCAGCCAGAATCCCAGCCCTTTCTCTCATTCTCTCACCAGGGCAACAGTCTTCCTAGGAAGAGTTCCCCTGCCCTACTGTGACATCTCCTTCGAATGGTAGGTATCACAGAGAGTCAGTGAGGAAGACGAGAGACTGGCGGAATGGGGTTGAACATTGGAGAAGGCTAGGAAAGGATAATGGAAACAAAGAAGAGTCGGAAGCTGGAGAGATGGCTCAGTGGGTAGAAGAGCATATTGCTCTCGTAGAGGACCAGGTTCAGTTTCACAGCATCCACACATCAGCTCATTGCCGTCTATAGTCCTGGGGACCCACTGCTCTTTTCTGGTCTCTATGGGCGCTGTATGCACATGGTGCATATGCCTGCAGGCACACACTCATACACATAAAATAAAAATAAATCTTTTTAAAAGAGAGAAAAGTAAAGACAATGAAGGATGGGAATGAGAATGAAAATCGGGAAGAGTAGCATTACCAAGGCTGCCCTTTATCAGTTAAAAGTGTGTGTGCACAAGGGTGCTATCATGTCTCCAGTGACCTTGTCTTTCTTAGCATCAACTTCACAGACGAGTTGGAAACTTCCAAAGGGTTCTTTGGAACAAGTATCCATCATTCCTAACAGGCTCTGAACCACCTCTTCTTGTGGCACCTCATTCCATCTGCCCCTCCCCCAGGGGCTGGAGTGACATCACAACCAGTAAAGATGTTACTGCCACCTAGACTGATATTAAGGCTTGGCTATAGCATTGGCCCAGTTGGTTCCCAGATGGTGCCACTATTTGGTGCTAGGAGCTTTAGGAGCTGGGGGCTAGCTGGAGGAAATGAGTCACTGCTTCTAAAGGTTTTCACTGGCCCTTCTTCCTCTCTCCACCTCCTGTCTTCCATGACATCAGCTGCTCTGCCACACCCTCCCTGCCATGACAGACTCAAACCTTGAGGCAAAATAGATGATTTCTCCCCTTATGCTGTTTCCTCATGAATTATGTATCAACTGTCTAGTTGCCACTGTAAGTTTCCAAGAAGGTGTATTTATAATGATAATTAAAGACATATATTTTTCCTGTAGGAAAAAGAAGTTAGAGCTACAATTCTGAAGGAAGTGGACTTAATAAGCCAAGAGCAAAAAAACGTATGAGCTAAGAGTCTAACTGTACACAGTGAGTGACCTCAAATCGGAAAGGAGAAGGCTGGCTGAAGCCTTAGCTCTAATTGAACGGGGCTGCAAATGCCCTGAAAAGACTTTGTCAGGCTGCCTTTGAAAAAAAGCATCAAACAACAACCAATCAAAGTTCCAGGAAGATTTTTTTTTTTTTTAAGAAGCTCAGAGTAGAGATAAAAGGAACTTAAAGTTGATCTTAAGCAAATAGAAGCTATAATGAGGAAACCTCTAAGCCTGGAAATGAAGGAGGCAGGAAGCAGGCAGGCTGAGGGGAAAGATTACAGCTTACAGATGAGGACCAAAACAGTGAGATGGGTTATCTGAGAGCTTTGCCAGCTAAGACGGAGCAGGAAGTTCAAGATCACTGGACAATATTAAGTGTCTGTACGGCATTCTCAATTTGTACAATCTGGACAAATGATGAAGGGTGGGCCCCAAACTCCCTGTATAACAAACAGAAGAGTGGAGCTTTTTGACAGGGAGTCTGCTTCTAGTTCCTGCTTTCTCACATCCTTGGAAGACTGCTAAGGTGCAGGAAGTCAAGTGAAATTTTGGGTCCACTGAGTCCCTGTTTCAGATCCTCACTTCACTGCTTATGAAAAGTACATCATAAACCAAGACCACACTACCCAAGGCTTGAGTTTCTTCACTGGAAAACTCCCATCCTGTTCTTGCACGGCTGCCTGAGAGATGTGTATAGAATTCTTGCAGTGAGCTTTAAGGGACAGCAAATGAACATGAATTACTCCCACTTCTAAGATCCATTTCTCCAATTAAAACCATGAATGAGTACTAGAACATTTCAAAGGTCTCTTTTAGCTCTGAACTTTTCTGATTTTGTAACAGAAGATGATGGTGAAGGCATGCAAAATAAAGGCAAGACCAGAGCAAGGAGCTTTTGAGTTCTGCAAGCCTGGTCCCTCTCTGTATAATCAGAATAGTAATGATAACAACATCCACCTGATGGAATTGTTGCAAGTGCCAAATAAATTGCCTGTCTGCCTAGTGGATGAATAGTGATCCTACAATCAACAGCAACAGACGTGGAAAGTGTGGTGAAGCAGGAGCTGAAGTAGCAGCCATGGTGAAGGCTAAGACTAGATCCTGTATTGAGAGAGCCCACCCACAGATATTTGGAGCCCTATCTCACTCAGTTTCTTACTAATATCTGGTGTGTGTGTGTGTGTGTGTGTGTGTGTGTGTGTGTGTGTGTAGTCATATGTGAAGGTCAGGTGGTAGCCTCGGGTATAGGTCCTTTTGTTTGAGAAAGAGAGTCTTTCCTTGACCTGGGACTTCACCACTCAGGCCAATCTAACTGAATCTTCCTATCTCTCCATTGCTGGGATTCCAGGCATGTGCCACCATGCCTGACTTTTTGTGGGGGTCCTGAGGATCCAAACTCAGCTAAGGTCATCATAATTTTGAGGGAATTGCTTCACTGGCTTAGTCATCTCCTCAGCCACATCTGGCTCGCTCGCTCTCTCCCTCTCTCTCTCTCTCTCTCTCTCTCTCTCTCTCTCTCTCTCTCTCTCTCTCTCATTCTCTGTCTATCTCTTTTGCTTTATTTGTTTAGTCATCTCCTCAGCCCACATCTCTCATTACCTGTCTCTGTCTCGTGTGTGTGTGTGTGTGTGTGTGTGTGTGTGTGTGTGTGTGTGTGTGTTTAAGTTCATATGAGTGTCCGTGCATGTTTGGAGGTCAGAAGTTATTGTTGAATATTTTCCTCTATTGCTCTTCTCCTTACTTTTGGAGACGGTTTCTCACTGAACATGGAGCTCACCAATTGGCTAGGTTTTCTGGCTAGCCAGCTCTAAAGATCTGCCTGTCTCTGCATCCCAGCACAGGAGTTACAGAGATGTACTGCTGCACCCAGCTCTTACATGGGTGCTGGGGATCTGAACTCAGGCCATCGTGCTTATACAGCAAGTATTTGAGCACCAAGCCATCTCTCCAGCCCCTGATGCTTCATTCTTGAAATGTCTCATCCCCTCCGACCCTATGGAAGCCCATCCCCTCCCTATTCTCTGGCTACTGCATCTCTACTTCCTGTGCCTACTTCTCTTCTATCCAACCTCTAAATGTTGGTGCCTTTCAGAGGTTAGCTGTTCTCTCCCTTCTCCTGGTCTGGTCATCAAGGGGTCTCATCCATTTCTCTGACTCCACACACACTATAAAGCCAACCTAGATATTTCCTCAGAGAGCCAAATCTATATATTCAGCATCATGCTTGAATCTTGCAAGAATCTCAAAATCCTCATGCTCAAAACTGAACTGGAATATTACACACACCTCACCCCTTCCCTCTCTAGAAGTCTTTACTGAAGTTATTGCTGGAACTACAATTATTTGTATATCCTTCACTCTCAGTGCCCTATCTCTCCAATGTACAAACCAGTCCTGTCGGCTTTACCTCCAAACCTAGCTCCACTCTATGCACTTATCTCCATCCCTACAGCCATACCTGTCTGTCTTCAATATTGGTTCCTGGCTTCCCTTTTCCTACTGGATAATTCATACAATTAAAGTTAAACCAAATTTCTTCTCTAGTTAACATTTAAATGGTTTTGTACTGTCTTTAGACTATATCCCTAATCTTTTATGGCCCAATGTTCTGAATGACCTACATCAATCTATTTGTCAACTCACCCTACCATCCCATCCACACTGGTCTCTTTTTCCAATTCCTTGAACTTAACAAAGTGCTTCTTTGCACATGCCCACTCCCCATTTCTGATATATCCCTTTGCAAAATGGGCTTCTTTCCACTCGTAATTTTCCTCTCCAAAATTCTAGAGCAAGACAACTCTGCTCCTCATTCCCTTCCACAGTCACCTGCTCTTTCCTTTCCTTACACTTATCATAATTGAATATCAATTACACAGATGGCAGTTAGGTGTATTGGATTGTGAGAGATACAGGGTCCCAGGCAGCTACTGTATGTCCAGATATCTGATTCTTGATGTAGTGGTAGCTGTTCCAGCTTTGACCTTGAAGTACCACCCCAGTGAAGCAGCAAATAACTGTTACACCTGCCTATGACCTTGAAGTACCTACCCCTGGGGCGTGGCTGATTGGGGACCCTTAAGACCTAGGATACATGTACGCAGCTCTATCTTGGCTTCCTGGTGGTTTGGATGCTGAGATCTTGGACCAGGCAGATCAGCATGGGACATAGCTCAGCTTTCCCAGACCCTATGATAAATCTCCCCTGGTTGTGAGTTAACCCCCAAATAAATTCCTTTGCTCATTAAATAGACTCCATGGATTTCTCCTATTATCTTACCACAGTAAATATGTCATAGTAGGCATTCAAAATTGAGTGAGTGAATTATAAAAGGAATGGACCTTGAAGAGGAGCTTATGAGCCAGGGTTAACAATGAGGGACTTGATTCTTTGGTCAGAGAATGAGAAACAAGATTTCTATTCATTTTTTGTTTTTTTATGATACAGAGTATCACTATATTATTCAAGCTAGTAGTGAACTCTTGGTACAAACAATGCTCCCACTTCAGCTTTCCAAGCAACTTAGTCATATAGTCATATGCTAACAAGACAAGTGGTTACACAAAATTTCTAAACAAAGTGACAGGAAGGTATGTGTCTTAGGGCTTCTATTGCTGTGATCAAGGCAACTTGGAGAGGAAAGGTTTTATTTCAGTTCACACTTCTAGTCCATCATTGAGGGAAATCAAGGCAGAACTCAAACAGGGCAGGAACCTAGAGGCAGGAACTGATGCAGACGCCATGGAGGAGTGCTACTTACTAGCTTGCTCCTCATGGCTTGCTCAACCTGCCTTTTTTTTATAGAACCCAAAACCACCAGCCCAGGGATGGTACAACACACAGTGGGATGGGTCCTCCCTGCATCAATTGCTAATTAACAAAATGCCTTTACAGGCTTGTCTACAGTCCTGTCTTATGGGGTAATTTCTTAATTGAGGTTTCCTCTTCTCAGATGACTCTAGCTTGTGTCAAGTTGACATAAAATTATCCAGCACAGTATGGGACAGTCAAGATTACAGATGAAAGAGTTCCCAGGAGATGGCTACAAAGTTGATTGGGAAAGAACCACCAGAGGGAAAAAGGCAAGCCTCTCCCTGTAGGGACTGGGTGGTCCTCAGATAGATAGCAAATGGTGGGACACTGCCACTCCTTCCCAAAGCTAGTCCCAGGGCAAAAATCACCATTTGGGAGAGAATCTGGTTCAATAATAAAGGAATCAGTCATGTGATGAGGCAGTGGAGTTGCTCAGAACTTATACATGGTACATTTTACTGACTTCTTCATCAAAAGACCCACCAAGTACCTAGGATGCTTTGGTCTTTGTGTTGGAAGGTCAATTCAGGAGGCACTTGTGCTACCAATGGCTCCTTGGATTGTCATATAAGCAGACATCCACTGTACTCCAAACTTTAAGCCCTTGCTTTGTCAATATTTCCTACCAAAGTGTATGTCTAAGGTACTCACCACTTAATACCATCACCTATGACAGCAGCCCACTTACTATGTCCATGCATGTCCTGTTCCTCCCTGACCACACCTCTCCATGGACTGTTCCCACTTCCTAATGGTGCCTTTCGGTCCACATTTTTTGTCAAAGTCATGTATCCTTAAAGTTCTAACTTCACCCTGAAAGCCTTCCTAGACATGTATTTTCACTTTGTCTTTCTGCTTTCACTTATAACTTCCACTGTTGAGTGTTAATTGTAGTTATCTGTTCTCCCACCAAGAATGAAAGAAAACTATATGTCACTTGAAGAGCAGGAATCTTACCTCACTTGTCTTTGACTCCTGTAGAGCCTGATACTGACTTCCCATTCCAGTCTTCTACTGAGCATTTGTTATGAAGGGTGTCCATTCATGTCTTATGTAGCCCTGCTGTAAAAAGTTACCACAGACTAGGTGGCTCAAAACCACAGAAATGTATTGTCACCGGCTAGAGGCTAAAGAAAACCATTCAAGGTGTTAGGAGAGCCACACCCCCTTTGAAATCTGCACTGAACAACCCTGTATCCTCTGGTAACTGCTCTTGACTGGTGACTACAGCACTTCTGTCACACTTCCATCTCCATTGTCACATGACACTCTTCTCTCTTGGGCCTGTGTCTCTGTGTCTCCTCTTCAAAGGACGTGAGACATGGGCACACTAATCTCATAAGGTCTTATTTTAATAGTACATATGCAGCAGCGTCATTTCTAAATGAGGTCATATTCTAAAGTGCCATCGTGTTGGGGTGGAGGCTAGAGTTTAACATACTGTTGAGAGAGAGGACACAATTCAATCTGTAACAGGCTGTTCATATAATGGAAGATTCACTGAGAGGTAAATATGTTCAAATCTAGAAAGAATTTAAATAAATAAATAAATAAATAAATAAATAAATAAATAAATAAATAAATACGAACCCTCAGCCACATCCAGGAAGGAGGGAGGAGAGAAAAGCAAAATAGTGTTCAGTATTGAGGACTTTCAAGAGGGAACCAAAAATGATGTAGGAGGGATGGAGAGGAGAATAACTGGACAAGAGTATTTACTGTGAATCTTCTCTGACCTAGACAGGCTGACATGGACAGTGTGGTCAGAACAGAACCTCGGGCTTCTTATGACAAGGTGAAGGTGACCACAGAACTCCCCTTAGCTTCCTTCCCATTCGCCCCCCTCCCACTTCTCCTCTGGTTCTGATGGCTGCAGCTCGAGTCTCCTAATGGAGAACTTAATGAGACTTTCAGTAAACGGATCCAGGATTCTCCTTCTACCCCAAGTAATTATAAACCTCAGCAATTCTTTTCCCCTAACTCGCTGCTGATTTTCTAATTACTCTTGCTCCAAATAGGACAGTTAGCATTAAAATGAAATCACGCTGGGGTTGTGGGTTCACGCGCATCTGCTTGGCTTATTTCTTTAATCTGACAGCATGGCTTTATGGTTGGGGAGCAGCAGGTGATCCCCATATTTTATGATGTGAAGTTTGTAACCCCCCAAAACACAGGAATCCCTCACTAACATCAAGGTAGAACTCCAGTAGGAAAAACTCATCAAGACATCGCCTCCAGACGGAATGAAATGAGTCTCAGAAAGACTCCAGCACCTTCCCTCTGAACAGGTACTGGCCAGCGTGCTTTCCTGTACTTCTTCCCAATAAAGGAAGTAGCTTTAGCAAGAGGAAATAAAATTCTCAACATGAAGGAGATCTCCCCCTCCCTGTTTTTTATAAGCGCATATAGTAAGCTTGGGCTGAAGAGATGGGGGTGCAGGGCTGGTGAGAGGGGAAAGGAAAACAGAGTCCAAAGCATGGGTGGTTAGAAAATATAGGAGTTGGTGCAGAAAATCTTAGCATTGTCTCATGAAGATGTCTGGAGACATCACGAAACCCTTGCTCTCAAGATAAACTGCCCCATTGTTACATGAACCCAATAAAGAATATTTTCCTGTTACTATTGGAAAATCCATGACCTCATTGTCAAAAAGAGATGCTTTCCAAGGAGACGTAACAGAGTCAGGGATGTTTAATCAAGAGGGGATCCTCACTGCCATCCTCCATGCTGATAGCTAAGTTTCAAATCCCTGTGGCAAGCTAGGCTCATCTCTTCTTTCCCCGCATCTAAGTAAGGCCTGCCTACCTGGTACATGATGATGCTCACAGGCCTCTGTTCCCTCTCTCTGGCTTCTCCCATTTTCATTTAGTGTCCCAGAAGTCAGCCAGAAAACAGGAAAGGAATCTCTGGATTCATCTAGCAAAGGCAAGGAGAACTTGGGTCATATTTTCCCACCCTATAATCGTGTCTTATTATAAAATAGATAATGGTATAAAATACCTATAATAGATACATTTTTCCTCACTGAATACTTTCCACACTCTACATTAGAGGTAAAAAAAAAAAGTACCTGTATTTAGGATTCTAGAGGCATAAGGAAATGATTGTAGATAGGAGACTCAATCCTCTTAGCCCTATTGATGAGGCATGTGTCCTTGGTAAAATTTCTTTTTTCATCCTTATCATTCTGACATGTGGGACAGAGCAAGCAATAGCCATCCTTGAGCTGCTATAAGACTACAAGGAGTTTGCCAACATATAATCAGTACCAAGGAAACATTATTCGAGTTAGAGGGAACTTGATCATTAATTCAACAAACAGTTCCTCCAGACCCTTGTCTACCAAGGGGCATTGGATGACACTACCGCTGACCTTGCAACATGTGTGGCTCCACATTTCTGCAATGCCATCCTTGGGCTATGTGGCTGGTACCCTGGAATCATAACTGTTTCTTTCTTCTCCACACTTCTCACTGTTGTCAAAGGCAGGGTAGGCATGAGCTGGTGCGGCCTGAGGGCTCAGTTCATCTTGTTTCCATACCATCTGGCCCATGACCCATCATTAGTCCTTTTATCGTTCCTGTCTGAAGAAATGTCTTGTGTTTTGCCTACGGAAGATGGTTCCCTAATGAATGTCAAATAACAATAAAGCTTAAGTGTCTTCATCAGACACTTGAGCAGGCATCTGTCCTCCCAGCAGTAAAATATGTTGTGGCTCTGGAAATAGCTAAGAAATCTGAAAGTGGGTTTCGGCTCCTTAGAGGAAGGCTGTGAATAATTTCAACCACTGACTTAGCTAGAGGAGCCCTTGTAAGGCTACTATAGGCATTAGTAGCTCTTGGTGTGAGCCTTTCCATAGAAGAGAGAGGCCACCAGAGAGGGGCAGGTAACAGGAGTTTAGGAAGGCATCCTAGGATCTATGGCACCAGCCAGGCCGGTTAGACAGGCTCTTGGGGGAGGGCATACCTCTTTTTCAGTCTTGGTCCCAGGCTCCATAGACACCAGCCCTGAGGACACCTCCTCCCAGAAGGAGCATGCAGACCCCTGGTCAGACTGCAAACCACGTGCTTACTCATATAGAGGATCCCATGTCACAAACAGCTGCTAGGGCAGCAGCTGCCTCTATTCTATGATCTCAGGTATCCAAAAGCTGATGAATCATACCCAGAGGCCCTGGAAGGACATGAAGACCAGATCCAGAAACTAGCCTTAAAACTGAGTAAACAGAAAATAGACAGCGCTGTGGTGTAGATTTGGCATCTGCTTCAAACCGTAATACGGCCAACCAGTCAATTGGATAGTGCTGGGAAAGAATCACACTGAATCTCAGTTCATTGTAACAATGGGGTAGAACTGGAGGGTGAGTTCACAGTTTTCTTCTGGAGTTGGTAGAAAGATAAGACTTGAGGTGTAGGAAGTGACTAGAACATAACTGAGACTCTGTGAGTAGGAGCCAGAAAACAATGAAGAAAGCCAACAAACTGATCAATCACCACCCTCCTCTGGGGTAGGGGCAAACATGGTGAGCCTCAAGGTTATCCCCAGTGAAATCAAGGCAGAGGTCAGCATGATTCGCCAGGAACACGAGAATTAAGGAAAGCACAACAGACATGTCTATCTTGATAGGGCTTCATATTTTTTTGACAGAGATACAAAGCCAACCCCATGCACTTTGAGCTCTTCAAGAATCCAGAAAAAGGCCTCTGAGAAATATGGAGAAATGAAGGCTAGACAACAGTAACTGTGTGAGTCACTCAGGAGGAATCAATTTCACCACAGAGCTGTGGTTCTCAACCTGTGGGTTGGGACCCCTTTGGGAGTCACATTGGATATCCTGCATATCAGATATTTACATTATGATTCATAACTAGCAAAATTACAGTTATGAAGTAGCAACAAAATAATTTTTATGGTTGGGGGTCACCACAGCATGAGAAACGATATTAACAGGTTGCAGCATTAGGAAAGTTGAGAACTATTGCCCCAGAGGAAGATCAGAGGACAGAGTTATGCTGAGTATCACTTCTTTACCAAATGGCTCCTATGAAAGAGTAGGCATATTTATCAATATGCATGTGATATAAAGCTAGAAAGACTTTGTGATTGTTATAAAGTTAAGAGAAAAAAAACATTTAGTAAATTATGGACTGTGGAATAAGCAGAGATGTAATCACCAATTCTTCAGTTCAAAATGGCAGCTGGAGATGGGGTCCCTGCTCAACAAAATGGCTTTCTTGTCAGGAGATGGAGGTAGGGAGTGGTGGTGGAGAAAACAGACAGTGTAAGTTCCAGTTCGGAGGCAGGGGGATGACACCTCAGTACACAGAAGTGAGCAAGAAGGTCAGAGCAGAAAGCTTGAAAAAGATTCCTAAAAATCCTATTCCTGCCCCCAACTCTGGGTGTGAGTGTGGATATATGAATGGGTGTGTAAGGTGTTTGGTGTACCAGTAGGGTGTACTTGCCAACTCTGGGTGTGAGTGTGGATATATGAATGGGTGTGTAAGTGTGTTTGGTGTACCAGTAGGGTGTACTTGTGTTTTCTCTCATGTAGGCACATGTAGAACCAAGAGGTTGACATTATGATATCTTCCTTGTTTGCTTCTCCATCTTATTTTTTTGTGAAAGGGTCTCTCAGTGAAAGAAGTTCCTGTCTTGCCATAAAGCTCCCAGGATTCACCTGTCTCCATGGCCTCCAGCACTGGGGTTGTGGGGTGTGCCACTACACCCATCTTCTACACAGGTGCTGGGGATCTGAACTCAGGTCCTCATGCTTGCATGGCAAGTACTCTATCCACCGAGCCATCTCCCAGCAAACCATGTTCCTTCTTGGGGACTCATGGGGCTTCTGTGGGCAGGGGATACTTCTTTTGAGAGAGAAAAAAAAAGTAAAACCACTGAATCCAAATATCCGGTCCACCTACAAAGGTCAGATTGTGGATACAGTGGTGCATTAATCAGAACTCCACAGAAAGACAGATCCCATAGGGTAGGGAGGGGCAGAGGAAGAAAGGGAAGTTATAAAGAACTGATTTATGTGGTATGGAGGCTGAGTCCTACCACCTGCTATCTGTAGGATGACGATCCAGTGAAGTTAGCAGAGCAATTGCAGTTCAAGTCTCAAAGCCTGAGAATAAGAGGTGGAGGTGAGGAGTGATGGGGGAAAGAGATAGTGTAAGCGCCAGTCCAAAGGCAAGAGGCTGACATCACCATCCACAAAGGTGGTGGGCTGATATCCTCAAGAAATGGTCAAATGGGCATATGCAGACATTGTTCAATCTGGACACGCCATGACCCAGTCAGATGACACATGAAATCAACCCTCCCAAGTGCTGAACAGAGGTGATGTGCAGGGATGGGTAGCCTTAGAGGCACAGGCAGCTCTCAGGATGTCTCTGAGTCATCCTGGGGGTGCTTACAACCTTATCAGACTCAGAAGTCTGGCCTGAAAGCAGAGTCTGCAGTCTGTTCAGTATCAGGCAGCTACCTCAGCAGAACCAAAGTTAACACTGGGCTCAGCTGAGCCACAGACGAGAGCAGCCTGTGCCCTGGCCCCGCGTCAGAAAGGGTTTTACATTTACTTCTCTTGCATGATCCATTTACTCTATTTCTGCTGGCAGGAAGAAATAAAGACACTTAGTGCGCGTCCCTCACAATGGTCTCTTCCTGTGCATCTTTCCCAATCGGATCCACTTCCCAGGCTCAGCCCTCTCCCTTACAAGTCCTATCCACAAAACAGCTAATGTGCATCAATTCTCTTTCACTGTATCCTCACTCTCAGTTGCTTTAAATCCTAGAATTGGTTACAGAGATACTGTTAATTCTTAAACAGACTGAAGCCTTTGCTCGGCTACCAAATGGAAATGGACATCTTTGAAGCTAGGAGCTTCCCCCTCTACCTTAATAACAACGGAAGCAGTGGTGTCTCCATCCCTCTGACTGCCTTCCCATTGGTGGTTCATTCTGCCTCCTGGGACTGGTTCCATGTGAGAATGTGGAGATGCTGGTGTGGGGAATTGTATAAGGAACTTTTATGGCACCTTGATGGAGGCCTTGGAGCAGAAACAGACTAAACCTATTTCCTCATTGTGGTTTTGAACCTAAACAGGAACAGCAGGGGTGGTTTTTATAGGTTACAAAGGGGATTGCTGACAATAATTTTGCTTTTATAGAAATAAAACGATTTTCAAGAAATCTTTCAGGTATGTGAGAGTGAAGCCCAGGCTAGTCCCCAAAAGCCTTGCTGTCAGCCCTACCATGTGCCTTTGCTTATCTAGCTGGAGAAGTATTTATCTTCAGAGAATATCCACATGATGTGAGTTATTTACATTCTGAACTCATAAGGCCCTAAAATGAGATAGATTTTTGAAATTCAATCCTATGTTTTTTCTAACCTTAGTTATTCAGTAGTTTATTTCAAATTATTCATCTTTGTATTAATCAGTATAATTTCATAATTTTTTTAATCAAAATTTATTTTCATACATAATTCTGAAGACTGACACAGCATCAGTATGTAGGGTAGTGTCATAGACCTGAAAATGTCTGTAGGGTCCTATTGTCTTATCCTTTGCCCAGGACAGTAATGCACATTTGATTAACATTCAGAACTTATCATTCCACCTTGTCACATGCCTTGGAAGACTTGGGCATCAAAGAGCAGCTTCTCCCATATCTGCTTTTCCTAATACAGAGACCAAGTTAGCCTTCCAGAAAATTCCTCTGCCACAAGGGCCTTTGAGTTCCAAACTAAGCAGCATGAAAGACTGGGAGGCTGACTGCACAAGCCTGGGGACCAAGTTCAGATCCACAACACCCAGGTCAGGAGTGGGCCTTGAGGGTTGAGGCTGTATTCAGTGGCAGAGTCTTTGCCTGACATACTTGAGGCCCTGGGTTCAATTTTCAAATACTGCCAGGAAAACAAAGTAGAAACGAGAGCCTTATATGGCCATCATAGTTCTTCTGACATTCTGCTGTCTTCTTGTCTGCCTGGTGGGGTTCCTGGATGCTCATTCTGAAGCTGTCCTTGTTAGCTGCTGCCCCTCATCACGCCCTTAGATCTGCTTGCCTTCCCCCTCTGACATAGGGCACCGATAACAGCCCCAGTGGCCAAGAAGCCTGATCCACTCAATGTGGTTTTGTCTTAATGCACTTCTATGCAAGGCAGATTTCTTCCTGCCATCAGTTCTTATTTCCATCCTGCTTCAGTTTAACATCAATGCTGCAGGCAATGTGTCAATGCTTTCAATAGTCCTTGCATCCCTTTCTATCAGTGCCATCTAGTCATTGGAACTAAATATTTATTCTTCAATGTTTTGATTGACCAAGTACAAAGATTTGGTGTCATTCAACAAATTTTAACTTATGTATACACCTCTTTAGATTCCAGATTTTTGTATAGGCTGTTTCCCACATCTGAGAGGGTTCCTCACACAGTCTCCCCTCAGATGCTTGCCAAAGGTACCCACTATTCTGACCTCCATCACTATAAATTCTTTACCTTTGGAGGACATAGTATAAATTGACTCATACACAGTATGATGATCCTTGGGCCTGACTTTGTCTCAACATTGTCTGTCAGGTTCATACTTCCTATGTCAAACAGCAATAATTTGTTCTTCTGACATCTGTGTGGAATTCTACAACCCTTTATTCTGCTTTTGAGAGACATGTGGATTATCTCCAAGTTTGTGCCATTGTAAGTAATGCCACTGTGAACATTTTCATACCTATCTTTCAGTGGGCTTCTGAGTCATTTTCCTTGTTTCTATACCCAGGAGTGTATTCTGAGTTATAGAATAAATGTATGTTTAGCTTTAATCGGTATTAGATGGATTTTAAAGTGGTAGAACCAATTCACACTCCCAGCAGCACATTAAAGGCTCCAACTGTTCCATGTCACCGTCCTCACTGGACCTGCTGGTCTCCTTAATTTCATCCATTCGGAATGGATTTGTGCTAGGTTCTAATTACAGAGTTAGCTAGAATTTCCCCAGGTTGTATTAATGGAGAGGAGCTGCAGTAAGCCAAATGTTGAAACCAGAACCCCAAATGATTGCATTTGAAGGTAGGGCCTGGGAAAGATGGTAATCTCCTTCCAGCCAAGGAAGGCTCAGTGCTACTCCTACCTGTGAACAAGGATGTCAGGAAACATCTAAGCTACCTGCACGGTGGTCTCTGACTTTCAGCCCTCAGAACTCTGAGAGGTTTCGGTATAAAAACACCTAGTTTTGTGATGTTTTTACTATAGTAGTATAATTAGACCAAGGGAGGAACTTTCCACTTGTTTATTGAGCCCTTGAAAAACTTCTGAGACTAGGAGTATAGTTCAGTGGTAGAGCACTTGCTTAACGCGCATGTGACCCTGGGTTCAAATCCCAATTCCAGGAAAAAAAATAGTATGACAGATTTCTTTGGTGACTTACCTGTTCACATCTTTTGACCATTTCCCAGTGAACCATTACTCTGTTGCATGTTACTATCAGAGTTGCCGGTGATTTGCTAGTATATAACATTATTATTTACATAGCCTCAGTGGAATCCTTAGCCAGATACTTTTTATTGCAAGTATCTCTCCAAGATGTGGATTTTCTTTTCATTCTTGTAACGATGCCTTTGGGGCAACAGACATTCTTAATTTAAGTGCAATTAAACATTTTTTTTGAGGCTGGTGTTTTTCATGTTCTATTTAAGACACTCAAGGTGTCTGCCTGTGTCAACTTCTAGTACAGCCTGGGTTCTGTCTCCAGGCTTAGCTCCACATCTAACTGGAATCGATGTGCTGTGGTCTGAGGTCAGTTTCTACACCCATTCCTTGCATGCAGCTATCTAACAAATGCAACTCTGTCCTCGGAGATGGCCATCTGTCTTGTCCCCCCACCGAAGTGCAAGACACTTTTGCAGTAAATACTCCTCCATATTCTCTTCCTTGTTTTTTTCCCTACCCTTACTTGAACAAAAGGCTATCTTAGCCAGTTCTGGTGGCTCCCATCTAAAATCCCAGCACTTAGGAAGCTGAGCTAGAATAACTGTCACAAGTTTGAGGATAGCCTGGTCTACCTAGTGAGTCTCAGGCCAGTGTAGGATTCAGAGTGAGAACCTGTCTCAAAACACACACACACACACACACACACACACACACACACACACACACACACACAAATCTGAATTACTGAGAATGAGTATTAACAGAGCCACAAGACCCCTAAAATCTGATTAAAATATGGGTGCAACCTACTTCTTGTCATTCTATGTGTCTATTGCTTTAGAAACCACAGTATTGCCTTTCTTGCTCACTCCATTACTCATGCTCACTCTCCATCCCTACCTCCTTGATGTAGGTTATTGACTTTCCATGTTCTAACATAGAGGATGCTAAGCCCAGAGGGAAAACAGTTTTCCAATGTCAGGGCATATTGGAAGGACATTTATAATGACTCAGAGCTTAAGTAAGAGTCTGAGTTCAGAGATGCAGCCCATAGTTAGCAGCAGAAGGCATGAGCATAGAAGAGATAAATAGCAGGGATAGACAGGCGAGCTGCAGTGGAGTTTTGGAAGCACCAATTTTCAACAGCAGGAGAGTAGTTAGTTGCTTGTAAGAGAAGGGGAATGCACTGCTTTGTAATATGGAAAAGAAAGCGAACCAGGGAGAGAGGTGGATATCTCAAGTGACTGATGCCATCCATCACAACACATAAATCAAGAATGAGAAAAAAAGGAGACTGCTGGGATTGCCATTCAGAGGTCAATGAAAGAATGGCCTTGTGTCAGGACAGGAACAAAAGTCCACACAGGAAGTGGAAGCCTTCATTCTAGAGACCTGGAAGAGAATGAAAGATGAGCAAGAAGGGAAGACGGGTCTGAAGGGGCATTTAATGTGATTGCATTACCCTTTATCCTGCAGCTTGGCTTCCCAACCATACTGGGTTTTAAAGCAAATGTGTCTGTTTCTTACCTCTTCTCCTCTCTCTCCACCTGTCTGCACCCTGGCAGCTCATTCCCTCTGCCAACACCTCTCGGCCATGGGCCAGCTTCATTGCTTGGGAGTACCAATTCAAGAAGTTATTATACTTCCTCTCCTTGTCTTCAATTCCTGCCCCTCCCTGTGTGCTCAGGGGACCACAGTGCATGGGGCTATAAGGAGACATTCTCCAGCCTTAGTGGAGTTCCCCATTCTCTTTGGATTCCCCCTCTGTACCCACAGTAGGAGTTTCTCTAGTGTTGGAGGAATCATTGTGGCCCAAAGGGTAGTGCCAGTACTGGAGGCTCCTTTCTGACTATTCTACAAGGGAACGAGCAGCCATTGTTACGAGCCCAGTCTCAAAACATAAGGGCCAAACTCAGAGATTGGAAGACCAAAAAGAGCCTGAGAAAACTGGAACAAAAATTGCTCGTGGATCCTAGAGTTTCTAGCTCAGATTGAATTCAGGTTATAGCAGTTTGGGAACAAAAAAAATCTGTTCCAGGAGATGCTGGGGGACCAGGGTGGGTCCAGCTGCCATTCCAACCTTGGAAAAGATGGAAGGAGTCGGGGAGGTTGTACTCAGGGAAACAGGCAGAAATCAGGCTCATGTCATCCAGCCACACATGAGGGAGTTTGAGTTTTTCAATATTGACTCCAGTAACACTGAATAATTTCATTGATATTTTATTGAAGGGTGAAATTTTTTAATTTTAATTAGATTAGTTTCTCTAGATTTACTACATTTTTAATGTGTTTTTATTATGCCTCGGGGTCATTTTCCCCATAGGGATTATTCTAGTTTATAATTAAAAAGGGAATCAACATTCTAGATTTAAACTATGGATTTTTCAAATTTAACTTTCCTGGGTCAAAGCTACGCCTTGTAAAGCATCCCCTTGGAGACTCAGGACACTGGGCCCTGAGTTCCACAATTGTGTCTTCTTCTCCTCTGAGCAAGCTGTAACAGCTTTCCCTGACCGGTGCTAAGAAATGCCTGAGCCTATAGATTCCTAGTACTACCTCCAATGTCTCTATGGTAAGCATGAACTGGCTGCCTCAGAGCTGGCTGCCGAGCACACACAGGTGAAGTGGCTGCCTTTCCTGGCAGTTGAGAGGTGAAAGCTGTCGCTGGATTCTGCTACCGTGGCCTCACACTGACAAACAACACACTAATAGGCAAGGAACTAGACACTTCTATCTAGGAACCCAGCATGCTCCTGGCACAATCACCAGAAGGTTCTGTTTCCAAATATGAAAGTTTTGTCAGAGCCAGAGGCCCAACATCCCCTGCCTGGATGGATGCTCATGGTACCCCAACTCTTCTCAGAGAGCCATACTTCCCTTCAGGAGGCCACCACATGATGGCACATGTTGAGGAGGAGCAACCCCCAAAGGATCTTTGTGAGATATGGAGTCCTCTTCCCAAAGACTGGGTCTTTATTGCACTTCCACTAATGTGGGGGACATTGTAAGTCTTATTTTAGAAGCAAGGAAACTGAACCATATTACAAAAGATGAAGTGCCTTGTCCCAAACCACACCCTGAAGCAGCTGAACCTCACTTGAACTCCGATTTGTCCAACTACAAATTCCTGACGCTTTCTATTTCACCAAGCAGCATCCTTCTAAAAGCTACCAGGCTCCAGGCACCCATGTAGGGGGAACCCTGTGTGCTGTCACTGTCCGGCCAAGAGCAGGGTTATCTTGCAGACCCTTCCTCTTATCACCCAGTTCCACACCCATAATGCACCAACTGAGGATTCCTGGTGTATGTGTGTGTGCATGCACATACATGGATATGCCTGTGCATGTGGAAGCTAGAGGACAACATCTGGTGTCGTCCTTGATTGTTTCTCACCTTTGAGACAGGGTCTCTCACTGAGTCTGGAACTCACCAATTTGTCTAGAGTAGCTGGCCAGCAAGTTCCAGAGATCTGTCTGTCTTGCCTTCCCTGGACTAGAATTATGCACATATGGCACTGTCTCTGGCATGTTACATGGGTGCTGGGGATTCAAACTCAGGTCCTTGTGCTTTCAGAGCAAAACAGTTTACCAACCGGGCCATCCCCAACCCCTAAGGATTCTTAACATCCAGCACAGTGGATAAAAGTTGGATCCAGAGTGCCTCCTTCTGGTACCAGAGTACAGAGTCAGACCTTAGCCCCGCACCCACTCCTGGCCAGTCATCCTAGAAGAACCTCATTGAAAATCCTCCCTTGCTGCTCATACAAATTGTTTCTCCATGAACTTGTGGTAATGCTTCTTCCTCCCTCATCTTGAATGTATCTAAACAGCCACAAACATCTCCATGCTTATGAAAATGAAATTATCCAGATGTCTTTGCAGATGTTACAAATGGCCAGCACAGTGCAGCATAAATGCAAAGGAAATCCCCTCTCCCCACTTGGGATGAGTGTTTACAAATGGGACTAGCAAAAATGACCAGGTGCATACCAATTCCTCATGAAGGTGACTTTATCCTTGTAATGAGAATTCCTCTTTTAAAATCAATTTTGAAATCATAAATATTCAAATTTGGAATGTTTTTCTCCCATCGGTAAACAAATATTAGTGTTTGATGGTTATTATATTGGTATTAATTTAGTTTTAGATTAAAAAATTAAAGAGCATAGTGAGATATAGCAAAGATGAGTGGTAAGGGTGATTCTTTGGTGTTTTTATAGGGTAGAATCTGCAGAGAAAAAGCAAGTTACACTTTTTTTTGTATTTGGGAGCAGGAGCTGGGAGAGTTGCAGGGAGGAGATAGGAAGGCAGATGGAAGTGAAGAGCTTCATGGAGAAGATGAAGTTGTAGGGGACCCCGACAAGGACAGAAGATGGTTTGAAGAATGAAAGCAATGGAGAAGGTCTTGAGTACATGTTCAGAGTCAGGCAGTGGTGGGTTCATGGGATGAGGGGCAATGCATCACTTCAGCAGGAGGTGAAGGGAGCCCCTGGATGCCAGGCTGAGGATGCCTAGACTTTTACCTCTGAGTCCTGAGAGTACTGAGGTGATACAAGCAAAGGCAACAGAACCAAAGCAAGAAGGAACAGAGGACTGATCGTGTGACAAAGAGAAGAGAAAATTGGAAGACAATGGCTCATGCATCGCCCTATCATCCTTAGACCTAAGCTTTCACAGAGAAGTTGAGGGCACCAAGTGGCTGCTCTGGTCCAGGGATTAGGAGATGAGCATACACCTTCAATCCTGCATCCAGATGCAGTTGAAGGAGGTGCCACAGAACTGGCCAGAGCCTCACATCCTTCCTGCCTATGGTTGGTTCATCCCAGTTTTCCTCTGGCCAACCTGCAGGACCTGCTGAAGTTGCTTCCCTTACAACATGCCCTGTGGCCTGACTGCCTGCTGATGTTACTGCCTGCATTCATGAATAGAGCCACATCCCTTCAGGTCCTGATGCTGTGTCCTTGAGTCCCCCGCAGCTCTGGCTCTTGGCTTCCCTTTCTGCAATCTGCCATGTATAGCAGCATCCCAGCAGCTGTCACCTCCCCAAAGCCCTGCAGCCTCACATGGGAGACCTCTCCAGGGCAAACAGGACTCAGAGTTTGGAAGGGGTCTGTGCACTGCCATGGGAGGGTGTGTGTGTGCTTTTGTCCTCCAAGAGCTCCTCGTCTTTCAGGTATTGCTAGAACTGAGGGTAAATTCCAGGCCAAAAGCTCAGGTGGACAAAAAAAAAATCTTAACTTTTATTTCTCTAAAACATCATTAGTATTTTGAGGTAGAAACAATCTTTGTCACTCCCCAGCAGGCTATGAGGTAGTCTTACATGGCGGCAGTGGGAGAAATCTTCCTGCTTCCTTGCTGGTATTGGCTAATGTCCTCATAGCCATCTGGCCTGGTCCACGCAGATGGCTTCAGCCAATCCTCATTCCTGGCCTCAGGCCCCTTTGGTTCTAACACACTCTCAGCTTGTGCCCTGACTCTCTCAACACTAGACTGTACTAGGCTGAGAGATACTCAGAAATCAGACCACTGCATGTCAGGAGAAATCAGGAACCATTTCTTCTCAGGCACCTAGCTGCCTCCACAAAGCTCTGTCCAGCTGTGAGGAACAAATTCTCTTTGCCTTGGACTCCTCAAACCTACCTTCCTAGGTGGGGATGTCAGAGTTCTGTCTTTTGGGGGAGGGTGCCTTTTGGGGGTGCTGAGAAGCAGACTCTGAACAAGAGTCAGGTCTGCGAGAGGCTTGTTGGGGGTGGGTAAAAATGGGACAAAAGCTGCAGACAGCTGATGAGCTCTCCTCCAACCCACTCTGAAACTGCAGAGCAAAGGCTGCCCACGGGAAGAGGCCTGCAAAGGGCACAGGGGCCGAGTCCTGGGAGCCCAGCTGTGCTCCATCTGTGCTGGTGAGAGCTACCCAGAAACAGTGGAGCTCGGGCACAACACTAGTTCCTGCAGCAGGCTACGGACCAGCTGCACTCCGCTCCACCGAACGGCAAGTTCTCTCTAGAAAAGGGAACTCCTCAGTAATGCCTCCACACCACACAGGGCCTTCCACACTTGCATGCTCTTCCCTCTTGCCTCTGGTTCCCACCCAGCCCATGATGGGATCCTCAGCGAGCTGCTTGCTGTCAATAGCCCCACTGTGTCCTGAGTTCATTCCAGACCCCTGGGGACTGCACCTTGGAAACCCTACGTAATGTGGATCTTGTTTCTCTCTTTTGTGTTATGAAACCTTCACATTAGGAAATAAACTCACACTAGCCTTCACTGGCTGGGAAACGGGCCAGTTGGAGGGCCATGGAACATCACTAGCTCATTTTTTAGATATTACATCACCATTTGTCTCTGCCTAGTAAACTTTTGTGTCCCATTAGAGAAACATAACATATCATCCTTGTGACTTCCCCTTGCCAACTGCCTCCATCCCCTCCAAGAAGGTAGAAACTCAGTTCCAGAAATGACCCTGTCCTGACTCCCTTAGGCGTCACAGCCACCCTACAATGTGCCACCATTAACCTCGCATGGCAAATGAAAAATTTAAAACACAGAGAAGTCAAGTCCCTTTCCTGAAGGCCCACAGCCAGGAAGGGACAAAACAAGACTCAAAAGCCAGCTTCTCTGCCAAATCCCTGGGCTGTAGTGCCAAGCCCAACAGTGCCTAAGGTTAGCCCGTCAGCTACCTCTCTTCCAGGAACGTAACTGTAAAAAGAACAGGAAGAGGGACTGCAGAGATGTTAGCAGTTAGGAGCCCTCGTAGAGAACCACATCAGGCAGCTCACAACTACCAGGAATTCCAGTTTCATGGGATCCAATGCCCTCTTCTGGTCTCTGAGGGCACTGCACACATGCGGTGCACATTTAGACAAGCAGGCCAGAGAGAGGGGGGGGATAGATAGATAGATAGATAGATAGATAGATAGATAGATAGATAGATAGATATAGATTTTCTGCCTGCCCCCATAATAAGTTTCTCTGCCGATGCAGTAAGCCAAATCAAGCTAAATTGAAAATGTATAACAAAAGGCATATTAAGCAAAGCAATTCCTGGGAGGGTTCTCTAGTTCCAGAGATTCAGGTCAGAGTAGTCATGTGTCCAGGCCAAGGCAGGAAAGTTTTATAGATTGTAGGCAAGGAGTGATCTGCCACAAGCTGAGTTTGTGCTCACGTATAGTAAAAAGCTGAGCACTTAGGCGGGGACTTGAGCAGCTGGTGGAACCAGGGGAGGAAGTTGCAATAGACACCAAGAATTCAGAACTGGACTTTTTGGTGCCTTTCCTTTGTTTGGAGACTCTCTGAATGGGTGGGGTTTGGAGGGGAAGAACAGGGCTTCAAGGACCATGCAGGGGATTGGAGGTTCCAGATAGATGATAGATGATGGATAGATAGATAGATAGATAGATAGATAGATAGATAGACAAGGTAGATAATAGGAGGAGAGAAAGGGATAGTATGGGAGAAAGTGGGACTAACCATGACGTATAGATGCTAGACAGGCAAAAACTAAGTAAGCATAGAAAACAGCCATAGCTCAGGGCACCTGGGAGAGAAACCCCTCAATTTGCAGCTGTAGCAACAGGGCCCTAACTAGATGATTCAGCTGGTGCCTGGGAAGCCTAGATGCAAGTGCATCCATCTGATCTTACACTAAGGATCTGATGTCATCACCAAAGATAAGCCTGGCTCTCAGTTCACACCTTAGGATGCAGGCCTAGCCCTGCCTTAGTGACATTTGTCATAGGCACAGCTGTGATGTTTGGACAGCCCCCTAAGCACAATAAACAAGCATGTCCTTCTAAGTGGGGCTGTGGCACATCTGTCCTGGAAAAGGCCTAGTCCCACTCAGCACTTCTGAGAGGCTGTTTATAGAACTGGCTTTCCATGTGGCTTGTCCTGCACTTGGGAGCATTACCCTTCAAAGAAAGTGATTTATTCCTTCAACAAATATTTATTGAGTACTTAGTATGTGTGAAGTGCTCAGAAAACTCCTGGGGATAAAGGACAGGCTGTCACTTGAGGGGCTTCTGTAGCCTAGCATGGGGAATCATCACAATAAAGGTGTAGGCTGTGCACTTACAGGATGACCATCATAACCAATGTTTGAGAGTTTACACAGTAGTCACACTGCTGTGTCTAGAATGCTGGGAGTTTTGTTCAGATGTTATAGATGTAAATTTGTGTAGCCCTAAGCACATCTCTGTTAGGAAACACCAGAAACTACACTGTGATACACATTCCCCCCAAACTGAGCTGCACTTGGCATTTTCTAAGTACGTGGTCTGCACCAAAGCACCCATGTTGTGGACCTAGCCAGAGTTCTTGGGATGGCCAATGAGTTTCCCTTCCTCCATACTGTGTCCTTGGCATCTCAAGAATCGCTTTGCTGCCTAGGCCACTAGACATTCTCCTCCTGGTACCTTCCTCACCCTCTAGGTGATCCCCCAAGACTGGCTGTAAACTGAAACACCCCTGCCATCTTCCATGCAGGATCAGATGTCCATAGCTTTGTCCAGCCAAGACCAAGGCCTTTTTGTCTCATTTGCTCCTTCCCTACCCAATATGGCCGATCTCGCCAGGCTACACACAAAGCAGTAACACACCCAGGAAAGAAAGCCCTTTCCCCATTCCCCTAGACAGATACACTCACACACACACACACACACACACACACACACACACACACACACACACCCTGGAGGCTGTCCTGCCTACACTAACCTCAAACTCCAGTTCCAGCCCCATATTGATGTGTGTCCTAGATGAAGGACATACACTCTCTAGCCTCGCCCTTCTTGTCATGAAAATGGGATCAATAATAACAGCTCCTGCCTCACAAAGTTGTTTCAAAAAAACAAAGATTCTGCCTACAACATACTATGGGAAACAGAGGGTACTATAGTACACATATGATATTCACATAGCTATTTTTGTTACATGTATGGAGACATCAGGGCTTCAGGTTAAGACATGAAGTCTAAAGCCGATGTGGCCAGGACCAAGTCCTAGCTTTGCCTCATACTGGGTATGTGACCTTGGGCAAGTTAATTAGCCTCTCTGTGCCCAATTCAGTTTCCTCTTCTGTAGTTTTCCAAGAAGATTAAACAGCTTAATCCACTTAAAGCATTTAAACAGTGCCAGTCCCAGTCAGCATCCCATAAAAATGCCAGACATGACTAGTAGCATATTCAAAAGATTAGCATATTATAATATAATCATAGTAACAAATACTTGAGAGTTTACAGAACGCATACATGTTTATTTTTAAAATTTTGTTTGGTTTGCATTTAGGAGGACAGGGTCTCACTACAAATCCCAGGGTGGCCTCAAATTCACTAACTTCCTGCATCTGCCTCCTGTGTGCTGGGACTGCAGATGTGCACTGCTGATCCAGCCCTGCACAGGTGTTTTCTAAGAGACCAGATCACTTCCTTCCTGGAAAAGTGGAATATCCTGGAAAATCCTGGAGAAGATACTCAGGCTGGGAATTTGACAGAGAAGTAAGGCTCAGATAGGTGCGGGAAGGTAGAGGGAAATGCAAGTGAATGGTGGAGATGAGGAGGGGAATCTGTTCAAGGCCTTCAGTAGCTCCAGCTGTTCAACTGGGTTCCAGCAAAGCTCCACATCTTCATTCTACAACAGAATTGCCCAGAAGCATTAAAAATAAATAAATAAACAAAGCAGATCCAAGAGCCCACTGTTTTGAATCTTGAATCAATTAGTCTCAAACAGAACCAGGTAAAGAATCATTTTCATCATCTCCTCAAGTGCTTCCTAAGGACAGCCAGCTCTGAAAAGGACAGCCAGCTCTGAAAAGGACAGCCAGTTCTGAAAAGGACCAGCAAGAACCTTGGGTCTCAGACCTCAACTTTGTGGGACCCACCTAGAAAGCTTTGCCAAAACACAGACATCAGGGGAGCTCTCCCAGACCTTCTGACCTTTGGTCAGCCCCAAGAATTTCCTTTCCAACAAGTTCCCAGGTGATGCTAGTGTTGCGGTGCATGGCTTTGCTTTGACCCTGGGATGAAACACAGGCATGCTTTGACGGCTCGCGGAGTCTGCCATGCCAGCCTTGGAATGCTTCTGCCAGTATCAAGATGTCGGGACAAGGCCTGTTCACAGCTGTGTCAGGAAATCCAACTGCATCAGAGAGACACGGAGAAGATGAAAAGGAAGAAACGGAAGATTGAGAATATGATCACAAGGGAAGGCTTGTGGTAGTCGACAGCTTAGATACAGGGCAGAGCAGCCTGAAGCAGGGCAGCCACCCAAATAAGAGGTGGGTAAGGGCAAGGAAGAGGAAGTGACCAAGGAGCGCTGGGTGGTAGTCAAGGGGAGCGGAGTGCCAACAGAGTACCCAAAGCCAAACTCTGGAGACACAGAGTCTATGGAGCACAGGGAAAGCAGAGAGAACAGTTGCCTTGATGTCAAGGTCTGAGAAAGGAGCACTGAGGCCACCGTGGGCCCAAGAGAGGTGACACTGTAACCTGACATTTGAGTCAGAGGTGGCCTAGGACTGTTGAAACCAGAGTTCAGTCTGGGGACTCAAGATACCGCTACAAGGAAAGGTCCAGCATAGTGGTGAGATCAATCGGGGAGGTCCAAGGACAGACTCTGAAGTCATCCAGACTTGACACCTGGGAGGAAACGGATAGCACAAAAACCCAGAGGCAACGGAAGAGGAAGGCAGCCAATTACGGTATGGAAAGGCAGCAAGGCAGCCAACGGTATGGAATGCTTCAAGGCATTGCAAGGGTAAATGGGATACATTAAGATCAACCGTTAGCCGAGTGTGGTGGTACACACCTACAATCCCAGGGCTAGGGAGACAGAAGCAGGAATACTGTCTCAAGGCCAACCCTGGCTACGGAGGGAAACTCTGTCTCAAAATAAACAAGCAAACAATATCATGAGAGTGACCTCAGGGAGACTGGCCCCACACCTGTGGTAAATAAGGGGGCAGCTTTCCCCTTGCAATGAGGGTGTGACCAAGGACCCTGGATTCAACAGTCACCCCTCAGCCAACAGCAATGTCGGTGCAAACCCTGCTGTTCTCACATCACCTGCCCTGTGTTCACAGGGGCTGGCAGGTCTTGAGAGCAGGGCCAAGCCTGGCAATCACAACCTGTGCTGTCACCAAACTCAGGCACAGGCAGCTGCCCTTCTCACAGTCAGCACTGAAAGGTGTACAGTTCCTACAAACTTCCAGAGTGAGGAGATAACAGCAAGGAAGAGGCAGTGTGTGGCTGAGCACTTGCCAGTGACCCCAGGTCTCTTGTGTGTGGCACTGTAACTGGAGATGAGGTCACACATCAAGAGAGCACTGGAGGACTGTGTTCTCAAACCCTGATACCCAACCTCTCATGCAAGAGCTGCTAGACAATGAGCCGTGAGCACAGGGCAAGGGAACAGGCTTTAATGATGATCCGGGTACCACATAAACAACATCAGAAGCCTATGAACCACTGTGGGCCATGAAGATGAAACTGTAAGGACAGCCATAGAATACCACATGCTATCCACCCTGGAGCCCAAGAAAAGCCCGCCCGCTCTCTGAATGAGGCCAGGACCTTGCTGACAGACACAGAGAGAGAGATGCCGCTCATCTGGTGCTCTGTTCTCCTTATGTGCACCTTGCTGGGCTCTATAACAGCCCATGCTGCAAGCAGCTTCACTACTCGGAAAGAAATAAAGAGAAGAGAACAGGAGCAAAGATGCTCCAGTCCCTTTTGCAGCAGAGGCCCAGGTCCAAGCTCTGGAGCTCCTGCAGGGGTCGGCTGACTTTACCACTGCTGCCTGAGCACAGCACACTTCCACCTCCAGGCATCCTCAGAAAAGGCATAGAATTGAGCCTTCAGAAGCCATTTCTCAGAATCACATCAATACGTGAGATTTTTAAGGAGGGGTCCAATGTTGGAGATGAAACTCCTTCCTACATATCACATAGATCCCCCAGTGAAGAGGGATGCTGGGGTCCTGCCATCTGCATATGGGCACAAGAAGGAGAAGCAGCCAGGATCGCCACCAGTTGCCCTGACTTCTTAATGCACAAAGACAGAAGTGACCCAGGAAAGGGAAGGTGGTGACTGAAGCCCCTGCGCCTCTACACAACTGGTTCCAGCCAGGGCTGGGTGTGTCCTGCACGCAGGCAAGGTATTCTTATATAAACCCTGCCTCAAAGAGCTCTGGGAGGTGGAGGTGGAGGGGGATCTAGATGACTTCTGAGAACTGCTGTACGTTCTTAGGGGGCTGTTTACAGTCCATCCAGCTGCCACAAGTCCCAGAGAGTCTCTGGGCTGGTGGAGGAAAGAAGAGTCAAAACCAGAGAAGAGTCTCCTCCCCTTGCATCTGTGGCATCCTCCTTTTCTGTGACAAAAGCATTCTCTCACACTCCTCCCAGGCAGTTTGGAGTGAGGCTTCTCTCTCATCTGAAGCTGGCTGTTTGAATAGGAATGGCCAATTTCCCATGCTTTATTCAGAGATTGATGTAGAGATGAGCATGTGACCAATCCCAGGCTGCTGGGCATCAGCTTTGGATGTATACAGGATTGTAGGAAAGCATCCTCCCACTAGACTGGGGACCATGGAGAGAGCCCAGGGCTGCAAATGTCTCTTGACACAACATCTATCCAAGAAAAAAAGCAGAGGACAGCTAGAGATACACATCCCTGACTGTGGAATAAATCATCTACATATGATTAACACTAACTCTACCCCTAACTTGGTGGTTCTGTGAGCTAATACTTTCCCCTGGGATAAACTAGGTTGGTAGCATTTGGCACACTCTGACCTTTCCTGCAGAAAGGGCTCAGAACCTTAAGCACTTTCCAGTTCAAAGTAAGGCACCCCTGGGTCCTTGTAGTAAAATGGCTTATGTGTATGCCTGGTACTGTCTCTCCTCTGCTGCATGGCAGCTGCTTGGGAAATTATGGGCACCATCCTTGTCATCTGGGTCCTCACAGTCCTACAGGGAAATAGGCAACAGGCTGGAAAAAAGGAAAGAGAGGAGGTCATGTAATAGGGGAGCTAACAAAGGCATGGTGTCAGGAGAGCATGAAAAGGGGGAGGAATCCTCTTCTGGCTGAGTACAGAGAGTACCTGCTATATCAAACTGATACAGGTGTCATTTGACTGGTCTGTACCCATAAAGGATTTAAAGCCCATAGGCAGGCAAGGTGGGAGGAGCGTGAGAGGAGACTAGCACTATTGGGCCCTCATTATGCACTGTATTAGTTACTTTTCTCATTGATGAGACCCGGCAGGAACAACTTCAAGGGCGAAGGCGTCATTTCTGCTCACGGTTTCAGCTCATCGTGGTAGAGTTCATGGTGGCAGGAGGCAGTTCCTTAACGCCTTGGCAGATCAGGAAGCAGAGAACTGGATGAAATGGAAGGCTCAGCTATAACCATCAACCCCCAGTAGCCTATGTAACCCAGAAAGAGAAGCCATGGCCCCAAGTTTCCATAGCCACCCAAATCAGGACCCATAGCTGGAGATCAAGTGTGAGGCACATGAGCCGGTGAGTCATCTCACTTTTAATCCATACTGCACATCAGGCACTATGCGCTAAATTTTCTCGTTTGGCTTTCACAATAACACAACAGTAATTACGAGTGTTGCTGCTTTACCGTTCTCAGCCCTGATGTCTTATATAGAGTGTATATACATTCCAGAGAGAAGGTCTAACTTCAGAAATCTCTTGATTGGGGGACTTAAACCTTGATGTAGGAAACCCATTTTTTTCCTACTGTTCATCTCTGCCTCTCATAGTGACTTCGGAGCCTTCAGTCTGCTGGTCGATGAGTGGCTCCTACAGCTACAGGTTGACTCCATTCTTTGTCCCTGAACGGCCTAGCAAGAAGCATAGCTCTAGCCCAGTAGTCCCCACAAGCATATGATTGTGCTGTACTGTCTCTGATTGAAGCATAACGCACATCCCCAAACCCTGGCCAAGGAGAGTGATGTTGGAGTATCCAGGAGTCAAAAGCATGCTGACTCAGCTCCCATGATCGTGGATGGAATGCATGAACAGTGGGGAGATGGTACTTGGTCGACATACAGTGAAGCCCAGGACAGGAGTTCATCTCATTCTTTTAACACACTTGATGCCTCCAGAGATAATGATTGGCCCTGAAAATCATTGGAATCTTCTAGTTTTAAGTATTAAAGGTAAGTTCCACTGGGTTGAGGCTCTCTGCTAACCTTGGTAAAGACTGTGAACATAGCTGTGGTGAGACATGGTACTATAATGATGACTTTACGGAATTCCTGTCTAAAGTCTCCGTTCAGCACCCTTTGTCCCTTGATTGTAAAACTGTCCCATGGAGCCTAAGGTAGTGACTCTCAGCCTGGTGGCTTTATCATCCCACACACTCGACCCTAGCTTCCTGGGGTCCAGTCGGGAGGCATCTCAAGGACTCCTGGCCTACAATTTGATAAAATTGTCAGGCACATTGAGGCACATGTGCGATCTGATAAAACTGCAAATGACTCATTGGCGCTTAGCATTCCAGACAAATGATACAAAGCAAAGCGAGCTGATGGGAGTTTGGTAGGTTATAAGTGAAACCACAAATTTGTTGAAGCAAGCACAAATAAGCTGAGGTAGGAGCTGCCTGCCTCTGGCTTCCCTTTCCTTGGGAGGGATACAAAAGCCTTCAGGCTCCCGACCCCCAATCATTTAGTCTGAAAACAAAGTTAAATTTGCTGAAGGCATTCAGTCTATACTGGAACTCCAAACATTCCAAGTCCTGCCTTCTTGCCCCAGGAAGCTGTTCCCAAGACAAAACTGCTATTCAAGGAACTGTCACCCACAGTAATGGGATTTGCCATGCATGTAGCCTTTGTGTTACATTTTAGAAAATACTTTTTCCTCAATAATTTTACTTATTTAAAACAACCTCACGGGGTGGTGATGATAGGGAAAAATTATTCCCTCAATATGTCTCCTCAGAATTTAAGGCCAGGAAATAATTTTTCTCTCCCCGTAATCAGGCATACATCCCTTCATTACACAGTGAAAATCAGGGCTCCTGGGTATTTCTGTTTATGTTTTCGTTGTATTTCTAATATCCCAGGCTAATTTAGTACTTTGTTTTCCTAGCCAAATTATGCTAGAGCTTGAGTGTGATCATTGCCCCTCCCCCATCTTGTATAATGTCTGACATTTTGTTACAATTGGCTTATTTCATAGGCACCCTTTGTTGTATCCTGTGGGATCCTTCTTTGGAAATAAATAATAGAAACATGATAAATAAGGAGAGTTATGAGATGTATTATTTTTCCTTCATTTGCCAGCCAGCCGGAGAGAAACAAGCTTAAGTGGCTTGCAGACCCTCCCCACTGTTCTGGATAATTGTTCACCGGGTATGGTCTCTCAGTCCTGTACAGCCCTATGCAGAGTCCGCCTTCCTGCCTTCCAGACAACCTCTCCTTTTTTTTTTTTTTTTTTTTAATTTTCTTCTCCTTTCCAAGTTATGAGGTAAACTTTGCTCCCGAAGAAAACCCTGACCAAACACCTCATTTCCCTGTGCGTCCTGGAAGAGCCTCAGATCAAACAGAACAATTAACTCAGCAAACAACGCCATTAGCTGGGCTCCCTCTGTACCCACCAGCCCGAATCCGAGCAAACACCTCGCGGAGCATATGGAAGCACGGAATTGCAGGCAAGATTTTATGGGCCTCTCAGCGGGCCTGCTCAGGCTCCTTGGGAACCAGACAATTTAGCATATGTCACAGTTCCCAGCTGCCTTGGGGCCTTGGCTGGGGACCACAGACATGTACTCAAGTGACACCATTTGTAGTCAGGTGGGATGGGCTTTGCTTCTGCAGCACTGCCAAACAGAAGGGACTGGGGGCAGGACACAGGCTCCTCCCCGCTGCCCACAAGGACCTCAAGGAAGAACACAGAGAAACAAATCCACAAGGGAAGCTCCCCTGTCATCCAAAGCCCGCAGCACATCACTCTCCTTCAGTTCGGCCCAGAAACTTCTTGTGCTTAGAAATTGAGACTCATCAGAAAATCTCAATGTACCATGAGAACAGTGGTTTTTACTGAAATCACAGACTAAAATGACCTATTAAGGTATCCTGTCCACCCCCCATCAGCACAGGATTGGTCCCCAAAGAACTTCCATAGTTCATTTTTAAATAACTCCAACAATGTGCTTTCCATGCCCGAACTCACCAGGAGAACTGTTCTAATAGGTCTCATTCTTCAGAAGTGCACCCAAGATCCATCCCAATTTCTCCATTTCATAAGCTGCTCCTTGTACCATTCGAAATGACTCCACCAGCTCCTGCTGTGCGCTCTCTCTGTAAGGCACGTGGCTGTGGCAGCCTTGTCTCATCATGTAGTTTGTGAGCCTGTCTTAGTTTAGAGAGGTGCTGGCACATAGGGCTGAAACTTGCTAAGTCCTAGATGGATAAAATACATACCTCCCTTTGCTCACTGACGAAAGCAATCAGAAGACAATGGCTGAACTGCGACAGGCAGAATGTAAAACAAACAGTGACAGGCAGGGTGGCATGAAGGGCAAAGTGTGGACATTGTAGTTTAGGCAGCCTGGGTTCAAATCTTAGGTCTGCCGCTCACAAGGAATGTGTCCTTATGATATGACCGGTCTGAACTTCCATTCTTTACAGATCAAATGGGCAAAGCATTGCCTCCAGTAGAACATGTTGGAAGGATAAGAGATTAAAGAGCTCAAGGAAGGTAAGATTTAAATGATAGTGTTCTAATTTAGAAAGATCATGCCACATTGATGTTTATTTAAGCACTTATCGCAATAGCTAAGTTATGGGACCAACCTTGATGTCCAAGAACAGATGAGTAGATAAGAATATGAGTGAGTGAGTGTGTGTGTGTGTGTGTGTGTGTGTCTATATATTCAGCCATAAAGAAGAGTGAATGATCAGTAAAATTGCAACTAGAAATAATCATATTAAGTAAATTAAACCAATCTCATGAAAAACAAATATTATATGCTTTCTCTCATTTATGGTTTCTAGAGTTTACATGCATACATAAAATCATATACACACACATTAATATAATATATGCTGTGGAATAATCCTCTTGTACACTATAAAGATTTGTCACCCAAATTGGTTTAATAAAACACTGATTGACCAGTAGCCAGACAGGAAGTATAGTCGGGGTGACCAAACTATGAACACCAGGAAGAGGAAAGGTGGAGTCAGGAGTCACCAGGCAGACGCAGAGGAAGCAAGATGAGAATACCATACTGAGAAAAAGGTACCAAGCCACATGGCTAAGCATAGACAAGAATTATGTGTTAATTTAAGGGTAGGAGCTGGTTAGTAATAAGCCTGAGCTACTGGCTGAGCATTTATAAGTAATATTAAGCCTCCAAGTCAATTATTTGCAAAGTGGCTGCTGGGTATTTGGGAGTTGCTGGTGGGATAGAAACTTCTGTTTACAAATATATGTATATATATGACATGAATGTAGAGGCAAATCTGCCTTACAGGAACAAAGGAGACTAGCAGGAGAGTAAAAAAGGAGAGGCAGGAGGATAGTGAGTAATATGCTCAACATACAATGTATAAGTATGAAATTTCATACAATTCATTCATGTGCAATGAATATACATAATGAAAACATTATTTAAATGACATGGATCTTAGCAAAAAGATATTTGAAGAGCAAGAATGTCAAGTAAATCACCCAGGTCTAGACTAGAAAGCCATGAACTAGAAAAAAAAAAGCCTCATTTAATTTTCTATCATGCATCAGGGGTATACCTTTGGAGTGCTAAAGAAGATCAGTCAGAAGGATGAGCTGTTCTCACATCAGCTCAATGGTTAAACAGAATTGCAATGAAATGGGAAGGCAGAGTCAGCCAAGTGATGAGGGAATGGATTGAGGAAAGCTTCGGGCTGTGAACTGAGCCCAGGGAGACATCTGGGGTTGTCAGGAGAGAGCTGGCAACCATCCTTCCAAGCCAGAGGTCAACCAGAGACTCCCATCCCCACTTCTAGGGACATCTATGACAATGTGACATTACTTATTCTGTATAAAAGGATCAAAACCACACTAGATTGTTGCTTGATCAACCAGCCCTACTTCCCCTTACATTAGTTAAGACTGAATTGCAAGCTATGGAAATTCACCTCTAAACCAGCATAAGAGAAAAGGTGACTTAATTAGAATGGGGCTGGAAATTTCCAGAATGGGCAAGCTTTAGAGAGTCTGGAGATGAGAATGGTGTTTGGAATACTAAGGCTACAGAGAGAGGTATCTTAGGTCTTAGCCACCACTCAGATCTGGAAAGGAATCACATGAGTGAGAAATAAGAAGGACAGAGAGGATGCCAGAGGCAGCAAAGCAAGGTGACAGCCACTGATGTGCCCACAGAATCCCCACCAGGCCAGAAATGGAGGCACCAACTACTGCTGCAGTAGAAGTGGGACAGAGCAGAGAGATGAACTGAGGAGACTTAAAACAGGGAACTGTTGAGATCCCTACACCCCCATCTTCCCCACAGCAGAAAGCAGGAAGTCTGCTCTGTAGCATGAAACTTAAAAGTTCTTATTAATAAAATCAAATCTGAGGCCAGTTATTGGGGTGAACACTGGAAGATCAGAGAGACAAAACAAACCACAGCTATCTCACCTTGCCAATTCCTCAGCTGGTCCTGTTTCCTCAGCTTGGAAGCCTCTGAGTCCTCATCCAGAATGAATCTCAGCTGAACTGTGTTGCTCCAAAGCCTGAAAGCTTAACCAGTCAAATGCTTAACCAGGCCAAAATGCTTCTAGTTTCTGGTCCTCACGCCTTATATACCTTTCTGCTTTCTACCATCATTCCCTAGGATTAAAGGTTTGCTTCCTGGGATGAAAGGCATGTGTCACCATGCCTGGCCATTTCCAATGTGTCCTTGAACTCACAGAGATCCCAGATGGATTTCTGCCTCTGGAATGCTAGGATTAAAGGCGTGTGCTATCACTGCCTAACTAGTGGCTTTTCTGTTCTCTGACCCCAGATAAGTTTATTAAGGTACACAATATTTTGGGGAACACAATATCACCACACTGCTCTCTACAAGATCTCCCCAAAGAACATCTGGATTGAGGGCCCACAGGAGAGGGGAGGGCAGCTGCAGGGAACAGAGGACTCAGGGACCACATACTTAGTCATGAGCCTCTTCTCAGGCAGAGCTACCAGAAGGCAGAAGCCTGGCTGAGGAAACTGAGTACAAGGTTGACATTCATCTCACTGGTTGGCACAACAAGTAAAACAAACATGTAGACACTGAGAACTAAGTCCCCAGTAAAGGAGACCCCCCTACTGCAGTCAAGTCTACTCTGCACACAGAGCCACAGACACAACTTCTCACTGGTATCCGATTGAGAGAGAGAGAGAGAGAGGGAGTGTGTATGTGTGTGGTCACTTTTCAGATCTTGTTTGGGCACCCATATAGTTGAGATTCCCATGGATGCCTCTTCTCTGTCGTACATAGAAGATACCATCTCAGTGCAGACATCCTGGTCCTCTGGCTCTTAGAATCTTCCTGTCCCCTCTTCCATGATCTTTTCTCAGCCTAAGGCATAGGGATTGTGTTGTAGATGTATCAAGAGGGTCTGGGACCCCAAGAAATCCCCTATTCTTAAATACCAGTAGACAAAAGCAATCAGACATCTGAGAAGCCTTCCATTGTCCCAAAGATATAACCTGAGTCAAATAGGAAGGATGAAAAGGATATTGAATAAAGAGACTGAATGAAAAGAAAATGATAATGAATCTATGAAATAAGAAAGAGGCCCTAGTAAGAAACACCCACAGAAGGACAATAACAAAAGTGTTTGGCAATTCTAAACATAATCATATAAATGGAAAATCTGGAGTAATGTTTAGGATATAAATTAATGATATCATTAAGGGTAGAAAAATAAAAATAGCTATAAAGGAAAAAGAAAACATTCTAAAAGCTTCCATAAATGGAAAAAATATTTAAATGGTTATGAATTTTTCAAAGCTAAAAGATAACAGGCCAAAATCCACAGATGCCTTAAGGAAAATGGCATCCAACTTATAGTTTTCCTCACTGATCCCACTTTTTCTCAGTGCATCTGAAAAGGTTTTGTTCAGTGGACTCATTAGATGTCAGAACACCTTAATGTGAGGTCTCAGAGAGCATCGAGAATGCAAATAGACAGACAGACAGACAGACAGAAAGACAGACAGACAGAAAATAGATAGATAGATAGATAGATAGATAGATAGATAGATAGATAGATAGATAGATAGATAGACAGACAGACAGATAGATAAGCAGATAAAGTGGCCAGGGCTGAGCACACCTATGGCTCTAGAATCAGGGAGGCTAAGACAGGAGAACACTAACTGGATTCTGTGGGTTATTTTTTTTAAAGGGCATGAAGCTGGTGTGTTGGGGGAGCCAAGAGGAATAGAAAGGAGGGTGTGGTGGGGTGGATATATCAAGATATACTGGACACATCTATGAAATTTTCAAACAATAATTTTTTAAAAGACAAAATTAATAAATACCAAATTCTTAATTAGCTGGCTGTGTTTTACTATTTTCTGTGTTTCTGGAGTTATCTTTTGCATGCATTTTATTTGTGTCTCCATTAAACAACCTCATGTTGGATGCTGCAAGTCACCCTGTTGAGAGATTTACCACACAACAACCAACCAGTCCCACAAATCAGGACATTTGTTCTCAGATAAACCGGTTTTAAACATTTGCCAGCAAACTATTGGCTGGAGATCAGGAATATCAGATTTTGAAGTGTCTAAATTTCCAAAAACTCATTAAAAAATATGACTTGTCAGCTTCCTTGGAAAATTCTTTCATCTTCTTAAGCATGAATCTAGTAACCAACTGACTTCAGAATGAATGAGCTGGAGGGAAGCAAAAGCTTGCCTTCTACCCTATAATGTTCTGTGAACTAAAGGAACAAAAATTAGTAAAAGAAAAGCATACAAAATTGTTTAATGTTAACACTTTATTTTGTGGGGACTTCAAAGAGAAGAAATAGAAAACTTAAAAAAATAGACTTGGAGGCATAAATACCATTTTAACAAAGGATGCTAAATTATAAAGAACTAACTAGAAAATAGAAAGGGATTTGGGTTTTTAGGGACAGTGGATTGTGGGAAGGAAAATCTATGGGGAAACTAATGGCAGAGAGGTGTCATTTGATAAGGTTTGTTTTATCCCGACTTAGTGCCAGCCCTCCGTCCCAAGTGACAGGAGTCACCTGCCTCGTGCTAGTACAAAAGAGGAAGGCAGGCACATTTATGCCACTTCCACAAAGGGAAATGTATACTCTGCTTGTGGGCAATTAGGGAGATGGCAGAGTGGCCCCTTAATGTCTGTCATTTCTCAGTTGTCTCCACCTCAAAACAAGGCTTGTGCCAAAAATGTCTGGGGGTAAATAACCTTGTCCCATTCAGAAGGTGGTCCATGAACCAACAGAAGTGAGATCACATGGGAGTTAGTTAGACAAGAAAAGTACCCAAGCCCTGTCAGAGATCTGCTCACTGGGAATCTGCATTTTAACATGGTAAACCACGAGGCACAGCACTGTAGTTCTCTGTCTGGCCCAAACGGCTGCTGGTTAGTCCGAATGCTTTGCCTTCCCCCACCAATGAGGGGTGGAGGGATGATTACAAGTAATCAGCCTTGTTAGGAAGGCCATCACCCAGTGGCTTAGTGAGCATGGGGAGAAATTGTTTGGGAGATGACTTTCTTCCCCCAAACTTTACCAGACTACACCTTGTGGAGGACAGGGTTTTACTTGGAAAGACAGGAAAGTGAAAGTGGAGACATCTCAGTCCTGCTAGGATCACCACAGGAAGGATCCCAACTCAGCTTTGATGTCCACTCTCCATTTAGCAAGCAGACCAGCTCTTAAAAGTATACAGGTCAAGTCATGGTGTCCCCTCCCTCCCCAGTATCTGCACTAGCTCTCTACTCCTGGGTCTTCCTTGGCTGGCACTTCCTTCAACAGGCAACAGTCACTCCAAGTGTCCTCATGTTGAACGCTGCAAGTCACCCTGTCCCATCATCTTCAGATGAGACAGTACCGCCTGCTCACCCTCTGCGGCCATTCTGTCACTCTGCCTATGTTATCTTCTTCACTGAGCCGTCACCATTTAAATTCACCTGACCTACTCCTCTGCTTGGCTGTTTGCTGCTGCACCCAAAGCATGTGCGCATACATGTACACACATGCGCATGCGCACACACATGTACACACATGTGCATGCGCGCACACACATTCACAAATGCATTCTAGAGCCATGTATATATATATATGTATATATATATATATATATATATATATACACACACACACACATTCACAAATGCAACCTAGCTCTCTCTCTAAATATAATAATATTTATTATTATAAATAATAATCCTGACTGTGAACTTCATAAACACAGGTGTCTTGGCAGCACAGGATTAAGTGGGCACTTGGGCACAGAGTATGTGCTCAGTAGCCCCTGGGAAGTTACATGTGTGAGTGACTGACTACATGCAAAGTGCTCTACCAGCCTTGCCATCCCCATGCCTGCATTCTGAAAAGGAAAATAAACCATTTCTCTTCCTTGGCCTATGGCTCCCAGAATTGCCCTGCTACTTGTTCTATGGACACTGAAGGTGAAGAGCTTAGAGAGACTTCAGTGAAGCTAGCTAGTTAAAATGTGTGCAACCCTCATCAATGGCAGCTCCTAGAGTGCATCTGTCTTGAGAGGCTGCCATGCCACAAGAGAGCCACAGAGTAGATCAGCCACATTGATGTTCTTACTTTATAGGTCCTGGCAAGAAGGGGGAGTACTAGAGAGAAGGATCTGTGCTCAAGAGTGGTTGCCTCTGCATTCATTCAAAAGCTGTACAGTTACATGCACATACACTCACCAAGATCAGACAGACAGAAAGATTGATGGATCTTTTTTTTTAAAGGGGGGCCTTGGAGAATACAGTTAGGCTGTGCCAGTCATGTCTAACAGGCTAACCATGACTCACAGGCTGCTGAGGATAAGCCAATGACTTCAAAAGGAGCTACAAGAGGGAATTCTACACCTACCATCACCCCAAAACCACTAGCTCAGAGCTGTAGAGAAAAGGCTGATGGAGATGAACATAGGGTTTTAGGTCCATCTTATTGATGTCCTCTTCCACTTAATGAAAGAAGACATATTCAGAGTCAGGAGGTCCTGCCTGGAGGCAGTGTCAACCTCATACCACACTTTCCTCGAGTGGACCCTGTGCTCCTGCCTCTTCCCAGCATGGAAGCTGTGGCCTCCAGCTCCCTCCCGACCCTCCTCCTTCTCTTCCTTGTCCTCTCTGTCTCTCCTCCTCCTCCCTGATCTTCGTTCCCTTTAAACACAAGCAGAAACATTATTTATGAACAGCCCTAATTTCTAATGCATCCATAATGCCTGGGAAGACACTGACAATTTATTTAATGAGCACAGACATGATGATTCACAAACGATGGTTCTAGTCAAAATGAGCTTCATTAATTTGCTGTGAGCCCTCTGCTGTGATTCAGAGCCTTGGGAGGACTTAAGACCCACAAATCTCTTCAACAGCCCTGATGCTCTTGTCTGAGCCCAGCTCAGGTGTGGGCCTAGCACCCTCCCTTTGCTCACAGCCTGCTTACCTAATGCACCATACTGCCTCTGGGCTACCCAACTCTGCTCTGAAGGAACCTCCCAACCCGACATGAACACCACCTACCTGGGTACACTATCATGGCTTTTGGGACACCTGACCTACAATACCCACCCCATACACCAGTGTCCTGGGTGGGGTTTGTGCTAATCACCAGGATACCACTGATTCAAGCCCAGCAGTGAGGAGTTAGCATCAGGTCTGTCTATCAACATCACCACCACCACCACCACCATCATCATCACCATCATCATCATCATCATCATTATCAACTGCCAGGTACAAAGCCTCCATTTATGAATCTGCCTATGTGCCTGAGCCTCTGCCTGGAGTCAGAAGGGACGGAAAACTCAGCCTATGTTTGAGGGCCTTTCCCTGTCCTCCTCCAGTACATTCAATGACCTCCTATTTCTTAATCATCTAAACAAACAGTTGTGTGCTGCCCACACAAATTTTTAATTTAGTTATTATACAACTTCTACAAGACTTGGGTTAAAGACATAAAACGCCCACAAAGTTTGTGTTCATGCAGCAAACTGCAAACTCCCACTGTCACCATTTGCATTAGTATTCCTCTCCATATCTTGACAAATATGCTTAGATCATTACTTTGGGTTTTGTTTGTTTCTATCACAGGCATTAACTCCTGCTTCCCCCCTGTGCAATGTGAAATTTTAGTTCCCTCACTTCCTTCTTTTGAGCACACATTCCTATCTGGGAAGTCACCACTAAGGGTCACATGCATGTTTTATAAAAGAGATATTGAGGAGTAGCCACGCCTATTTGTTTGTGCAATGACTATGACTGCAGGGAAGGGGTCTCAACAGGGGCCATGTGGCCTCCAAGCCTGAAACAGTTATCTGGCTCTTTACAAAGTAGTTGCAAACCTCTGTCAACCATTTCATCCACCAATACGGTGGCACTGACTTGGCATTGTAGATCAGTGCTCAGCATTCTCATCCCCACGGCTAACTGTTGTCTTAGCTGAGCCCCAAAGTGTACTTACTGTGAGGACATTTCTTTCCTCTTCATTTTGTTTACCTCTGCATTTATAATTTCCTAGTCAGTTCATGTACTTGCTCTTAATGCTTCATAATAAATTCAGCAAACTCTTCCCCAGGCATGTGAATGTGCTTGAAGTCATTAAGGTACCATAGACTGTTTACCCTCTAGATTTGAAACTGAGATCTGTCTTCACTATGCCACCTTCTCCATCCTCATGATGTTGTGATCCTTCTGACTCCATGCTATTCTAACCCCCAACTTGCAGTACCCTATTTACTATATTTTTTTAAAGAAGCATATACTCCATTATTGACCAAAGGCAAAAAATACAAAAAGTCCACTCTCTGAGATTTATGAATGTCTGAAAATATTTATTCTATGTTCACAATACTTTCCTGTTATACTGGATATCTTAGTCAGACCAACTACTAGAACATAATACTAGAAACAAGTTTGTTTTAATGACAAATAAATCTTTCTCACCATGTGTCGGCTTGGAGTCCTAGCTGAGGGTGCCAGTGTGGCCAGTTTCTGGCTGCAGTTCTTTCCTGGTTTATATGTGGCTGCCTTTTACTGGTGCCCAGAGAGGCGGGAGAAGGGGGTGGGGAGAACAGAAGCAATGTATTTACAACTTAGCTTTATTATGTTTTCTCAGCTGTTTTTTGTTCCTGTGGTCTTGCCAACAACTTTGGTGTTGTCTTATCCCTTCCCCTGTCCACATCCATCTCCATCCTGGATCTCTTGGTATCCTTTTGGTGATATTTCAGGATAAAAAGCCAGCACATATGCTCAATCGGCCATCTTTCAAAAAAGTAGTCAGTCCAAAAAATTATAAATTTCAGGCCAGGTGGTGGTGGCACATACCTTTAATCCCAGCACTTGGGAGGCAGAACCAGGTGGATCTCTATGAGTTTGAGGCCAAGCCTGGTCTACAGAGTGAGATCCAGGATGAGAAACCCTGTTTCAAAAAAAAACCCAAAAATAAAAAAAAATTATAAATTTCAGTCCTTTCTCTATGCTGTAAGTCTTTTTTCCCAGACTTGGTCCCATATAGTGCTCACAGTCATTTCTCTGAAGGTGCTAGGCTGGCCCCAAGTCAGTACCAGACAAGCCTCATGGAATGGCCACTGCTTAAGACCTCAGGCATCCTCATCCTTTTCAGTCATCCTTTCTCCAGTCCAGCTTCCATTCCTACTGGACTGGTAGTCTTCAGGCAGACCTGTTCCTTTGCAAATTCTGTGGCCTCCATCAGGACCTTCCTGCCTTGCTAACTCCAAGTTTAAGGTTAAGGAATTTCCTGGGATCTCTCCCATGACACTCATGCCTCCCTAAAGTTCTGGGTTAAATGGTTTTCCTTTGTGTCCTCAGAAAACTTGGCATTTCCCATTACCCATTCTGGCATGGCTAATTATAAATTCATGTTCTCTTTCTTCTTTTCCATCACTCAGGTAAGTGTTTGTCTAGAACAAAGTTCACATTAATCCTTGAGGCCTAAACTCAGTTCTTAAAACTGGACACACTTTCTTCACTGGAAGTGAAGAAAGAAAAGCAAACATAAGGAAGGAAGGAAAAAAGGAGGAAGGAGGAGGGCAGCATCTGATTCCCTTTGTGCCTCCATCAGAACCCATTTTCAGTCCACATTGGAATTTTCTTTTTTTTTTTTTTTACTAATTTATGTGGTAGGTATGATTATTGCCATCAAGCATATGCTGCCCATCCTGACAGAAGGATGGTGGTTCACACCTCATTGGCATCAGATTTGGCCATGTGACCAGCCTTGGCCACATGACCAGCCTTACACAGAAACGTGAATGGAAGTGAGGCACATGTGCTGTGTTAAAGCAGAAACTTCACAGGTGCTATGTGTCTCAGCTACATTTCCCTTTCCTGGTTGCTTCAAGACCAACGATGTCCCACATAGAGACTGTTCTTCCTGGATTATGATCCAGCAAGAACAGTGCAGAACAGAGCCACCATTGGTCTCCAGAGAAAGTGACTTCATGAAAATAGAGCAACAAGCCACTGATGAGGTGTTTTGTGACATTGCACCTAAGCTGAGGAATGAGCACACAAGAGCCACAAGATTTCTGAGCCTGTAGTCATCCAATTAGGTTCCTTTTCCAATAAACAGGCCAGCACCCTGGGCCCTTTAAATTCAACTCAGAGTCTGGTGCTGGTGGAACCATTGCCAGTTAGATTAAACATAATTTCATGTTGTTGCTGGACACAAATTTGCTCATTCAGTTGCTTCTCTCCAACTTGTTCTAGTTCCAATGCCTGTAGGAACCAGGTCAGTCCACTCTCATTCCATGGAGAAGAACTTCAATGACTAGAAGTCAGGGTTTAACAGCACACACTACTCTATGGAAGACCTGGGTTCTACTCCCAGCACTCACATCAGGTGGCTCACAAACACCTGTAAGTCCAGCTGCAGGTGATTGACACCCTCTTCTGGTCTCGCTGGGTCCCTGCACTCACATGCACATATCTACACAAAGATACATAAAAATAAAATAAATATTAAACATAAGAAGTTTAGTCAAGTCAGTATTAAATATTTTCAGCTGTCAGAGGACTTCAAAAATAAAAGTGAGGAGTCTGGAGAGGTGGCTGAGTGGTTAAGAGCACTGCTTGCTCTTCCAGAGGACCTGAGTTCAGTTCCCAGCCACCCACATAGTGGCCCACAGCCAACTGTAACTCCAGCTCCAGGAGACTTCTTATAAACTCTGCTAGCACACTGCACATATGTAGTACATAGACATACATGCAGGCAAAACATGCGCACATAAAGTAAATACACATTTTTAAGAAAAATAAGATAAAGTTGAAGTTGGAACATTCTGACCATTTATGGATGAACACAATCTTTCTAGATCAGAATTTCTAGGATTCCATTCATTGAGTAGAAATAGCACTTTTGAAACAGTTCTACAATTTAAAAAATTCACAATCAATGATCAAGCAAAATAAATTTGAATATTTTACCAACATGCTTCTTTTGAAAATGCATGATTTTGCTAAAGTGTCTCAAAAACAATGCCCATCTGCAAGTTATTCCAAACAGTCAAAAGGGATATAACCCTATGGAGTTGCCACTCCATTTCTCAGGAAGCCCATAATGGCTTTAGCTGAAGAAGCTTTCACTGGTTAAAGTACTGTGTTGTTTTTAAGTACCATAAAGAATAACTGTGAGGGAACAGAGACTCCTTGACTAGCTCAGAAAGGTGGATAAAAGATATGGCTCAGTAATGGTGATAAGGAACTGTGAGTGAAGAGCTTTCATTCTGTCATTTATCCTTTCTCTTTAGTTCCAAAATAAATCATGAATGCATCCTTATTATAAAAAAGATTCAACCTCTGTAGTGCTCTACAGAGCACACGTGCCCAATAAAACCTGTAGAGTGAAAATATGCTTATCTCCCCTGTTCAATAATGTTGTCATTAGCCACCTGTGGCTACCGAGGGCACTTGAGATGAAACTGCCCGAGGGACTGATTTTCGTCTTTATATAATTTTAATTAACTGAGATCCAAATACATATAAGTCTGGTGATTACCATATTGAACAACACAGATACAGAATAAGAAGTAAAATCAGAATCATCCCCAAAGCCAGTAAGAAACTATTCATGTGGCTAGTTGTGTTCTTTGGAGCAATTTTGATGTGGTGTGCTATCTGCCATGAGTAAAGAAAATAGTTGTTTATTACATGGGTTCTGTAGTCAGATAGTCGACTCTAAATCCTAAGCCTAGTTTATACTAGGAAGGCCACTGTCTGCTGTGGGATGTTATGTATGTCCTGTGGGAGCCCATTCTCGGGTTCCTCATGGCTTTACCCAGCAGATCCGCATAGAGGATGATTAGGACCACGGGCCTGAGTGCAGGTGTCTGAGATGGTCTGCACTTGGCTATGCTTGGGGATGGTCTGTATGTCAAGTTGCTCTGATTGGTCAATAAATAAAACACTGATTGATTGGCCCGTGGCTAGGCAGGAAGTATAGGCGGGACTAACAGAGAGGAGAAATAAAAGAACAGGAAGGCAGAAGGAGTCACTGCTAGCCGCCACCCTGACAAACAGCATGAAAAGATGCCTGTAAGCCATGAGCCGCGTGTCAGGGTATAGATTTGTGGAAATGGATTAATTTAAGCTATAAGAACAGTTAACAAGAAGCCTGCCATGGCCATACAGTTTGTAAGCAATATAAGTCTCTGTGTTCACTTGGTTGGGTCTGAGCAGCTGTGGGACTGGTGAGTGACAAAGATTTGTCCTGACTGTGGGCAAGGCAGGAAAACTCTAGCTACAACTGTCTGTAAGTTCATTAACTCCTTTGTCTTCTCCCATCTTTAAAATGGAGCTAATAACAATAATTACCTCCTGAGGTTCTTTGAGAGGCAACTTACTCAACATATTTAAAACTCTCAGATGAATCTGGGGAGATGGCTGAGTTGATAAAGTGCCTGTTGTACAGGCATAAGAACCTAGTACCTTATAAATTCTGACCATTTATGGATGAACACATTCTCTCTAGGTCAGAGTTTCCAGGTGTCCATTCATTGAATAGAAATAATACTTTAAAAGCAATTCTATAATTAAAAACATTCACAATCAATGATCTTGAGTTTAGTATAGCAAAATAAATTTGAATAAATTTTGCCAACATGCTTCCAAGAGTATCTTTTGAAAATGCGTGATTTTGCTAAGATGTCTCAAAAACAATGCCCATTTTTAAATGCTTCCAAACCATCAAGAGGGATATGGCCCTATGGAGTTGACACTCCATTTTGGCAGTGCACATCCTAACACCAGTCCTGGGGGAGAAACAGGCAAGTGGATCCCTAAAGCAGATTGGCAAGGCAGCCTAGATGAAGTGATGAGCTCCAGGCTCAGTAAGAGACTCTGTCTCATAAAGCAAGGTAAAGAACAATCAGGGAAGATATCGAACATCATTTGAACCTCCAAACACATGTACATGCAGGCATTGTGACTTTGCACACACACACACACACACACACACACACACACACACACACACACACCAAAAGTAAATAAATAAAGCCCCTATCTTGGCACATAGCTTCCATATAAACATTGGTGATATTAATATTACTATATGCCTATTATTCTATAACTTATTTTGCAATCCTGCCTAGAAAGCTTTCTATGTCAAAACACAGGGGTCTTCCTTATTTTTTAATGTGAAAATTTTAATTATTAAAATAATAAATGCATTTGGTAGGAAAGCAGAATACTGCAAATCTCCAAGATTGTGTTTCAGAAGGAATAGCTAAATTGGATCAACCTTCAACCAAGAGGCTAAAAGAATTATCAAAGTATCACATGGGGACAACAAAGGTCCCCAAGATGAGCCTCGTCCTTAGCATTGATGTTTCCCTGACAAGCTAATGAGAGGTTCAAATGTTGGGGTTATCAGACACAGGTGGTCAACTAACTGTATGCAACCACTAGGAAATTAAAGACAAGATGGAGAACTGGGGGATTAGAAACTATTTATTAAAGTATAAAATGAAAATTCTAATGCTGCAAGTGGAACAAAATAATACAAATAAGTCACTTGTTAGCTAGAGTCACATGTAGAAGGGAAATATCTGAGGAGAAAGAACATTGGGGACTTGAAAGTCAACTGAGAAGAAGACATTCCAGAATGAAAAAGAGAGACAAATAATATAGAAAAAATAGAAGCAAGGTATATATTCATTAAGGTTCTGTCTTTAGAATACCAAGAGGAGGCCAGCTCTGACTGGACCAAGAGGTCAATTCAGCAGGATGTGTGATAGTTAATGGGGTGACCAACAACAAAGACCAGACTTTACACAGCTTCTCTGCCTCCTGAACCTTCCCCATTTTGCCAGCACCTTGTCTCAGGACCTATGGAATCACATCCTCCACACATTAACCCTCTGACTCACCTCCAGTCTCAGAAGTCGGATCGTTCTGGGAGAGCTTGGCAAGAATAAGCAGTCTCTGTAGATCTGAACCAATCTCATAGGAACTCACGAACTTTAGACCAACAGCGTGGAGCCTGCATGGGACTGGGCTAGGCCCTCTGCATATGGGAGACAGTTGTGTAGCTTGGTCTGTTTAAGGGGACCCTGGCAGTGGGATCATGTTTTGGAGCCCACTACCTATGGTGGGACACCTTACACAGCCTTGATGCAGGGGGAGGGGCTTGGTCCTGCCTCAGCTGAATGTACCAGGCTTTGCTGACTCCCCATGGGAGGCCTTACCCTTTTGGAGGAGGGAATGAGGGGTATGTCAGGAAGAGGGAAAGGTTGATGGGGAGAGCAAGAGGAGGGATGAGAGGGGAATCTGTGGCTGGTATGTAAAAATGAATAAAAAAAATTCTTAAAGAAAAACCCAATAGGACTAAGAAAATGTGTGTGTGTGTGTGTGTGTGTGTGTGTGTGTGTGTGTGTGTGTAATTGAGTGATAGGGTTATTTTATTTAAATCTTATTCCCACAAATCTTCATGTTTGTATATACAGATTTATTGTGAAAAATAGTACATGTGATTATGAAGACTAATAAGTGCCATGAAATACCATCTGCAGTCTAAGTGTGCTGGTTAGGTTTTTGTCAGCTTGACACAAATCACGGTCATCTGGGAAGAGGAAACCTTGGTTGAGAAAACACCTCTGTAAGACTGGCCTGTGGGCACGTCTGTGGGGCATTCTTTTGATTGATGATTGAAAACTGATGTGGGAGCCCCCAGCCCACTGTGGGTGTTGCTAGCCTTGCTCCCCCTGAGCAGGTGGCCTGAGTTGTATAAGAAAGCAAACGGAACAAGACATGGGGAGCAAGCCAGCAGGCAGGGTTCCTTCACAGCTCCTGCCTCCCGCTCCTGCCTCCAGATTCCTGCCTAGAGCTTTGGGTCGCGGTGTCCTTAGCACAGCAATAGGAAGGAAACTAGCACACTAAGTAAGCCAACGATGCAATTTAATTTGAGTCAAAAGGGCCGAGAACTAGAGGGTGGCCGGATTCTAAGTTCAAGGCCAGCATAAGGCCAGGACTATGCAAGTCCTGGTTTCAAAGTGTGAAAGTGTGAAAACAAATAGTTGGTTTTTTTTTTCTTCCTGGGCCATCAGTAGTCAGATAATAGATGTCTGACCGCATAGATGATGACAGATCTTCACTTAATCTAGCAATTCAAATGCCAATATCTTCCAGAGACTTCTACACAGGCATGTCTAGCTATCCAAGCATTACTTAATTCTTAATAGCAATGCATAATATTAACCACTACGTTGTAAAACATATTGAAAATTGTGTGAGTCTAATCTATATTTGACTGCAGTCTCAAGAGGAATATGTACTCTTGAAAGATAGTAATATTTGAAGAGATAATGGCTGAGAGCTTCCCAAAACATGAGAGCCATCCATCCATCAATAGGTTCAACAGACCACAAACAGAAGGAAGCAGAAAGAAAAGGAAAGAAAAGAAAAGAAAAAAAGGAAGCATTGTATGCATCATAAAAATACTACAAAGACAAGAAAATCTTCAAAGCAACTGGAAAAAAAAAGGTAGGTAAAAGTTCTCAGGAGCAACAATAAAAATAAAAGTTAATTTCTCAACAGAAACATTGGAAGCTTACCGATTGCTTTAAAAAACTCTGTGTGTGGGGGCGGAGGGAGTAGGGACTATCAATCTAGAATTCCAGTAAAAATAACCTTGGAAAGCAAAATTAAAACGATTTAAAGAGAAAAAGTTGCCATAATTCATCACCAGCCAACTTTCACTTTTTAAAAAGTGAAAGTTTTAGTGGAAAAGTAAAGGCTATTTCTGAAGGAATATACAAAAATAGTAAAGTCTTAAAAATTTTTAAATATATTTAAATTAAAAAACACTATTTGAAGCCGGGCGGTGGTGGCCCAAGCCTTTAATCCCAGCACGGGGGAGGCAGAGTCAGGCAGATTTCTGTGAGTTCCAGGTCAGCCTGGGCTACAGAGTGAGTTCCAGGAAAGGTACCAAAGCTACACAGAGAAACCCTGTCTCAAAAACAAAAACAAAAAATGAACTATTTGTAGGAAATTGAAATTAAAGTCTTTAAAAACTTTTTCATTATTTTGGAGAATGAAGAATACCAATTATTATTAAACTTTTATAAATTAAACCTCTGTACAACTTAGGAAAAACATTTCTTTTTTGTTAATTCACTTGGAATTTATGAAAAATGGACTTTAAGTTCCATCAAATGATTTCTCTAAATATTTTGAATATTATCTTGTATTTGCTCTTTGAATTTTCAATTTTATTTATTATTATTGTGGAGAGGGAGGTGTACAATGTGCGCACGAATGCAGGTGCACACATGCCATGGTTCACATGGGGCAAGACAGGAGACAACTCCCAGGAGACGGTTCTCTTCTTTCACCATGGGTTCTGAGGATTAAACTCTCCTTTGAATTATTAATGTGATAAATTCATCAATGAAATTTCAAACATTAAACCAACCTTGAATTCCAGGAATATAACCATTTATTTTTATTTTTATATGTTTGGTTTTTTGAGACAGGGTTTCTCTGTGTAGCTTTGCTTTTCCTGGAAATTGCTTTGGAGACCAGGCTGGCCTCGAACTCACAGAGATCTGCCTGGCTCTGCCTCCCAAGTGCTGGGATTAAAGGCGTGCGCCACCACCGCCACCACCACCACCACCCAGCGAATATAACCATTTTTACACTATCTATAGCATCTTGATGTATCATATGGACTCAAACTGCCAACAATTTGTGTTGTTGTCCTAAGTTCACAAACTGATTGAGCTACAATTTACTTCACTTTTATTACCTCTGTTAAATTTTGGAACTATGATTGTTTTAGTATTAACAATCAAGTTGTAAGTATTATAGTGTTATGTGGTTTAAAGGACTTTTGATGGTGTTAAGTTTGAGGAAGAGGATGTGGAAAGAGTGTAAGAACCAGAGGCAGGAGATGGGGTCACTAGAACAAGGACTTCTAAATCACATGAGCAAAGCCCATATGAACTTACAGAGACTGAAGCATTAAGCACAGGGCCTGCTCTTGTCTGCACCAGGTCCTCTGCACATACATCATGGCTTTCAGTTCGGAGTTTTTATGGGACTCAGGTTTTTATGTGAACAAGAAGGTCTCTGACTCTTGTGCCTTGTCTTGAGCTCTTTTCCTTCTGTTGGATTTCCTTGCACAACTTCTATGTGATTTTTGTTGTTGTTGTTTTATTATGTTTTGTTTTGTTGTTACCTCTTAGAAGCCTGTTCTTTTCTGATGAGATACAGAAAGGGAGTGGATCTGGATGGAAGGGAAGGTGGAGAGGAACTGGGAGGAGAAGAGGGAGGGGAAACTGTAATCAGGATGTATTGTATGAGAAAAGCATCTATTTTGAATAATAAGGTGAAGGAGAATTTCTAAGTCTTTGGGGCTGGGAACAACCCAATAGATAAAGATTTTACCAGGCATGTGTGAGGACCGGGTTCAGATCCCCAGCACCCACATTAAAATTTGGGCAGACACAGTGGCCCACCTATAATCCCAGTACCCCGGAAGTAAAGATAGCGGGTCACTGGTGCAAGCTAGAGTAGTCAGAAGGATGTGCTCTAACTTCAGCAAGAGAATCTGCCTCAATAAATAAAGTGGTCTATGTTTAGTGTGCTACACACACACACACATAAGCACTTACACTCGTACACACCAGCACATACATGTGCCCATACATATATGAACACAAATACATGTGTATCTACCATACATACATACATACATGCACACATAAAAAATTGTAAAAATTCACCTGCAGCTAAACATGGTGCACATACTTGTAATCTCAAGGCTTACAAGGCAGAAGCGAGAAGATTGTGAGACATGCCCTCCCCTACACACACACACACACACACACACACACACACACACACACACACACACTTTTTTTTAAAAAATTACTTATACAACAGCCCAGATCTATGTGTTTTGCTTGGTGGAAAGACTATTTCTTCTTTTCTTTGAGATACGTTTTCTATACCCATCAGAAAGTTTTCACAGTAGAACTAGGTCATGTATTTATTCTCTTGCTATGTTTTTTCTGCAGTTTGATCCTTTTTTATTTCTAAATATGTTTGGTTTGCATGTGTGTGCAGCTTTTCACTTTTTGGAGCCACTTCCAAGAACCAGGATTTTAGCATGTTGATCTTCTTTAGCATATATGTATATTCTGCTTCTTTAGTTTTGATCTTAATTCTATTATCTCCTCACATTTTTATTTGTTCTTTCTTTTAAATTCTTAACTTTGGCTCTTAGCTCATTAAATTTCAGCCTTTTCTAATATAAAATTTAGTGAACTCTTAATAGAATATTTATATAATTGCTCCTGGAGTACTGTGTGAGCTATCCCATGCGTTTTGATACATAGCATTTTCATCATTATATTCTGAATTTCAGTTTAATTTCTTTCTGTGTTATGCTTTCTGATGTGTTTATTGGTTACTAGTTGCTTTTCTTATAGTTGTGACTACAAGGCAGACAGAAATACTTATAGGAAGAGGGATTTATTTTGATTACATTTCAGAAATGTTATTTCATCTGTTGATGGCTGTGGAAGAACAGAGAAGCTCACATCATAGCAACCAAGAAGCAGAGAAACAGGAGCCGGCTACGCACCTGCTATAATTTTCAAAGACATCCCCACTGGCATTCATCTCCCCATGAGGCTCCACCTCCCAGCATTTCCACATCCTCCTGAAGTAGCACCACCAGTCTGAGACCAAATACTGCCATAAGCCTGTTAGAGACAATTACATATTTCAACCTCAGCATCACCCTTTGACCACTCAAAGCTCATAGCCACTTCATAATGCAAAATACATTTATTTAGTTCATCTTTGAGTTAATGATATGACAGTTCCAACAGTGTTCAGTCCAAATTCAAGTTGCTTTCTGACACTCAAGACTTTTGGGAACCTCAAATTCTATACTTCTAAGACAACCTATCACAGAGTAAACATTGCCTTGCAAAGGGGGCCACTGGAATGCAGAAATAACAGATGAGAACAAAGCAAAACTCATCAGGACAAAAAGCATTAAGTCTTGGATCTCCACATCCAGTATCCAGGCATGTGTTATCACAGTGTGAACACTAAGTATGTAAGGCTGCTCTGCCCTGTACGTAGTCCACAAGCTCTAGTTTTGATGCTGGATACACTCACTTCTTGTAGCTTTCTTTAACAGATACAACACATTTCTGGCATGTCCAACATTCTGAAACCTGGGGCTTTCTTTAATAGTTTGATGGAAGCCTCCACTAATTCCTACAACTCTTTCATTCCTCATGCATGTAAGTCCAATATTATGCACATGGTGCAAAAGTCTGAGAAGCTTGCCCAATATCTGGATCCCCTTGGACCACAGCTTCAGCAAACTCTAGGACCTGTGGGACTGAGACAGGAGCAGCAGTTCCCAAGGTAACCCTGTGCATGCAGGTGCCAGGCATTCTCTTCTGCAAGCGCATCTAATCTTGGCCCTAGGATGGACAGTCTGCCCATTTCCTGAAATATCCTCAAGGCATCTTGCCTATTGTCCTAATGAAAAGTACTGGGCTTCTTTTTAATAATGCTGATCTTTTCAGGAGCCATGCTTTTCATTGCTCCAACTTGGCATGTCTTTCTTTTCTAGCCAAAATGCAAGTTTTTCAAAAACTTCTGCCCAATTCTTACCATTAACCTGGCTCAAAGTAGTCACTAATAACCATAGTTGGGGTCTGAGTACCATTAGTCTATTACTTATAAATTCAGCCTTACTTGGAATTTCAGGACACAGGAAAGTTACAGGCATATTCTGTGCCAGTGTATAACACGAATGGCCTCTAGAATTCTCATTCTTACCTGAAGCCTTCAGAACACAATCTTGACTGTCCACATTCCTTACTGGAATGTCTAATAACATGACCCGTTGAACTCTGCTTTCAGCATCCCAGTTTTTCTCTACCCTACTTTTCTTTTCCAACTGCACTCCCCACGCCCCACATACCCCCAACCCCCTACTCCACCTACACACCTACACACACACACACACACACACACACACACACACACACTTCAAACCAGTTCCAAAGCTTAAGAACCGCACTGTCTAGAATGACAAGAACAAGGACCTTATTTCTCTGATACCAATATTCCAGGTTAATTAACCTCTGTGGCTGTGACCAAAACACCTCACATAAACAACTTAAATGAGAAAGAATCTGTTTAACTCGCAGGTTCAGAGGGCTCATTCAGAATAGCTAGATACCATATGCACTTAGGCAGAGCATCTTAGCAGCAGGTACTTGTGGCAGAGTTTATCTCATTGAAGGCAGGAAGCAATGTATGAGGCACAAAAAGACAAGAGTAAAGGTTACCACACCGCCCTCCACTCCACACCCCACCCCACCCCCCTGCCACCACCTTGGCCCCACCACAGGAATCATCCTCAAGACTATTTCCTCAGGCTAGTCTTCATCTCTCAAGCACTGCCTTCTGGGGACTAAGCTTTTAGAACATGAGTCTGTTGTGGGTATTTTATGTACAGAACATAACAGAAGTGCTATGAATTTTTTTAAATGCCAAGTTATTTTTCATAATTGTATTTAAATTGTGGACATGTAATGTGGGTTACAGGATACAGACCCATGACATTTCAGAGTTATTTTGCAACATAAAAACATGCTCAATATTTATAGATACAGATTTGAAGAAAATGTGCATCCTTTAATTAATTGGCAGAGGTTTGAAAATGCATCTACATGAAACCAAGTCTGTTAGCTGTATAGTTTAAGAACAATTTACAAAATAAATTGTATTTCTGTATGCCAGCAATAAACTGATAAACCTGAAATTTATAAATGATATCAAGCCATTTTCAGAGTTATAATAAAAACCACATACCTGGCAAAATGTGTCAAGACATCTGTGGAGAAAATTATAAAACTTTACTGAAAGACAGTAAATAAGATTAAAGCAAATGAGAAGACCTATCTGTTCAGCTTGGAGACACCCACATGATAGAGCTGTCAATCTTCCCCAGTGTGCATGTGTGTGTGTGTGTGTGTGTGTGTGCGCGCGCGCGTGTGTGTGTGTGCACATGTGTGTGTGCTTATAAAGCTTATGTAAAACTACAAATAAGTAGGCATATCTAAGACATACCCAAGCAGAATTAAATGTCAAAGTCTACCGTAAAATCACAATCACAGCAGTATAGAATTGATGAAGAAAGCCATGAACTAATGAAACAGTATAGAAATCCAGAAATAGACCCAGTGGTGGGTACACACTTCATTACAGAAAGGATGCTGTAAATCAGTGGGGAGAGACAGGTTTTTCAATACAAAGAGCTGGGACAACAGTTGGGCCCTATTAAAAAGAAAAGAAACTAAACACCCAGTTCACACTACATACAAAACCTATTTCTAAGTAAATTAAAAAACCCAACTGTAAAAGCTGAAACTTGAATAGAAAAACAAGGGTAAAAATCTTGATGGCATGTGGGGTCAGAACAGATCCAGAATACCATATAAGAAAACAGAACAGCACGTGCATTTTGAATGTGTATAGGCATATAAACGTACATATTTTATATACTTGAATTTTAAATATTTTTATGTATATGCAGAAACATATGTTTGAATTTTGATAGGATGATATACATTCACATGATGTCATCAAGCAAAGGAAATGAATAAACTGTAGATATATGCTCAGTATTGATGATTCAGAAGCACAATGATGAATGACAAAAGCAACTCAAAATTAGCAAAACTAGAAATGCATTCATTGTAGATACATGGAATTGTGGCTTCCCAAAAGCAAATAGTCAAGGAATAACTAACAGGTATCTCTAAGGGGAGAATGATAGATGATTAGGAGGTATTCATGACTGCTTAACTTTAACTGCATATATATTTTAAGTTATATATGCACATACGTGCTTTTGTAGTATGATAAACTTCATAATAAAAAGTTAGAGATAAGTAACTATTGATTTTTATACATTGATTGCTATAACAAACTACCTTAATGGGGTTTTATTTTTTATTGTTTCTAATAATTTCTTCATCAGTTCTTAGTTTGTAATGCGATAGTATCAACTGTATATAATGATATTTTTTTCTCCTTCCTAATATTGATATTTATTTCTTCTTATTATAATTGCATTGGCTGTAGAGCCTAGATCAATGCTGAAATAACAGTGATATTTTTTCTGGAGTCTTTAATGGAGTGTCTTTTGCAGTCTCTCATACATGAAGAACTTTTCATGTGAGAACTAACTCAAGATGAAGCGGGCTTAGCACGGGGAAAGGACTGTGAGCTGTGTGAACTAGTTTAATTTGTTTATTTGCTCTTTGCCTGTGGATACATATGATGTGAAGAACTTTGACATCATGCTGTAGTCTCCCACAGGGCCAGATGGAAGGGGTTAAAATAGAGCAAGGTTTGCTTTTATTCAGAAATGCAGGTTCTGTCAGTCACAGACAGCCACAAAGGCCAGGCCAAGGAGCCCTCTTTTCTGAGCTGAGCAAAGCTCAGATCAGGTTTACCTTCAATTACAAAATCGTCTAGCTCGCAAACAGGCTGGAGGGAGTTCTCTGTCTTAAACTAGACACTGTGTGCTGGTGACAGATCTGTCCCCACAGGCCATTCTCTGAACAGAACACAGCTGAATCCAGAACAAACGCCTCTCTCAAATGGCCTGTGTTTCATTTAATAGAGTTCAAATTGAGTATCTAAAAACATTGATGCTCTTTTATTTCCAGATGCAGGCACTCCCTGAGCTTCCGTTCTGCCCGCCTCATAGGACTTCCTCACACCAGAGAAACCTGTCACTACTGCAGGAGAGTGACTGTTTTAAAACAGTGCCCATGACAAGAAGTGAGGGCTGGCTAAGAAATGCTAGGGCTTGTGCATGTAATGCACCAGCAAACCTCCAAGTGGAGTGAGTGTGGCTAATTGCTTCCACAACTAATATGAACAACTAATATAATCTTACAATGCAGATTCCCAAGTCTTATCCAACACTGAGGAATGAGAGTCTCAGATGATGCAGAATAGAATCATAGTTTTTAGCTAGCTATTACTCATATCAAACTACTCCCCAAACACAGTGATTTAACAGCATACACATCTGTTATTCTTTTCACCAATCTGTAGGTCAATTGAACAACTCTTTTGTATACAAATGACTAATTCCCACATATGTGGTCATCTGTGGTTTTGGAAGGTGATTATTCTGATCCAGGTTTGGGTCTCTCACTTTGGGGGTGCTTAGTTCACTGGAGGCTAGTCTTTTTTTCCCCCAAGACAGGGTTTCTCTGTGTAACAGCCTTGGCTGTCCTGGAACTCAATTTGTAGATCAGGCTAGCCTTGAACTCACAGAGATCCACCTACTTCTACCTCCAGTGTGATGGGATTAAAAGTGTGTACCACCTCTGCCCAGCAGAGGCTAGTTTTTAATTAATTTGATTGGGTCTACTGGGACCTCCATCTATATGGTGTCCTCTTCCAGAGACTAGACTGGACTCATTCATGATCTTCTATAAAGTAAAAGCAAACAAGACCTTGAAAACTTGGATCAGGGACACTGTCACTTCCACATACCTCATTCTATTTGGACCAAGAACATCATAACTCAGTGTACATTCATGAGAAGAAATAGACTCTATATCTTCAAGGGAAGACCTACAAAGTTCTATTGCAAAGGCCACGGGGGCTGGTAGGAGTTTTGCACATTCTAACAGCGCCTAGACAGCTGAGTCTAGTACTAGCTTAGCTGGCCACTAGAGTGTATCTCTTTGTCTGGCTCTGCCTCCAAGAGAGCTTTGATCCTGCAGCTTCTTTAACCTCTTATTCTTCATCCTATAACCTATGTATCATTCATTATATGAAGTATAATATGTAGTCTGAGAATGACAATAACCATCCTATAATATATGATTCATTATTTGAAGTATAATGTGTAGTATGAAAATGACAATAGCTATCCTATAACCTATGTATCATTATATGAAGTATAATATGTGGTCTGAGAATGACAATAGTAATTAAAATGGAATATAAGAACCTGGGGTAGCTAGTGGCCATATCCTTAAACCAAATTAGGAGTACTTGGTGAACTGCAGCCAAGCTGACACAGCTTGTGTGTTCAATCAATTCCAGTCCTACAGAAAAATACAAATGTGTTTGTTTCTGACATAGTTCACACACGACTCGGTTCATGGTCAACTGTAAAGGGGAATGTGCTTGTCTCTCAAGATTCCAGGAAAATCTTTTCTGTTTACTGAGGCTCACTGGATCACATGACTGTCTCTAAACCAATCACTGTGAGGAAAGAATGTGACACTCCATATTCTAAAGAAGACAGAATGACAAATAAATAAGAACAGAAGTATGTCCGATGTGAGGATTGTTATAGAGAAAACCACAACAGAACTAGCGGGATCTGAATGGTGCATGGCGTTGATAATACTGGAAAGCAAAGATTGAAGGTGAGGCTGGACATGATATGCAGACCTCTGGAGAAGAATGTTCCAGAGAGGGGTGAAAACCAACACAAAGACACTGAGGTAAATTTTTTTTCTTTTTATAAAATAGTTTATTTTAAATTACGTTTATGTGCTTGTGGGTGTGTATGTGGGTACAGATGCCCAAGGAGGTCAGAAGAGGGTGTTGGTCCCCAGGAGCTAGAGGTTGTGAACTGATGAACATGGGTGCTGGAAACTGAGCTCTGGTCCTCTAACAGAGCAGCAAGTCCTCCTCACTTCTCAGCCGTCTCCAGCCTGTCTTTCCCCCCCCCCCAGATGGGATTTTTTTTTTCTTTTTTTTCTTTCTTCCTTTCTTCCTTCCTTCCTTTCTTTCTTTCTTTATTTTTCTATTATCAGCTTGATACAACATAAATTCTTATCTTAATAGTGAAATGTTTCACTGAGGCTTGCTTAGTAATTGAGTAAAACCAAAACTTATTATAAACCACAGTCATCCTAGGGTCCCCCCTGCTATATAGCTGAGGCAAATTTTTGTTTCCATACCTGGAGGCACAGGTGCACAAAACTTCATTCAGTGCTCAGAGGGTAAGGAGGAAGTGTTTGCTAGTGGGGGGGGTGGTCAGGCAGAGAAACGGTGAGCATATATTCAGACTATCCTCTAAGAAGGGTACCTGGGGCCTTCCATTGCTATTGTAGGGATTTATCCAACAAAGGGCATAGGCTTTGGGTTGGCATGACCTGCGCATGCTATCAAGGCAACTTTCATTAAGCCTGCTTCCCGGGGGGACCTTGGACCAGCCCATTCACCTCCTCCTTGCATCAGTGAATTTGAGTACACTTTAACCCTCAGTCTTTCTTTGTTTTTGTCCATCATAGCATCAGCATCTTTGAGAATCACAGGCCAGTTGTTTTGTGAAACTCACTCAAATTCAGATCACTCTGAAGTTTCCACATCATTAAATCCAAGCTACATATTTTGGGCAGAAATATTACAGAAATGTCTGCTTGGTGTGTCATGTCAGGAGGCACATTGCATTAGTCACTTTTCTGCTGCTGTTTAGAATACCTAAAAGCTGCTTTGGGCAAAAGAGGATACAGTTCCTTATGATGGGTAGGCATGGCAGCAGAAGTAATGTCACCAGCTGATCACATTTCAGCCACACACAGGAAGGAGAGAGAGAGAGAGAGAGACAGAGACAGAGACAGAGACAGAGAGACAGAGAGAGAATGAGAGCGCACAGCAGCAGGTGAACCCAGGCTGGGAAAAAAAAATTCTCAAAACTAGTGACTGCTCCCTCCTAACAATCCATAACCCTCCCAAATACCCCACCCCTGGGAACCACATATTCAGACACATGAGCCTGCAAGGGGCATTTCATACTCAAACCACAATATTGAGACATGACGTCAATTTGTCCCTGAGGCATGATGAGAGATATTTTTGTCTCCTGTTCCTGGTACATTGTTCCCCAAACCTTTGGGATTTCTTGAGTAGTTGGAGTATCTTCTCTTATGCAGAAGCATCCCCTGATGGTCACACCCAAAGCTATGAGAGTGGGGTATCACCAGAAAGGCCCAGAGACTAAAGAATTAGGACATTAAACTCTACCTCAGACTTCAAGAAGAGGAATTGGTGTCAAGATTTAAGGTCTACAGAAATCCTTTCATGAGATTTTGAGAGCCTTTTGAGTTGGTGAATGAATTCAAGTGCTGGGAAGGTGGCAATCCCCAATGCCACAAGACAGAGCTCTTCCACTCGGGACTTTTCTGGACCTCACAGTTGGTAGCTCTTCATTTGGCTGTTCATCTCTAGCTGTGTCGTCTTCTTAATAAGCTTGTAGGTGTAAGCAAAGGGCTTCCCTTGGTTTTAATAATGTACCTAGCAGAAAACTTAAGAAAGCATGTATAGCTCAAATTGCATCTCTGATGGACAGCACAGGTCCAGCATGCAGCCTGAACATGAGAGTAGAATTGTAGTCCTAATGTGCAGCCCAGACTGAGAAGCCCGCTTGAGAGAAAACAGAAGAGACAGCGCAGTAGCCTGTGACTGGCAACAGCGAGCCGCTATTAGGGCTCCCAAACCTGGGAGGGCAAAAGAGGGAGTGGTCACAGAAACACAATACCTCCTCTGGGTAGCCCTGCAAAAAGAGCCTCCTGACAGGAGCCACAGCCTTCTGGAGAGGGACAAAGATGACCGAAGTTCACTAGGGAAGAAGCCGCCGCGGAAGTAAACAGCCTGGTTCCCTCTCCTTCTGTCTTTGATCTCCAAGGGGAATAAGCAGGATTGGAAAAGGGGAAGAGTAGATTTGGAGGAACAAAAGGAAGGTGCCCAGTACAGGGACTTAATGAATGCTCAGAGAATAAAGAGCCTAGACAGAGAAAGCATGAAAGAATAGAGCTGAATACAGTGAGCTCTCAGCCTCTACCTCCCAGTTCTGAGTCCCAGATTAATATCCAGTGAGAAGTACAATCAAAAGCATCTATGGTGCTTAGAATAGTTCTCAAAGCCAGGAACCTCATAGGCATCCTTTTTATTCAAAAACAGTAATTTTGAAGTCTTAGGGTATTTCAGTTCCTACAGGAAAAATATCAACTAACAATACTAATAACTACAATAATTTTCTATTTATTGAGTGCTTACCATGTGCTAAACACTGTGCAAAGTGCTTCACATAAATTACAACCCAGTGTGTCTCTAAGCCTTTTCTCAGTTGCATGGTTGAAAATACACATTATGCATGAAGATGTTAGAGACGGAACTATTTTTGTCCCAATTTTCCCTGAGGTGCCAAGGGTAGAAAAGAAAAACATTTAATGACAATTATTGTCACATTGCAACGCTGGCATTTGGTGCTTCTGCAGGTCATGCTAAGCTATCATTAAACTGTTCTGTCTGTGCTTTAGCTGAAAGGAGGGCGGCTACCTGAGGCACGACCTTGTCACCATACTCACAAGAGGAAAAGTCAAACCACCAGGCACTCATCAAGCTGTGTCTTAACCACCATCACTCCATAGGCCAAGTCCAAAATCAACAGAGACAAGAAAAATAAAAAATAAAAACAATCTGTCCGCCCTAACTGCAATCCAGGGAAGAGACAGCAGTTGCCATTCCCTGCTTTGATCCAAGCTTCCCAGTCCAAATGGGCTGGAAGCGTCTGAGGAAGAGATGCTTTATACTTGATGTGAATCTGGAGCCTGTGTCAATGGCACCGGATAAGACTTTTGTTGTTGCTGAAATGAAACTTCCTCAGTGCTGGAACTGACCAGAGGATATACTTACTATCAGAGAGTGACCTGAAGAAATTGGGAAATCTGATGTTGGGAAGATGGCTTGGGAAGTATAAAAAATACCTGCCATGCAGGCATGAGGACCCAGTACCCACATAATAACTGGGCATTGCAGCATGCTACTATGCACCTGAGACCCCGGCAATGAAGGGACAGGTATGGAGACAGGAGGATCCCTGCAGAATATTGGCTGACAAGCCTAGCAAACTGCCAGGTTCAGTGACAGACTTTATCTCAAAATAATAATAATAATAATAATAATAATAATAATAATAATAATAAATATTATAACATGAGGGCCAGCAAGATGGTTTAGTGAGAAAGGCACCTGCACCAAGCCTGATGCCTTCAGTTCCATCCTTGGAACTCACATAGGAGGTGGAAGGAGAAAAGTGAGCCCCTCAAGTTGTGTGTTGGCATCTATACCGTGACATGTGCATACTCACACATATACAGGCACACACACACATGCACACTAATAAGAACTAAAAAGAATGTAGAGAGTGCTCAGGAAAGGCTCCTGTATCAACCTCTGGCCTCTGCATGAATGCATGAATACATTCACATACCTACATGAACATACAGATATACATAAAATAATAATGAATTTTACCAAAAATTCCATCTAAAGGCCAGGTAGGAACAAATCTACATATCATATTAAAGTGAATTATGGATGGGTGAGTTAGTCTGCCTGCTGCTGGGACCACCATGAGACCAGATCATGCACATAGATTATTTCCAACCCACATGTGGACCATTCTAATTTGACATTATTCAGACAGCAACCAACTGTGTCTTTAAAATGTTTATTTAATCTAATATGTTATAAATCCAGTTTGAGGGGAAATATTTCTAAGAGTAGCATTTAAAGATTGTCTGTATCCATCTTAAAATATTTACATGGAAGATGAAAGTCAGAATGTTTTCAACCATACCCAAAAGAAATCTGTTGTGTTGTAGTTAAGATTCACAGAAAGGAAATGATAGTCTGCCATAAGCAAACACAAAAGGGAAAAAAACCACATATACAACACTCACACACCCACAACACACACACACACACACACACACACACACACACACCATTCTGAAGCCAGCAGCCATGAGGCTTATCCCTTGGGGACTTGAAGACACTTCTTTCTCATGTAAAAGAAAATGAGACCGTGACTTAAAGTATGAAAAGGACTCAGTTTTCTACTAGGACATGTCTGCGAAGATGTGGAGTGAGACAAAACCAGGCTCATTGCCTTTTCTCTCCGCAGACCTATGATATGTGTATAAAGCTGCCATCCTGAGGGATGGCACGATGGCTCAGTAGGTAAAGTACTTCCCACTCAAGCCTGGCAATCAGTGTTCAATCCCCAGAACCCATGTAAGAGTACAAAGATGGGAGCTGGAGAGATGGCTTAGAGGTTAAGAGCACGGGCTGCTCTTCCAGAGGTCCTGAGTTCAATTCCCAGCAACCACATGGTGGCTCACAGGCATCTGTAATGAGATCAGGTGCCCTCTCCTGGCCTGCAGACATACATGCAGGCAAAACTCTGTATACATAATAAATACTTTTTTTAAAAAAAAAAGAGTGCCAAGAGGAAATGGGCTCCACAAAGTTGTCCTCTGACTTCCACCTATGCAACACGGCATGTGTAACTCCCCACACACAATAATAATAAGATAATAATAATAAATTAAAGTCTGAAACTTAAAAACAAAACAGTCTTCTCACACTCCTACATACTCGCTGAAGACAGCTACTTTGAGGAGGAGGTCACATTCAATTGTCTTACAAATAGTCTCATACTCACCAGGAGGAGTCAAAGTATTTACCCCCATAATAGAGGAATGCCATGAAACACTATCTTCCGGACATGACTCGGGCATGCATGACCTCACATAGCTGTAGTTACCTGCACAAAACCAAGCCAGTCAAACTTTGGCATAGATGGGACAGGGAGCTCTCTAGGCCCCACCCCTTGATGAGGAACTGTGGAACTTGAATTATTTTATTTTTTTAGAGTGTTCCCACTGGTAGGTTTCCTATGCTTGAACGAGTGGTTCCCACACCCATGCACATACGGGCAGCATGAACTGAATTAAGTGGGTTATCAAAAAAAGACAAAGGGAAAGGTGAGGAAATACATGAAGTTGAGAGGGACATGTTGGGAGAATATGGGGTGGTTGGAGGACAGAAGTCAGGGGTGGACATGATCATATTTCATTGTATACATGCATGACATTCTCAAAAGTAAAAAAAAAAAACTTATAGTTTAAAATATATTTACCCCCTGGGTTCCAGAAAGTTCTAGGACATCTATCTAATCATTCCTCTGTCATATTCTGCCTCCCTCTGAAGGTCTCATCATCCCGGCCTGTTAAGATCATCTCATCTTTCTCTGCTCATCCCAAAACCATTGATAACTCAGGACAGGCACACATCTGAGGACTGGTGCTTTCTCACATGGTCACTTGGAAATGGTAAACCAAGGCTAAGGCACTGGACATACACTTCACCTTCTCTACCTGTAATTGACAACTTACATTCTCACTCTCTCACATAAATGCCGATCTACATTGGCACATTAAGGTCTTTCCTCACTATCTTGAATGACTTCTCTCAAGGATCAACACCTGTCTGGTTCATCTCTGTGTGCTCAGTCCACGGCACAGTGCATGGCACTCCATGCGTTCAGTGCCTGAAATGACAAGTAAGCTAGAGATCTTGGAGCCACCAAGGAGAGATGCATGCACATTAATTGCTTAAAGACTAACCAAGAAGGAATGTCCTGAGGTTAAAGCAAGGAATAGTATGATTTCTGCATGTGATTTCCCCCACTTTTCTCTGTTCTCAACATTTTTGGTGCCCAAAAGCAGGCAGACACACACAGGAAGCATAAAGGCATTAGTGTGAGCCACTGTGGTCCTTCCTTGCTCATTTATAATCAGAGCTGGCTTCCAGGGTTTGCAGCCTCTATCATCTCAAATGGGCTCACTTAGAACCAACTCAGTCTTCCTTCAATATTTAGGAACCTAAACGCTGGAGTTCTTTCAGCATTCTGATTCCTGTACCCATAGATTTGAATGGAGAACAAAGAAGTCGACTTGCCTTCAACTTTGAGTCCTATGTTTACTTATTATGATTTCCTTGCTATTTTGCTAGAATTCAATCCAAACTCTCTCTCCTCTCAAATGCATATCTAAGATGAACAAAATACCATTGTGACTTTTTGTTAAACCTTGCCAACAATCACACTTCTCCTGTTTCTATTTTGAGTTTGTTTTCCTTAGCATGTCATAAACAATTCAAAAACAGTGTTTGCTCATCCTCAGGATTTTTTTTTTAACCCATCACATCAGACTCATATTTCCAGGGCAACTTCTCTTGTGGTCACACTTAGGGAGATATAATCAATCAAGCACAGTTTCATAGAAAATGTATTAGCTTGGCAGAGAAAGCCTCCTTCCAGGTGCTTAGCTGAGTTATTAATATTGAGAATGAGGGCTGAATTGATGAGCAATAGAAAAACTTCTAACTAGACACTGCCATTAAAATTTGATTTCCCCATCCCTAATGAAATAGCTGCATATGCTATATTTCACCGTATAGATCCTCATTCTTGAATCTGGTCTGATGAAAGCCTGATATGTCTTTATTAGCTCAGAGGTACTTGAACCCTGTTTGTGTAATATATCAGTCGGAAGTCAGAAACTCCAGGTTTAATATTTGTTCAGAAATCACTGCTGCCTTTCCTGTGCTTTCATTCAGCTTAATGTCCATAATAAATTCTTGAGATCCACAATAGGCAACTCCATATGCTGATTTCGATGAGTTTTCCTCAACTTTGTGTAGCCCTGAGCAGGAAGCCCTGAGGCTCTGCTCAGCCCTGCCTCCATGGCCAGGCTCTAACCTGGAAGGAAATCTGGACTCTGTGTGTGATCTTGGTCTGAGAGCAGAGGGAAACAGGTAGGGAAAGGTGATCAGACCACTCACCTAAAGGAGACTCTTACATGCACAGACAGATGATTCTCTCATTCAGGTTGTTGACAACACAGTGGTCCAGTCATAAGAGTAGCCACACAGGATCCACACAGCATCCTCCTCCCACACTGCCTCTGCCTCTTCCCATGCCCAAGTCTCCAATCCACTTAGTTTCCAGTTCTAAAATCCCACTTGCAACTATGAAGGCTGTAGGGCAAGGTCAACCCCTCATGGGATAAGTACTTTGGGGAAGGTTTAGTCCTCTTTATTAATACTGGATATTACATATTCCTGCCTCACACACACAGGTTACATAACCAGCCTAGGTGGATTTCACTGCCCCAGTTTTCCTACTGTAGTTTAAAGTCCTAAGAACCTCTCCTTTTTTTTGTTAAGAGAGCTGAAGACTCTTTCTCTAGCACCTAGAGTGCTGTGGTTCTGTAATTTGAGAGTCTTAGGAAGAGGCTCCTTGTCGTTTTCTCTCTCTCTGGGAAGAGAAGGGAGCCAGTGAGGGGGATGGGTCTGAGACAGCCAAGAGAGTCTACAAGGCAAGGGTACTGAAGCCAAGAGCAAGGGGCTGTTCTACACTTGGTGTGCTTGAGTGCCTTAGGCTGTGCTCATCCTAACCAACTGCATCAGAGGCTCCCACCACAGTGGAAGAGCTGCCCCTCTAGCTCTTGTCCACCTCTGATGGCTTCCCAGCCAGGATTCCTTCTGCTTTCTTTCAGCAAAGGCATGTAAACAGCATTGCTGTGTCAACAAAAGTAGTAACAACAACAATAATGATGGACTTGTTCTCTTTGGAATTCAAGACATTTTTGACACTGGTCTGTGAATTGATGAAATCCAGAGCCTCTTCATTTGCATATCTGTCTACCTCTCTGTCTCACCTTCCTTCCCTTTTCCTGTCTGTCATCACTCAAAGGAAGAGGAGAAAAACAAAAGCAGTTTGTAACCCGCGCACAGACAGAACTTGTGAGTCATTTGCTCTCTGTCAGATGACTCTCAGGACAGACTGGCCACAGTGACCTGTGGGGCATCCTCTTGACTGAGAATGCTACAGAGAAGCAGGCTCAGAGAAGTCACTTTCTCCTCCTTTCGTCTCCCCCTTCCCTGACCCCTACCCTTTGGTGTTCCCATTCGCTGGCCCCTAAAATGCAATTTCAGTTCACACATTTGGGGGTGACTGTACCTAGGCTCAAAATTACCTTCCCATTGCTTCCTCCTGCTGTAGTCCATCATGTTCCTCAAGCTAATTTTCCTCCCAGTCCTCACATACCTACAGCATTCTCTCCTTCCTGGCCATTCTTACAGACTCCAAACTACTCTTCCTTCTTCCCTGCAGCCTCAAGTTTCAACTTTCTTCAGCCCACCAAGACCCATGTCAAATGGCTTCTGTGATCCTCCTGACTTGCGGGGAAAATCACATTTCATCCTCAGACACCCACCAGATAAAAGCCTGGCTTGATGGCTTCAGAGTCACATGCTGTCCTCTCAGGACAGGTTGGTGTTTGCGTGACAGGCCACATCAGGCCTCTCTGAGGTGCTTGAAAGTCTAAGAACTATTAGAAAAAAATGTCATATAGACATATATATGCACGTATATATTCTATGTATATATAATATACATATTATAGAGCATATAAGTTATATATAAGTATAGAGGGAATATATATCTTATTCCCGCTAGACATTCCCTGGCGCCATCTCCTTTGGGTTGCACATGTGTGAAGTAGCCCAACTTCAAAGCAAAACCTATAATTCAGTTTGTGCCTTCTGGCTTTCAATTTGGGCTTGTATTTGAATCATTCTCCTTGGCCCACAGTCACTGAATACATCTTGCCTTGTCTCCCCCCATGTCAGCAGAAGAGCCTGTCTGGAACCTCAGCTCAGCATCTCTGGAAAATGCTCACCCATTTATTTGAAGTTTCCACGGGGTTTCCTAAAGTGCTCTTTATAACTATTGTGTGGCCTAGCTGTTAAATCAGGCCATCCTGCACATGCCCTGAGCACTATAAATCTCATAAGGTCCAGCAGGACTTTGGAGAATGTCTCTTACCCTGGACAAATTGTAAGATGAATGTCTTTGATGCACCCAGCCTGCAGAAGGTCTTGGCAGACAAAGACAGCAGGTGGATATACCTGCCTCTCCCGCCCCTCCCCACACCCCCACACCCCACCCCCACCTCCAGTGCCAGTTCATCTGGCACAGCCTCTGCTGCCAGTGCCACATTCAGCTTCAGCAAAGAAATGACCTCTTGTTGTTGTTTTTGGACAAGGTCTTGTTGAAAAAATCAAACAAACAAAAAGCAGGCTTGTCTTGAACTCACAGCAGTCCTCCAGCCTCAGCCTCTCAAAAGCTAAGATGATAGGCATGTGCTCTGTCACCAGAGATTTTAAATAAAATAGCACGTTAGTCACCACAGCTTCCTTTGCCACTCTGCTCTGGCCAGTTTGTTCTTTTCTTTGCCCCCCCCCCTTTTCTTTCAATTCAAAATAGACAGGACATAGTTAGTGTTCATTCTCGTACAGAGATCACAACTGACTTTCCTGGTCCACAGTCCAGCCTGCCCAAGAGGGATGTGAAGAAGGGGACTTAACAAATACATACTTTGGGACAATTAGGAAAAATATTCTTGATCTTCAACCAGCAGATGTCAATGTGGGGAAAGGTGGGAGTTTAGTTCTATTGTGAGTGCTAAGGGCAAGGGAGTGGGGGGGGGGGACAAAAAGGAAACAGAAACCCATCGCCAGGCATCTCCAGTCCCGACAAAGAGTTCAAAAAGATCTAATGGAGAGAAGACCTTCCACCTGCTATCACCCCCACTATTGTAACCTGAGCCCCTCCCACGTTCTCAGACTCCAAAATCAGATCTAATTAAAAGAAAATGGGAAAGGGCTCGGAACCTTTTCAGCTCTGGAGAACATGCAGACAAATAAATTAAAAAGTGGGAGAAGTGGAACTAACCCAATAATCCGTGAAAGGCTCATTTCCCTCCCCGCCGCCGCCAGTGCAACAGTGTCCTTCCTCCCTCCCCGGCCCCTGGTTCAGGGGCAGTGAGTGAAGAAATTGGCTAACAAGATCAGAAAATTTAATTACAGCTCTGCCGTCTCCTTCCAAGAAGTTGCCTGTCACACTTCCCTTTTGCCGATCTTCAGAATGCGCCATCTCTGATGAGCTTCCACACCACTCATCTATCTCCCTGTGTCTTCGCTCAGGACGTAGACACAGACCCTTTGTTATGGGGGTTTAGGAGGATTAGAAAGAAAGATGAAAAGAGACAGTTGGAAGTAAAGAATGTCAATATCCCTCCATTTCCTTTGGTCTGCCCAACTTCTGCCTTGGTCTCATCCCGGGGGAAAAAAAAAAAAAAAACTGTCATGGCCAAAGGCTTGGCTTCCTTGCATTATAGACCCAAAGAAGGCCTGAGTTAGAAGAAGGACAAGAAACATCAGCAGGACTTATAGGAAAAACTCTCATGAGCATTGTTTCCAATAACATTGTGAAATGTTTTAGGCTCAAAATGCACAAACACTCGAAAGAGTAGTCATAGGGTCAGAATCCTTTCTCTGCTCAGCTAATTAAGAATGGTATCAAGGGCTAGAGAGATGGCTCAGTGATTAAGAACACTTGCTGTTCTTGCAGAGTTCCCAGATTCAGTTCTTAATACCCACACAACCATCCATAACTTCAGTGTCAGGGAATCTGATGCCTTCTTCCGACCTCCATAGGCACCAGGCATGTGCATGGTACACATACACACATGCAAGCAAAACACACACATAAAATAAATTGAAGAAGAAAAGGGAAAGGAAGAGAAGGGTCAAAAGGATCAGATATTTACCTAGCCTGGGGTAACCATTAATTTATGGCCAAACCTAGTCTACAAACCATTTGAGACAGAAATGACAATTTTAAAATTCAAATTTCAGCTAATTTAAAAAAGACCCCTTCACTTGCCCTTCTATTACTGGGTAAAGTGAGGCAGCAGGAAAACAGCGTGAGGGGCTATTGGCTGTGTCACTAAGATGTGCCCTCTTAATGAATGCAGCCATCCTCCACAGATATCCACAAACCACCTCCTGGGTTCTAAGGCATGCCAGTGCTGTGGATATTGTTCTGTATAAATAAAACACTGATTGGCCAGTAGCCAGACAGGAAGTATAGGTGGGACTAACAGAGAGGTGAATTGAGGGAACAGGAAGGCAGAGGGAGAGACCTGCCAGCCGCCGCCATGACAAGCAAGATGTAAGGTACCAGTAAGCCATGAGCCATGTGGCAACTTATAGATTAATAGAAATGGGTTAATTTAAGATAGAAGATATAGATAACAAGAAGCCTGCCATGGCCATACAGTTTATAAGTAATATAAGTGTCTGTGTGTTTATTTTATAAATGAACTGCCGGGGCTTGGCAGGACCCAGAGTGAAAACTCTCCAGCTACATGCCAGCAACAGAAACAGTGATGGAGAAGGCTCCATTTTCAGCACTGGAGAAGAGGAATCTCAGGGAAGCCACGTCTCTGAGCCATCAGAGCTGGAGGGAAGAGAGTGGAGGGGAGAGAGAAGTGTGAAGCTAATCATTATGGACAAGGAAGGTCCCTCAGGAGAGTAGCTATGGCCATTTTGGTTCCATTTGGCTGCAGGCACTGGAGCATTCCCCTCAAGCAGTAAGGAACCTAGAAACAGTACTGCATGACTACCCAGCTCAGGCTGTTTCTAGCTTTCCCGGTTCTAACTTCTGATTTTTTTTATCCTCATGGTCGCAAGAAGCAGTTCAGCCTCTGTGTTCCTGGCAGAAAGTTAGGGGACATTGCTTTCAGGTGTTGAACAGAATACAAGAGCCTTTCTGAAAGTGTCAGCCAAGACTTGGACTCTATTTCATTAACTAGAACTAGGACCCAGGGCCACATCTAACTTCAAGGGATACAAGTAATTGGACACATTGCCGCCTCTCACTGAATGGGGCGTTGTCCGTAAAGACGATCATAGATGTTTGGCAAATGATCAGCAGTGCCAGTCAAAGAAGGTAAAGGATGGCAGGAAAGCAGTAGGATATGCTGGTTAGGTAAGAAGCAGGCTTTTTCCAGGGACATTGCCTATTGGGTATAATACTAAAACAGATCACATTTGGAAGCATGAACCTGTACCAATTGGCATAGCAGCCTACCCTGACCATGGACAGCACAAAATGTCCCTAGGAAGGCAAGGCTGGAAGTCTCCTGTGTACCCAGCAATACCAGCATACAGGACCAAGCCTGTCCAGTAAAAGGTGGCAAAAAAATAGTGGAGATTCTATCTGAGATGAAATATCCAGGTAATAGGCCCTGTGCTCAGGAAGCTAGATTCTGTAAAGAATACTAGCAATTGTCTCACCCAGGGACAGTGTTCCTAAAACTGGCCTATCAGACTGAAAGAGAAACACCTGGGAAAATACAAATGACAGAAGAACAATTGGAAAAACCAAAGAGAAGACTTTAAACAAAGGTACTGAAATCCTCCCCTACATTATTTTGGGTGCCTCAATCCCTGGAATTAAAAGCAATCATTTGGGACCAGTCAGATATCTCAGTGGGTAGATATGCTTGCTGCCAAGCCCAATGACCTGAGGTCCATCCCCAGATTCCACAAAGTGGCAGGAGAAAACAGATTCCATGGAGTCACCCTTTGACCTTCACAAATGTGCTGTGGTATAGACATTCCAGCATGCATGTGCGCACACACACACACACACACACACACACAGAGATTAGATAGATAGATAGATAGATAGATAGATAGATAGATAGATAGATAGATAGATATGACAGATAAATAGATAGATGAGATAGATAGATAGATGATAGATAGATAGATAGATAGATAGATAGATAGATAGATAGATAGATAGATAGATATAGATGAACAGATGATGAATAGATATATAGATGACAGATAGTTATAGAGATAGATGATAGACAGATAGATGACACATAGATGATAGATAAATAGATATATAGTGACAGACAGATGATAGATAAGATAAGATAAGATGAGATAAGATAAGATAAGATGAGATAAGACGGGATAAGAAAGGGTAGGGTAGGGTAGGGTAGGGTAGGGTAGGGTAGGGTAGGGTAGGGTAGGGTAGGGTAGGGTAGGATAAGGTATTTAAGGACTCATTTAGCGAGATTCCAGTCTGAAGCAGCCCACAATGGGTTTTGTATGGCAAACTCGAAGTAGCAAGTGCCATCGTGGGAGGCCTTCCAAGAACAGCAGGACTCCCCTTTCCTCTCATTGCTAGGGACAATTGTGCCCAGCGGCTCAGAGCTATACTTGGTCCTCCTGTCACCAGGGAAATCAGCTACCCTGACTATTTCAAACGTTTGTATATATATATATATATAAAAAGGAAATGTGGGTAGCGCTCTATTTCTCAAGAGACTGATCAAAGAACAAGGCCAGGTAAACATGAACTGCTCATGGCTCCTCTTCCGATTCTTCTCACAAAGGTAAGAAGGGCAAAGGTTGACTTCTTCCATCGGTGCGCACCAGGGGATGCTCAACCGAGATCTCATCAGGCTGTGGTTTGTTTGTACATCCTTGATTCATTTCACTGCCCCAGTATTCATTGCCTGCCAGCTAAGTTTCCTGTGTACTTGACAGTGTGCTGGGGCCTTCCAAATGGAATTCAGCTATGACACTCCATCCCAGAGGGTTGCTCTTAGAAGAACTCAAGGGGGAAACTGTTAATAGGAACGCCATCTCAGCGGCATATAGATCTTCAGGGTCTACAGAGTGTTTGCAAATCAGTTCTCTGATTCATTCCCCACCACAGCCCTGTGTGATAGTCTAAAGGGACAAGTTGTGTGGTAGTTAAAAGCTTAAATTCTGGATCTAGACTGCCTGGTTCTGTAGCTGGTTCTGTAGCTGACTAGCTGTGTGAATTTCCCCAATCTCTCTGTAACTCAGTTGTGCCCTGTGTGAATGCAGATAGGAACTCTCAAGTAATGTTGTTAGGACAATTAATCATTCACACACAGCATGTGGAATAGTGTTTGCTGGCATGATGTGTTTGAAGCAACTAAATTACTAATTTTATTTGTCTACACATAAACATGGCCAGGCTATGGCACTCAGCTCCTAACTCAAACACTTGTCTAGGTATTGTCATAAAGGTACTTTCAAGATGGCTTCAGGGACTGGAGAGATAGCTCAATGTAGTTGTTTGAATGAAAATGGCCCCATAGGCTCATAGGGAGTGACACTTTTGGAAAGGATTAGGAGGTGTGGCCTTATTGGAGTAGACATGGCTGGGAGTGTGTCACTGGGGTTGGGCTTTGCTGGGTTGTTTCAGATGCTCAAGCCATACCCAGTATCTCTTTCTCTTCCTGATGTCTGCCAATCCCAATGTAGAACTCTTGACTCCTTCTCCAGCACCATGTCTGCCTGCATGCTGCCACACTTCCCACCATGACAATAATGGACTGAACCTCTGAACCTGTAAGCCATCCCCAATTAAATGTTCCCCTTTCTAAGAGTTGTCGTGGTCATGGTGTCTCTTCACAGCAATAGAGACCCTGACTAAGATACTCAGTCAGGAAAGTGCTTGTCAGGCAAGCATTTTGACCTGAATTCAGATTCCCAGCTCCCAGATAAAAAGCCAGACATAGTGATATATAACTGTAATCCTGGCACTGGGGAGGCAGAGACAGGCAGATCCCTGGGGCTTGCTGGCCAGCTAGTCTTTGTCAAATCGGTGAATTCCAGATTCAGTGAGAGACTCTGCCTCAAAAAAATAATGTGGAGATCAACTGAGGAAGACACCTGCCATTGACCTCTGGCCCACATAGACATATGCACACATATGTGCATGTACCTACACACTATACATACACACACACACACACACACACACACACACACACACACACCAGTATTATAATATTTCAATTAAAATCATTTGAATAAGGCAGATGACCCTCCATGGTGCGGATGAGACCCATCTAGTCAGTGGAAGGCTGTAATAATGAAGACTGTGGTTTCTCAATGAGAAGGAACTCCTTCATGTTTGGAACATAGAAAGCTGCCTGTTGTCCTGCTGTGTGTAGAACTCAAAGCTTCAATTTCCAGTTACCAGCCTGCTCTTGGATTTACAAGTTCCCATAACAACATAAGCCTATTTCTTAAAATAAGTCTCTTGTATACATAAACATATATGTATATTTCCATGTATACATTAAAACCATATTATATGTGCTATTCTTTGTTCCTCTGGAGAATCCTAAGGGGCCAGGGCAGTAGCTTCTCAGCTATGTCTTATGCCCAAATGACATGACTAGAAATGTCTGTTGCTTGTTCTGCAGTTCTTGATGCTCTTTAAATATAATTCTCCACTTAAAAAAATGACAACTAATGTCAAAACATGCCCAAAATGCCCCAGATGTCGCTAGCCTTCCTAGACCTCATACCACCACAGTTCCAAAGGCCTACCACCATGGCCTGGTATGTACTCAGCTTTGGTAAGATCTCTGTGACGGGTGGCATCACAAGGCAGAACTATGAAAATGACAAACAGCACCTACAGACAGGAGATTCAAGAGGATGCCCAAACACCCTTAACCCATTTCATCCTTTAGATAATTAATGCAGTCCAATGAGATCTTCATTAATCTCTTCTGAGTGTAGTGCTCCTATAAACCAATTACTTTCCACCAGACACACCCAGTGTGTGTTTGTGTGTGTGTGTGTGTGTGTGTGATGTATGTGCACACATGTGCATGCACATACACATGTGTGCACATGCATGTTCAAGCCAAAGGCTGACACTGAGAGTATTCTACTCTCACTTTCTACCTTATCTTTTGAGGCATAATCCCTCACCAAATCCAGAGCTTTATAACATTGGCCAAATGTTATAAAGACTTCAACAAGAATGAAGGTAGCAATCATATGCCAGAAAGTCTACAACAAAGAGGCTCCTCTGACAAGGGGCAGACATGTGATACTAGGTACAAAGAGACTGAGAAAGCCCTAATAGAAGGTGGACAGAAAGAGAGGCCTATGGTGAGTTGGCTTTAGACATCCCATGATTGAAAGGATAAGAGAGACACAAGGAAACATCACTTGGAAATACAAATCCTACACAAAGTCAAGGCTAGAAATGGAAGCTAAACAGTGTGGAGGTAATAGGGTAAGACTTGAAAAGGGATGAATTCACAGAGTGCATAGAAAAAAGAGCAAAGGGTGAGGGAAAGACAGAAGGATGGCCCAGGGAGAGGGGTACAACTAGGAGTCTGCTGTACAACTAGAGCCTAGGAAGAAGAATGGTAGATGAAGGACGGATGGTAGACTGTATCACACACACGTGTTGTAGTTATGACCATTCGTCAGTTGCAGAGAGTGGGACCCACACTGAAGTAAAGAAACATGCTTCCTTTGGTTTTGCATTGTTTTGCTAATCCCTCTGGACACAGGATCCTCCCTTAGGGGTTTCTCAGAGGCTTAATCAACCCCAAATATCCAGCAAGGCCAGGATAATTTCCCAGATCTCCAAACAATTAACAGAATTTTCTCAATATAGCACACCAAATGCCTTGAACTCTGCAGGGAATGGTGTTATATAAATCTAAACGTCGGGAATGTTGAACATCCTATTCAGCTGGAGCGAGCAATGACCATGAGGTCAGCCCACATCTGTTCTGTCTTACAGCCACCCTGAGCAGGCTACCCACCCCCACCAATACCCCAGGCCTCTCAAGGAAGAGCACAAAGTTAAACAACTGCTGGGAGCCTTCTTCCTGTCTCCACTTGGGCTGTCTTTTTGCCTCCTCTCTCCCAGGGCTTTCCTTGATGAATCTGCCATGTGCCTCAATGTATTTCTTTTTTTCCAACGTTGTAGCAACATATGCATCACAGTACCACATTTTTAATAGCAGACTTTTGAAATGCCAGAGGTCAGAATTACTGTGTGTTTAGACCAAAGACAGTAGGGTGGAAACCTTGCCCCTAAAGTTGATGTTCTCCTAGTGCCCAGAGAAGCCATAAGAATGGTCAGTGATCCTATACTTGCCTGGCTGACTTGGTCTAGAGGGCATTCACTATCCACCTCACCCTAACAGCCAGTCATGCTGAAGCAATCCTATTTGGCTCCTCCCTTTCTTTGTTAGAAATAGTGCCAGGTTTTTGGCCTAGAGAGAAAGAAACTAATGGGTCCCCAAGAAACTATGATCTTTCCAGAAGTTACTAAGCTATTTAGAGCTACCTGAGAGAATCACAGCCTTGAGAACCCAGGAGAGCCATAGCTGTTTATTTAAAGAGGCATGATTTAAAGCAAGGTTCACAAATGATGGCCATAGGCTAAAACTGAGCTGCCAACTGTCTTTATAAATAAAGTTTTATTAGAACACACTGTGCCCATTCATTAATATGTTTTCTATAGATCTTGACCTGGCTAAATAATTACAACAAAAACTGGTCCACAAAGCCTAAGCATTTACTACCTGACCTTTACAGAAACAGGTGACTGGGTTTAGTACTAAACTGGGTTTATAACATGTGGCTTAGAATGTCCTTACCTTTATTCTACCTGTTCCAATTCTCACCCACCATACACACACTAGATACATGCATGTGCACGCGCATACACACACACACACACACACACACACACACACACACACACACACACACATCTATACCATCTGTACCCTGCCCTGTCTTTGTTTCTTGCCAGATTCCCTCCTTCTCTGCATCTCCCAGGCCTTGTATATCCTGTCAATCTTTATATCTCCATCTCTGGCCCAGCCTGGGTTGTTTTCTCTCTACTTCTCCTTGCCTTGTGTATTTCCATGAATAACTGATTATATCTAAACAGAGGGGTGTTGTTTTCTCATCTGTTGAACTTGCTCAGAGACTTGTTCTAATTATGAAAGTGAACAGGTAGGTGCTTTGTATTCACCACCAAAAAAAAAATCAGAAAGAAAACAGAATTACTCTTCAGTTCTGTGGTCCTTTTTTTTCCCATTGTGGTTCAATGGCCCATGGAAGGAAAAGTCCCTCCTACACACATAGTCCTATATTTTTCAAAACACCCTTAAAGAATGTCATTGTGCAGACTCTTTAGTTCAGTTACCTGAGAAGTAGTCAGCAGTGACCCTGAGAAATCCTAGCCCACATTTGTAATTCAAGTTAGGAGACATTAATTGGAAGCATGGTTCTGTAATATCTTTGTCTGGGAGGGTTTCGGTCACTTGAGAGGTTTTCCACAAGTGAGCAATTATGGGGTCACAGAAGAAACTCAGCAACAGTCGTTCCATTTATTATAGCACTCATCACAGTCTGACTTCTATGATAATTGTGAAGCTATGAGCAAATTGAGAACCAAGAGTATTCTTTACTCATTTTCAAAGCCATCACTCCCCCTGCCTACCCAAAGACCTTGTGCAGTGACTGCCACACAGTGATAATGAGCTACTGTTAACTACAGCGGCTTCTTTGTGCCATGGAGACATTAAGCAATTCACATTCAGATTTCATTCTAACAACCACTTTGCCAGGCAGATTTATTATCTGTACTTGAGGAAACTGAGGCCCAGAGAAGTTAGCTGACTAGATGAAGTCCTTGTCCTACAACAGTACTGAAGCCTTCTATTGCGGAGGCTAATTCAGTCCTTGTTTTGGGTCCCCATATCTGTGTCTATCCATGAGGGTCTGACATTGACCCTCCATCCTGGCTTTGACTCTGACTTTTGTAGCCAGGCTTCCTGAGCAGCATGAGGAATACAGTGCTTCTCCCTGACCCTACTCCCTTATCAGTCCTGGCCCTGCCTCCTTGCACTGATGGATGCTTCTAAGCCATCCAGGAAGAATGAGGATTGGCTATAAGCCACTGGAAGGCAGCAGATCTTTGACCCTCTTTCTGTGTTTCTAGAACAGGGTAAAGGAATGAGAGTCTCCATTCCTGAAAACTTAGCAGCGGGTGCAACCTTGTGAGAATTTTTCTAACCTGGTCAACAATTTTACAACAGGAAAATGGAGGGTCTGTTGTGGTCTGGAGGTAAAATGACCTCCATGGGCTCATGTGATGCTCACTCACTTAGTCCCCAGCTGATGGGCTGTTATGGGAGGCTGTAGAAGCTTTAGGAAGTAAAGCCTCATTGAGGAAGTGAATCAATGTGTGTGTGTGTGTGTGTGTGTGTGTGTGTGTGTGTGTGTGTGTGTGTGTTGTGGCAGGGGGCGTTATAACATGGCCCTACTTCTGTTTACTGCTCTCTGATTCTTGACTATAGATGCGATCCACCTAGCTGCCTTTTGATCCCTCCATGATTGACTGTATCCCCTCAAAATTAAGCCCTTCCTTCTTTAAGTTGCTTCTGGTCAGGTCATAGCAACTAATACAAGTTCCAATCTGGCCCATTTTTATTTGGTCTACTTCATTGACTATCACACAAGTTTGATCAATCCATATGTGACTCTGATGATGACAGCATTGTAAGTGTCCTAGGTATTGCCCTGCTCAAAGCTCAGTAGCCATTCCCAAGTAAGAGCAAATGAGCCATAAGGTCCATTTCCATGAGCGCACTATGCAGAGCTCACACCAGCCCTCACATCTAGGCAGCAGATACTGAGACTAAAGCCACAGTCTTCCCACTACTGACTTAGATGCAACCAATGCCCATTCTCCAAGGTATTCTGCCTCCCAAACTGGCAGCGAACACTGCTTTCTCTACACACCTGCTGAACCCACACCCAGAGAATCTGAAAATGGTTTATTGCTCTCATCAATCTGTATTCTTACATTCCAGTAGCTCATTTGGAGCTGGTACTGCTGCCAGAGCCAGACACTCAGGGTTCTGGCTTAAGATACTGGCTTCCATCATAAAGTGGATCTACCCTCACCAACCACCAGCCCTCCTGTTCTCTATTTCTCATCTGTTATCTATAGAAGAGTCAGAGAAGATGAAATTCAGAATGAATTTATGTACCACCAAATGCTGGTCTTTAAAAAAATAAACAAGGTCATAATGGATTTCCAAGAGTTTATGAATCACTTAAAATTACATGGATAAAAATGTTATGGGGGGGAGAAGAAGAGGAGAGAGAGAGAGAGAGAGAGAGAGAGAGAGAGAGAGAGAGAGAGAGAGACGGTGTACACTGGGACACATATCCATAGATTTCAGGGGATTTTAACATGGTTCATAATAAACAAGAAAGTAAGAACTATCGATTCATTTGGCAAATATAAAAACTGAAAATAGCTAAGGAAAGTCTCAGTGGCCCATGCATCACCAATGGCCTGGCTGCTCTTCCCCCTCCCTTTCATGTCTAGAGGATGCAGTGGGAAATCCTGACGTGCTCTAGACAGAAGCTCTCCCATTCCTCTAGGGATATCTGGAAACTTCAAGTGTGTCCTCATGGCCCACAGCCTTTGCACAGTAAGTCAGATCTGCCTGGCCAGCAGACCTCGCTCTTGCTGTTCAAATTTCTTCTCACTATAAACATGACGCTCCTTGGAAGTCAGCACTATGATGCGGGGCAGGAGGCGGGGAGAAATGGGAGAAGGCAGAAAAATGAGGAAATGGGCTCTCCTGTCCTGTGAGAAAATAGGGCCAAGACAGGAGCTCCCCACACTCATCATGGCTATTCTGGCTTCAGCTAACCTTGACCTTGAGCAGCCCTTAATTACACTTTGAGCTACTGTTGCCTTACAAAATACAGCAGTCCCTGTGGTCCTCCTCTGAGCAAGAATAATTTTGAGGATTTTCTGTGGTGGGGGGAAAGTTCAGTTGCTGCATCCTATAATGCAACAGCACCTCTGGTGCTCTCTGGGACAGCATTGTACCCACAGTATCCGCAGGCCACAGCTGTCCCATGGCACCTCTGGATCATCCCTTAGCTCATAACCAAATAAGGCTGCTCCTGGAATTCATTACAAAGTTTACCATTTGGGAGTTGAATTCTGAGTCAAATGGTGTATCAGGAGTTAGACAGATAATTTAGGTATTTAATTTATAGTTTCAGAGAAGAAGGTTTCTATATGACAGAAAAGGAGGAGTCAGAGTCTCAGCCCCTGAGAACTCACCAAAGGGTGCATCCTTGTGAGAATTTCCCAGCCCAGCCTGGTCAAAAATTTGACAGTGGATGAAAATAGAGGTTCTGTTGTGGTTTAAAACTGAACTGCTGCCGGGCAGTGGGGGCACACACCTTTAATCCCAGCACTCAGGAGGCAGAGGCAGAGGCAAGTGGATCTCTGTGAGTTCGAGGCCAGCCTGGGCTACCAAGTGAGTTCCAGGAAAGGCACAAAGTTACACAGAGAAACCCTGACTCAAAAAAACCAAAAAAAAAAAAAAAAAAAAAAAAAAAACCTGGAACTGCTTACCCATGGGTTCATGTGATGATCAATTGGTCCCTGGATGATGGTGCTACCTTGAAATGTTGTGAAATCCTTAGGAAAGGGAGCCTCATTTGGGGAAGTGGGGGAGGGAGAGAGAGAGAAGATAATACTGGTATAATAGATGATGATGATGATGATGATGATGAGAGAGAGAGAGAATAGACAAGAGTAGTCAGTGTGGGTTTGTGGTGGCTTGTGTGTCATTGCTGTTGTGTCCACAGTTATGTGCTCTCTCTTTCTTCATCACCTTCCTAAATAGATCTTTTGGAGTAATAGCATGTCTGTAAAGATCGGAAAGATGCTGCATAGGGAAGGACAAGAATAAAAGGAGAGGGGGTTCAATTTTGCTGAACAGCCACTCATCAGGTCTCTCTGAAAGAACTACATTTACAGCCTGGACCCCACAACTGGGTGTCATTGTAGAAGTTTGTTCCTGGCCCACTTGTTTATTAGAACTCTTTTCCAAAAGGCATCAACCCAGACCTCCTCTCTTGGGTCTCATGTGTGACCTCAAAGACTGAGGAGGGCGTGTGGCACATGTGATTGATGCTGTTGTCTGTGCATCTCAGTGGCCTTCACTCCGCTGCCACTACAACTCTCCTTCTGGACATGTTTGAGGTCACTCTTCTCTGACAGAAACCACAATATCATCTCATTAGGTGCACAAAAGACCTTTAACAAAATCCAACATTCTTTCATGAAAAATGTTCCAGAGAATGTAGGAATACAGTAAACATAGCCCCATAACATAAAGGCAGTGTACAGCAGCCCACAGCCAGCAGCCCACCATACAATAAACATAGCCCCACATCATAAAGGCGGTGTTACAGCAGCCCACAGCCCACAGCCCACATCCTGCCAGACAAAAGCTCAAAGCATTTTCACTAAAATCGGGAACAAGACAAGGATGTCCACCACCAGTCATGTTCAATATAATGCTTAAAGTCTTAACTGGACCAATAAGACAAGTGAAGGAGATAAATGGAATACAAATAGGAAAGGAAGAAGTCCAAGTATACTAATCTCCAGATGACATGGTTTTATACACAAAGACTCCACCAAAGATCTCCCACAGTTAATGAACATGTTCAATGAAATAGAAGAATATAAAATTAACACACAAAATTAGTGGAATTTCTGTATGCAAATGATGAACACAGAGAAAGAAAGTGGGAAAGCAACCCCATTCACAATAACTTCAAAATAATAAAATAGCTTGGAATAAATCTAAGCAAAGAAGTGAAAAACATGCACAATAAACATTTTAATATGTTGAAAAAAAAGAAATCGAAGAAGATATCAGAAGATGAAAAGACCTCATATGTGGTATTGTATTCCCCCAAATATTGTGCATGCTAATAAACTTATCTGGGGTCAGAGACAGAGCAGCCACCACAATATCAAACATAAAGGATAGGCAGTGGTAGCACATGCCTTTAATCCTAGCATTCCAGAGGCAGAAATCCATGTGTTCAAGGATACAGCCAGGCAAGTGGCTTTAATCCCAGGGAGTGGTGGTAGAAAGCAGAAAGGTATATAAGGTGTGAGGACCAGAAACTAGGAGCATTTTGGCCTGGTTAAGCATTTGACCTGGTTAAGCATTCAGGCTTTTGAGCAGCAGTTCAGCTGAGATTCATTCTGGATGAGGACTCAGAGGCTTCCAGTCTGAGGAAACAGGACCAGCTGAGGAATTGGCAAGGTGAGATAGCTGTGGCTTGTTCTGCATCTAATCTACCAGCATTTACCTCAATAACTGGCCTCAGGTTTGATTTTATTAATAAGAACTTTTAAGATTCATGCTACACTCATATGTTCATGAATTGGTAGGATTAAGATTGTCAGAATGTCCCTCTTAACAATAACAATCTACAGAATCAGTAAGCTTCATCAAACTCCCAATGCTATTCTTCACAGAAATTAAAAAATAATCTTAAATTACATATGGAAACATAAAAGACCCAGGATAGTCAAAACAATTTTGACAATAAAAGAAGTGTTGGAGGTATCACTATCCCAGATTTCAAGTTATGTTACAGTGCTATAGTAATAAAAATAGCATGGTATTGGCATAAAACAGACACAGTGCTCAGGGGAGTAAGGCATATTGATCACGGGAATAGAATTAAGGACTGTATTAATTTTATTTATTGCTATGATAAAACACATAACCAAGACAACTTATGAAAAAAAGAATTGGTTTTGCTTTAGTTCTAGAGGGTAAGAGTCCATGATCCATGATGACAAAGTAAAGCATGACAGCAGGAACAGGAAGCGAGGGCAGCAGGAACAGGAAGCTGAGGGCACACATCTTGAACTGTAAGCACAAAGCAGAGAGAAGGAATTTGAAATGACTTCCAAAGTGGTTGTACAAGCTTGCATTCCCACCAGCAGTGGAGGAGAGTTCCCCAAGTTCCACATCCTCTCCAGCATAAAGTGTCTTCAGTGTTTTTGATCTTAGCCATTCTGACAGGGGTAAGGTGGTATCTCAGAGTTGTTTTGATTTGCATTTCCCTGATGATTAGGGATGTTGAGCAATTCCTTAAATGTCTTTCAGCCATTTGAGTTTCCTCTGTTGAGAATTCTCTGTTTAGTTCTAAGGCCCATTTCTCAATTGGACTGTTGGTCGTTTTGATGTCTAATTTCTTGAGTTCCTTATATATTCTGGATATCAGTCCTCTGTCACATGTGGGGTTGGTGAAGATCTTTTCCCATTCTGTAGGCTGTCGCTTTGCCTTGTTGACCGTATCCTTTGCTCTACAAAAGCTTCTCAGTTTCAAGAGGTCCCATTGATTGATTGTTTGTCTCAGTGTCTGTGCTACTGGTGTTATATTTAGGAAGTGATCTCCTATGCCAATGCGTTCAAGACTACTTCCTACTTTCTCTTCTAGTAGGTTCAGAGTAGCTGGATTTATGTTGAGGTCCTTGATCCACTTGGACTTAAGTTTTGTGCACGGTGACAGATATGGATCTATTTGCAGCCTTCTACACATTGATATCCAGTTATGCCAGCACCATTTGTTGAAGATGCTTTCTTTTTTCCATTGTACACTTTTGGCTTCTTTGTCAAAAATTATATGTTCATAGGTGTGTGGGTTAATGTCAGGGTCTTCAATTCGATTCCATTGGTCCACATGTCGGTTTTTATGCCAATACCAACCTGTTTTTATTACTGTAGCTCTATAGTAGAGCTTGAAGTCAGAGATTGTGATGCCTCCAGAGGTTGTTTTATTGTACAGGATTCTTTTGGCTATCCTGGGTTTTTTGTTTTTCCATATGAAGTTGAGTATTATTCTTTCCAGGTCTGTGAAGAATTGTGTTGGTATTTTGATGGGGATTGCATTGAACCTGTAGATTGCTTTTGGTAAAATTGCCATTTTTACTATGTTGGTCCTGCCTATCCATGAGCATGGGAGATCTTTCCATTTTCTGACATCTTCTTCAATTTCTTTTTTCAGGAACTTAAAGTTCTTGTCATATAGGTCCTTCACTTGCTTGGTTAGTGTTACCCCAAGGTATTTTATGTCATTTGTGGCTATTGTAAAGGGTGATGTATCTCTGATTTCCTTCTCAGCTTCTTTGTCCATTGTATATAGGAGGGCTACTGATTTTTTTGAGTTGATCTTGTATCCTGCTATGTTGCTGAAGGTGTTTGTAAGCTTTATCAGTTCCTGGGTGGAATCTTTGGGGTCACTCAAGTATACTATCATGTCATCTGCAAATAGGAAAAGCTTGACTTCTTCCTTTCCAATTTGTATCCCCTTAATCTCCTTATGTTGTCTTATTGCTCTGGCTAGAACTTCAAGTACTATATTGAATAAGTATGGGGAGAGTGGACAGCCTTGCCTCGTTCCTGATTTTAGTGGAATTGCTTTGAGTTTCTCTCCATTTAATTTGATGTTGGCTGTTGGCTTGCTGTAAATTGCCTTTATTATGTTTAGGTATGTTCCCTGTATTCCTGATCGCTCCAAGACTTTTATCATGAAGGGGTGTTGGATTTTGTCAAATGCCTTTTCTGCATCTAGTGAGAAGATCATGTGTTTTTTTTCTTTGAGTTTGTTTATATGGTGTATTACATTGATGGACTTTCATATGTTGAACCACCCTTGCATCTCTGGGATGAAGCCTACTTGATCATGGTGGATAATTGTTTTGATGTGTTCTTGGAGTCTGTTTGCCAGTATTTTATTGAGTATTTTTGCATCAATGTTCATGAGGGAGATCGGTCTGTAGCTCTCTTTCTTTGTTGTATCCTTGTTTGGTTTAGGAATCAGAAATGACACAAGGGTTTAAACTCTCAAAACCTACCTCCAGTGACATATTTCCTCCAACAATACCATACGTCCTAAACCTCCTAAACAAAGCCACTAACTGAGGACCATGCATTCAAATGCCCAAGACTATGAGGTACATCTTATTCAGACAATCACAAGGACCCACATTATAAGCTTATGCTCCTATAGCCACCTGATTTTTTACTAAGAGACCAACAATACACAATGGAGTGAAGACAGCATCTTTAACAAATGGTGCTAGTCAAACTGTACAGCTACTTGTAAAGAATGAAACTATATTTCTCACCTGCACAAAACACAACTCCAAATGGATCAAGGACCTCAACATGAGACCGGACACCCTGAATATGACAGAGGAAAAGGCAGGGAATATGCATGAATTCATTTACACAGGAAAGGACTTTCTGACCAAGACTACAATAGCATAGGCATTAAAAACAACAATTAACAGATAAATACATGAAATAGACCTCATGAAGCTAAAATGTTTCTGTATAGCAAAGAGCATTATCACTGGGCTGAAAAGTCAATCTGGGTTAGTATCTAGAATACACAAAGAACTCAAAAATCTAGACCTCAAGTAAATAAATAACCCAACTAAACAATAGGGCATGGAACTAGAGAGTTCTTTAAAATGAAATACAAATGGCTGAGAAACATTTTTTGAATGCTCATTATCCTTAGCCATCATGGAATTATAAATTAAAACTACTTTAGTATTTCATACTACCCCAGTCAGAATGGCTAAGATTAAGAGCATACATAATAACAAAAGCTGGCAAGGATGTACTGAAAGGCAGACAATTATTCCCTGCTGGTGGGAGTGCATAATGGACTTGATTCTGCCTACATTTGATTACCATTCCAGCACACTCCACTGGAATAAAAATACAATGCTGTGCCAGCTCTTCTTTTCATAGCCACACCCCAGAGACCTCTCCTCCACCCGCCTCTGGATGCTCTCCTCTCCAATGCTTCCAGCACCAGCTCTCCATCACTGTTCTACTTTGGTGGCCCACCTTGTGGATGAGTCCTAAATCTGACTCCTTAGACTCCGGCTCAGTGAGATCACCAAAATGATAATCAATTGTTCTGGTCTATCTGGGACCAGTAGGATTCCGGAACCGCAAAATTTACAGAGCTAAAATTAGACCATTTCAACCAACCAAGATGGTCAGTGAGCAGATGAGGTCAGCTAGTAAGTGGAAAGGCTAGGACACAAACCCGGGTCTTACATTCAAAACCTTTGTTCTTTCATAGTGTTGGATCATTAAGCACCTATGCAATGTGTTCTATACACAGAACCAAAGAATAATAATCCAGTGAGGCCCATTTTCCTCAGAAGAATATGATATGTAGAGTAAGCCAATTACACAAGCTTCTGAGAATTAATTGATAAAGTCAATATATCATCTTAGAGTAACCATATGTCCTGGTATGCCTGGGACACTCACGATTTACATCTGTTCTCTGGGCATAATTATTAACAACACTCTCTTTTCCATCTCAAAGTGTCCTAAATAGGACAGTAAATTATATGGTTGCCCTCGCCACCATATCCCAGAGCCAGCTGATTAGGCTCTTGATTAATACAGTCTTTCCCCAGAACTTTAACTAAAACCCAGCATGACTTCCCCTGCCATTGACAGGGCAGGCTTGCATGGCAAACCAGTCACCCGCAAAGTCTCATTTCTCCAGCCCAGCTCTCAGCTCATAGGAGCTTGCACAGCCAATGGAGTAGTCCCTGCTCTGGCTCCTTAGCAGAAACCAGCCTGAGGAATCAGTGCTCACAACACTTCAAAGAAGCAGTCCCAGCATTAATTGGCACTCTGCAAAGATTTATGCACCATCCATCATTATCTCCTGCTGAGAAACAAGACAGATATAGGCCATACAGCAGGTCCTTCAGAAAAAAAATGTCTTGACAGATCTTTGAACCTAAAATGCCTTAAGTAATTGGGACACCCACTCGGGGACATGCAAGATAAATGACCTGGTTTGTAGAGTACCCACGCCCTTGGATGCTGCTGACCCCTCCCCCTTCTCCGTTTCCTCCCCTTCTCCTAACCCTCAGCCCCCAGTCTTCCCTAACAGTCTCCTATGGCCTTCCCTGTTCATTAGTAGCTCCATAGAAAGACAAATTGGAGCAGGAAGAAGAAGGCCATATTAGTTACTGACAGTATGTTAGATGGGAGAAGAGGTAGAAATGAATGGCTGGCGTGGAGTTTGATTATATGTGTGGAGGCATTACCAGTCAATGCAGTCTTCTAGTTACCAAAAGCCTGTTATTAAGCAGTCACCTGGAATGGCCGTAATCCATAGATGTAGGCAACAGCAGTATGGAGACCTGTTGGGAGATAATGACATTGCAACCAACATGCCTACCATAAAACTGTAAGATCAGAGGAGCTCCTCTAGTCGGTGCCCAGTGTCCAGTTCACCTAGTTTATCAAAGCACTCAGAAGAAGGTAACAAACCCACCTATATCTCCTTCATTCCACCCCCTACCTCCTGTATATGCATCATACACACACACACACACACACACACACACACACACACACACAGAGCTCACACACACACACACACTTCAGCCCCGATAGCTGTTTGTCTCAGACAGTTTAAATGAGATGGGAAAAGGGACTTCCTGTACTGTGTCCATTGTAATTCAGTAACTATTGGCCATCAGCGCTTATGCACAGTATACAGAGATGACAAGAACGGCATCCCCCACCCTTCGGAAATAGCCCATCTCCATCTAAACTCATTAAAAAGTGGTAAAGCTAAGCAGAGAATGTCATGATGCAAAGGTAGAATGCTTCTGAAGTAAAAGTGGTGAAATGTTCAAGAGATACCACTGTCTTTGTCAAGCCTGAAGACTTGTAAGAATGAGCCTGAAGAAGAAGAGTAAGCCAAATTCTCGAGCCCAGGATTGAGAACAGAAAACCACGATTTTGTGTGCATTTGAAAGTTAACCTCTCAGATTTCACTACTTTTAACTTGAAAGATAATGTTTTCAAAAAGAAAGTCCCTTGGGTGCTTCCCTGATTCTAAGAGCATCTTTTACACTGGCTGAGTTTGTTATAATTTGATCAATAAGGTCAGGGTCATAGGTCAATTATCACAAGGTTGGTAAATAAAATCAACTTCCTGTAGCAATCATAAATTATAACTTGAAAGAACTAAGTTCAATGTTCTACAGTAAATACTCTAACATTCTAAGACATATGTAGATGTATCTTTCAAGGTTTCCTGGTGTTACGTCAACAGACCTTGGAACTATCAAACAAACCTTTTCATGTATGAAAGCAAGCCTTTGCTTCTCCTGGAAATAAACTCATTTAGGAAATCAATTTTTATGCTAAGAAACAGATCAGCTTAAACTTTTGGTAACTGATACATAAGTATTCATTGCTTTTCAACTTCCTAAATGAAGAATTATAGCTTATGCATTGTCATCTTGTCAAAAACCCAACTCAACGAAGAAATGTAAAACAAAGCTGAATCAAACATTGGGGCCAGGATGCTGTCTATACCAGCTGATTCCCTTATATAAGACATCTGCTCATGTGCCTGGTCTCTGCTTCCTTTCCCGAGTTGGAGATAAATGTCTGATCTTTCCACTTTTGAGAGGAACTTGAAATGACCCAACATGAGGAACTTTATAAATTGCTACTCGGCATGTGAACTTGAGCCATGACTCCCTCATCTCTGTGACTGTGCTCTAAGTGGGGGGAATCCTCTGGTCACTGAGTGTCCACATTCCTGATTCATCGTTGTCAACCTATACAAACCAGAGTCTCCTAGGGAAAAGCACCTTCAATTGAGAACTTGCCTCCTTCAGATTGGCCTGTGGAAATGTCTGTGGGACATTTTCTTGACTAATTATTGATGTAGGAGGGACCAACCTCTGGGGGTAGTGCCACCCTGGGAAGGCGGTCCTGAGTTCCAGAAGAAAGCAAACAAGTGAGCCATTGGCAGTCTCTGCTTTAGTTCCCACTTCATGATTCCTGCCTTGATTTATTCCCACGGTGAACCTGTAAGCCAAACCAACCCCATTCTCCCTAAGTTGCTTTGGGTTATGGTGTTAATCACAGAAATAGAAGCAAACTGATACACGGCCCTTGTGTATTTCCTAACAATCCTGTTGCTCTCCTCTGTCTTCAAGTGGCCAAACCTCCAGCCCTATCTCTTGGGCCCCCTGGTGTATGAATTCAGTTCTTCTCAGTGTCCATATGCTACAGCTCCCAATCCTTAGAAGTTGAGGCCCAGTTTCCTGGTGCTTCCAGTACCATCCTCACAATGGGGCAGAGCTGGGAATCTGTGCCAAGATGTGATTTATTCCTATAAATATAGTGCAGAGCCTGAGAAATTCTGCAAACCTAGAGAAATGTCCAGGTGAGAACACTTGTTTCTCAATGCCTTTCTACAGGTCTTTACATCCAAGACCAATGAAATTCATCAACACTACTGAGTTCACTTGATCCATGTAAAAATATCATGACCCAGTCAGATATGCCATCTAAGTTGTGTGTGTGTGTGTGTGTGTGTGTGTGTGTGTGTGTGTGTGTGTGCATAAAGTTGGGGAAGACTGTCACAGGTGTTTACTTATACTTATGCAAGCATTGGGCCAAAATATATCCCTATTGGTTGTGGTACCACCTCTCTAAGATGTTTGGAGCAGGACATGGGTACCTAGAAAATGTTTCAGAAATTAAAAAATAAGTAAATAAGTGCATAAAATACAGAACAAATAAGTGGCTGCAAATGGACCATAGTAACATTGCAAGTGCAACTTAGAGACAGATGCTATGAAGAAGATGGGAGATCAGGATAACAGCGGCACAGTGTGTTAGGGGTTTCAGAGGGGGAAGGCAAGCTGGTTCCCTCTGTGCCTGTGGGCAGCTCAGGGCCACACTGAAGGCTTCACAGCACCTGCTGTGCTATAAGGTTTAAAATCGGATCACAGTAGTTCAAAACATTTATATATAGGGCAGAAAGCATGTATTGCAATGGACTAAGGCTTTGGGGAAACTTACAGCTCTCTAAGTTCCATTTCATTAGTTATACTGAAGAGCCCATGTAATCAGTTCTCAGTAACTGGCTGGACTCAACGATGTTGTGGATGAATAACTGCATGTTCTCCTAAGAAGTCAATCCTGATTGGAGGGAACCATCAGGGTGTTGGAAACAGGCTTACACAGTGGGGAAAGAGATAAAGCATGATTTTTATTCTCCAACATGTCTTCTTTATGGATAAGGTAGGATCAGAGCTAAAAGAACAACCTGGAAGCCATCTAGGCAAAAATAGCTATATGCATGGATCAGGTTACCCAGCAAAGTAACAAGAGCAGCTACAGGAGGCACTCAGGCATGCCTCCTGGTCGAGCTGAAAGGAACAGGGCAGGACAGAAGAATGAGCTTAACACAAAACCAAGTGGTCATGTGGCAAGAACTTGGTGCTCCAGCTGGTTGGGCGACAAATACACAGCTCCCTTTCAGGCCTCCAAGACGCATGGTCAGGTCTTCCCATCCCATAGTCTCCACAGAATTTCTTCCCCTTGTCTCTTCTTTAATGTGGTGGTTCATAACATTACTCTACACCTAGGAGTGATACCAATTCCTGGAAGAGTGGGAAGTATATGTTGTTAATAGCAGAGTAGCTAAGGACATGTGTTTGCCTAATTAAAAACAACTAAGGCCATTTCCACCATGACATCATTTCACTATCTTGCTGCATTAGTCAGGTCTTGCATGGCTGGAAAGTGTTAAAGTCTAACTCACACAAGTCTATGTCAAAAGGAGAATTCATGCAAGGTTATTGAATATCTGTTACCATTGCTGTGTAACAGATGATCTCCATTGGCTTAGATCAAATGCTTTACCCTGTTTATGAATAATAGAGACTGGGGATCTGGAAGGGGGAACAATAGGAATTGCTCTCTTTCACAGTGTTGGGGCCTCAGGGGAGATTTGATGGATGGGGAGACTTGATGTTAGACACCACAATTATCTAAAAGTGTAGTCACTCACCTTCCTGGGCAGCTGACGTTAGCTGTCATCCAGGACTTCAGCTGGGACGTCCATAAGAGTACCTATGCATGGACTCTATTACTGCTAAGCTTCTTCATAGAATGGCTATCCTCAAGTAATGGAGCTTCTAATATGTTAGCTCAGGGCTCCAGTGAAATTTTTCTAGCTGACAAATTGAGGTTGTACCATTTACTACCTATTACTATTTACTATTGAAAAATTTTTAGTGTTCCCTCTGTCCTGCTGGTTTAGTTATAGGCAAACCATAAGCCCACTAAGATTCAAGAGTAATAGAATTATACGCCACTTCTCAGTGTTTAAAATACCAAAATATTTTACAGAAAAGATTTTAAAGAACTCTACTGAGTCCTCTTGTATAACTGTGGGGACCACAGATTCAAACACAGAACACTCTGCTTTTTGCAACCTGACATTTTTTTCTTTTCATTCTTTCTCTGTTTCTAGACATTAGTTTCATCTAGAAAGCAGAAATGAGACCATTAGAAGGTACTTCATGTCTTCAATAAATACAAAAATTAAAGAGCAGGCCTCCAGAAGCCATGTCTATCCATGTGGCTTCTAATGGTCTTCAACATATAAGATCTAGAATGTTCTCTTGTGGGCAATAATAGGCGGTCTTCAAGGTACTATATAGAGCAACCCACACCTTCAACCCACTACTTATATGTTCAGGTTGTATGCCAATGGTGGTTCAAATTGTATGCCAACTTAGCCAAAAGCTAAAATCTGTGCCTTCTGACATTAACTGAAGTTTGCTATGAGCTACAGTTATGTATGTCATTCTCTTCTCTAAACATTGAACACCTTAAAAAATTCATGATACTACAGTTTAATATATAATGTAAATATATATTTAAAGTAATAAGCAAATGAATATTCTGAGTACATGAGTCAATTACTATTTAGCATACTAGAAAAACCTCAAGTCATACACAAAAAAGTCAATGAAAATAACACTCAGATAAAACATGTTATACTTTTGAAAAGAAGGAAGAAAGAGGGCGGGAAAAGAGGGAGCAAGCCAAGAAGGGATAGAGGAAAGAAAGGGGTGAAAAGAAAGATTATCATAAGAAGGGATAGAAAAAGAAAGATGCATTACCCTCAGAGGAAAAACAAGATAGACATCTGATGTTGTTCCAGAAATAATAGAAGTTTGAAGACAATGAAGAGATTTTCAAATAGCATCAGAAAAAGAAAATAAGTGAATAAATAATGGCCAAACTGAAATTATAAACTTGAAAAAATAAATCTCCTCCAAGCATTATGAAACAATCTTGTTGAGAGACAAGTCAAACATGAACAGAATGGTAACACACAAACCTGCATTGGAGGAAATGTATATATGATTTCTTCTTCTCCAAGGGTTTGCAGTGGGGAGATGCCCTCAGACTGCAGAAGCCAAGCTCACACCACAAGGCAGATGCTGTCAAGAGCTGCATGTGAGTCCAGCAAATATGAGCTCACACAGGGAACAAGCCACGACTGTCAAGAATCAGAGGAAATGAAAGCACAACAGAGTTAGATGTGCTACTAATATAGAAAAGACGATTGCAGGCTATGAGTCTTCATTTGCAAAATAATGCAACCATACCAAATAAATTTTAAGTCCCTGCTCCCCAATGGGGTTGGCTATTTCCCTGTAGAATAAACATGTCTAGAATAGTCAGAGACATAGAACTCCTACGCAGAGATTTTTTTTTAAGATGCTAAAAAACAATTCTTAGAAAAATTAAGATAATGTCTGTAAATTGCTGTCATTTAAACTAGTATTTTAAGTAACAAGTTAAAAATAAAATGATGAGCTGGAAGACAAATCTAAAAGCTAGCCCAAAATAAATTAGTAAAATAGAAATATTGAAAGGAAATTAGAAGTGGTGGAGGAGGGAATGAGAGAATCTGATACACTTCCCAAAGCTATCATATTGTGAAAAAAAATGACTGTAGAAAGTTGAAATTCAAAATATGGATTAAAATTTTCTAGAATTAATAAAATGACATTATACTTCAGTTTCAGGGCTGGAGAGATGGCTCACTGGATAAACTGTTTGCTGTGTAAGCTTGAATCCTGGAGTTTGGAACCCCAGGACTCATTTAAAAGCTGGGTTTGATAGCTACCTATAATCGCAGAATTTAGGAGGGGTCCTCAGGACGAATTGGCTAGCTATACCAGCCATGATTGGCGAGTTCCCAGATCAGTGAGAGAGCCTGCCTCAGTAAATAAAATGGTGAGTGATCCAGAAAGACACTCAATGTCAACTTCAAACATAAACATATACACATGCATGCACACATTAACCTGCAAGTACACACACACACACACACACACACACACACACACACACACACACACACACACGTGCATGAAAGCAAGCACACAAACCACATACACATACACATGAAAAAGTTATTACTGATTGGAAGAGAGGGAGATTTAAAACATTAGAAGTGTAAGAGGCTTCTGATGAATGGGGTGTGTATGTCAATCCCAATGCAGTCCGTTCTTTCTGTTTGCTTTAGATGTTCATATCAGCCATCAGGTTATCAAGAAATGCTTCAATAGTGGTTATAAAAACTAACTACAGACACAGTATAGCAGTGCAGATTCTCCATGAAGTAGACATCAGGATTGATTTAGATATGTTAAAGGTTTATGAATGGAACTACATATGAAGGATAAAGGGGGACAAGTTTTTCAGTTTTTGGTTTTTTTGGGGGGGTTATTTGTTTTGTTTTTTTGTTTTGTTTGTTTTGTTTTGTTTTAAAAGCAGAATGTTCACAATAGGATGGAAGTCCTAGAACTTGTGTAGAGAGAAAATGAAGTAAATGTTAAATGGAAAGTGTCCCAGACCATGACGTATGTCTAGGAAAATCTCTTTCTATCCTGAAAGTCTCAAAACAACACTGTCCTTCAGAGAAAGCCCATTATGCACAGAAGTGAGCAGACATTGTATAATTACTTTTCCAAAAGACCATCTTGGAGAGCAGAGAGCTGTGCTCGTGCACTGGCCAGGAGTGGTGAAGAAGAAACCTGAAGTTAATTCAGGGGCAGTAATTGAAAAATGTTGTACCAGGCTTTTGGGGGGAACCACCAACCAGCTCCCAAAACATAACACAGAGACTTACTATTAGTTTTGAATGCTCAGCCTAGCTTAGGCACATTTCTGGTTAGTTCTTTTAACATAAATTAATCTGTTTCTCTTCATCTACCTTTTGGCTTGGGGCTGATTTCTTACTTCTGTATATCTCACTTTCACTGCTTCTCTGTCTGTCTGTCTGGCTTCTTGACCTGGACATGTCCCTCATTCTCTCCTTCTCCTCTCATTCCTCTTCCCTCTCGAGCCTTGATTTCTCCTCCAATTTATTCTCTCTGCCTGCCAGCCCCACCTATCCTTTCTCCTGCCTAGCTATTGGCTGTTCAGCTTTTTATTAGACCGATCAAGTGCCTTAAGCAAGCAAGGTGAAACAAATGCAACACATCTTTACATAATTAAACAAATGCAGTATAAACAAAAATAGCATGTCTTTACACAGTTAAAGTAATATTCTGCAGCATAAACAAATGTAACACATCTTTGCCCAGTTAAAATAATATTCCACAACAGAGTGTCAGTCACCTATGTCCCCTGAACTAGGCTCACTTGAAGGAATTCTAAGTAGCATATCCCATGACCACTATGGCTGATCACTTAACCACACAGATTCATCTCCCCATTCAGGTTCAAGAACTACTTATCACATGGTCCTTATCTCAGGTTTGCTGTGGTGTCATCCTCTTCCTTCTATATTATATGTCCTGGTTATTTTTGTTGCCCATTTGACATACTCAGGAAGAGGGAACCACAATTAAATAATTGCCTCAATTAGATTGACCTGTGGACATAGAAGGGGGCATTTTGTTGATTAATGATTGATACAAGAGGGCCCAGCTCACTGTTGGCAGTACCATCCTGGGGCAGGTAGATCCAGGCTGTGTTAAAGAGGTATCTAAATGTTAACCTTGGAAGAAAGTCAGTAAGCAGCGTTCTTCCATGGTTTCCACTTCCAGCTCCTGCCTTGAATTCTTGTCTTGGCTTCCCTCAATGATGAACTGTGTCCTTGAATATAAGCTAAATAAACACTTTCTTCCCCTAAATTGTTCCTAGTCAGTGTTTTATCATAGCAAAATAAAGCAAAGTAGAACATAAATTGGTACCAGAAGTGGGGTATTGTGATGGGCATGACTGTGTTGGTTTGTGGAGAAGAACTGTGGAACTTAAAACTAGAATTTGTAACTTTGGACTGGAAGTGCACAGAGCTTGGAAGATAAAAAGTTTGAGAGAGCTGCAGACTAGAACAGAACACTACACATTCTGAAGTCCCCACAGGTTCACCATTGCCTTGGAGACTCTTGTTATTTATAAAACATTTTGATACAAACTTATATTCTAGAGATGCATTGGTAGTCATGTATTTGTCTAAGTAGAGTTGCTCTACATGTCCATTAACAGTTATTATAGACAGGACCCAAGAACATCACCCAGGGCCCACAAGCTTCCCTACCAACCTCAACAGTAAACAAACAGCCTTTCTGTCTATCAGGGTTAGCTACTCCTGACAATAGGCCCCTTCTTCCAACTTGAGGTTCTCTAAGTACAAGGAGTGCAAGAATGACCCTACCACAGCATAACTGTAGTTCAGTAGAGTCTTTCCCCTATTCCCTGACAAGGGTGCACCTCCACTAGGAATAAGGCCTTGAATCTTGCAATATCTGCATTGCCAACACTTAAATCTCTATCCACTTCTTGGAGGATGGCAAGCAAGGCCACTTCTGCTGTCACGTGTTGGGTCCTGGATATATGTGTTTCCCTTACTGATGACACAGCATCAAATAAAAGGCACTTACTCAATATAAATACTCTGTCATGAAGTAGGCCATACCATCCACCTAGACTGTTAGCTCTGCAGAGATACTAAACTCTGCTCCCTGCTCCCCTCCCTCCATGACCACCATAGTAAAGAAAAGAGGGATCAAACTGTCATATCACTTTTTTAGGCAAGCATCTAAAATATAAGTACTCCTATAGTTATACTATAGCAAAATCCCCTGAAACTTAGTAATTTGAAATAAGTTCCAATATGTTATATGTAATGCTTTCAATAAGTAGAGATTTAGGTATAGTTCTCTAGTTGATCCTTCAGTTCCATAGTCAGATCACTTGGCATCATCTGGTACAGGAAGTGTTCTGGTCCACTCACAGGCCTTGCACCCTGGTATAGATGGGTTCTGTGATGGCTATTCTTGGTTGTCAACTTGACTACGTCTGGAATTAACTAAAATCCAAAAATGGGGGGCACACAGTGAAGAATATTTGCTTAATTTGAAATAGGAAGATCCACTCTAACCTGGGTTCAAGGCAGGAAGGCACATACCTTTATTCTGGTCCTTTTGACAGGAAGACACACTTAGAATCTGGGCCACACCTTATGCTGAAAGCCTGTTTAAGGACATGAAAGAAGGAAGCTTTTGTCCTTTGCCTGTTTGCTCTCAACTTCCTAACAAGTCCATTCCTTCGTAGGAATTACAGCCTACCTCTTTGGGATTCAGACATCTCCTAAAGACTATCTGAGACTTCTCAATTCTTGGACTTTCCATTCATAGTGGGACATTGTTGGATTAGCTGGACTACAGCCTGTAATTCATTCTAATAAGCCCCACACATACATATGTGTTTATGTGGTTTATGTGTATATATATATATATATATATATATATATGTATGTATATACATATATATGTATATGTGTATAGAGAGAGAGAGGGAGAGAGAGGAGGGGGAGAGAGAAAGAGAGAGAGATTCATTCTGTAAGTTCTGTTACTCCAGAGAACCCTGACTAATACAGGTGGTAAGCTGAACTCAGCTAGGACTATCAAATTCAAAGTATATGCATGGCCAGCCCAGCACAGTGGATCTAGAGCAACAATGCCTCTCATGAGGCATCTCAAGACTCCAGTCAACAATACAGAAGCTGTATAACCATTGTAGAGTCAGTCGTAAGGCACAGGGCACCTCTGCTCCTGTACTCCATACAAAAGAGGGAACGCAGAACCAGGGAATGAAAGGAGGGTCAACGAATTTGTGACCCTTTGATTGTTTTGAAATCATCAAAGGGCTAACATTTCAGTTAGCTCTTACTCAAATAATCTCTGACTCAAAACATCCCAAATGCCAACTGCAAGGAAAACAGTGTGTCACAAAATTTACAATACTTATAATTGCATGAGAGAAGAACAAAAAAAATATCTGTTCAATGAATACATGAATACATTTTTATTAAAGTCTGGATGACAAGGGAATGAACTAGCTGAAGACAGTGATGCTTACCGCTTTCATAACAACCCCCCCCCCCCATCCTCCTCCTATTCCCTTAAGTAAAGGGAAGATTGTTACGGCCATCATCCTTTCTCCCCTCCCATCAGCCCCATCACAGTAAAGCACAGGGGCTGTAGTGTTCCCAGATGAGATTCCCTCCCTTCTGGCTGTGTCTCAGAGGCCAATCCTCCTCTGCTGCCTTGAGAAATCACCCTTCTCTGTGTAGTCTAACTGTCTAAGGCCTCATGAAAAGGAATATAACTGGAAGCTACAATTTCCCAGTCCCAATCAGGACAGACTGGGGTCCTCAGCTGCCCCAGTTATTGCTTTAAAATGATCACTTCTGGTACCATGACTCCTCTTCCTCCATTCTCCCCAAGGACAAATGTCAAGTACCAGGCCTTATCCACAGTAATCCTTTCATTTGTTTAGCAAACACTGATTGATCATCTGCTACATATCAGGCTCCCTGTTCTATGCTAGGGACACAAGAGTAAACCAATCAGCACCTGTACTCCCAAGACACTTGCTGTGCAGTCTGGGGTTTTAATAGGAGAGATGAGAGCGTATGTAAATAGCAATTTCAATACTGTTAGCTCATGCCCAGAGGCAGTGTGTGAGATGGCTAGAGTGAATTGGGATCTAAAGACCTGAAAGAAAAACACAAATATCCCAGATGTCTACATACCCAATTCCACCCACAGGTCTGAGAGCCAGTACCCACTTAGAGGCCAGCAATCAGAACTCTCACACCCACCACATCTGTGCTCCCCTTCACATTTAAGGCAAGATTATTGCACAATATGCTGTCTCAGTTTCCAAGCCAGACCTTACAGCCACCATAGCCCATGTACAGAACTGTAGGTTTGCCATCCTGCCCTCTTTTTTAAATGTTGGGAACATGATTGCAATTGAGCCCTGTGTTTATGAGCAGATGCCCCAGAGGCAGTCCAGTGTAGGGACTGAGCATCCACATGGGTTTGACTCTGAACCTGGAGGCTTGATGATGTGCATTGTTGGGAAGGTTCTTTAACCTTGCTGAGTCCTAGTTTTCACATCTGTAAAAACAGAGCTAATGTTTCCATGCCCGGATGTGAGGATGAAATTAGATTAGTGTGATGGCATGCCACAACTTTCAACAAGGGATAGCTAGCTCTACTCCTATTCTATTAATTGATAGAGTTTTCAGAGTTAATATACAAAAATACCAGTCGACCAGTTGCATTTTAACTTCATACAAATAATTAATTTGTTTAGTGAAAGCATGCTCCATGCAACACTTAGGGACTCATTGTACCATTCGACTTTAGCTGGGCATTCTGTAATTTCTCTGACAAATTTTTTTAATGATCATCTTGTTAAAGTGGCACAGCAACTCATATGAATGCTTAAATGTGTGGTATTGAAAGCTGCAATCCATTGGCCTTAGGTAACTTGCCCACAGTCATGTTAGTAAGGAGGGACTGTCTGTGCTGAGATCAGATTTGAGCTCAGATTCAGCTCTCTTCTCTACACTTAGAGTAAGCATCAGTCCCCACTCTGGCCCAGGAAATCAGTCAGGCTCACAACCCATCAACAAGACCTCACACTGCATAGCGGGGAGAGAATTAAAATGCCACTGGGGAGTCTGAAAAGCAGATACCAGTACACCTCCCTGTCACAGCAGCTACCTTGTAGAGGTATTTAAGACTAGTAATATTTAAGACTAGTAAATGCTGTGGAATAATCCTTCTGTATACTGTGAATATGTATTACTCTTATTGGGTAATAAAAAGCTGACAGGCCAGTATCTGAGCAGGAAATTAGGCAGGAAAGCCAGACTGTGAATGGTGGGAAGAAGAAAGGTAGAGTCAGAGTCATCACCAGCCAGATGCAGAGGGAGCAGGAAATGAACGTGCCATGCTAATAAAGGTACCACCACATGGCAGAGCGTAAATAAGGATTGTGGGTTAACTTAAAATGTAAGAGCTAGTTACTAATAAGCCTGAGCTATTGGCCAAGCAACTTTTTATTAACCAGTGAGAGTAGTACATATTCACAGTGTACAGAAGGATTATTCCACAGCACCCAGCGTACTGTTTCACCTGTCTTGCCCCATAGGTTACATGCTTAAGCCCTTAGGAAGGAAAGAGGTGCTGGGTAGTGGTGGCACATGCCTTTAATTCCAGCACTCAGGAGGCAGAGCCAGGTGGATCTCTGTGAGTTTGAGGCCAGCCTGGTCTACAGCGTGAGATCCAGGACAGGCACAAAAACTGCACAGAGAAACCTTGTCTCGAAAAAGAAAGAGGAGGAGGAGGAGGAGGAGGCAGGTACATTTCTCTTGGTCCTAAGCCTTGTGAACTGTGTGTGTGATGCCTAAGTGCTTTGGGACATAAAAAGGACAAACATGAGCATGACTGAATCAGAAGAATCCTGGAGTCCACTCTTTAGGGCAGCAAGCCCTCTCTGGACCCTCTTGAGGAACATGTGGACTTCAGGTTGGTATCATTCACCAAGTGGCCCAGCAGGACAGCAGGTAGGTTGTAGTATGGAACCCAAGTGCAACTCACTCCTCAGAGAGCAGGCTTGACATTCCTCTCTTAGTCCATTTTGTACACCTATACCATCGCTCCTGAGACTGGACAATTCACAAACAACAGAAACATATTCCTCACTGTTCTGGAGGCTGAGAAGACCAAAAATCAAGGTGCCAGTACATGGTGAGTTTGCATCATCACATGATGGACAGCAAAAGAGCTAAGTGAGCTATGACTTCAGAGGGAAAAAGAAGTAGAGAATTCCTGCAAGTTCTAAAGTCTAAACACCTGCCATCATATCTCACCTCCCAGCACTGTGGTAATAGAGACTAAGTTCCAGCACATGAATTTTGAGGGAGACACCAGGGACACAGCATTCCCCTTCCTACAGAGTTAACAGTTCTAATCCCATGCCTGCAGCCATCATCACTTTTACATTCCCCAGTGCATGTCCAGCTTTCAATTATGCCACGATAGTGTTGGATGGAGGGCATTGGAAACTCACCCTGCAGCGGGAGATGACCCAGACAGGTATAAATCTACACACACCACTCTCAAGTGTTAAAAAGCATTTAACCTTTTCATTTCATTTAACAATAGCCTCCTGGAGATCTTGTCTCCCTTGGGATGGTTAGAATTCTCAGTGTCACAATGTCTGGGAGGGGCTTCCAGCCTTTAAGGACAGGGAATAGGAATCCTAAATGTCCTGCAGCACCTGAAGCCAGCGGTTCTCAATCTTCGCAATGCCTGTATTCTTTGTCCCTTCTTTCTTTTTTAGATGTGAGCTTATTATCTTTTTCAATATCTATTTGTTTTTATTTATATGTGTCTGCCTGGGTGTAGGAGTGTGCAGGTGTTTCTAGAGGCCAGAAGAAGGTGTTGGACCCCTGGAGCTGGAGTTACATGCAACTGTGAGCTCCCCAGTGTGGGTGCTGGGAACTGACCTCCGGTTCTCTGCAAGAGCAGTGAGTGCTGTTAACCACCAAGCCACCTCTCAAGCCCCATGAGTTTATTCTTTATCAGCATCCATTCTGATCTTCGGAACACCTATTAAAAGTTCACCCCTAATAGATTCTTTTTCACATAATTTGCCCTCGACTTATGGGGTACTAGCCCTTTCAAAGTTGAATTTTAATTCCACTTATCTTAAGGTTATTTCTCCTTTCTATGGACACTGGTTATTTTATTTGTTGATTTTTGCAATTTTCCTAAACCAGGATAGTTTCTAACTAGATATTCTTTTTAATGATGTTTGGGCATTCTTAACTATCCTTTGCACTTGAATTTGAAACTCCTATTTGCTTGAGTCTATGTAAGTACTGACTCCAGCTGTCTGGGTGACTGAGGGTAGAGATGACAGGATGTACAAACAAGTAGTTGACCCCCTGAGAAGGAGCTTCCTGGTTCTCAAAGAGTCTGTAAGTCATCTGAAGCCACTGGGCTCCCCTTCGACCCAGGCTGAACCACCCACCAGGTCCCTGGGTCAGGACTCCCCTGCTTTGGACAGATGTACTTAGAGTTTGTTCTGGGGACAAATTCACAGCCAGAGCCTTCTTTTATCTCTTTTCCATTCTTAGTTCTTCCCTTCCATTTCTTTCCTGGCTGTCTGGACCTACTCCTGGCTCTGTCCTGCTTCTCTGAGATGTTCTTCCCTCTGTGGCTCACATTCTGGGTCTCGCCATCACCACACTCCTGGGCTGAGGGGGAAACTGCTAGGTTCAACTGCTCAGAATACAAAGCTTCAGTAATTAGCTTAAAGATCACCCCAAAGCCCCTCCCCACTTTCTCAATTTGTATTCTAGGATTTCTTTTCCTTCTGGGACTGCTATCACTTCTACAATGTTTTTCTATCGTCTGTGTTTGGAGATAGGGCTTTTCCTGGCCCCATGTTTCTGCAGCCTGATCCCATCTGCTTTCTATCTTCCAGGAATTTCTTCAAAGCTGGCTAAGGATAACTCCCTTTCTGGTCTCTCCACCTTGTCATGGAGTCCCTTGCCACTGCCTCCTCTCATCCATTTGTCTTATTCAATCCTCATGGTGTCTCGGAGAAGGAACCACTTGCTACCACATCATTTTTCAGCAGGAACACCAAGGTTCAGAGGGGTTAAATCAGCTCCTCTAACCCATCACAGCCAGAACATAGTAACGCTAGAACTTGACCCCTCGTTCATCCTACCCCATGGGGGGACAAACTATCTGCCCCACTTACCCACTCAGGAGGTCTTTCTCTGTGATTGCTTCTTAGTTCCTCCCCGCTGCAAACCAAGAGCTCATAGAAAGCTGTCTGGAAGTAGCTTGTACCGTGCAGAGAGCCCACCTTAAGGACAATACCAATCCTGTATATACACCCAGGTGATGCCCAGTACTACCTGGCTAGAAGGGGCATGGCCAGGCTTTGAACTCAAGAAATCTAGTCTAAGGGACTAGGTACTATAATGCCATGCTGCCATTCAGATCTGAGGTGCACACACAAACTTCTACCAAGCAACCCCTTCCTGGGAAGAAAAGGAAGAAGGAACAGTAGACCACAGCTAATTCTTGTCATGGGATGTGTCCCTTGGAGGACATTCCACAGCTTTGTTCCATTGCAAGTCCACTGGCATTATTTGACTTTTAAAATCAATACTAAGGTACTGTTATGATAAAAATAGAAGAGACCCAAAAAGAAAAGAAGAATAGAGACTGTAGGCTGGAAGGACTCTTAGTAAACTACAATAGTTTAGTCTGGGAATTCAAAGTGTCTGAGTGAAGATGGTAGGTACATTGTGGACCAGGCAGGACCTGTCCGCTACATGAGGAACCAAGAACCTGTGGCTCATACACTGCCACTAGTTAGCGGTGGCAATATAGATTAATTGGACCTCTATGGGCTTCCAGTTTTCATTTTACTATCAGTAAAATAAAAGTCATTTCCAAGGTCCGTCTAATTATGATATCTCATGACTCTAAGTAAACATTCAATCTGTTTCATCTCAAGTAACAACCTGATGAGCATTTCCAACCTCTCTAACACTCACATTTCAGAGTTGGAGCGGTTTCTCCCAACCCAGCTATATGCTCTTTGCCTCTCACTTTTAACCTCCAGCCCACAGCCCTAGGTTCAGTACCTTTGATTAGAAATTACTCATTTCTTTCATTGTCTTTTCCTACCTTGGGTAGTAACATCTGCTTTCCAACCATGCACACATACATTTGGTCAATAGTTATATCTTTTATTTTTCTTTCAGGATTCCATTAAGGATGGTTTCCTACAGGAAGAATCTCCCAGACTCCTTCCCAGGCTGAGTGAGATCCCCCCACCCCACTCTCTGTGCTTTCCTCGAACACTTGGCCCAAGTCTGCAGTGTGTCCTAACACTGTCTAATTGAAAGTTAACATCCTGGCAAGTCAACATTGGCTTTATTTTTACAGATGTGAGAATCAAGACTCAACAAGACTAAGGAAGCCACTCATACTAAACACAAGTCTTAAGAGTCAAAAGTCAAGACCCCTGTGTGCACTTGATCTACACAGGCGGGCCTCCTATGTAGCACCTGCCCCCAACTCTGGGTCACAGTTGTGGTGACACCCCAATATCCCAGCAAGGGGAGATGAGGATGGCAAAACTGCAAAGGCTGATGCCACAAACTTAGGTGGCGAGGGCCGGGCCTGGTTGGGAGGCTGTGGCAGAGAGATGCTGAGTGACCTGACCCTTACCAGGAAGATGTGCAGCACTGTCTGTGTGAGAGCCACAGGAAGAAGCCTGAGAAGCTTGTGGCTGCCAAGCCTGCTAGGGGGTTTGGACACACAGGCATGTGGAGTGTTGATTGCCTCTTCTCCCAAGGGCTGAGGTGCTGAGTCACTTTGGGGCACAGATTTAACACGTGGTCTTTGAGGAATAATAACTGGATGGGGTGCTAAGTTATTCTGTAGGCTGGTACATTTCCATCAGGGCCTCTCCCACTTGGGGGCACCAAATATGAATGAATAAGGTCAGATCAAAATTGCCTTGCTTACATTCAAATATTGCTAGAAATCTGATAGAGCTAAAAGTAGACTTAACATGCTTTTACAATAGATTATAAGCTAGAAACAGGGCAAAATAAATGCAAGTTTCTAAGTGTATGATTATGCTAAAGTTTAAAGTAATTTTCATAATGGAAGCAATAGGGCCATATATCACTGTCATTTTTAGCTAATATTTAGTTTAAAATCTTGAAGAGGTGAAGCAAATGGATTTTCTGAGAAGACACTTTACCTGAAGTTGTTCTAGGAAGGCTTATAGCCAGAATTATTCTCAGAGGTATGGGACAAAGACGATGCAATAAGAAAGAAATAAGTACATTGTTTAAAATTACAGCACAGTGGCTAAGAGCCTGGGCTCTGGAGCCGGAGTGCCGGGGTGTAATTCCTGACCTTGGCTGATGGATGTGAACTTCATCTTTTTCTCATCTATAAAACGGAGATGTCTTCTTACGGAGTTGTATAAGAATTAAATGACTTCATGCCGTTGGAAAAGAACTGACATGTGGTCAATACTCAGTAAATGCCAGCTCTCAGCTATCAGCTGTCACTATTGGCAACTAAATGTGGCCCCATACTTTATACAACTAATTTACATCTGTGTATTTAATTTATTCTATGAATAAAGTTGTATGTAATTTATTCTACAAAATAATAATATATGTGCACTTGTACAGATTATAACCTGAGAAGAGATGGAAAGGTAGAGAATACAAAAGGGAATATAACATGAATCTTTCTTTATTAGAAGAGTCAATAGCTCATCTAAATTTAATAAGTCAGAATATATAGGTATACATATTAATCAAAGTTATATTCAACAGGAGTTTGTATATAAACTATTTTTTGAGCTAATCTCTCTGGTGTTTGGAGGTATTTGCAAAGTATTCTGTGTGTGTGTGTGTGTGTGTGTGTGTGTGTGTGTGTGTGAAAGTATATGTACTTGTGTACACATCAAGGTCAGAGGTTGGTATCTGCTGTCTTTCTCAACCACTCTCCACCTTATTTTTATGCAGGGTCTATCACTGAATCTGCATTTTATCAATTTAACTATGCTAACTGTCTAGGAAGCTGGAAAGATCTTCTTTATACCTGCATAGTCCTGGGATTATAAGCACGCACTGCTGTGCCTGGCTTTTTCACATGGGTGCTGGGGAGCAAACCCAGGTCCTCATATTTGTACTGAGCCATGTTGGCCATCCACTAGTGTGTGTGTGTGTGTGTGTGTGTGTGTGTGTGTGTGTGTGTGTGTGTGTAGTTTAGAGTCACAGTGGAGGTTGTGTTTGGGAAAGGTGATTGAGTTGGTGACTGGAAGGGGAAATGCAAAGGGGCTTTGTGCTACTGAAAACGCTTTATTTCTTGATGTGATTGCTGCGCACAAGGGTGGGTGCTCATGGGCATGTTCAGAATGTGCATTGCTCAGCCACAGAAAGTTTAATAGAAGGCTGCCTCCCGAGAGGAGGACTGGGCAGCGTGCAAGTGGGGCTTGAGTTCTGTTTTATTGGATTATATTCAACAATTGGTATATATTTACTCTCAAAACCTCTCTCTAGTGTTCCCATGTATTCAGGATAAATTGAAAGGTCACAGAACAGACAGCCCTCGGGCCTGGGAGGATTCTAGCTGAGTCTTTGCTGAGCTAGGTTAGGACTCACGGCAAAGCACTACTTCCAGTAGTAACCTCAACCTCAAGACTAGAGGTTGATCAGAAGAGAGACCCGTACACACACACACACACACACACACACACACACACACACACACCTCAGTCCATACTCACATGTCAAGTGCCTTCCTGTACTAGACCTAGTACCAAGAAATGAGAGCACAAATATTTATAGGTTATGCTGGTAGAGGCTACCAGGGAATGAGTGTGAGGCAGGCCATATGAGGGATGTAGAGATCACCATAGAAAAAGGAACATTTCCCCTGCTCTAGCAGGACAGGAGGGATAGGGTGGTTTCAGAGGGTATGGTACCCACACTGTCAATCAAACAGAAAGGGTTCTACCAGACAAACACAAATAGAGTATAGAAACAGAATTATTCAAGGAATTGGCTCATGCAATTATGTGGGCGAGCAAAAATCTGTCTGGCAAAATCTATCAGGCAGGCTGCAAACCCTAGCTCGAGCAGCCCCTAACCTGTCATCTTCAGGTGTAATTTCTACTTTCTTGAGGAAACCTCAGTTTTACTCTCAAGGCCTGCTTGGGTGCAGCCCACCTACATTCTCAAAGACAAGTTCCTTTAAAGCCAGTTCATTGCAGACATTAGCTTCCTCTGCAAAATACCACCTAAAATCCTGTTTTTTACTGTGTAACAAAGCATGGTGCTCTGGCCAAGCTGCCACACAAATCAACCATCATCAGTGGAATGGAGAGGAAGAAGTATGACCCAAACAAAGGGCCTTATCTGCAGATGTGTGTGTGAGAGACTGTGGGGGCCTAATGGGCAGCTGTGTCGCGGGAGAGACAGGAGCCACAGAAGCAGGAACGAGTGAATGAGTGAGAGGTGGCAAGGAGGGCTTGGCCTTGCTGTACAGCTTCACATATCCCGTGATTCAAACCAGCCTGATGATCAGAAGCATCTAGAACCTCCTAGATTTTCTGCCCATACCTCCTCTCAAAGGCAACAAATAAGATGAAATAGCAGCTTGTCTGATTAAAGAGGCCATTTTTGTTCCCAACCTGATGGCCAAGTTTATGGCAATGAAAAGCACTGAAGTGTTAAATGACAGGTTCCCGGTTTACTGTCCTTTAACTCTCTTCCTGGTTTAAGTGTTTGTAATTTTCACATGAATGGGGTAACTTTGTCATGGTGGCTCTAAACAGCCATGTTGGGTAGAATGTGCCTGCAAAAACTTGGCTGAGATCCCTTTCAATGTGCTTATCTTTGCAGACACAAGCTAATTGGGATCAGAGGGGCCAGAGAGCTGGAGGCAGAGGGATGGGGTTCTCTGTCACTGTCAGCCTCATTTCCATGGAGATCCATTCATTCATCAAGCATTCATTCAGTGTATACAGAGTCCCCTAATCCATGCCAGGCTCAGTGGGGGACAGAAAGATGCAGAAGCCAGCTTACAGTTTTGCAGACACATGTTTCTGAAACACATGTTTGAAAAGAGCAGAACACAGAGCTCTTTAAAGGCAATATTTAAGACAAGCATGAGGCAGGATGGCACAGGCGGAAAGCATATATGTCAAAGACCTCAGCTTGTTTAACAAGGCAATGCACACAGAGAACCTCATACATACTTGGCACATCACGTCACTAAATAAATGCCACTACCAGCCTTGCTGAGTGCTTATTAATGCCAACACCCCTTTTTGGTAGTCACAGACTTTGGGGTCCTAGAATAAATTTTATGTATTAAAAGCATGTCTAACTTCCAAATCTTAGAATTTATCAATATCCATTTAGTTAACATAAGAGACAGGGCACTGGATGTCTATCATTGAGTCCCAAAATAGAAATCACAAATAAGACTGACATAGCAAATAGAAACACACACACTCAAAGGGGGGGGGATATCTAGGCTGATTCCATGCCTTAGTTATTGTGAATAGTGCTGCAGTAAATATCCCAGGAGTAGCTGGGTCACATGGCTGTCACGTGGCTCTTATATGTTTAGTCCTTTGAGGAACCTCTGTATTGATGTCTATAGTGACTAGATGAATTTACATTCACAACAGCCGTGTGTAAGGTTTCTTTTTTTTTTTTTCTGAATCCTGGAGAAATACATATTCCTTAGGACAACATTGGCAGTAATCTTTTAATTTAGACCTTTTCATGCTCACTCAGAGAAACTATCAGGGCTCATCACTACCTCTGCCAGAACCGGAGGAAGGTGTCACTCTGGGAGGGGCTCTTGTAACATTCAACACTAGGACCATTTCTTCATCCTCTTACATCCAGCCTCAATAGGTGAAATGCTCAGGTTCACATGGATCTTTCATGTCAACTGGGAGAACTGTGAACCTCTCAAAGGAAATAGGCTATAGGTCATTCCAAGATGTTTTTGAAATGATAGGAAAGTTTAAGGGCTAAGGCTGGAGAATGGCTTAACTTTCTTGAAATATCTCTGACCCAGAGTCACCCAGACCCAGGGTTGTTCTCCCGACTCTCAAGAAAGTCGTTCTAAAGCTGAGTTCCTGTGCTGTGGTATGGCAGATAGTGTCACTCTGTGTTTCCCCACTCAGAGTATGTAGGTCAATCTTTTCATCTCTCACTCTTAACATCCACCATCACATATAGAAGCAGTGTACTCAGTTACTGAAAGATATTCTCAGCCAACTGGGTTGTAGGCCCTGCTGTGACCATATTCACACTCACTCACCCTTCTACATGGTGTTATCCTTGAAGGATCCAACATAGTAAGTCAGAAAAAGACAGAAAGCATCTATAGGCCCAGGAGTTGAATTAAGTACTTGTAATTCAGAAATAAGTCAGCTAAAACCCGGCATCCACATACAGGCGAAACAATAAAATCTTCAGTTCTTCACTGGTCATTTCTCCTGTGATGATGCACCTTGAACCATCTAAGAGTTTCTCCAGCATAATGCATAGACTTTTCCAAAATTACCCAAGCTTTGCCTTGAAAACTAGAGGATCCCCTTGGGACAATAAAAAAAGCCTCAACAGGATGACTTTAATGGAAAGACTTTTCCAAGATATACTCAAGCTTTGTCTTGAAAACTAGAGGGGTCAGAGCCCCTTGGGATGATAAAGAAAGCCTCACCAGGAATGACTGGGAAGCATGTTCTCTTCTCCAAGCAGTGGTTCCCTCAGGAGCATTATCCAAGGCTTGGTTCTTAAGAAAGTCCTGGAAACACTTGCTTTGAAAACATCATGGCTAGCCATGATGATTAATATTGATCATCAATCTGATTGGACTAAGAATTACCTAAGGGGTGGGGCTGGGTAGATAGTGTAGTCAGTAAAGTATTTGTCATAAAGGCATAAGGACCTGAGTTCAATCCCCAGGATCCACAGAACAGTCTGGGTGTGGTGGCATGCAACCCAAGATTCCAGACTGTCCTAAAACACCAAGTGGACAGCTATTAAGGAAGAACACTCAACTCTGACTTGTAGCATACACATACAGAAAGAGGAGAGAGAGAGAGAGAGAGAGAGAGAGAGAGAGAGAGAGAGAGAGAAGCATTGCCTAAGTGACCAGTAAATCACACTACTGAGTATGTCTGTGAGTGTTTGCAGACACTTCCATAGGAATGTTTTGACCAAATCAGTGGATTTATCCCATAGTAGATTCATACTGTGGAGGCAGTATCAGGAGGTGATGACAGGTAAGAAGTTGGCTTGGGTCTAGTGGGCAGAGGGGGGTCATTGGGGGAAGCATCCTTAGAAGCTATATCTTGCCTTGGCTCCTTCCTAAATCCCTCTCTCTGTTTCATGACCACTGTTATAGAAATAGCTATCTTCTATCACACATCACACAATCATGAAGTTTGGCACAAGTACATGGGGTAAGTTACAATAGGCTGAACCCTCTGAAATTGTGAGCTGAATTAAATCCTTCTGATTTATGTCAGGTATCCTGTTCACATCCATAAAATATAACTAGTACACTGGTAGCTATCTATGGTCATCACAAAGCTTAACTGGACTATATTACAGGGAGACCTTCTGAACAGGGTTTCATTCAGAATTCCAGGCTTTCTCTTGAACTCACTTTAGATGATTGATAGTTGAAGACATTTCTGGGGCTAGGGATGTGATTTAATAATAGAGCCTTTGCTTAGCATACATGAGTTCCTGAGTTGATTTCCAGCACCCCACTCTCTGAAAAGGAAAAACATTGGGCCTTTGTAATTAAGGGACCACGATCTTAGGCAAAAGGAATTCTAATAACGCTTGTCACTTCTTAAATGATGGCCAAAATCAAAGCGGAAATGACTGCTAAGTACTGAGAAGCCAAGCAGTAATTATGTTGGTGTCATGAATATGGGTAGAAAATTGGACCTTAGGACTCCCACTGTAGACTGGACACTCAATGCCAGAAGTGCAGAGAGCAAACAAAGGCAGGGCTGAGGTCAACTCTGGGCACCAATCCTCTGCTCAAGGCTCTGCTAAGCCCTTGACAAAGTAAGCTGAGCAGAAGAAAGTGACTATGGAGATAAGCAGAGCTTCTGTAGGGGTAGAGAGGAGATTAAACCCCAGATCCCCCAAAGAAGTTCCTTTCAGCTGAGGTACACAAAGAGCTGCCCCAGAGGCCAATCCACACAGGGAGTAAACTCTTCCCAACGATTGGTTTCAATCTTCCACTGCAGAAGTATTTTTAGTATTCCTAAAAAGAGGAGTTGAAAATATTTAGATTGACACCCAGTGAGAGATAGAAATGGAAAATGCAGAGATGAACAAAATAAATGTTTTTCACCACACTAACAGAATGCCAAAAAATTACACATAATTATAGACATAGAAAAAAAAAACATTTCAGAAAAATCCAGCACCAATTTCTGCACAAGTAAAAGAAAGAGCGGAGGGTGAGAGGGAGATAGCACACTTCCTCCATGACAAAGCAAGCATGGCTGCCCTCATTGTTTGGATTACCATTCTTCTGAATGCCATGACAGTACAATAAGGCACAAGAAAGACATAACTAGTGGACAGACTGCAGAGGAATGACATCTTTAATCACAGATGGCTTGATGGTTGTTTTGGACTTTCTCCACCCATACCCACATTGGAACCTACTTGTTAATCCTTCCCTCCACATTCCTGACACCTGTTTTTGAAGGACTAGTTCAAATGCATCTCTCTGTTGACGGCCACCCTGGTGATTCTGGCCCCAAATATTTCTCCCTTTCTCTTTCTTTACTTTTATTGACTTCAATCAACATGAATTTAACTCCAACTGAGCATTGAGAATTCCCATAGGATTCTATCTACCTATTTTTCCGTGGCATTTACTGCTAAAGCAAATAAACAAAGTATAATTCCTTTGTGGATGACCAGGAAACAGAGACTGGATATCCCAGAGACCTAGGATAGAATCAAGCACAACTGCCTTCCCCCAAAAATAATAATGAAATTATTCCTAATGATATTCTCTTATATTCATAGATTGGTTCCTTGTCCAGTCATCATCTGAGAAGCTTCCTCACAGAGCCTGCAGGTCCTCTGTGTATATGTTCTTACTGTTAGCTTGGTGGTTTTGTGGGGCTCCTAACAGTGGGAGCAGGTGTGTCTCTGATTCTTTTGCTTGCTCTTGGGACTCCTTTCCTTCTATTGGGTTGCCTTACCCCAGCCTTGATATAAGGGCTTTGGCCTTTTCTTATTGTATCTTCTTTTGTAGTGTTTGGCTGTTGTTACTTAGAGTCCTGCCCTTTTCTGAAGGGAAACAGAGAAGAGGGGAGCTGGGAGGAGTAAAGGGAGGGGAAACTATGACATATAGTATCAGAAAATCAAATTTTAAAAAAAAGAATATCAGGCTTAAGCTTTGGTTTTGTAAACATCTTCAATTCCAGCTCTTCTCAATCCTATGCCTCCTAAACATCTGATGCTTACTGTTGTGATTTGTTTGTTGATTGATGGATGGATGGATTAATCAACTGATTGGCTAATTATTTTACCTATGACCCTTATAAAATGTGTAAGAACATTTGCTCTTTGTTTTCTCCTTTGATTTTCATTTTATTTAAGCTATTACATATAGTTACTTGCCACTTATGCTATTGAAAGGGTAACCCAAAGATCTATTGATAGTTCTACTCAATTCTTCTTACTCTCTGGATAGTTTTTAATGATATTTAATGCAAAACTTAAAAAATGTCTATTCACCACAGACACAAATGACAGGCAAAAGAAAGAAACAATTTCACCCAAGCCCAACTTGGTAAACTCATGGATTTAATCAGGGCTACTCACAAGAGCATGGTCAACCTGCAGGCAGCTACATCACCAAACAAAGAGCCTCACTCCACACAGACACACAGCAATCATTAACCTACTATATAACCTGGGGCAGAGCAGGACCTTTGTGCTGTCTCAAGAGCCCTCCACCATTCCATGCCAGAATGTCTTTGGATCCATTTTTGTACAGCTGCTCTGATTTGGGCCATGCCGTGGTCAGAGGACAGAGTTCCTCAACAGTATGGCTTTATCCTCATATGCTATAGATCCTTCCCTATTAGTGGGCCATTAGCTTGCTTGCGGTGTGATGTTATAGGCAGCACAGCAATCACTGTAATTGCATACACACTTTCTGTTCACATGAATGAATAAATATCCATCGAGGGTACAAACTGAGATGTGAAAACACTGTGTGATGGAGTGTGTCTATCACTTGCTGCACTAGATACTGCCAGTTTGGCCTCTGAAATTTCCCCAAAGGCAGGATCTTCATCAGATTCACATCAATATTCTGCCCCTTACCCTTAGCCATTAGTGCTCATTATTTTTAAGATGATGGAATAAAGAGCATATAGTTGTTGCAGAAATATCTTGATCATTTCTCTGATGTGCCACATAATGACCTTCTATATTGAACTTTTCACAAATACCTTGTCTAGACTTCTGTTTCTAGACCACAAATATTCTATCTTCTATTATGTGAATTATACATAGCAACTTCTATTTTTTGCTGTTATACATAGCAACTAGAGCTTATACAGATATTTAATAAATGTTAGTGTTTGTTGAACCAATGAGTGTGTATGTTTTATGTTAATAGGACAAATAGGTTAGAGAAATAATCACTGTGATTATAGCCACACACTGTAAACATCAAGTAAAGATGACACAGACCAATTATCCTGGGAAGAGACCTAAGCAGGTAGACATGTTTCTCTAGTACAAGTGACACAGTAATGGTGATCATTAACTGGGAGCACAAAATGACCATCTGGGTGTCATTCCTCTACAGTAGCAATATGTTACCAGCAAGAGATAGTGGAAGTGCAATGGGGCTCTCAATGTTCCAGTGATATGCAAATGTGCCACATAAAACATTCCAAGGCAGAACCATGGCCAGGAAGAGAACTGAGTTTGCTTTCTGCCTTAATGATCTTAAGCAGTGAATCAGAGCTGGCTGATGAGTCTGACCTGTGTTGTCCCCAGACAGATACGACTTGGGACTATTGCATATCTTCAAAGTAATCTTCCAGACAAACCATCTGACCCTACCTCTTTCCAATGATCCTTAGAACCCCCACCTCCAAGGGGAAATGAATCCCAATCATTAACGAAAAGAAATGCTATCTTCTTGATTCCACAGTGTCCGTTTCTTCCAAGATTTTCTAATCATTTTCTCATTAGTCACATTCTCCATCTCACCATCATTATTATTCTGTTTATGTAACGTCACTCACCCAGCACCTTCAAGACTCCTTCCCGCCAGCATGCACAATACATTCCAATTATGTAATTATGCCATTGTAATCAAATCATTAAGATTCGCATTAAACATGTATTAAAGTTCACACACAAAAAAAGCTCCAGTCACAGACACCAAGAGAGAGAGAGAGAAAGAAACAGGCAAACATGCTTGTAATCACAGTTTTTTTAAATGAGCCCACAACCACAGATTTAGGGTCTTGAGACGATTTTATAGCCAAAAAAGGTGGTTGGCTTCTGAATATGAAAAGCGGGTCTCCCCTCTCTGCCCCCCATCACCCACTGTGTCAGCCCCTTGATTACATAATGATGTAAGAAACAACTGGAAAGTGATGGAGGCCAAATTGGGTTGTCACTCAATTCTTTGGGGGAATTAAATGAAGAAATACCACAGCTCTAAAAGAGAGGTGGGGAGGAAGGAGACAGAGAGAGAAAGGGAGAGAGGAAAAGGGGGAGAGAGAAAGAGAAGGGAGGGAGGCAGAGAAGGAGGCAGAGGGAGGGAGGGAGGGAGGAGGGAGGGAGGGAGGGAGGAGGGAGGAAGGGAGGAAGGAAGGGAGGGAGGGGAGAAGAACAAACAGAAAGGCTGCCACACATAAGGTGAGCACACATACGATCTACAAGCACTCCTTGGCCCTGGAAAAATTACACCATACCTGTGAAGAATCTCAATTTGCTAACTGACTTGAGGAGTATGTGATAGCTACATAACCAATTTAGAAATGCAAAACCAGGCTGACTGTAGTCGGTTATTTCCCATTGGATACAGGGCTGCCAGCTGACCACAAGCAGCTGATGATGCCCTGAGGCGGAGGGGGGGTGGCATATGCATCTAGGGGGAAGGCTGGCGATATGTACCTCTGGCTGCATATTAGCAAGACATAGCTTTAAAGGAACAGCCAGCACTGCTGCCCAGGCACCACACTAGACCAATCCATCACATTTACAAGGCATGGAGTCCAGGCATTATTATTTTTAAGCACTTCTGTAATGTTTCTAATCTGTATCCAAGGTGGGGAGCTGCTGGCCCAGACTCTCTGGGAACCTGGTAGAGAAGCAAATTTTCAGACCTCCTCCCAAACACACTGAGTCAGAAACCTCACAGGGGTTGTCATCTGTTTATTTAGCCCTCCAGGAGATTCTTAAACACTGTAAAGTTCAAAGAAAACGAGGGTAGACTACATCTAACCTGAGATGATGAGGAGAAGACTAGAGGAACATTTGCTGTGTACCAGTCATGTTGTGGTCACTGTACTAGGAAATTTCCCTGTATCATTGCATTGAATTTTCCAATGTTCTCTTTATTTACATAATAAACATGTCCTGCCTAAGCAAGGGTCTTGCTATGCACTGGAAGTACAGTCAGGCCTTCAGTCCTATAATCCCAACACTCTGGGAGACTGAGGCAGTTAGCCTGGGCTTCCTAGAGAACTCCAGGCCAGCTTGAGCTACTGTAAGACACTGCCTCAGAAAACCTCTTCCACCCCTGCAAAGGTTCACATAAAATAAACTGCTCCTGAACTCACCATGTACACACCTTTCCTTGTTATTCTTCCCTAAGTAATACAGCATAACAAATATTTACATAATATTTAGATTGTATGAGTTACTATAAGTAATCTGGAGCTGATCCAAAGTACACATGAGACTGCACAGAGGTGAGGAACAAATATGCCATGCTGTACAACGGGACTCGATGAATCATAGACTACGGTATCTGTGAAGGGTCCAAGAACAAATCACTTCGAGAGTCTGAGAGACGACTGTCCACAGCTGTGTAAGATATGATGTCTTACTTCAAGGAGACTCAGAGAAGTAATCCAATATAGAAAGGCAGCCAATTCCCCCCTCCTGATGAAAGAATGTTACCTACAAAGTCTCAAATCCCCCACAGCAACCTCAGGGGAAATAACAGGGAGTCATTTTCAGTCCCGTTTAAGGAACCTGTAGACATAAAGAAGTTAAATAAGTCACCCAAGGTCAAACTGCTCGCAAGAGGTGAAGCTGGGATTGAATCACATTCTTAATTACTCGATACTTCAGTGTTTCCCAACCTGTGGGCCCAGTTCTTGCAAGTACTGTTTCATGAAGAGTCCAGGAAAAGCCACACATGCCCAAGCATTTTCCACAGCCTTATTTAAGTCTAGGTCCAAAGTCCATATCCATGTCAATGGCTATTTTTCAAGTGTTACCAGTGTTTTGTCTCCAATAAAATACTGAGTTCATCATAATTTTTGTCATGTTTTTCTCTTAATGCACTACACATGTAATTACAGCTCTATGGGAGGTCCATACAATTCAGGGCTGTCAAAAGAGATCTTATTTAGAAACCCTGGGAACCAGCACTATACCCTAACACACTAATGTACTTTCTAGTCATGAATAATGGATGGGTGGATCTTCATTAAAATAAAAGTGTTTGTATATTCCCAAATCCAAGGATACCAACCTGAGAGTGATTGCATTAAAAGTTAAACACTTTTACTTCAGGTAACCACTTGATGATAGTTTGATTATTGGCATAAATATAGGTATCTTTGCATTGAAATGTCCTGAAAAACAAAGAAAATCAGCCATCTACTCTTATAAAGAAACCACCCAGATAACAAGAACACTGCTATTGCAAGGCCCTTGTCTTCGTCTAGAATGTCTTTGAGGAAGCATCCCTCTATTGCCCGTACTTTTGTGTGATACTGACACACCATAAATGTCATGAGTCCAAACTGTGCCTCAAAGGACAGTAGCCCCTGCCCCCAGTCAGGGCATGGCCAGGCTGGGCCAGGGGAAGCCTTGCTGAGTCTTCTAAGGGAACTATCAGTCAGGCCTTCTGCTTTTACTAGGATAGTATTGAGGAGAAGAACACAAACCGGCAGATTCTGTTTACCTTCCTCCCACCGCTCAGTGAGTCTGCCTAAAATGAAGCCAGCAATGGGAGAAAACTAAAGCCAAGACACAGAGCAAAATACACAAGGGCCTGGTGATGCTGTTTGAACTTTTGGGTTCGGCCCCATCTAAGGCCGCTGTGATAGTTAGTTTTAATTGTCAACTTGACACAATCTAGAACCCCTTGGGAAGAGGGCCTCATTGAGGAATTACCTGAATTAGGTTGGCCTGTGGTTGTGTGTGTGTGTGTGTGTGTGTGTGTGTGTGTGTGTGTGTGTGTGTAGAGGGGGTATCCGTTCCCTAGGCAACAGATTGTGAATTGTATAAAACTGGAGAGAGGTTTGTTTGTTTGTCTTATAGTTTCATTGGGATTGTTGGTTTTTCAACCCAGAGCCTTTGGTCTACTTGCCCTGTTATTGTATCTTATGAGTTCAGCAGACCTGCTAAACAGTTGGATGCTATTCCTCGGTACTCAGTTTAGACAAAAGTATATCATCACATTGAAGCAAGTAATATCATTTCTGCACAGGCTGGCTACACTAAAACCAGATATGAAAATAAGAGAGACTTACTAAGACACAGTGACCAGAAAAATAAGGAGGCTAAAATTCAAATCAAATAGGGAAGTGATGCACAGGGGTGACCGAGAAAGAACTAGGAACAAGGGGTGAGCCTAACTGAAAAATCCCCTTCCAACACCCACAGTTCACTTGCTGCTCCAAAGATACGACTTCTCCCATAGTGAGAGTTCCAGGGTAATGGCGAGCATCATCCTGTTGCCTTTGCCTTGGCCTCTGCTGGGGAAGCCAAAATAAAACAGTTAGGCCTAGACTGGAAGTAGGCCCAAGGCACTTGAGCCTGTTGCTAAGAGACAGACACTATAAAAGCAGGGACAAATTTTGTGGACCATGACTTCATAAGACCTCTGGCTTTGGTTAATATCCCTTGAAGGTTCTGGAAAGCTAACCGACTGGTTAATTGATTATAGCTCAGGTCCTGAAAATAAAAGCCTGTGGTTGCTGTATCCTAAGGTTGGCCCCAGTGCCCTAGAATTCCCTACAGCAGGAAGTGGATTAGAACAGCGAATATGGCTCGCAATATGGAAATACACCCCACTGTCCACCTCACATGTGGTTGAGGACAACAGTAGATAAGCGAACTGTTCTCTGGGCAGAATGAGGTCAGCCGCATTGGTTGATGGGAACTGTTGACAACCAGAAGGATTTGGTACATGATATTCATTAATGCAGATATCGTTATCTCTTCTGGTCATTATTTTGTCTTCCAAAAAGAAATCTCTATTATGGCTATAGTCTATTGTCTACTTGGCATTTCCTTCCTGGTATGTTTTGTGGCTTGATTTATTTTCTGTTGCTATAACATAATAATAGCCAAGAAGTGGATAGTTTATAAAGAAATTATATTTATTTTGGCTTATGTTTCTGGAAGCTGGCAAGTCCAGGAATTTGGCCTTATCTGGTCTAGATTCCATGCTGCTTCAACTCAGGGCATAAAGTGAAAGGGTGATTAGGTATATGCAGAAGAGGCGAGATGACAGATGCAGCCTGGTCTTGTAAAGAATCCTCTTTGTGATAATGTGTTGAGTCTTGAGGGAATCTAGAACTCATATTCATGAGAAAGGCATTAATTCTTAAGAACAAAATCATCATCATGTTTGTGTATGTGTGTGTCGATGTATGTGTCTGTGTGTGTGTCTCTGTGTGTGTGTGTCAGCATGCATGTGTGTGGGTTCACGTGTGTGTGTGTGTGTGTGTGTGTGTGTGTGTTTGTGTGTGTGTGTGTGTGTGTGTGTATACCAGGAGTTAACATCAGGATATCTTCCTTGGTCACTCTCCACCTTATCTTTTAAGACAAAGTCTCTCCCCATACCTGGAACAGACCAATTCAGCCAGGCTGGTCAATGAGCTCCATCCAGAGGTCTGTCTTCCTTTTTCCCTCTCCTTCAGCATTGGAGTTACAGATACATGCTGCCTTGTTTGGTTTTTATAACTTTTACATGGGTACTGGAATCTAAAATCAGGTCCTCACACCATCTGAGCCATCTCACAGGCCCCACCCCCTAAAATCACCTCTTAGAGGCCTCCCTTGCCAGAATCTCCACATTAAGAATCAAGTTTCCACATGAGTTTTTGTGGAGACATTCAAAGTACAGTGGCTTGCATACAAAGAGGCAACACCTCACACAGAAACAATGGAAACTAGTGCAAGACAGGATTTATATATTTTTTCCAATGGAATCTATAATACGTTATTCCTCTCTTTTAAAAAATTTGCAGAAAAGCGATACTTGGAAAAGGTTCCCCTTTTCACAGCAAAATGTAAGATGTATTGATCTGTAGGGCGCCCATATGTCACATACTTTTAGTATTGCACAGTTTAGAAATCATGCCTGCATTGGAACTGAGTCTTTTAACCTCCCTCCCACACCAAAGGAAGCTACTTTTCTTAGAATGATATGTGTGGATTTTTTTTTCTTTTTTCATTGCCTTTCCACATGTTCATAAATAACATATAATATTGATTTGTATGTTTTAATTTGCATTAATGGTACGCTACACTTATCCTTCAGAAACTTGGCTTTCTCACTCAGCAGCATGTTTTTAAGATTTATATATTTGGATACGTTCCGTCATTTTAATGACTTGATAGTATTCTAGAATGTGAATAAATCACACTTTATCCATTCCCATTCAGACTCTTTAAATTATCATTATAATTTGTTTCTGCAACAGAGGCAATGAACATCCTTAAGCATATCTTATATTCATGTAAGAGAATGTTCTAGAGCATGTACCTACCCATGCACTGGCTGGCTGTGGTGTCTGCTCATGTTCTGATACGCCAGGCACTGCCATCTTGCTCTCAAGTGCAGTTTGACTATTTTGCACTCCTGCTTGCAAATGGAAATCCCTATTTGTGGCGTCTCCTGGCCCTGGTGTCTGATGGTTTGATTCACAAGGTTTGTCTGTTTCTTATTGCAAGCTCCTCTTCCTCGGGAGTATCAGGTCTCTGGAATCCCGAGTGTCCTGGATTATAGAGGAATTCCTGTTGAGAAGTTTTATATTTGTGTGTACTGGAGCCTGTAGGGTTTCAATGGTCCTTGACCAGGTTATGATAAATTGTCAGCCTGGATATCTCACACCAGACAAGTAATATAAATTTGGGACACATCCTTCAATGTAATTCAGTCTTGGGAATTCAGTTTTTCACCTGATTTTTTTTTCCTACCCAAAACTCTCAAGAAATGGCCTGTAGGTGCCATTTTCCATTCTGCTTTTTATGGTCAGGGCAGCCTTTGAATTTTTAAGCATCATATAGATTTCTTCTCCCTGTCATCAATGATCAGGTGGCCTCATCTTCATGTTTACATAATAGGCTCACCACAAGTCTCACAGTGAATCCACACCAAGTGGGAGGTTGATGATGGGTGCTTCCCTCAGTTGCTCTGCACCTTTTTTTTTTTTCCTGGAGACAGGTTCTCTCACTTGAAAGTAGAGCTCTCTAATTTCCTAGACGAGCTGCAAGCAAACCCCAGAGATTCTGATCTCTTCCCCAATGTAGAAATTGCAGGCATGCAATGCCACATCCAGTGTCTCATGTAGGGCTGGGGATCCAAACTCAGGTCCTCATGTTTACATGGCCAACACTTTACCTCCCTGAGCTATCTCCCGGGTCCCCAGACTTTTGTTTTTAATTGAGAAAATGTTCAATGCTGCTGAAGAATAAAGAAATATATCATTTCTCCTTCCTCCCTTGTTTCTGCCTTTCCCCCTCCCCACCGCCCCACTTTAGTAGGTAGAGAAAGGGAAACAATTTAAGTTTAAGACACAGAAGGAAAAACCACTCTGTTTTACTAAATGTAAACTTCTGAAATAATTCTTTCTCTTCTATTAACAAAGAAGAAAGCAGAATCAGACACGGTGAGGGCACTGGGGAGGGGGCCAAAGGGCACAGGTGCAACCAGTGAGTTTTGGTGATCAGAGCGATCAGCGGCCTTGTGGAAATCAAGACTACTGGGTGTACAGGATGATGGCAAAAGCTAACTTGGAGAAATGTAGGCCAATCAGTATTTGGACTGAGCAAAATACTATTTTCCTAGCATTGGAGTGACTTCCTGCTTTATCAAACCAGAGATCAAATGGCCCCCACTAATTTCTGCTGTGCTGTTGTTAGTGTATGTGGATTAAAGGATGAAGCAAGAATTGATGGTCATCTCGTGGGCCTTGGGCTAGCACACATGAGCTAGTCCTGGACACTTGGCTCAATTTCTGGTCACCAGTCAGGCCGTGCACACCTGGACATCTAAGTCTGATTAACTGCTCCCTCATGGTGCTCTGAGGCTCAGCCTGCAGGTTTGAGAAACCTCCACTAAATCACAGTTGATTGGGAGATTAACTCCCTCCTGTCTGTCCGTCTATCATCCATCCATGTGTGCCATATAGCTCCATATACACCCAGGTCTCAAAAAGAAGGCATCCCATGTTTAAGGCCTCTGGAGCCATATTTGGGATAGTCAGCCCGATGGTAGGATGGTAAAATTTTAAGGACCAGCCTTAGTTAGCCACGTCACTACCTTGAGGTCTGGCAGTGCCTATTCAGGGTCATGACCAGGAAGTGCAGAGCTAGAGACTGACTGGGAAGGAAGGGGTTACGATTGCTCATAAGATCTCTCAGAAGCCTGCAGTTCTAAGCACTAGAGAAGCCTGAAGCAGAAGTTTCTCTGACAGCTGTCAGGGGCCTCTGCTACCTCTAAAGCGCAGCATTTTAGCCCTACATCCTCAGTGTTATTCATTTGATCATTTTTTATTCTGTTTTTGTTTCTGCACGTAAAAGTCTTTCATAATCAAGTCACTCTTCTGAGGAAGACACGTAGTGCAGATGAGAAGTTTAACTGTACAACACTTGGCACCTGTCAATGTGTGCTTTCCTTTTATGTTCTTCATGGTTCTGGTCAGCCCCCAGACCCGGACTGGCTCTGGCTGAGTGGCAAGGGTCTAGAGCAGCTTGTTGTCGTGTGTGCTACGGCCTCAGGGTCTCACCCAGGATTCAGCTATCTCTCCAATCCAAGATCCCACTGATAAAGGTGGCAAGACGTCCTTGGCCCCATCTTCCTCATGGAAGTCTGGCTGGAATGAGTGGTACACCTTGCTCCTCTCCAACATCTCCTTCCTGAGTTTTGTTATTACCTGGATTTTCCTCCCCGACTTCTTTGAACCCAGGACCACCCATCAAAGCCAGCTGGCAAAAAATGAACTGTCGCTAGTAGTGTACACTTTAGTGAGAACTCCTCTAATGGCGTTTCTAAATGAAAACACCTGAAAATTATTTTCTCTGTGATGCACAGAAAATAATATTAACGGTTATAATCACATCCATGTTAATTAGATGTAAAACAAAGGCAGCATAACAGCCTCGTGATTTCTTCAGTATTAGTTAAAATAAGGCTAAAATGGGTCGTTAAAATTAATTTGATGTAAATATTAAGTAATATTATGGATGATACTTGGTTGCGACAAAAATATCATTAAAAAGTGGGACTTTGCTCACTGAAATTTGGGGTCTGCTCTGTGGCTTGCTTCCTTTTAGTTAACTTCACATTAAACCTAGATCTGGTTGGAAGAAAAGATTTATCCCTTATTAATGCACCTTGAGCAAGCTGAGCAGATGAAGTGAAGGAAGGGGAGCCTCCTGGCCCTGCTGAATGGAAGCCACAGACAAGCGCCCGCACCACTGAGATGTCAGGCTAGCCTTGTTTCAGCAGGACTGTGATTGGGAGTTCTGCCAGGAACGAAACAGACTATCCTGCAGCTGTTATCTCATTTGTATGAGTAATATGAAAAACGCTGCACAATTTAATATGCCATCTAATACTTTTATTCTTATCTCACTAGCAGGGCAGGTGGTGGCATACATGTTTGAAAGCCGATCCAGATTGGAACAGGGGAGGGCCCCAAGAAATGATGCTAGCTGCTATTTGAGCTGAGTAAAATGAGATGAGCTCTGATATTATTTTATAAAGGCAATCTCACTTGTATCTTTGCCAGTGAGATCTTAATCACAGCCAGCAAGGAGAGTGGATACCCTTTCCTGGTTATCTGGGTGCAAAATGATGCCATCGCCAGCACGGGGAGAATGGTTATCTGTTATATTTCACTTGTGAGAGACCAGCAAGAACATTATCAGGGTTTGGGGAACCAAACACGTGCAGCTCGGAGTGATAAAAAGAGGGAGGAGACGACTCCTCTCCAAGGATGTGGAGATAACGCCACTTGCAGGGGGAAGAGATGGATGGTACAGTGGAAAGTGGTTTCGAGTACAGGGAACTGACTTCGAAACTCTACAGCAGCCCAACTGTTGGCTCAGAGGTAGAGAGAAATAAATAAAAGGATCTGGGAGCAGAAGGAGAGCCTGGAAGAGAAAGCAATTGTCTCAAGCCCTCCGACCTTAAGAGGAATGTGGTTACATCAATCTTTCATGATTCTCTTCGTCTAAAGATGAAGTACAGTAACCTTCAGACTACCGACTGACACAAATAATATTTTGTTATTTCCCCCATTCTCAACTGTATTTATCTTTTTTTATTTTATTTTGAACACTCAAGATTTCACATAATCCTCTAACAAGCAAAACTGTTAAAACGTAAAGCGAAAATGAGAGGCACAAATTCTTAAAGAGACCAGAAAGAGGCTAACTACCATCCCAGGGAACACTGACCCAGAATAACCACATCTGTGACTCATAAGGACATCAGTGTCAAGTTAAAGACCCCAAACTCCACGACGGCATTTCTATAAGCCCCAAGTGCTTTTGACTTATGACTGTTCTTTCTTGTGGCTGGAAAAATTACTTTGTTTTTCCTCCGTGAAGTCTGAAGTCAAAAATGGTTTGGTTCAAGATTAGGTTGGGTTTTCTTGAGCCAGAATTTTTTACACTGTCGTCCAACTTGACCTGGAAATCACAATGCAGTCCAAGCTAGACTCAACCTCACAGCAGTTCTCCTCAGCTAGGATTGCAGGTGTGATCCACCACACCTGGCTTTCAAGTCTAAAATACCAGTGGACAATCTACCTTCCTTTTCTATTTCTATTTCTTTTCTTTCTCACTCCTCCCCAGCCCCCTTTCCTATTTTCTTTTTCTTTTTTTGTTGTTGCTTCTTTTGTTTGTTTTTCTTAACTTCCCTTATAAAACTATTGGTCATAAATGTATTATTTATAACAATTCAACAAAGCAGAAATGTATTAAATACCCAATCAATAGCTTCTTCCTGCTTTCAAATTCATCCTGCTCTAATATAACCAATGTCAGTAGCTTAAGGTGCTTCTTTATAACTTCTTCTGGACATGAACAATATACAGTTTATTTTCTCTGTAATGTAGATACTCTCAAGTCAGTAACATAAACCCAAGCCATTCTTTTTAAGTGGATTTTATAATGTTCTCCTATTTTTCACTATATATGTCCTGTAAGTTATTTAAACATCCCTAAAATGATCGGTACTTATGGTCCTAACTACCTGCCTTAATATTTCCCACTTGCTACAACAGCTACCTTTGTGTAGTTCTGCATAGAGATCACCATTTTTATTTCTCTTAATATCAAATTAAGAATATGTGAGTCTTTATTATTTTAAAAAATATGTTTAAATGACTTCTCCCAAATGTGATAGCCATTCAAATTTCTACAAAGAGTAGACAAAGGAGCATCCCCACGCCTATTTAAACCTTGGCAGTCTTCCTTGCTTTGTTTTGCTATTCCATTGAGTAAAGATGGCAATGCCTCTATTCAATTCATATTTCCCTGATTCCAACAAGGTTATACATCTTTTCAAGTGTTTTCTTCCCTTTTCTGCTTGCACGGGTATGGTTTGCCTTTGCATTCTTTTGAACAGCTATGTGCCTTTTTTCTTACTCCTTTACAGACATTGAGTGGGGGAGGTTCCCCCATTTCTTGGCTATCATTAGGAGGGCAGAATGTTTAGCTTTTAGCTACCATGCGAATTGTGGATATTTTCTTCCAGTCTTTGTTCTTAGGTTTCGTTTAAATGAAACATTTAAAATTTTAAATATTTATTTCACTAAATATGGCAATGTTTTCCTCTGAGTTATATGTTTTGAAAGTCTTCCCCACCTCAAGGATATATATATAGATAGATGATAGATAGATAGATAGATAGATAGATAGATAGATAGATAGATAGATAGATAGATATAGATATAGATATAGATATAGATATAGATATAGATATAGATATAGATATTGTTCTGATATTGGGGACATCTTCTTCCTTTGAGACAAGGTCATGCTATGTAGCCCAGGCTAGCCTCAAGCTCAAGATCAGCCTCCCATGTACTGGAGTTGCAGGCAGCATCACACCCAGCCCTCTCATAGTCTCAATGTTACTTTACCAAACTCCACAAATTGGAGGAATGGATAGACCTCACCGGGTCCTACATCATAGTTGCTAATTATTATCACAAAAGTCATATCAAGAACAGCTAATTTTCATCATCCAGTGACCAGATGGGGTAAATAGATTTCCTGCAGGCTCAATGGTTTCTGCCTCATCTAATTACAACTTAAGGGTTCTTTGATTGGTACTTGAAGATGAAGAAGTTTCTCTGAAAGCAATTTAATCACCCTGTGAATGAACTGAGTATATTTCATTATACAGATGGGTGAAATGTAAACTACTAATTGCATGTAGACTGCATTTATAGGAGCTGAATTTTGATTATTAATTCCTTCTTATTTGCTCTCGGTTACTTTTCTAGTTGTGGGAAGTGTTGGCTAAAGGCTTCTTGAGACCACTCATCCACACATTCACTCATCCACCCATCCATCCATCCACCCATCCACCCATCAATCCATCCCCTCATCCATCCACCCATCTACCCATCCACTCATCCATCTACCCAACCACCCATCTACCCATCCACCCATCCATCCATCCATCTATCCATCCATCCATCCATCCATCCATCCATCCATCCATCCATCCATCTACCCAGCCAGTCAGCCAGCCAGCCATCCTTGCTCTGGCCAGTGAAAATATGTTTGCTGAAGTGCATGTGCCTGGGAAAGGCCTTTGAGGAGAGTCAATCATGAAGCAGATACCAGATACAGGGCCACTACCTGAGCTCCTGACTACACTTTCTTTTTTAATGATTCCTCTTATATCTTCGTCAAAGATTGGGTTCCAAAGAGGCTTTTAACATAGTAGGGCTGGGGAACCTTGTTGCTGTCTGTACTGAGATGAGTATGCTGAGATGCTCCTCATGCCAACTTGGGTGGTGAGGCCAGGTGTGACGATTAGTCTTTCTTGTCAACTTGCCTGTATTTATAGTCCCTTAGGTGACCTCTCTCCTGGTGTGTCTGAGGGTATTTCCAGAGAAATCAACTGGTGAAGCAAGATCCACCTTGGATATGAGTAGCACCATTCAACAGGCTAGGGGCCTTGGACAAATAGAAAGAGAAAAATGTAGCACCTCTCTTTGCTTCCCATCTGCAGACACAATGTGACCAGCTGCCTTGTAGTCACCACAGCTGAAGCCTCTCTCACCGCCATGCCACCTGGATGGACTACATCCCTTAACCCTGTGAGCCAAAATCAGTCTCTCCTTCATTAAGTTGCTTCCATCAGGTATTTATCAGCAATGAAAAAAAGAAGTGATATACCCATGCATCTCATGGCTGGGCCATCCATTCTTTCAATACTGGGCTCCATTGGATCTGGTTTCTCTCTCAGCGACATTCCAACATCACCTGCTACATCTACTTCACAACAATACCAAGGACACTCTGTGTGGCATTTCCCCTGCCCCTCCTCATATGCACACATATACCCCTCTGCATTCTGCAGACACAGAGGGCTTGGCAATGGACATGTGCTGCTAAGTTTCCTGCACAGACCATAGCTCCTTGCTGGTTCCTGTCCAGGATGGGGAACACAGTGATTCACATTCAGAACTGGTCCCATCCTGCGCCCCCTCCCACCCCCCAGGCCATGAGGTAGTATGGAAATTTGTAGGCATGTTAATTGGTTGTCACAGCAGTGGGAGTTATATTACTCCTGAACTTTAGTTTACTTCAAGATAGTAAAGAGAACTTCACAAAATATTTATCACATAAAAGTCGTTAGTTTTAACATGCCCCAAGATTTCTCTCTGTAGTTAACCATTCTTCTGTCTTATTCTTCCCAGGGCATGTTGATGAAGGGTAATCAAATAGCCCTATGCTCTCAGGACCCTTACCCCTTCCTGCTTTTTCTCCTCACCTCCTACCTCACCTCTGACTCTCCCTTTCCCCAGTCTGGAAAACCCTACCCAATACAGAGTACAGAAGGCTTGTCTGAATTCATTGTCCCCAAGGCCCCTCACAGCCTCAGCTTTTATAACCAAAGCCTTGCAAATGCCTCTGCTGCCTTCTCTTCTCTGGGGTGAGTGTGCTCCAGGATACAGTTGTCCAGCTGGGCTAACAGTCCTGAAGCAGACATGTACCGATGTCTCTTAGCATTCCAGAACACAGTCAAGAAAGACCTGATCACCATGTGGTCATTTGAACTGACTTCCAGGATGGCTTTATGGCATCATCATGGTCAGGACATGGAATAGTTAATTGTGCACAAAGGTATTAAATAAACCTCACACTCCTAAAAACTTCAACACCATCAAAAGAAGGCAAACCCCTCAGCAAGAGGGTTCTCGTTAGTCACCTTTCTTTTATCTACTCTCTACCCAGAGGGCTCTGGGTCTCCTTCTGCCTTGCCACAACCTCCCATCCCATCGGAGCAGTGCCCCTTGCTCCTATTTCTGCTCCTCACTGACATATTTGTAGATTTCACTGCCGATGAGGTAAGGGCTGTAGGTTTACCACAGCATGGCCATAGGTTACTCCTATATGACCCAACTTTGGCATTGTGACCCCAGTTCAGTCTCCAGCAGCCAATGGTGAAAAAAAAATATAAAAGATAAAGAAAGGAGAAAAAATTGTAAACATCAACCTACAACAATAATAGTTAAGACAGCTCTGAAATGACATATTTCTTAGTGTTTCTGACCATATCAATCTGTTTTGACACTCTGCACAGGGACTGGTAGGAAATCTGGTTCAGTCCTCTCTGAGGGTTGCAAAGAAAACCCTACCAATCCGTGCCCTGACACATGCATCCAAAGGGTAGCCATAGTGATATCTAGTAAATGTTTAGCAACTGACTCTCCAATGGATAAAAGAAAAACGAACAACAACATTTGTCAATATCTCTGGGATGAATATTTCTACCATGGCTGAACTCAAGCCACCAATGAGAAGTCACTCAATACAAAACAGAGAAGTCACTACATAAATCTCTCCCATAACAGAGTGGCTGTCACAGGCTCCAGTCCCAAGCTGCCACTCAGACTCAGGTGAGTAGACCTGAACCTCTCCAAATAGACTAGAAATCACATTTTTATCTTTGGTGTCTCTATTTCCCAATAGTGGTTATTTCAAATACATCTAAAACATTGTGGAAGTTTAAGATACACCAGTCATGTGTTCCTAAGTCTGAAATCCTGATCTGGGCCAGAGTCCTTATGCTGATAAGTGAAAGGAATTTTGCCTCTGAGACCTTTGTAGTTTCTGCATCATAAAAACAAAGCAAACCAATGTTTTTCAGAAGCTCATGTACTATCTTAGTTGATTTTTATGTAACGAACTGTTTAAGACTAGGTAATTTATGAAGGAAAAGGTATCTTTCATACACAGTCCTAGGGTATAAAATTAAAAGGGCAAACACAAGCATGTGGAAGAGAGAAATGGAGACCTAGCTCATCTCATAGCAAACCCACTCCTACATGAAAACATTAATGTGTCCATACAAAGAGGTCCCTCAAGGGACTCACCACCTCTTAACAGTTCCACAGGGACAAAGCCTCCACATGTGTTTTGGTAGGAACAAACCATATTGAAACCACAGTGCTTGCCCTACTGGCCTCCCTCTTTGGCATTTACATACCTATTTCAAAGAACATTCTGGACTTTCCATTACTCTTTCAAAATAATATTCCCCCAACTACATTGGAGGGGCTCACAGGTAGAGGCTAATTCTTTGGTATATTCTTAACCATGTCCACAGTATTGGGAAAGTGTAGAAATAATTGATGATGATAAAGACTGAGACCGAATTTTTTTTAGATCTTGGGGCTCCATGTTTGCTGGGTCTCCAGTCTTCTACTGTGCCCTTTCCCTTCTCTCCTGTCCTTTTGATGATACTTTATGAATATTCCATGTCACTCAGCAGCTGCAAGAGATGGATGACTGTGGGAGCAAAAGATAACAGGCAGAAGCAGTGAGGATTTTCTCTTGCCTGCAGCAGGCAGCTGAATGCATTTTTCAAGCCTGAAGCATCGCAGGAACAGAATGATTTTTTTTTAATGCCCTTTCTTTTATTTTCATTCATTTGCTTTTCACATCTTTTTTTTTAATTGCTCATTTTGCTTAAGGAGCCTCGAGGTACAAGCACAGCAAAGTATCATTAATTAAAATATTTAAAATTATAGCTGTGGTGACAAAGCTCCCGAATATCCTAGGCAGCACAGACAGCAAACACAATTATTATCCATAATAACAGCCAAATCATCCCACTGCTTTCTACCCAGAGACAACGCATCTTCCCCAAAATGCTAAGTGACTATGACAATGAGTAAATCAGGACTATCCGAAGCAGGACTAGACGGGATCGAAGACAGCTCTCGGCTGCACAGAAAGAAACGCAGCCAGCCCTCCTCCCTCGCCTCACTCCACAGGCAGGTTTTCTGGGCAGAAAGCTGTTGTGTAGCAGCAGCCTGTTACACCCCTTCTCAGCTTTTCTCCAGGAGTCCGGGGGTTACTCAGCCATGAATCAGCCTGGCATGCCTGTGAGTACACCGTAAACATGGAAGCGATTTCCCTGCACCTGGAAGACCCCTCCACAGAAAATTATCCCCATAAAACAAGCCTGTGAGAGTGAAAATTGTAATAATTTATAATAAAGTTTTTTTTTTTTATAACATGGAATACAATGAGCATTACCAGTTCCGTTCCAAATGATGAGCAGAATCTTTTGTTGTTCACTCACGTATGCATTCCCTCACTCCAGACTTACTGAGCTTCCACTGTGGACCAGATTCTGAGCCAGGTCTTTCTCCAAGCACCCTAGCAATGCTAAGATGGAAGACTGTCTACTTTCTTCAATGAGCTCCAAATGTGGTGGGAGAGATGCAGAAATTCGGGGGGGGGGGGAGTCAAGGCCATGGAGAAGTAATGGGAAGGGCTTTCCGGCTTGAATCCCAAAGGTACCCACAGAAAATGCTACAGCACCTTTCACATACCTCCTAAAAAGTTTGCCACACCCTAGCAGGCCCTGAAAGCCCAAAGGGGTTCTGCAGCAGCCTCCTCAACTCTGACTGCTCCGATTGTAGACCACAGGTACCAAAGGATTGACAGATCCTAGGAGCATCCCTCAGCCAATGGCTGACAAAGTTGGTGGATGAGTATTCCAGAAGCCTGCCCCACAGGTAAGACAGCCCAGAAGCTGGGCTAGTTCCCAGACTTCCCTATGGGATTCAGTCATTTGTCCCCAAGAACTATTTCCTAGCTTGACTGCCTCTATTCATTCTCTCTCTCTCTCTCTCTCTCTCTCTCTCTCTCTCTCTCTCTCTCTCTCTCTCACACACACACACACACACACACACACACACACACACACACACACACACACATTTAACTGGTGTGTGTGTGTGCTCGTGTGTACATACAGTGTGTATGTAGAGGTCAAAGGACACCTTGCAAGAGCAAGCTTTCCCTTCCATCTTAGGGGTCCCAGGATTGAACACGGGTCGTCAGGCTTGGCAGTAAGCTCCTTTACCCTCTGAGCCATCTTGCCAGCTCTATCATCAGTCTCCTGCAGGAATCTCATGGTATCACCCCTTAAAGGAATTGCCTATACTCAAAGTATTCGTCTCATCATCTGTGTCTGGGCTATCCCAAATGAAGTGCCTCAGTTACAGGCAATGGAGTGGAAAAAAGACACAGCTATGGACAGCATTTCCTTATGTGGGTGAGGCTGAGGTACAGAGGCAGATGAGAGAGGAGCTGGTCTCTTCAGCAGTGGCACAATGATTAAAGATTCCTCTGAAGGTCTTTCCCCATATCTGTCTTTGTGTAGAGAGCATCATAGAAACCACAAATGATTCAGCTTAGATACACAATATTACCTCCATTGCCTCCTCATTCCACTCTGGGACTCATCTTAGCTTCTCATCTCCTTGTATTCCATTGCATTAAGTGACCGGGCTCCAAATTCTTTGTCCACACCCGCACCCCCACCCCCACCCCGCCCAGCCATTGTTCTAATCTCAAAGCAATGGCACAGGAATGATGTCTGTGGTAACCAGCCTCTAAACTAGTTCCTCTCACCCCTATCCCACCCCAAACTCTGTATAACTCCTTTCCATATTGTTTTAGCAATGGTCTGTGTAGCCAATAGACTATAGTAGGGATGACAGCATGCACCTTTCAAGGCTAGGCTAACAGAAGGCAAGTTTCAGTCTTGCCTTCCCTCTTGTATCACTTGCTACAGTTCTGTGAGACAGTTAAGCATCTCTATGGTAGGACCACATGATAAAGAGTCCAACAGCCAGCAGAACTCTGAGGCCTCCAGCCATCGGCTATATGAGCAAGTAATAGTAGAAGCAGATCCTTCAGCCAACCCCAGGGAAGCTATCAAAGTGCCACAACCAGGCAACGTTGATTCAGAAAACATGGTGTCCTAGAATTATAGGGTAATCTACTTCCAGATTTCTGACTTTCCAGAGTCGTGTGAGATAACAAATATTATTGGTTTGAAAGCATCGAGTATTGGGATATGTTGCTATGTAACAGTAAATAATGTATAGTATGTCTGCTGTGGGATGTTCTGTATGTCCTGTGGGAGCCCTTCTTGGGTTCTTTGTGGCGTTACCAGCAGGTCCGTATAGAGGATGATTAGGACCATGGGCCTGAGTGCAGGTGTTTGAGATGGTCTGCACTTGGCTGTGCTGGGGGATGGTCTGTATGTCAAGTTGCTCTGATTGGTTAATAAATAAAACCTGATCGTCCGTGGCTAGGCAGGAAAGATAGGCGGGACTAACAGAGAGGAGAAATAAAAGGACAGAAAAGCAGAAGGAGACGCTGCAGCCGCCGCCATGACCAGCAGCATGTGAAGACGCCAATAAGCCACCAGCCATGTGGCGAGGTATAGATTTGTAGAAATGGATTACTTTAAGATATAGATTTATGGAAACGAATTAATTTAAGATATAAGAATAGTTAACAAGAAGCCTGCCACGGCCATACAGTTTGAAAGCAATATAAGTCTCTGTGTTTACTTGGTTGGGTTTGAGCGGCTGTGGGACTGGCGGGTGGCAGAGATTTGTCCTGAATGTGGGCAAGGCAGAAAAACTCAAGCTACAGTATGTCACATGCTCTGACCCACCCAACCTACCCCACATCTCAATCAAGGAAATAAGAAGGAAGGGATGCAGCTGAAGTCAGCAAACAACATCCTGGATGCCCAAGGACCATCCAGAAGGAGGTGGAAAATGCGTTAGAATTCCCAGCACTGTGATAAAACACCTGACAAACGACTTCAAGGAGGAAAGATCTGGGTCCACAGCTTCCTATGCTTTAGTTCATGGTCAGCTGCCTCCTCCATCAGCTAGGGTTGATGGTGAGGCCAAACATTGCCTTGAAAGATCAAGGTGGAGCTTCGATGCTCAATCATAGCACCTGGAAAGCAGAGGGCATGCCCTGTGACCTACTTCCTCCAGCAGGACCCCAGATCCCAAAGGTCCCATTGCCTCCCAAAACAGTGCCAGAAGGGGAACAACCTATATGCAAAACTTAACAGTTGGTGGCATTTAAAAATAAAATCTCTCATGTTTTGGAGGGGTGGAGGGCTGACCTCCAGTACCATATATGCCAATGGGCTGTTAAAATATAAGTCAGCAAAGACATTGTAGTGAAGAAACAGTCGAACAAGGCTTATATGTGGTTTAAATTGTCCAAACTCTCTCTCATAAATACTGCTGAGGTGTGAAAAGCAAAGAGACTTAGTGCTAAGAGTTAGATTACAAGGAACTAAACCTGTGGTAGATTTTTAATTTTAAAAAGATCTCAAGGGAGCCAATGTTGGCTATTCATATAACCCATAGAACAAATTATCCCATAACTTAGTGGCTTAAAATAATAAACATTTATTTACTGTTTTACACAGTTTCCGTGGGTCTAAAATTCAGGATCTGCTTAGCCAAGTGGTTCTGGGGATTTATGGAGAGTATTTATCGTAGTATTGTTTGTAATAGCAAAATATTAGGAACCAGCTAGATGTGCAGGCATAGAATGAGGTCAAAACCACTACGTATCTGCTAAAAATGAAACAAAAATTTAGGATCATGTGGAACTACTCATAATATCACTGGAAAAGAATGCTATAAAACTATAAATGCAGCAGGACTCCAACTTTACTCAAGTTTTTATATCTAAAAAGATTAAAAGTGCACGTACCCAAATGACAAGGGAAGGTAGTTATGTAAGTTACCTATTACTGAGTAACAACATTCCCAAAAGCAAGTACCTCAGCGCAGTCACCTTTAACTCATTTATGACTCTAAACTCCAGAATCAGACATGTCTGGTCTTTTGAGACTGTGCTACAACATGGTGTAGAAAGCCCATGCTTTAGGACTATGAAATTGAGACACACACACACACACACACACACACACACACACACACACACAAGATCACACAGAAAAAAAATCTCAATGTTTAAGGTGAGTTTACAATCTCGTGTTAAGTCATATTCACAGCTGTCCTTGACTATAAGCAGCTGCATGCAGCTTCTGGCTGCAGGTTGAATGTGGATCTGCAGATCTCCTGAGGTCTCTTATGCAGCTGCAATCACGTGATAGTGGGCCTGGGCCTAGAGATCCAGGAAGGTTTCATTCACCAGGCTGGCACCCCAGAGGACTGGTATCTTAATCAATCAATATCTCTCTATCTGTCTCTGTCTCTGTCTGTCTCTGTCTCTCTCTCTCTCTCTCTCTCTCTCTCTCTCTCTCTCTCTCTCTCTCTCTCTCTCTCTCTCTCTCTCCTCCTCATTCCCACCCTTGCCCACATGGAAGCAGACCTCTTTACACTGTGGTTCGGGACTTCAAATGGAACTATGGTAAGAGAATAAGCAGACATACATGCATACGTATGCATTGTGCACATCACATGTTGCATACATGTAATAAGTATGATAAATGTGGCACATAAAAGAAAGGTATCTTAAGAAATTAGCTTCTGCCTGAACAAATCCCTCCTTCCCAGGAAGGCCTCTGGGTTCACTTTTAAGACCTTTACGTGGTCAGATGGAGGTAAACTTCTGTTCTACTCAAATCTACTGAGTCAACCATTAACTGCACTATAAAACATCTTCAGAACAACAGCTGTATTAGTGTTGGACCAACCATGGGCTCAATGAGTACTTAACTGAGTGCATAACTGGACCATCACCCTGAGTTAACCCCAGAGTGGCTGTGGGAGGAGATGTGTGTGCACACCCGAGCACTGTTTACTGGGAGCCAGGGACAGTATTTGGATGATGAGGTGATCTTTCTTTGTAATCTGTTTCACATGTTCTACAAGAGAATATGGAACATTGTGGGATGAATTGTGTGAGTTATAGAATGACTCATGTCCATTTTTTTTAATGCAAGCCATTAAAATACAAAATCTCCAAATTTCCAGAATTTTCACCAATCAGAAAGGATTAGTGTGGTCGCACTTACAGACATTCTGTGTCTGACATTCAGTCAGAGTTAGAAGAGAGAAAGGAAAAAAAAGATGAGAAGAGAAAGAGAGAATTTTCTCAAACTGAGATAAGTTTATGAATGGTAATTGTTTCCCTGAATGGAACAAGAAAAGGGAACTGAAGAGGACTGGGAAGATTTATAGTTCATCAAGCAAATGCTTCCTCATCCATGACATGTATTAACACCTTAAACATTAAAGTTAAAGAAAATAAACAACACATGATAAAGCTCAATAGTAGAGGCCTGCCTAACCTGCTTCGAGCATGCACATTCAATCCCCAGTACCACAAAGGAAGGGTAGGAGAAAAGGAGGGAAGGGGGCAAGAAAAAGAGGGAGAAAAGGGGAAGGAAGAAGGAAGGAAGACTAGGAAAGTTATTTAATGGTTGAAGTTGTGTTCTCTAACTTGAATGACACAGTCCTGATCAGCTTGCTCTTGCAGGTGATAATATTCTCTCACATTTCCACCTCCCCTCCTCCACTACTCAATGTCTACTGTTCATATTGGCTTGGATAGAATTTATAATAGTAGAATTCTGTTTTGTGACCCTAATTGGTCTAGTGCCTTGATTTAGGTATTGCCTGAGCACCCACCTAGAGGTTATATGTAAAGATTTGGTCACTGTCTTAGGGTTTCTATTGCTGTGAAGAGACACCATGACCATGGCAACTCTTATAAAGGAAACATTTAATTGAGGCTGGCTTACAGTTCTAGAGGTTTAGTCCATTATCATCATAGCAAGAAGCATGGCAGCATGTAGGCAGACATGATGCTGGAGAAGGAGTTGAGAGTTCTACATTCTGATCTAAAGAAAACAGGAAGTGAACTGAGTCCCACAGTGGGCATAGCTTGAGCATATACAACCTCAAAGTCCAACCCTCCCCACCCCCAGTGACACATTTCTTCCAACAAGGCCACACCTACTAATAGTACCACTCTCTAGAGGTCAAACATTCAAGTCCATAGGAGCCATACCTATTCAAACCACCACAGTCACCAAGGTGATGTTATTAGGTAGTGCTTAATGGCAAGGTTCTGGAGCCATTAGGAAATACATCCTTTAAAGCTTCTCTCTCTCTTTCTTTCTTTCTCTCTCTCTCTCTCTCTCTCTCTCTCTCTCTCTCTCTCTCTCTCTCTCTCTCTCTCTCTCTCCCTCTCAGCTCAGTGACCAATAGCCACAATATGCATTCCTGTCATTGCTTTCCTGTACCTCACCAGATTTTTTTTTTTTTTTTTTTTTTTTTTTTTGGTTTTTCGAGACAGGGTTTCTCTGTGTAGCTTTGCGCCTTTCCTGGAACTCACTTGGTAGCCCAGGCTGGCCTCAAACTCACAGAGATCCGCCTGCCTCTGCCTCCCGAGTGCTGGGATTAAAGGCGTGCTCCACCACCGCCCGGCTCTCACCAGATATTTAAACCCACAGGACCACTCTATCCTGAGCCCCCAAAACCCTAAGCTAAAGAAACCATCCTCTTTATCAAGTTAGTATCTCCAATTTTTGTTGTGATAACACCTGGGTCAACAGTGCTTTGATAAATGGGTTAGCTGCACCCATAGTCCCATTTTATAGACTTGCCAAATCTGCTTGCCAAACTTGATCTCACCATGAAAGGGCTTTGGTTTTATCCAAACAGGTGTCTTTGGTGCTCCTCTCCAATTGTTACTTCATTTTTAGGACTACTTGTCCATTACTTCACACTTGGGCAGCTACTTCTTAAGTATAATTTTTTAGGTTTCTAAACCTCAGAATTTAATAAATGCAGCACTATTGTCCTCCAACTTCGAAAATTAGCAAGGAGTATTTGAGGATGCCTTAATCTTTCTCATTATCAAGGACTACTTTGTGCCTGCATGCCTGAGGAATTCTTTCTTTATTCCTTAGGTTAATAATTTAACCTAGAGAAATCCTTGATGTCTGTCATTCGGAATCTATTTTGCAGGGCACGTGAAGCACCCTTCCTCGCCGCGGATTTGAATCTCCCGAATTCTTTCCCAGGTCTCTTTGTCGCTTCTCTGCTGCAGAGACACCAATTACCTTAGCTTGAATCATCTTTGTCTCTCCTCTCCTTTCTAATTATTTAACCTTTTTTGCTTCTGCATTCAGTGTGATTATCTCTAGCTTCCCTTTCACACCATTAATTCGGGTTGTAGCTCTGCCTATTCTGTCCCTTGCTATTTTCTGTTACTTCAATTCAGCTCATTGCCTTCCGTCTCCTTTCACAACTCATTCTGCTGCTTTATCATCTCATCTCGGAGTTCTTGTTTTATTACATTTATATTCCTGCTAATTTGTTCTCTAAAAGGAAGCATTCATGAAGAAGCCGTTTCGGTCACTCAATTTCTGTTTCTTTTAAACTGGGTTCTTCACCTGGATTTGCCACGCCTGACTTTCTGTGCACTGTTTCTCCTGTGGTAAGTTTGCCTCACTGTTCTGCCAATCCTTTTCTGCTCACTTATGCAGAATGTGAGGAGGGTCCTTGACACCCTTCTCCATCTGGGATCCCTCCCTGAGCCCTGGTGTTGCTGTTATGGTCACTTTTCTGCCTCCTAAGGCTGCCAGAGTTCTGCAAGAAATTAGTTCTTCTCTCACTGAGGAGTCCGTGCTCCAAATTTTCTTCTGAGAGTTTATTGAATGTGCAAGACCAAAGCTGATGGTATGGCCCATCCTTGTGAACTTTGGATCACCCACTAGCCAAGCCCAGTGTCTTAAAAATCACAATCCTACTGCACTGGTGAATTGTAAACCACCTTTCCAGGAAATAATTTGGCAATAGACATCAAGACGTTAATATTTATAACTTTGATTCCCACAATATCTCTTCTGAGATTCTAGTAGAAAAAGAAAAAAGAAAGAAGGATTCATTTGGAAAGAAATTCTTTGAAGCAGTGTGAACAATGCCAATGAATTGATAACAAGTTGGATGTTCAACACAGAAAGATGTTGTAAAAGTTGCAGCAAACGAAGATGAGGATTACGAAGAGCTTTTGTGATATGATTAACTGCTTATGATTTTATATTGAGAAAAATCAGAATATGAAAGTAGACATATGCTAATTAAGTCACCAAAATGCACAGAGGGCTGGTGAGTTGGCTTAGCTTGCTGGCAAACCTGATGACCTGAGCTTGATCCCTGGTATCCACATGGTGGGAGGATGCATACCTGGAGAGGAGCACACACTCATATACACAAAAATAAATAGGTAAAGTTGTAATACATAGGAACCACACTGCAAACCCCATCATACCTAATGCTTCAGGATGGCAGGAACCATAACTGACTTTCTCATTTCTACATAAGCAGAATTTAGCATAGTGCTTGGCACATAAATGATTAAATAATGAATATTTATGGCTAAATAAGTGAAAGAAATTCAGCAAAAGAAAATTATCTCACACCTTTTTTATTACTTGGGCTTAAGTGCCCCTTAAAAGTGCAGGTTTTTAAACCTTGGTCTCCAACGAAGGGTTAAAAGGGGGCGGCCTTGGGGAGGTGATTGGACCATGGGGCTCTGACCTGGAGAATGACTGACCATTGATGAGTATATGGCTTGATGGGTGCTGGGTGGTAACGGAGCTTTAACGGGTAGGGAGGTTTGTTCCAAAGGGTGTGCTCTGTCTCGGGTGTCATGTCTTCCTCTCTCTCTGCTTCCTGGTTGTCATGACATAGACCACTTGCTTCCACCATTGTGAACTGCCTCTCCATAAACTCCAAAGCACTAGGTCTTGCAGCCATAGACCGAGACCTGTAGACCCACTAACTGAAAAGCCTCCCCTGCTTCAGTTGGTCCTCTCACCTCTTTTCTTTCTATTTTGTCACGGAAAACTAGCACAGACCTTAATTATAAAAGTAACTGCCCTTGACTGGCCTTGCTGAGCTCTGGCTTGTAGAAGCTTCGACGTATTTGTCTCCCTTCAATAAAACCTTTCACAGAATACAGTTTATGTCGCACCATCTCATTTTCCCTTTGACAAGGTTTTTTTTAAATCCCACCTCATTATGTGGCACAGTAGGTGCTTTTAATCCCAGCACTCAGGAGACTGAGGCAGTCAGACTACAAGTCTGAGGCAAGTCTGAGCTATGCTAAGAGTTTGCGCCCAGTGGCCAGGCCCTGTATCAAAGGGAAGGGTGGGGTGGGTTTTACTGAAGTCACATTTTTATGCCGCAAAATGTGCAGCTTGGGCTGTACTGTGAGTGAACAATTCAATAATACCGCATGGTTTTATGGAGTTATGAAGCCACAATCCAGTTTTAGCTCTCATTTGTCACCTAGAAAAAATCCCTTCACGTTCTTTTACTGCCACCCCCTACTTGAGGAAACCATCCACTGGCCTTCTGCCTGTAAAATTAGTCTCAACTGAGCATTTCATATGAACAGAGCCATGTAACATGACGTCCTTATTTATCTATTGCTTTGAAGAATCCCCCACACTGTAGTGTGCATGAGTGCCGTTCCTCCTATTGCTGAATGACAGTGTACGGTATGGAGCCAGCAAATTTTGTGAGACCAACAGATCGACACTTGGATTGTTTCCAGGGACTATTTGGGGTCATGTTGCTAAGAACATTCTTGTATAAGTCTTTGTGTGGACATGTGTTTTCTTTCTTCTGGGATAGAGTCCTCAAAGTAGAGATGCTGGGTCATATGGTAAGCTTTTGCCTAATTTTTATTTTAAGAAAAAGTTCACCGGGCGTTGGTGGCGCACGCCTTTAATCCCAGCACTCGGGAGGCAGAGGCAGGCAGATCTCTGTGAGTTCAAGGCCAGCCTGGTCTACAGAGCGAGATCCAGGAAAAGGTGCAAAGCTACACAGAGAAACCCTGTCTCGAAAAACCAAAAAAAAAAAAAAAAAAAAAAAAAAAAAAAAAAAAAAAAAAAAAGAAAGAAAGAAAAGAAAAAAGAAAAAAGTTCACTATGTAGCCCTGGCTGTCATGGAATTTGAAACAATCCTCCTGCCTCTGCTTCCCAAACACTGGTATTACAGACATGAACTGCCACAACCAAATTTTTTTTTTTTTTTTTTTTTTTTTTTTTACTTTTAGGCATGCCAAAGTAAAGCCAGGCGTAGTGGTTTATGTTTGTAATCCCAAAGCTCAGAAGGCTGAGGCAGGAGGTTTGCCATGAGTTCAGGGTGAACTGGGCCAGCCTGGACATCAGAGTAGGACTGTGTCTCCGAAAAACAAACTGAAATAAAACAAAATTGCAAAGCACTTTCCAGAGTGGCTGCGGTAATTCACATCCCATCAGCAGGGCAATTCATAGCCCCTCTCTTCTTTATTATCACCGTTCTATAACGCCTTTACAGACCGCTTGCATCTACTTTTTAATTTGTATTTTCTGGTTCTGAGATAATGTCAATTGCCCTTTCACAGGTTTCCTAGCCACCTAGTGAATTATCAATTTAAGTATATTGTTCATTTTTCAGGTAACCTGTCTTCTCATTAGCGAGTCTTAAGGGTTCTTTAGATATTCTGGCTAAAAGTCCTTTATCAAATATATTAGATGCAAATGCTTTCTCCAAGCTTGTGTTTTGTCCTTGAATTTCTTTAATTATATTTCTCAAAGCACAAAAGGTTTTCATCAGTTTGACCATTTTGTTCTTTCTTATCTTCAGTTTTTGATGTGCTTGAGAACTCATAGCCTAGCTAACAACACAGAAATTTCCCCCTGTGATTTCCCCATACATTTATTAGTTTCTCAAATTCAGTTATTTGAACATGTTGGTTACTCTTTAAATATGGTTTAACATAAGTGTACACAGCCTTTTCTTCAGAGGAACATTTACTTGTTGAAACTCTTTCCTATTAAACTATTTTTTTCTTTTTCTTTTTCTTTTTTCTTTTTTTTTTTTTTGGTTTTTTTTAGACAGGGAGATGGCTCGGTGGGCAAAGTGCTTGCCACATAAATATTAGAACATGTCTTCAGAGTCCCGGCGTCAATGTAAGAGTCAGGTAACGGTGCCATGTACCTGCAACCTCAACATCTATGGAGACTAGTAAATTCCCAGCGCTTGCTGGCCTGTCAGTCTAGCCAATTGGTAATCTCCGGGTTCAATGGGAGACTGTGGTAAAGTGTAAGTAAAGAGGGATTAAGGAAAACACCCAATATTGACCATTAGCCTTCACATGTTAGAGCATGCACGCACACACACACACACACACACACACACACACACACACACACACATTTTTTCTTCAAGTGTTGCTTTGTTTCCATCTCACAAAGCACAATATATTATATTGTTATTTTCATTCGGCTCAAAATACTTTCAATTTTTCCTTTTTACTCATTTTCTTAAACTATGAGTAATTTTGAAGCATGTTTTATTTATAAACATTCATATTTCCACAACTCTTCATTTCTTCCTGTTAATTCAGTTTATCATCTCTGGTCTCATCATTTCAACCCGAAGAACTTCCTTCAATATGTTTTTATGTGGTAGGTTGGTTCAACTACTTCCAATATGTGTTTATTTAGACATTTTTTGTTCTTCATTTTTTAATAGTCATGATAGATTTAATTCTAATTTTTCCTTAAACTCTTTCAAAATGTCATTCCACTGCCTTTGAGAATTCATTGTTTCAGATGAGAAATCAGCAAAAAGTTACATTAAATGTTTCCCTGAACGTGAGGAGGGCCTTTTCATTGTTTTACTGCTTTCTCATTGTCTTTGGCTTCTAACCATTGAGTTAAAATGCATCTGTTTGTGGATTTCTTCATGTTTCTCTTGTTTGGGGGCTAACAGGACTTCTTGAATCTGTGAGTTAAATTTGAGCATCATTTCTCCTCTTTCTGAGACCACCATCGCATGCACCGTGACATGCTTAATGCTGACCTACAATGCTGTGTTCAATTTTATTTTCTCCCTATTATCCAATCTGGGTAATTACTACTGATTTATTTTCAAATGTTCATTTCTGTTTTCTTCTGTCTGAAATCTGACATTTTTCCTTTGTTGTGGTTTGGATGTGAAGGATCTCCCCACCACCATTAGAAGACATAGGCATTAAAGTCTTGATTTCCCAGCCAGCAGGACTATTGAGAGGTGCCTGGATTGTGAAGTGCTGAAATCATCAGTGGGTTAATCTGTTGACAAGTTCATACCATATGGGTTAGAGGATGTAGGATCTGGTTCGAGGAAGTAGATCCCTGGGGTGAGTCTTTAAAGGCGTATCTTACCCTAGCACCTTACTGCCTCTTCCTTCCAACCTCCTCACCACAGGTTCACAGTCATGTGACCAAGAAAACATAAACATGACCCTCTGAGACCATGAGCCAAAGCAGACCCTCCCTTCTTTACACTGCTCTTTCTGGTATCCTGTGATGGCTTCACAGTATCCTGTGAAAAGCTAACTGCCTCTTGCCAGTTGGTCTTTCACTTAAATTGTTATACTTTCCAACTCCTGAATTTCCTCTCTTTCTAATAATTGCTTTCTTCCTTTAGATTCTCTACTCACTGAATCCTTGTTATTCAGCTTCTGTTTAATTCCTTAAATGTGATTTCTTTTCATTACTTTTAATATATTTCCAGCAGCTGATTTGAAGTCCTTGTCTATTAAATCTAACCTCTAGAGGAACTTGAGACCATTTCTATTGACTACTTTCTTTTTACAGAGTATGAGTCAAATTTCTTATTTACTTCTTTGGCTAATAATTTTTATTAAATCCTAGGTCTCCGAGATAGCATATTTCAGCAGCTCTGTATTCTATCCACACCCACCCAAGGATTTTTGTTGTTATTGATTTTCTTGCATATTTATTTCTTAGTAACTTGCCTGAACCAAGTCTTTGAAGTCTGGCTCCTCCTAGCACCCAGCTGAAGATATCGCTGCTTAGATTTGTCTTCTTTATAGCTTGGCTTTCTAAGATCACCCTAAGTTTTCTGATAATGATGTGTGTGTGTGTGTGTGTGTGTGTACATGCACAGATTTAACCCAGCTATGTCTTATCTCCTAAAATTTCCACCATTAATCAAAATAGCACCATAGAGCCAGAGACCAAGCCTTTCAACATTTCAAATTCAAACCATAACATTACCGGTGTTTACTTTCTTCCAGGTCCTCTTAGGTTGCCTCACACACACCTCTGTGCCTAAGCACATAAATCAGGCATTGTGGCACATGCCTCTAATGTCACCACTTAGGAGGAAGAAGCAGAGAGAGCAGAAACTCAAGGTCACTTCCAGCCACATGGTGAGTTTGAGACCAGCCTGGGCTACTTGAGACTGTCAAAACAGGGAGGACTAACACCAAACCTCACAACTCCATGTCAAAATATAGTCCTTATTTCTCTGAAACCCCATGAGCTCGCCCTTTACTGTCAACATTTCTGTCTGCATGCTGGTCTTCTGAACCTCCATCAGAGTTGCCCATTAAGCTCTGCTTATAGGAGTCCAGGGCTTCTCCAATCTGCGTTTTGAACTCTTCCACATTCTTCCCACTCATAGTTACCACCTCCTAGTATCAGTGTTCTCTATTAGTTGCAAGACAATAGGAACCTAAGGAAGAAAGGATTTATTTGTCTCACAGTTTGGGATGATAAAGTCCTTCACAGTAGCAAGAGTGGCTCATGGCCATCTGTGCAAGGATAAGGAAGTAGAAGCAATACAAGTGTATTTTTCTACAAAGCTCAAAGCCAGCTACCTGCCTCCCTGAGTTCCACAACCTCCCAAAACAGTACCACCAATTGGACACCAACTGTTCTAATACGTGAGCAAATAGGGGATGTTTTAAGTTCCATACTAACTCAAAACTGTAAGCATGCATGCTCTTCATTTTTATCCTTTTTGCTACTATAATTTAAATAAAAGACACAGATTGCTGGGCTCCTGCTCTTTTCACTTAATAATAAAATCTGAAATATTTTTCATGTTTTTTTAATATTTCTTCATTCTTTTGGGTAACTGTATTGTATTTCCTTTGTAAAAGTAGTATAATTTATTGAGCTTGTTTCTTATGTTGTTGCTTTATTTTGTGTATATCCTTTCACAATTTCAAAAATGCATACAATATATTTAGATTATGTCATCCCTACTCTCCTAGCTCCTACCAGACACCCACCTGTCCTTCTCAACTTCATGTCTTCATGTCGTCTTTTTTTAGAACCCCCTGAGTACTATATGCTGCCTGTATGCACATGGGTGTAGGGCATGGGCAATCTACCATAGCCATATCCCCAAATAAAACTAACATCCCTCCCCAAGCATTGATCAACTGCCAATAGCTCCTCAGCTAAGAGTGAGGTTTGTAAGCCCCTCCCCTGTCTATGTTGGAATGTTGACTGGCTTGATCTTGTGCCAGTCTTGTGCAAGCAGTCACAGCTGCTGTGAGTTTATGAGTTCAACAACTATGTCAATATCCAAAAACCACTATTCTCCCCAACGAAGAAATCTGGACCTTTGGCTTCTATGAAGTTTCTGCCTGCCCACCCCACCCCCATACACACGCACACACAGGCACGTGTGCACACACACACACACACACACACACACACAGTGTTCCCCAAGCCTTGTCAGTGTGGGGTTGTGATATACATGTCCATTTAGGGCTGAGCGCTCCACAGTCACTTACTCTATGCACCTCAACCAGTTGTGAGTCTCTGTGTTAACCACAATTCAGTGCAAAGATGAACGTCTCTGATGAGTGCTGAGAGCTATACTCTAACCTATGGGTATAAGAATAAATGCTTAGTAGATTATACTATTTAGCAAATAGTAAAATAGTATTTACCAAATAATTCTACTCTAAATCCTATGGCCTCCCAAGCCTCCCTTCCTGGCCAGGTTTGCAGAACCAGGCTTGTCACACTCCTGTTGCATGAGCCTCAAGTCCAATAGGGAAGTTATTGGTCCCCGCTCCCCATAAGATCCACGCCACTATTGCACCCATGGGCATATCTTGCCAGACAGCTGACCAGTATTCTACTGAAGAATCACAACAGGAAATCTCTAAAAATAATCTGTGTGAAACTAACCAAAATCTCTTCTGCTACCAATGTTCCCCCAAGCCTTTGTTCAACCGTCTGGATAAAGCAATGTGATTCTCTCCAGCCATTTCTCAGTCAGCTTACTCCAGAACCAACTAAAATCACTAATTAGAATTGTGGTGAGAACCCAGAGAACATATCCACCTTACCAACCGTGGAAACATGGGAGCTTCCTCCTTGACAGCTCAGCAGAATTTGACATTTCCCATTCCTACTCACTTGTAGATACATTTCCTGATTCTCAGTGAGAAAAAAAAAGTAGCCCTTCTAGTGTCGCACTTTAGTCAATGTTGTACCAGTGTGACAAGTTATCCGACGCAAATACCTTCAGGGAGAAAAGATTTACTTTGGCTCACAGCTTCAGGGACTACAGTTTACAGTCAGCTGACTCCACGGCTTTTTAGACCTGTGGCAAAGCAAAAATATCATGACAGGGAGCACAGTGGGGGGGGGGGGAACTGTTCATCTTATGGCAGGCAGGAGACAGGAGAAATTGTACCAGGAAAAGGGGTGACCCTGGTGATCTACTTGGTCTGACCTCTTAGTTTCTACCATTTCCCAATAACATTATCAAACTCTGCATCTACCAATTAATTAGTCCAATGGTTAGACCAAGCCACCTGGTCCAATCACTTCCCCCAAACCCCACCTCCAAACATTGCACTGGGGACCAAGCCTTCCGCATAAGACCCTTATTGGAGGGTCCCTTATTTCTAGACCACAATATACAGGAAAAGAATGAGCCAACAATTTCACCTTTGTTATAACAATTTTTAAAGGAATCTGCTGCTGCTGCTTCCTTCTGGCTGTAACTTGAAGGTTAAGGTTCCTGTATAGCAAAGACATTTGATGAAGCCAGACTCTCTTTTTCTTTAAGAATGTATCCTAACCATAATTATTATTGACAGGTGAGTCCAGGATACCACATTTTGCTGGTCACTCACCACTGTCTCACTCAAGAATGGATGACCATCCCCAAGAGTATCAAGCCTTTACTGGTCCAGGGACCAAAGTACTCTTTTCTGGAATAGTAATGTGTTCTAGAAGGCACAGAGAATGTGATGATACAGTGGGTACATGAATCAGACATTGATGTTCAATATGATGGAGAAAGATCTACCCAGGGATTAGATTTCCAAGCTTAAATTGAAGACTCATTCTTTTTTTTATCAATCTAAAGCCAACTCCCCTATCAGGATCAGCATCTCTGTTTGCTCAGATACCACTCATCTCGCCTCTCAAGACAAAGGCATTTGTGTGGACAGCATGGTCTCAAGCTCTCACTAAGCATAGTATTTATTCTAAGTGTTATTAAGATCAGAACATGGCGAGGGCCTCCTATCTGCCTCGTCGTCCCCCCCCCCCCACTTCACACTCATCCAAAACCACCCTGTGACCAAACTGGTCCTCCTCTGCCCTTCAACTGCCTCTCCTTTTTACACTCCTTTAATTGTGCTTGTTTTTGAAGTCCACAGAATTTATTATTCAGAAAACAACCTTCTCTGCAATATCAACCTTAATTAACTGTTCTTTTTCTATTGCTTCCCACCCTCCACTTCATGCATTTGAATTAAGGCACTCCAGAGCCCCTGGCCAGCACCCCTCCCCCATCACAGACCCATCAGAGTCTACCAGCCAACCATGACCAGATAAGGGAAAATGGAATTCCTTATCTCTGCCTGCCAATGTGAAAGGGTCAAGGTTACCAAGGGGAGACTTTCCAAAAGGAAAAAGAGGAAGAAAGATGCCAAGCCTCCCTGGTATCCATGGCAACAGAGGGTTGAATCATGGCGCATGCATCCCTGAGAGCCTGGCCCGCTTAGCTCTGTTGACATCTTTCCACTTCATTAGCCTCTTTATCAAGTGACTCTGCATGGGAGTGAGTCTATTTTGGTGTCGGGGTGAACTGCAGATGATTCCAAATCAGACTGACCTTTTCCACCAATCCCAGTACCTTCCAGGACAGCAGACACCTGCACCCTCCTCCTCTGGCTTAAGGACTAGCTAGCTCTTCCTTCTTTCTAATCAAAACCCTCTCACTGGGAGACAGGGAGATGCCCTACCCAGGAGCCCAGGAAGCCAGGACCCCAGCTGTCAGCAATGTATAGCACCCGAGCCAGGAGAAAGATTAATGACTTTGCACATAGAAAATGGATAAAACGGGCTCCCAAAAGACAATAAACACGGGGTGGACTGCAAGAAGGCTCTGACAGTAACAAATACTGACTGACATCCCATTGTGTTCCCCTTCTAGATGACTCTGAGCTGCCAGCAGAAACACAGATGCATTTAATAAGTGCTTCAGAGAGACAAAGGGGCCTTTGGGGGTTAAGATGGATCTCCATTGCACGTGAGTGCACTCCAGTGTTTGTGAGTGTGAAAAAGAATGTCCGCAATCAATATCTGTCCCCTTGGAAATCCAAGGAGCGTGCCCTAATCTCCCAATCTTGTCTCCATGCTTCAGTAAATATGTCACTGGTAGGTTCTCTGAGCCATGAAAAATCTCCTGCAACCAAGAGCTAGGGCTGAAAAGAAATCAGCTAGGGGATACAGAACTCTTTTGATGATATTGACCTCTCTTTCAGGAACCTTGTGCAGGACTGCATCAAGGGAAGCGACCTTCTACAGCAGCCTTGACTCCAGAAGCATGTTGGGCCAATGGCAAGCCAGAGAAGTGGAAGCCAGGGCAGTGACACTGTCCAGGAGTTGCTGGGAGGACCAGAGGCTTTGTTTTCTTTTGTTTCCAAATTCATTTACAAAAGTTGATGTTGTGAAAGCAAGAGATTTGGGTCTCAGGGCACACTGCTGGCCACTTGCTCTCTCTCTGTACATTGCCCACCAGAGAAATGAATGAACTAGACCAGGAAATGGTTGGCTTCTGCTCATTCTCTCAGGGCCTGGGACAAGAGTCTTCTCAACCCCCCTTCCTCTCATGCCCATGCCCCTCCCACAAGTACACACAGAGCACTTCCTCCTGTATTCAATTCTGTTTACTCCACGCTATTCCCACCCCTCTTGGCACTGACCCTGAACCTAACCAGAGCCTAGTATCGCCGGCCTAAGGATACAATGGCCTCCTAGTGGGTCCTCAGAATTATTCCCTTCTTGTCTACTCAATGTGTGGTCCCCAGCCAGCAGCCTCCACCCTCAGAGACTGCTTAGAGATGCAAAATTCTTGGGCTGCATTCTCAATTTAGACTTGTATAGCAAAGCTTCCAACATCTGATTCTCCCTGGTCCTTAGAATGGACTCCTTAGGTTCTGCAGATCCCTGTCTCATCATTCCATTCCTTCAAGAGTATTTACTCTCTAGGTACTCAGCATCCATTATTTCCAAGTACAGCATAGTATGTCACACTCCCAGCCTCTCAGAAGTCATTCCTTCCTTCCAGCTGGAAAGGTCTTATAGGCAACTTCACTTGTAGGGTTAAATTCATCTCAATTATCTCAATTAAAACCTTCAACACAGGGATGGAGAGACAGATGGCTCAAACAGTAGAAGTACATACTACTCTTGTGAAGGACAGGGTTCAGTTCCCAGCACCCATATGTGAGCAGCTCACATTGCCTGCGAGTCCAGCTCTAAGGGCTCCAACACCCTTTTCTGGCCTCTTCAGGTACATTCACACACATGCCTATACCTATATCCATACACATATGCATAACTTAAATTAAAAAAAATCTTCAATATCGTTCTAAACACCGCACATGTGCAGTTCAGGAGCTAGACAAGGGGTCTTGTATCTTACATCATCAGTGTGTGCTGATGACTACATACACGCAGCATGGTCACACAATCTGCATGTGTGTGGCATAGCTCCATAAGCTCACCACCACCTTAAAGAGCCCTGACTCAGACCTCACCCTCTCTCTCTGTTCTGTTCCCTCTTCCCCCCCACCATCTCTCTCTCTCTCTCTCTCTCTCTCTCTCTCTCTCTCTCTCTCTCTCTCTCTCTCTCTCCATGTGCTCCTTACCCAGGCCTGGTTCTCTTGTCCCCGTCCCCACCCCTCTTCCTCCTAACAAAGCTCTGATACTAGGTAGTCATGGCCATTCCTCATAACCTTTCCACGCGGTAACCAGCACCAGTAATCATTCTTACACGCATCCCTTCCAAAAAGACATCACCAACTTCTCCCACCTTAAAACTAGGGGAAATGTTTTAAAAATTGGACTGGATCAATGGCTCAGTAGTTAGAGCATTTGTTGCTATTACAGAAGACCAGGGGTGTTTAGTTCCCAGCACCTATGTGGTGGGGCTCATAACCATCTATAACTCCAGCTTCAGAGTAGCCAATGTCCTCTTATGACTTCTGCATGCCCCAAAGGACTGTTTGTGGTAATATTTTATTTGTGCACCCCAATAAAGCTTATCTGGGGACCAGAGGGAAAAAACAGCCACTATATTAAACATAGAGGTCAGGTAGTGATAATATAAGCCTTTATCCTAGCATTTGGGAGGCAGAGATTCATCAGGATCTCTGTGAGTTCAAGGCCACACTGAGAACAGAGTCAGGCATGGTCACACACAGCTTTAATCCCAGCACTAGTTAACCATAGAGGTCTGGAGGTCTGTACAGACAGACAGGAAGTGATATAGCTGGGTGGAAAGAGGAAAGTGATGTAGCTGGGCAGAGAGAGGAAGTAAGATGGCAAAGCACAAAAAGGCATACAAGGCAGGAGTATACAGGAAGTCACTTTCTCTGGAGGCTGAGGAGTTGGTAAGGTCAGGTTGACTGTGGCTTGTCCTATTCCTCTGATCTCTCAGTTTTCACCCCAATATCTGGCTCTGGGTTGTTTTTTTTTTTATTAATAATACCTTTTAAGATTTGTCTTACATCTGTTACTGTTTTTTCAGAATGGGCAGAAAGATAGAAGGATGGATTTTGATGCATATGATTCCATTGTTGCAGCCTTGTTTCAGAATAGAAATGGGAAATCAAGTGTTAAAAAAAATGAATCAACTGTGTAAATGAATAATGAAATCAGGATAGAATAGGTGAATATTTTACTATGCCATTGAATCTTACAGCATCTAGGTTTCTTTAACTGCTAGAAGTTTTGGTTACTCATCTTTTCATCACTGTAATAACATAGCTGAGAAAATAATCAATGTTAAAAGAAGAATATTTATTTGGCTCATGGTTTCTGAGGACTTACTCCATGATTGGCTGGCTCCATGTTTTGAGACCTGTGATAAGGTAGAACATCATGGCGGGGGATAGATGGTGCAGCAAAGCTGCTCACTTCAAGGCAACAGGAAATGAGAAGAAAAGAAGAGGCTGGACACCTGATATCCTTTATAAAATCATGTCCTTTTTGTGTGACTTTCTCTGGTGAGCTATGAACAAAAATCTACTCAATCCAGAGTGAGCAGCAGTGACAGACCAAATCAACAATCCCATCAAAGTCAGACTTGGTAAACCAAAGAGTTTATGGGAGTTACTTACAGGAGTATAGGTTAGGGGTTGCATACATAAACAAGGGTGGCTCAAAGCTAAATGCATCACCAAAAAGTCCACCCTCTCATCACCAAAAAACCCACCCAATAATGACTCACAAAAGCTGAATTCCTGGAGCTCATTCCCCATGTGCAGACAGCCTGCTAGGTCATAGTGTCTGCTCTCTCCCCAGCAGTCTTTATTATTTAGATAATCTTGGAGAAGGAGGAACTTTATTAATCTTTTAAGTTTCAGGGACTTCCTAGGACTTGTGAGTTGTTTACTTCCTGAGCCTCCCTCACTGATGGCATGTTTCAACTCAGAATATAATTACTACATAAGAATCCACAATGACCTAGCTTCCTTCCATTAGACTATACCTCCTAAAATTTCTATCACCTCCCAACAACTCATCATCTGGAAATCACCTCTGCAGCACATGTCTTTTAGGAAACATTTCAGAGTCAAACCATGGCACCCACCATTTTTCTATTATAGCTCAACACTTTATAGCACCCAAAGCTAAAGGCATATGCTTTTATCAAGTACATGCACCAACTACATACCACCAGGAGCAGCAGTCTTAGGAAATCAATCTTCTACAGGCTTTCTGGATGCTGAGGTCACCAAGAAAGGCATGCCTCACACTGACAATGAATGATTCAGTGCTTTGCTTAAGTGAAGAATAAACAGGGAAAGATTAGCTTCAATAACTACCACTGCCCCCTCCCCAACAACCACCAAGGCCACCATCATAACTAATGTAAGGAGATGGTTTGTACACTCCCCCTCATGTGTGATAGGCAAAAGATCCAGGCCAAGAGAAAAATCACCATGGAGTTTCCAGGTACCTCCCCCAACACACACACACACACACACTTCAAAATAAAGACATTCACATAAAATCCCAAAACAAGGCTTACTTCAAAATAAGGCAGTCAGCTAGGCTGTGGGGACTTTTAAGTGTACATGAGGAAAATTTCCAGGCTTCAAACACACTCGTATGTGACAATACAAAGGTTAACAAGGATACACCTGTCTGCATTCCCCAGCAGCTCTAACATAGACATGGTTATCACCCCTCTACTTTGCTGTAATGCTACTCTGTGTAACCCTGATGGGGTACAGAGCCCAGACTTTCACCTTGGAAATCCTGAGTGAGGATTCTCTCTATACATCCTAGAAGCCAAACTTCAAGAGTATTATGAAGACCCTCAACAGCCAGCTTTCTTCCTGGCAGCCACAGGGGCACAAATTCCTGGTGTCTAATGGCAGGTCAGGTGGTACCCTAGAGCAGTGAAGGCTGTTTCTTGGTTGTGTTGTCCTATTACAAAAGAAGTCTTGACCTGAGCTCTCATTCTAATTCTCTAGCATCTGTTGGCTCTCCAACGGGTTCCCTTTCTGTTTAAAATACGGAGTTGGCTTCTGCTGTTTGTAACCATGAGCCCTGAACGATGCATGTTCTGATTGTGCTGGACTGACAGATGAGTGCTTTTTCTATTTCCAAACGTCTTCAGAAACTGCAGAAGCTCTCTCAGCTACCTGCTGTACCCGTCAAGGCTCTTAGTTGTGGACAAAAGAACTCTCCCTAGCTGATTTAAGGAGAAAAGAAATGTAATGAGACATGCTGACCATTCTCTGAGTTCCTCTGGAAAGCCCTGTAACCAGAAAAAATAGAAAAATTGTACCATCTGCCACACTGCTTCCAGAGGGTCCCCATTACCAAGCCCCTGACACAGAAGCCACAGGCACCACCAACAGTGCTGTGCACCATGTGTTTCCACCAGCAATCTATGTCTCTGGGTATCAGATGTCTCTGCCTTTCCACAGATAGAAGAGTCCTCGCCAGAGCGGCTTCCTAACCTCAGCAGCACCTGGAGCCTGAGCCAGGTACTTCTGGCTGGAAGGACCTTATGTTTTCAGTTTATGCAACACTTCTGGTGTCCCTCTTGAGAAGAAAGAGACTCAAAGGGTGAGAAATTTCCTAAACATAGAAAGGATGCTGGGTGCCCAGGCAGCCTGATTAATGCCCTGTTACCTCTAAGGAGCTTGAGCACATCTGCTTGTATTAGAAACGCCTTGTGTTGAAGAAATCTTTCCTGGAAGCTAACCTAACTCTCACCGTCAGTAACACCCCAATTTAACCAGTCTTTCATTTGTTATCTCCAGTGGAAGTCTACATGAGTCTGCCATCACTTTCAAAGCTATGCCCTGCCAGTATGTCCCCCATTCACTGTTCTCTTACATTGGTTATGAAATAACAATTCTTTTCTTCTTCACCCTATATGACTCCTTGGAGCCACTCTATTCCAAAGCCATGCTCTCAGCTATTCAGGCATCTTTTTAGATTACCTGTTCCTTTTCTTTCCCCACGCTGCCTCCCCAGTGCAAACCTCTTCAGCGATGTGTTCCCATAAATAGCAAGTTCCTTGTGCTCCCAGCCTTACCTAACACTGCCTCTTGTTCAAATTACAAGGAATTCTGCAGTAACCTGGTGCCATGGACTGTTCCGATCTAAAACCCCAACAACTTCAGTGCCCCTTTGTTACACAATGGCAGCAGTGTACAGACAGCTCAGATCCACTGGAATAACAAGGCTTAAAGTGGGCACAGGAACTAGCATGGAATGAAACTCCACTCCAAAATTTACATAGTTGTATGAACTCAGGCAAGACAACTTTACCTTTCCAAAGCCTCGGATTCTTCATCAGAGATGTTGGAATACCAGCATTGGACTCATAGAGCTGGTGAGAGAATCAAATGCTACAATAATCTAAAGCCCAGGTATAGAACTCAATATATGCCATGTCATAGAGATGACGTGGGGACCCCAAGTGACTCTGTGTATTGTTAGCGTATTAGAAAAGGCTGGACATAATGGCGCGTGCCTTTAATCCCAACACTAGGGGTGGGGACACAAAGATAGGCAGATCTCTGAGCTCCGGGCCAGTCAGAGATACACAAACTGTCTCAAAAAAAAAGAAAGGAAGGAAGGAAGGAAAACATTCCACAAAATTTCAAGATGTTATTCTTAGCATGGTTGTTAATATTATTTCACAAATAAGTAAAAATGCATGGGTACCACCTTGAAGGGCTTTCCTGGGAAGGTACTAGTGAGTCTCCTGAGGTTGGTGTGAAAAGGAGGAAGCAGTGAGCATCCATTGCAGGCATTCCCAGAATGGTGGCAATACAGAAACTCGAAAAGCTAGCTTTCAACCATTGTGATTTTCTTTTTTGTTTTTGTTTTTGGTTTTGGTTTTGGTTGTTGTTGTTTTAAGATTTACTTATTATGTAAGTTTCTACCTGCATGTATGCAGGCAGGCCAGTAGAGGGCACCAGATCTAACTACAGACGGTTGTGAGCCACCATGTGGTTGCTGGGAATTGAACTTGGGACCTCTGGAAGAGCAGCCACCAGTCTTAACCTCTGAGCCATCTCTCCAGCTCTCCCACCCCACCCCACCCCCACCTTGTGATTTTCACAGAAGCAAGAATTCAGCCACACAGAAGCCAGGAACTTAGCCAACACATTTGACAGGAGACCTTCAATCCAGTGTCCTTTGCCTTGTCAGCATTATCTCGGCACAGGCTTCCAGACTAGATTTCAGAGACAGGTAGTGTCTCCCAGCCTCACCCACCCTAATCAGGTCTCTATGGAGGCACCCAAGGTCTGAAACATACAGAAAAGCTAGCCTTACAGTAGCCAGAACTGGTGACTCCTTAAAAATAATACAAAGAATCAAAAATGTCCACACCAACAGTTCCTCCCTCTCCCATTCACCTGTCCCTTGGTCTGATCCCTTGTACTGATCTCTAGAAATTTTAAAATGTAAATAACAACTTAAGAACTACTTTGGAACTATTATCAACATCATACTGAGAGCCATCCCAGTAGACCCCTAAGAGTCAGAGCTTGTGAGGAAAATATGCGGTAGAGGAGACTTAAATATAATTTGAAGAGAAAGGTTGGAACAAAGAATATTTAAAAAAAAAAAAAAAAGATCATTTTGTAACAAACCACCAGGTGCAGATGAGGCAATCTGAGGAAATTTAAAGAGTGACTATAACCATCCCTTCTTTCAGGCTCAGCCAAACAGTCCTCCCCTTAGAAAGTCTTCCTTGGAACCCCAAGATTGACTAAGGTACCTACCTCCAAGGATTTCATAGCATTTTGAACCTCCCTGTCCAATACTTCCTTTTCAATAGCTATGATCTCTGGAGAGGGCAAAGGCAAGTCCCGGTGAATCACCAGCAGGAAAGGGCCTGGCCAGACTTCCCTTAGTTTAGGGAGGCTACCTCAAATACAGTCAATCCACCTTAATGCATTCACAAGCCAGAGTTGAGATACACCCCATTAAGTCACGGTGACTTTTTGAGAGCTACTGATGCCCACAATCTTTAAATTTGGAGAAAGCTGATAGGCTGCATTATCAACAAGGTGGGAAGACAATAAGATTCTCACCAGCTAGCCAAGGAGCCTAAGGCTCAGGGGTAGCAGCTTCAGGAACTGTGAAGAGGGACGGGCAGTGGCAAAATCCTAGGGAACATATCATGGAGCTAGCTTTGTATAGCTGGTACTGTTTATAATTCACTTACAGATTTCAGGCCAAAATTTTAAAATAAAATTTTATGTATAATGCTTTTATTTATATTTCAGATATGAATGCGAAAAATACCTGTGGTCTCCATCAATGAATATATGAACATATATGAAGAAGAAGTGTTGATGACGTTCTTGGGGATAAAGGAGGGCTGTACTCATGTGTCCCATACAGAACTAAGACTTTTGAGGACATCCAACCTGCTGCCTAAATCCATTTCTCCCACTCACTACCTTTTTCTTGGCTCACAAAATAAAATCTTACAGCCCTACTGTAGACACCCACAGATTTCACCAGGAATTCACAGCAGGGCTCCTAAAGAAGGAAAACTGAAACAGACTGAATACCCCTCCTTAACCCCGCCCCCAAAAAAGCCCTTTACGTGGGCCTTAGTGTCTACAAGCCAGTTTGAGTAGCTGCTATTGATTTTCCATGGGAAAGGGAACTAAGGAAATCGAAAGATTGTGGGGAATTCACGAAGGCCAGACAGAGGCAAATATCTCATCTCTCGGTGTTATCCTTTTCCACAGTTCAAAAATCAATTAGTGATGAATTTCTCTGGAAACTTCTTAAACAATGTTATTTCATTAAAGATCTGTACAAGGGCCATCAGATTTGCTTTCCAGGTGTGAATTAGAAAATTAGCCTCATCCTTTTAGTAATATCCTCCTTGCTAATGTTACAGCAGTCTACACAATGTCTAGTACCAGCTGAGTTGGAGCTGGTGAGAAGCTCATAATTCCCCCCTTTCCCCTCTGGCAATATAAATGAAAGCAGGGAGGATGGAAAACGTGGGCACCTCTTGGAACCGGAACAGGAGACAAAAACAAAGGAAAAACCCAGAAGCCAGGAAGAGAAACTTCAGAGACAGATTTTCATGGCTATTGCCAGCAAATAACAAAAGCAAGAGCTGGAGAAAGAATAAGCGACTTTTTGAAAGGGTCCAGGAGGGAGGCCAGGGGCCAGCCTGTTGCCACAGCAATGTGTTGTATAGGAAAAGCCCAGATCTGTCTGTCCATCTAGGCCAGCATGTGCCATGGAGAGCCTCCTGGAGAGGACACCAGGCTCTGGGTGAGGAGGGTTCACTGTCTGGCCACAATGCCTGGCTGACTTCGAGGCATCAACTGCCTTCTTCCTGCTTCCCCCAACAGAGGGAGATGAACCCTCATTAATTCAGACTAATTTGCTGGAAGGCCAGCAGAATAGACAGGAGGAAGATACTTGTAAAGGATTCCATTTTATCACTTTCATTTACACGTAGTAAAAGGAGCTAAGTCCGCCTTTGATGAATAGATAAAAATGATCAGGAGTTAGCTCATTAAAGCATGATTTAAAAATAAATTAACGAACATTTTTTATCGATGGGATAAAACTCTGTTAAAACTGCCCTGTGGTCAGCAGAGAAGACAAGCAGGTTGTCCCCCATGTCCTCAGGGGCTGTGCAGTCTAACTAGGAAGGACAGGCCAGTAAGCAAAAGCTTGCAACAGGGTAGTATTTCTGTGATCAAAGATCAGCTAAGAGAAGTGGGGTGCATTGAAGGGGTGGCTTACCCAGAGGGAACACCTTGGCAGGGGCGGGAATCACATGACCATTCCAAGCACAGACTTCACTATGTTCCTCATTTTAACTTAGTAATACCACATGCTTTTTCTGGATGGGAAGATGCCGTTGCTCCTCTATTCCATTGTAGATGAAGACAGCAACCAAATGACTCCCCTACCCCAACTGATAGAGAGAAGAGTCAAGGAAAGGAATTTAGTCCCCTGGACTCTTAACTCTGCACCCCATTAGGAATCTGATGGAAAAGATAGCCATATGTGATCCTGTACACATAAACAGTTCACATGTAAGTAGATGGTATTCAGAAGCCTCAGGGAACAGGGCTGGCCTGAGGATCCCCATGAAGAGCTCCTTCTTGGAGTAGACCTGCTCTGACCTTATACTGGCTGATGCTAGGAGACTCTGATGATGCTATTTTGAGTGAATAAATGGCCATTCTCCTTATAAGTCCATTTGCCCTCATGCTCATGAGCCTCACATCCAGGGATGGAGCACAGATTATTCAGCTCTACATCTGAATGTTCTTGAATGTACCAAGATTTGAACTGGGGTGCATATCTCCTGGCGACTGTAACCAAAGTGGACTTTGTCTGCTGGGGTCCTGAGGATCCAGTCACAGGCTCATCTTGGAAGGAGGATCTGAGGTCAGTGGAGCTAGGGAGCTTGGTGGAAAGAGGCAGAGAAGGGAGCAAAAATCTTCTCCTTCCTCCCATGTCTCAGGATATCTCAAGTGATCCCCAGATCATCTTCCCAAGCTCTGAGACCCTGCTGGGAGCAAGTCCCCCACTCCTTCTGCTGGAAGCATGCCTCCCTCCTCCATTACGGCCAGGTCAAGCCTTTCTCTTAGTCCTTGGGAACAGTATGGCTCAGTACCTTGTTTACAACAGGTTTTTGATAAATACACACTGAAATGTTATATGGATGCTTCATTTCTCCCTATTGTGGTTGCAAAATCACCTCTAGATATGACAAAGAAAAGGATTTGAAAGGACAAAAACCCCTCCCTTATACAGCAGTGATTGCTCTGTCTTCTTGCCTCCCTGTCTGTAGACATGAAGCTCTTGCAGGTTCTAGCAGTCATCCAGCTCCCTGTACAGGATACCCTGCCGCCCACAACTGGCAAGGTCTGTGCAGGTTACATCCAGGCTTTCAGGAGGCCCAATGCCCATCCTTGTGGTTCTTGGTGAACAGGCTCGAATCTTGCCTCACCCACAGCCCAGTGAGGACTTTGACTAGGAAAAGGCAGAATTTAAAAAATCCCACCGGAAGGAAATCAACATCTCTTAGAGACCAAATCCTAGGACCAGAGTAGAAACTGAACATTCTAGAAGTGATAATTGGTCTCATTTATCTAAATTTAGAAGGTTTGGAAAGGGAAAGAGTAACTATTAAGACGTGTTATTTAGAAGAAGATAAGCCTTTAATCAAAGAGATGAGTCAAACCAAAACTCAGGCCAAAATCCTGCTCAAATCAGGGGTTTGAAATCTCTGTTCCTTTGGGGATAAAAGTCAGATCTTATTTAACTTGAAAATAAATGAGAACTTTTGCAAGAATAAACTCCACCAACAAAAATAGGCCATCTGATAACCATGGTGGGGAGAGAATACAAAAATCCATTAGTTGCAAATCAGAAATATTTTTAACAAAAATGTCGCCTGTAAGCTGAGAGATAGCTGAGCTCTGTGAGCTGACAGTACTTGACAATCCCTAGGGAAATTGTGCAGGTCAAGTAGATTAGGTGGCAACTTACCTTACTCTCCTGTATCCATCCCACCTCAGTAACCTCACATGGTTTTATCATGCCCATACCCTCCCAGCCCCAGTCTACTGGACAGCAAAGTGGATCAGCAGCTGCCACTTTCCTCATGCTTCCCTACATGCCTACACTAGGCTTGGGACCAGTGAGTGGGATGCAGGGGTGCAGGGTAGGAAATCCACTGGGCATGGGTAAAAGTGGCCATATACAAGGTGCTGAAGCCTTGGGCTTAGAGGAAGCAACAGCTCCTAAAACAGGTTAGGGACAGGATGAAGCAGCAGTTTGCAGAGGAAGAGGGGTGAGGGAAGGAGGAGGGAGGAAGGAGGGAGGGAAGAAGGAGGGAGAAGGAGGGAGGGAGGGAGGGAGAGGAAGGAGGGAGGGAGGAGGAGGGAGGGAGGGAGGGAGGAGGGAGGGAGGGAGGGAGGGAGGGAGGAAGGAAGGAAGGAAGGAAGGAAGGAAGGAAGGAAGGAAGGAAGGAAGGAAGGAAGGAAGGAAGGAAGGAAGGAAAGAAGCCGTCATCCAACGGAACATCCAAACAAAGGAAAATGAGTTGGGGAGATAGATAGCTCCATGGGGAAAGTGTCTGCTCTACAGACACTAGGACCTGAGCTTAGATTTCCAGCACCTATGTGGAAAGCTGGGCATGGTGGCATGTACCTGGAACCCTAGCTCTAGAAAGCAGAGATGAAAGGATCCTGGGGTTCGCTGGCCTGTCAGTCTAGCTGAATTGGTGAGCTTAGGATTCAGTGAGCAGTCTTGTCTTAGAACAAGGTGGGGACTAATAGAGGAAGCTGTGTGGGCATCAACCTTGCTCACACGTGCTAAGCGGGCACTCCACCACTGGGCTACATCCCTAGCCCTTCTACCACATTCAGTTTTCTGTCACAGCCTCACTAAGTTGTCCAGAGTGGCCTTGAACTCTCTCTATAGCCCACACAGAGCTTCCGTCTCCCAGGTAGCTAAGATTACAGGCCTATGTCACCAAGCCTGGCTGGATTTGGTTTTTTTTGAAACAGAATCTTACTTTGTAGCCCAGACTGCCTGGAACCTGGGATTGTCCTGACTCAACCTCCTGGGTTCTGGAATCACGGTGTATGCCACCATGCTCAACTATTTTGGTATGTTATAACAGTAATTTTTAACAAAGGGTTAAAAAAATAAAAACCAAACAAAAATAAACATATCTCTAAAAACATTTTAAAAGCCTTATGAAAATCACTGTATCCAACCTCTTGTTGCAAGATCTCAAAGCAGAGCCAGTGAGGTTCCTATAGGCCTGGTCCCAGGGAAAACCTAAGTGTCTCTCAGCCCCTTATCTCTCTTCACTAAAGCTTGACTTATAGCCACTATACACATACTGTAAGTGTCTGCTGAGGATCTCTCCTTGTTCATGTACCCTTCACCCAAGCTCTAGGTCAATAATTCGAGACCCCATTGGGGATGAACAACCTTTTCACAGGGATTGCGTATCAGATATCCTGCAAGTCAGATGTTTACATTACGATTCATAACAGTAGCACAATTGCAGTTATGAAGTAGCAACAAAAATAATGTTATGGTTGGGGTCAGCACAGCATGAGGAACTACTGTATTAAAGGGTGGCAGCATTGGAAGGTTGAGAAACCACTATTCTAGGTGCTCTGTGTCTGGCACAGTTCAAAGGATGAACTCCAAGCCCACCAATTATTTATTCTTCTTTACCAAATTCAAAAGGATAATATTCCTTGGATCATCTCAAAGACTCATGGACTTGCAGGGTCCCAAGAACCGGGAGAGCGATCTGCACATGCAGGTACTGCACCAGTGTGCACACCAAACGTGTCTGGAAGAGGCCTAACACTTGCTACAAGGAGAGTGCCACACTGGTCATTATTTCTACCAACTGAGCTTCTGGGAATTGTGCTCCTTCTGAGATACAAGATTTTAGAGCTGGAAACTAGGTCAGTCACACACACAAAAAAAAAGTCTCAGAATGCTGTAGAACCTCTCAGTGTCTTTATTTATTCCCCTTTATTCTTCTTCATGACACATATCACAATCTGATGATACATTATATATCTGTATGTCTGTTCATCTCTAAGCTCAGAACTCTGTAAAGGGTAAAAGGGTCTATACATGACACTAACCTCAAAGCCTAGCTCAGTTCCTTGATGAAAGTGAAGTCTCAACAAACATATATAGAACAAATGCAAGAGTGCACCCATCACCAGCTAGACATTTGGGTAATGTTTACTAACTCTTAGGAGGAGAATGCACAGACGAGGAGCAGACCAACTTACTACATTTATTCACTAGCAAAACATTCCGTGAGACCTCATACTAGTTCAGGCATTGAAAGAACTATTCAAACTGGTGTGTATATTGTGGATCACAGCTGTAATCACAGAACTCAGGAGTCAGGAAGCTCCCTGTGAGTTTGAGGCCAGCCTAATTTACAAAGCAAGTTCTAGACCAGCCACAGTAAGACCCTGCCTAAAAACAAAACAAAACAAAAACCTGATACGTGAATCTAGGTATGGTGGCACACGCCTGTAATCCCAGCTGTGAAGGGGGTGAAGGCAGAAGGATCAGGAGTTCAAGGTCACCCTCAGCTACATATCAAGTTTTAGGCCAACCTGGTCTACATAACACCTTGTCTCAGTAGAACAACCACCACTGTAACTACAGCCATAAACTCTAACATACAGGCTACAAAACAGATAACTCAGTTCCACACAAGGGGAGGGGATATTGGAGCCTTCGAACCAGGAGGTCCAGATCTCAGGCATTCTCCGATGTGAAAGGATTTCACCAAAATGCCCAACACAACCACACAGCAGATGTGGGAGAGGAAGATGAAAGCTATTGATTGCCATAAATAGCTCTCCAAACCCTCTCCTTCACAGCATCAATCATCTCAAAATAACTGAAAATTAGAAGAAAGTCCCTACTCAGTACAGAGGATACAGTGACTTTAAAAGAACCAAAATGCCAGGCAGAACTGAGAGTTTTCAACCTGAATACCAACGAGGAAGGTGGAGGGAGTCGTATCGATGGAAAGCGTGTAGCTATAAGAAAAGCATTTGATATAGTGGCATAAAGTGTTACACTCAAAATTAATTCAAATTGGCTTAGTAAGGAGTGCTGCCACATAAATTTAAAACTGGCTCAAAGTCTGCAAACACAGGGTGATGACAAATGGAAATATACTGATCTGGGGGAGGTAGGGGGCATGGGGGTCATCTTTATTAATGATCTGAAAGAGTGAGAGTAAACAGCATGTTAATGAAACTTGCAAATGATGCTAATTTGGGAGGTGTTGCTCTGATCGCTGTGGACACAGAGGGAATGTAAATGAACCTTAAGTGGTAATAAATATGAAGTGGAAACAACACAATGGTATTCCTGCTAGAAAACGTACAACTATTCTGGACGCCCTGGCTCGTCCAGCCTCACCACAGAGCTCTCTGTCCTTTGTGCTTGGTGGATGGGGTTGAAGGTAGAAAAGCATATCACCCTAATTCAGAGAGGTTACATCCAAAGACACGCTTCTTTACTTATACAGTTTACTTTAGCTGGCCCTTTAAAACTCCACAAAAGGCTTTTCTTTGATTCAAAGCAACTGTGGTGCTCGCCCTTGGATGGTAGGGCTCCATAAATTACAGTGCAGGAGAGGCTGTTAAAAGAAACAACCAAATAATGAGGAAATGGAGAGATTGATTTATGAGAAATGACCCAAAGGGGTAGACTTTGGTTAATTGATGGCTAAGTGGTAACATGATAATGACCTGCTGTGATCTCTCCCTGACAAATAACCAAGGGAAAAAATATTTAGCGGCCCACAAGGAACTTCTTCATCCTGCCTGGTGGACAGTCCTGCCTCAGAACTGCTAGTCCACTGAATTTTACCAACCCACTTTTTGGGCTTCACCTCTGAACAGCCCACATCCTGGGTCCTCCCCACCCCACCCTCTTCAGCATTGCTGGTTACACTCCTTTTCACCCCTGGCCTGATGGAGCTGTGTGAATGCAGTGACCAAGAATGCCCTAACAGGGCAGAGGCACACTGGCATTGGATGTCAGCCCTCGCCAAAAGACGGGTGTGGGAGGCAACCAGCCCAGAGTTGCTTGCCTCTTGCTCAGCCTCCTCCTGCTGCAAGGAAATAAATGTGAATGCTCTATGCAAATAGCTGTGGCTGTATGCAAATATGAGTTCTGATACTGTTTTTATTTCCCAGCAGGTTCAGCCACCAGATTTATGGCTTCCAGCCGAAGATCTGTCTGGGCTATGTCAGTGGCAGTTTGTAGATGAAAACTAACAGATCATGTCTCAGGCTTCCTGCAACTCAGAATCCTAGAAAGAAGCCCACAGCCTGTTCATTCAGCTTCCTCGTTTTATACATGAGGACACAGAACAGAATAGGACTTTGCTGTGTACATGTTTGCACAAAGAGGTTGCCCAACATCACACTCCACTACCTCAGCAGTAGCTCTTGTAGCTTTTCACATGTCTCTCAGTCCATATTTTAGATTAAGGAAACTAAGGCCAATCTGGCTAACTCACAAAATGCTATAGAGCCAGTATCTTTGGAAAAATCTCCTCTAATCCAGTTACCCTCAAGAAACCTAGGGAGGGTATCTTTGTGGATTTCTGTGGGCCTCTTTAGCACTTTGTTTCTTCCTTTTCTCATGTGATCTTCATTTACCATGGTCTCCTATTGACAGCTGGAACTGACCTACTCTGGTGATGGGATGACCAAACACCCTAATAGTCGTGCCAGAAACCCCATCCAAGGACTGAGGAATCTGGATGCAGAGATTCATGGCTAGGCCACTGGTGGAGCGCTGGGAGTCTAATTAGTGAGAAAGAGGAGGGTTTATTTGAGCGAGAATTATTGAAACCAAGGTTGGATAAAGCACAGGGACAAATAGCCAAACGAATGGAAACACATGAACTATGAACCAAAGGCTGAGGGTCCCCCAACTGGATCAGGCCCTCTGAATAGGTGAGACAGTTGATTGGCTTGATCTGTTTGGGAGGCATCTAGGCAGTGGTACCAGGTCCTGTGCTCATTGCATGAGTTGGCTGTTTGAAACCTGGGGCTTATGTAGGGACGCTTGGCTCAATCTGGGAGGAGGGGACTGGACCTGCCTGAACTGAGTCTACCAGGTCAATCTCAGTCCTCGGAGGAGGCTTTGCCCTGGAGGAGGTGGGTATAGGGGGTGGGCTGGGGGGAAGTGGAGGGAGGCAGGAAGGGGGAGAACAAGGGAATCCGTGGCTGATATGAATGGTATTATAAAATTAAAAAAAAGGAGGGAAAAAGAAACCTAGGGAGGGGTTAGAGAGACGATTCCATTCATAAAGCGTGTTCTGTACAAGCATATGGACCTGTGATCCATGCCCAGAACCCATGGAGAACAGCTGAGTATGGTAATCCCAGCACTGGGGAGGCAGAGACAAGCAGATCCCTGGGGCTTGCTGGGCAACCCAAAGATCGGCTAGAGATCTTGTCTCCAAAATGAAGACTCCTGAGGAAGAACACCTAAGGTTGACCTCTGGCCTCCACAGGCATGCACATACTACACATGCAAACACATACAAACATGTGCACATAGACACACATAGATGAATGAAAGAAACGGAGGAAAGAAGGGAGGGAGGGGGAGAGAGAGTGGGAGAAGAGAGGGAAGGGAAAGAGAGTAGAAGGAGAAGGAAGAACCAGGGACCATGGAACCATATGCCACAGGGTGGAGGGAGCTTTTCTAATGAACAAAGTATTCAGCTCAAACCCAGGACTTCTGCACGGTTCCTAAATGGATCTGAAATGTGAATGTCCTCAGAGAGTATGGTGCACACCAACATCAGCATGTATGATGTGGACACCTTGGTCTTTCACACAGCTCTCTCATTCCTGGCTGTGTCGGCACACTGGGCTATTGTCATTGTGTCACCCGTACCTCCAAGGGCTCCAAAGCCTGTTCAGAGAGCCTGAGACAAGAAGATTCAGCTTCGTACATACATGCAGGCCAGCACCACTGAATGTTCAGACCACATAACCCTTTATTGGGATCTCTCAGCCACCCTGGGAACCGAGCAGGATGATTGTTAATGGCCACCTCCCTTTGTTTAGTGAGCAAATATTTCTTGAGCACCTATTGTGTGTCAGACACTAGCAGAGACTCAGCAATAAGAAAAACCAGCAAGGTGCCAATATTATTCTGTGCAGAGAAACAAATAGAAAACAAACAAACGATATACTCAAAACAAATATTTGAATAGGCAAGACAGTTTCGGATGGTATTAAATACAACAAAGAAAAGAAAGCAGGACAATGAGATAGAAGATTCTAGATGGGGAAGACAGTTGGAAAAGCCAGTGACATCTGGTGGTGTCCCATGATAAGAAGGAGCCAACCAAGCATGGAAGTCCTGTGTTTTAAGAGTCAAAAACGGAGGATGCAAAAGCCATAATAAAGTTGGGCTATGTGCAGAACAAAAAGGACTGTGGCTTGATGGTAAACAAAGAGATACCTAAGTGGTAGATAAAGCCTAAAAGGAAACTAAACTAACAAGAAGCATTTAGGGTATGTCAAGGAGTCAGGCTCTTATAGATGACAACCTAAAGCTCATAGGGTTTCAGAGTGTCCCGAACATCACTAACCAGACAATGTTCAGCCAGAACCCACACCCAGGAACTATAACCAATGTTCTTCTCTTATCTAAAAGAAAGACAGCCCAACCCTGTCAGCCTGGACCTTCTCACCCACTGGGTGGGAAAGGGGAATTTCTGTGTAGACCTAGAAGCCTTCAAGAAATGGTTGGCTCCAAGCCAGGTGGGACTGCCCTTTCCAGCTTCCATTAAAATAAGATGAGCACGTAAGAACACACAGCTTCTAAAACCTCTCCAGATGCATCTTGATACATTCTAAAAGAAGTCAACACCTGTCTTGGTGAAAATTCCCCCTGTGCAATCCATTTATGCATATCAGCACCCAAGCACAATAGTCAGCCATGGCTCTCTCAGTCTAGTTGGGGGGTGTAGGGAACAAGAAAAGAGAGAGATTATTCTGTCTTGCTAGGATTCTATACCCAGGCAGAAGGATGTTAGAATCTAGCCTCTGCCATGATTCATCCCTGCCTCTCCATTCTCCATCCTTGGAGTAAGTTCAGTGACCCATACATTGCACTACAGTATGCCATCAGAGGCCACTGTCCTATCTGAGAACATTGTATAGGACATGTTTCCACTTTCCAACTCTCAACCCCCTTTGAACTCCTGCTGGCCCATGTGGTGCCCTGGCTCATGACTGTTTGTAAGCTTCCTCCTTGCCTGTTCCATTCAGAAACTCTCCTGTAGCGTCCAGACCTTAGCAACTGTACTTCTCTCCTAATTCTGGAGAATCAGGGTGGCCTCCTTCTAGGACTTGGAGTTGACCTGGTGAGCATCCCACCAGGGATCATAGCTACCATTGTCTTCCCTGGACTATGCGCCCAAGAGGCTCTCACTATACACCCAGGCTCACCTCATTAGGTCAGTACCTGTGACTACCCTGGCTGCATGGGGTGGGGGAATCAGACACCATGGGTTTTCTCACAGGGAAGGGCTCTCTAATAGTTCTTCTTGATATCTAATTCTAAACAGGAACCCAGATCTGTGGACAGAGGTGGAGGAACACCTGTTGCCATTCTAAATTTCCAAGTTCATTGTGCTTTTATGCCTTCAGACGGCAGTCCTGAGTTCCATGATAAACCACAATGACTGTTTAAAAAGCTGTCCTAGGATTTGCATTGAAGTCATATGAAGCTAAAGGAAGAAGCTGCATTGTAGACTGGGCATCTCCTAAAACTGGTCTGCTTCACTTGGGAAGATCTGCACCTCCCCCAAAGGATCCTCCAGGAGGTCAGTGGCCTGCTAGGGATGGAGTTTTGCAATCCCAGAGTTATCAGAACATGGCCATCGTCTACAAAAGCTATAGGGCTTTAGAAAACCCACTGCAGACATAACAATGGTTCTTTACAGTGGCCATGGAACAGAACTCTTTCCAGTCAGAAACATCAATTCAGAGGCACACAGGACTCTCTCTGCACACATCAGAAGAATGGTTTGGTGCAGTGTGGTCCCTGAGCCAAGTGATGGCAGTGGAGTCAGGAGGCTGGAGTTGCAAGCAGCAGTCTTCCCTGGGAATGGAGGGAGAGTGACCTTCAGCTCTGAGGACTCTATGAAATGAATCCCAGATACACAGCATCCTCAGATGTGAATGCAGGTACCAGATGGCCATCCCACTGCAGACCCTCAAAATCTGGTTAAGCATTGTCCCTCATTAAGTCTGTGAGGCTGTTTGCAGATGAGGTTAGCATTTGAATCAGTGGATTCAGTAAAGTAGACATGTGCATGGACACCATCCCATTCATGGAAGGCCTAACTATAAGAACAGGTAGAAGAAGAAGGAATCTGCCTCTTTTCTCTGTTGGGACTGGTAGGTTTCTCATGTTTTTGTGAATTTGGACTGGGGTGTGTACTACCAGCATGCTGGCTCTAAGGCCTCCAGACTTGAACTGAAGAATATGACAGCTTTCTAGATCTTCAGTTTGCAGACACCAGATCATGAGACTTTCACCTCCCACAATTAGGAGTCAATGCTTTGTAATAAATCTTTTCATATATATATATATATATATATATATATATAATATGTATATATGCATATGCATATATATGCATATATGTATGTGTACATATATATGCATGTATGTATATGTACATATAGATGCATTGTGTGTATATATATATATGTGTGTGTGTGTGTGTGTGTGTGTGTGTGTGTGTGTGTGTATATTCACATACCCATAAGTCTCTAAGCCCTAGGGAGCCACCAGTGGTCAGGGCACATTTCAGGAGCATGGTCTAGATCAACACATAATGGAAGATCTGGAGCATTCTCTTGCTCATGATTAAAACATAAAACATAACTGATCAGCAAGCCTGGGGCTAGAAGCAGGAAGTCAGGTTCTTCCTGGAGCATCATCAATAGAAAAAGCAGTTCCCAGTGGTCTCAGGGCTGTGCTCAGTACCTCTGCTCAGGCATCTGATACCACCCCCACCCAAAACCAAAGCTGAGGAGGCAAGGTATAGTCAGGAGAAGTGAGCCCTGATTTGGAAAATCTTGTGTGCCTAGGACAAACTTCAGCCTCAAAGACGAGCACAGGAACCTGAATGCATGTTCTAAAGGAGAAGGCGGCTCTGTCCATATGTCCCTCGGGTGTCCATTAAAGGACATATTTGGTACTAAATTCTTCCATCATGCCTGGAAAAGGGATGGCTAACTGTGTAGCCACTAAGATATATAAGCTAAATCTACTCATTATCCTCAAAGGAATTTGATTTCATTAAAATTCACCTTGGTTGGCTTAAGTGATGCCATCTGTTTTATTACGGACATGGGGTTCTGGGTGTGGCTGTGGCTTTTAATGCTGCTTTGTTTTTAAACTCACCACTGGCTCTCATCTGGATTTAAATTGAATCACTCTGTACAGCAGAGATCCTCTTCATTGTTTAAAGGCTGATCAAATCTCTCTCTCTCTCTCTCTCTCTCTCTCTCTCTCTCTCTCTCTCTCTCTCTCTCTGAAAAGCATAGGAGCATACTTGTTACTCTTGTACGAAGCAGCCACAATTTCCTGGCTGAAAATCAATGTATGATTGAATCCAACTCTTGCTCCTCTCCAGAATTCTTAAAGCCTTGTAACTGAGGGCCGGGCATCACCGTCCCACCCCATGTGTTTTCCTTTAAAACCTGGAGGGAACAGAATCCATTTTCCAATGACTGGAAATAACGCTGGGGAAATGGCTCTAAACACTTAAAGAGAGGGTCAGCATCGCTGGGGAACTGAGGAGACCATCCGAAAACAAAAAATAAATACATAAATAAATAAATGCTCAGCTTCAGGCTGAACCAGGGGCCTCTTCTAGAAGGTTCAGCCTGCTGGACAAGTCCCGATCTGGAACTTACTTTGAATTCAACGTTAAGATGTTATGTCTCCTTCTATATGCTTTAAATATGTGGTCTGGAAAAGCTAGCACCCTGCTGTAGAGACATGCTTCTAGAAGCCTCCTGACTTAAGAACTGAAGCTATTGTGAACCATCCTCTCTGATGGTAGTGAACTTCAGGAAAGAAGAGACCAGACGGCCATTGCCCGGTAGCCCCAGCATCAGGAGACACACCCAAGTGTGTCAGGCAGACTCTCCTGTCTGCCATCCACTTGTAGTGAATCCAGGACTCTGGGGGAGAAAAGCAGGACTAGAGAGCTGCCACATTTGACTTCTATTGCCTCAAAGATAGATTGTTTGAGCCTACGAAGGACCTAAAGAGGGAGGTCTTGCCCTAGCTGTCCCTGGTTGGAATGGGAACATGCCTATGGGGACAGTACAGAGTATATTTAAAGGACACTGAAACAGTTGGCCTCGAGCCTGACTCATAAAAAGCCCAAAGAGAAGACAAAATGGATGAGGAGGGTTCTGGAAGACTCTGGCCTTTCGAATGTGGGTGTTAAGTGTTGGGGATGGGAGTGAGAAAAGAGTCTACCTCAGGCTGGGAAACATGACTGCCACACAGAAGGCCAGTCTGTTCAGCAGGTAACAGGACAAATACCAGGAAGTGGACCTAATTCCAGAATGGTGTTTCTTGCCAGTTTTTGTAGTTTGAATGTGAAACACCCTCCACAGGCTCTGTTTTTGAACACTTGGTCCCCAGCTGGTAGCACTGTTTGGGGCAGGGGGAGGCATGGGTGGTGGGTCTAGTTCAATAGAGGTAGGCCTTTGAGAGTTAGAGCCTTGCCCCACTTTCGGTCTTTCCTAGGAAAGGTAGAAAGCAGGCTATCTCAAGGCTTAGAAGAAACAGGGTAGAGGCAAAGTGGACAATTAGGAAGGCATTAAGGAGACTGGAGGTGTGGGGACAGAAATGTACCAAGGCAAGAGAGAAGTAAGACACAGAAGTGCTCTCTGTTTCAGAGACAGGGAGATGGTGGCAGACAGGGAAGAGACTGGTCCAGAGACACCAGTACAGAGGAACTGTGGTTGTTCGAGACCGGACAAAGCATTCCAGTTTCAGGCTTTCCCGCACACACAGTTCTGCATTGTGTTCAACTTCCTGATTTCCAGCAGTGACCCATGAATCACAATTAAAGCTGCAATTACTCCCTAAGAATAAGGAGCCAGACAGTTACCCATCTCTTCCCCTCAGACACATCTCCTGCTCCTGATCTACTTTTCCATGGCTGTGCCCTACAGTGCTCTTGGAACAAGTACACTGGGCAACCATGCCCGGCCAGTAGGGAAGCAAGGGAGAATTAAACTCAGCCAAGTGCAGCCGACAGGGAGTTACACCACGTTGCCCTGACAACTAATGGGCAGAGCTTGGGAGAAATAGATGGAGATGGCTGAGGTCAATGGGTAATAAAATCCTAGTTAACGGCTGGTTTTTCTCCCCTTCATTTCTGCTGATATAAACATGAGAGGAAAGAAATCATAATTGGAAGGCAGATTCCCTTAGAGATGGCACCAGGCAGGAACGGCAGATTCTAAGCATATGGCCCTGGCCTGAATTGAGGGTTAAACCAGGACAAATCAAGAGCCTCCATTACCCTGCTCAGAAATAGACACTCTCAAGTCAAAACCTAAAGGCTCTGAGCAGGAGAGTCAGCTTTTACTGAGTCCCTACTGTGTACAGATCATGGGCTTAGGAGGAAAATATCACCAAGAAGGCTCAAGACACAATACAGTCTTCTGTGGGTCAGCCACAAATCTCATGTCCGGCATTTTCTGCCTAAAGGACCCTGAATAACACAGTCCTTGCCTCGTGGGTTGTTGTTTGATCAGGAGGATGAGTGTGGAGGAGGTAGCACAGGCCTCCCATGTGCTAAGAGTGGGAAGATTGGTACCCCACCCTGACTGTCACTGTCGTCTCTGAGACCCGCCTCCACAAAAGCACTAATCCACCCAGTGTTTGGCACACATAATCACAACGTCTTCACAGGTAGTTACCACCACCTGTGCATTTTACACAGGAGGAAACCAAGACACAAAATACCTGTCCCAAATTGTCCAGGTGTTAAGTGGCAATCTGCTTCCAGAAGCTGGGCTGTACTCAGGAGACATTGGCTGAAGGATCAGAAGTTCAAGGCCAACCTTAGGTGCATAGTAAGTTCAAGGCCAGCCTGAGCTACAAGAAACTATCTCAGAGAGAAGAGAGAGAGAGAGAGAGAGAGAGAGAGAGGGGGAGGAGGGAGGGAGGGAGGGAGGGAGGGAGGGAGGGAGGGAGGGAGGAGAGAAGAGAGGAAAGGAAAGAGCAGAGATGCAAAAATAATACAGGCACAATGCTTACATAGCTTTCCATATGTAGATATAATAGCTCTGGACAGACATAAACATGATTTCTAACTTATAAAATCATAGAACTGTTTGCCTCTAGGCTGAGAATGGAGAGGTCCTACTAGAGCATACACTCCCTGGGAATTTTGAAGCACTAGGAGGAACTGCCTATGTTAAAAATGAATTAATTAAATTGAAATTTTAAAATAGAGGAGCAGGGCAGGAGAGGCCACTTGCAATATATTAATTTCTGCAAACATTCCATTGCATGTGAAAGAATGTGTTCCCTGGGCTCTCACCCCTGACATGATTGTGAAGGAAACACTCTGTAAGCAGGTGACTAGAGAGCATGGTGACAAACATCCATGGAAGAGAAGCAAGTGGGCTGCACAAGCCCTGAGAAGATGGTGAGAAATTCCACACTGAGAAAGAAAATCTGAAGAGCCTCACAGAGCTGAGATCCCTGAGCTCAGATCTTTCCAGAACAGTGGTCCTGAGTAATGCCATGCATGTTAGTGAACTTATAAACCATGACAAGTTTTCCAACCGAATTCTTACGATATCTTTATGAGGTGGGGCCTATTATATCATCCTTTTCCCTGGCTGAATCGAGGCTTAAAGGGGTGACAAAACTGCCCAAGGACACATGGCTGAGTGAAGGACCTGGGATATGAAGGGAGCCTCCTATGAAAACCCTGGCCCTGCCACCCTACCTCTAGCGACAGCTCCTAAAGTCACTGGGAAAGGATGGGGGCAGGCAAAGATGGTCCCTGAAGGCAGATGCAATTCCTACTGAAGAGCTAGGCAGAGGATGAGTCGCAGTTAGGCACACTGGGTGGAGACAGAAGACACTAGACAGATGATCAGTCCTATCCCTGAGTCCTCACTGTGTGCTGTCAGGGCCAGCTTCTCTGGGATTTCATTCTAGAATAAGAAGACTGAAGAAGTCTGTCCCCCGTGTCCTTACAACTTATTCTATGAAAATTATATTTTTCTCATTACCTAATCAGCTTTATCACTTCAAGCCCAACTGGGATCTGGCTTCAGAAATCACACTGGAGCCTCAGTTTCCATCCTCAGTTCTGCAAATGCCCTTATCTCCCCTGAGTAATAGCTACTGGGTATGAGGGCTTACATTAGTAACAGAAGTAAAGGAGGCCACCAGAGGAGCATGCACAGGAAATGCCTGGGTTGCATGGCTTGAATGTGCATACAATCCAAGCAGCACACACCAGGCTGAGGCCAAAGCTCCATTTGTTCTCATATCACCCATATGGTGCTCTACAAAGGAACTTCAAGTTAGGTATTGAAGGTGAGAATCTGGTTTTGGCAAAAATCTGGTGGGAGACTGTCACAAGTGGAAATGGGCATGATAGAAACAAGGGCGTGGTCTGTTCCCCAGCCTCAGCTGGAACAGAGTCTGCACGGGCAAGGAGTGGGAAAGGATCTTGATGGTCCAGGCCGAGGCACAGGAAGAGAAGGCAACTGAATGCAAGATTAAGGGGCTGTATGCTCAGTACAACAGGAGTGGGCAGCCATGGGAAGCCTCCTGGGATAGGGAATAACTTAACAAGACTCTCCCAGAATAAAAAAGATTATTTAAGAATTATTTATCTGCTGAGGGGGTGACAATCACATTATCTGGGCTGAAACCCAAGTCATGTGTTTTAATTAAGAAGGCAAAATATTTGAAACCAGAACTCATCGAGAACACACCTTAAACTTCTCGTTCTGATTCTTCCCCATCAACACTTCTAAAAGTAACACTGCATAGTATTTGTTCCAAAGGGAAAGCTGGTGTGACTAAAGAAAAACAAACAACAGGGAAAAGAAAATGAAGGGGCTGGAGAGATGGATTTGTGGCCTGCAAGGGGACTGTCACTCATTCTTCGTCCCCGCTCACCACTGCAACTGTGATTCAAAACCACTGGGCGCACCAAGAAGAGCGGTATGATACATTACTTCCCTCTCGGTTACCTGCTCCAGGACAGGTCACCTCAGAGTGAACACCAGGAATCAGGGAGGGAGAAGAGAGATGACCAGAGGCGTCAGGGCCATGGTGGCCTTCTGGTCTAGAAGAGGCAGGAGACAGGGAGTAGCTGAGCTCTGCTTACTTCTCTAGACCATCAATCATTATCCTTCTTTTGGCCAGAGCCAAGCATTCTTCCTTTGATCCCAGACCGAAGGGGTGGTCCCAAAAGTCCCAGACCAAAGGCCAAGAGATGGGAACCAGATTGGCCATGGGCAGGTGGATCAGATGCTATTACTGCATACCCAGTAAGATGCCACTATTTTAATAACCAGCCCTCGACACCATCACATTCTAGCTGTGCCCAGCTCTTGAACATTCCCAAAGTCCATTTCCCCTTGATCTGTTTAATTGATAGGACCATTCTAGGATCTCAGCAAGATAGACCTCATCATCTCCATCTGTAATTAAGTTCAGGGGCTGCTTCTAGAAGGAGCTCTGGATCCAGCAATCACAGCACTGCCGCAATAATGAGGTTCCTTCTAGAGCCAAGATTTGTCCCCAACTGTTGTCATTGCTTTATAGAAAGCAGAGGTCGCAGGGGTGTGACTTTCTACCCAGACTTGCCCCCTGGTTTCTCAGTAGCACACTCTCATATGAGTGGTACCCACATCACAGGCAGGCTGTGATGACCTAAAAGATAATTCCATAACAGCCTTCCTCTTCATACCTGACATACCCAGGAAGTGATCACATACAGCTCTCATCCTTCTTTGGGCCATCTTACCTTCACTGATTGTCCCCCAACCCTCACATCCCAGAGCATGAGTCTTAAACAACTTTCCCCCATGACAAGCTTGAAAAAAGAAGGCAAATGATAAGGCCAAACATGAACTGGGGTGAGACTGAAGGCTGAAAGCCATACACTGGGTGACGATTGAAAGCCAAGAAACAGCACTGTGCCTGTCTACTAAGCTTTCATTCATCCCTCCAGCACCAGCATCCCCAAAGTCCTTGGGAACTGGGCCCTTCTATGGGGTGCTAAGCCTGGCTCCTCTACTTAGAGATGGGCATGTGACCTGGGATGCCAATCAAACATTCTGTCTCGTAAATCATAGTGATTGGTTCAGAGTTAGCCTAAGTTCACCAATGGGATTCACTTTGGGTTGTTGTTGTTGTTGTTGTTGTTGTTGTTGAAAATATAGATTTAAAAAAAGTTTTTTTCCAGTAGGTTTGAAGTTAGGAGTCTATGAATCTGAAGATACAAGCTGAAGACCATTCCATGGACAGAGCCTACACATGATCCAACAGCAAGGACAGTGGAGCTGAGAGTAGAAATGGAAGCCTCCCAATAACACTGCCTGAGTCCCTGAAGGCAGCCAAAGCTGACTATGAGTTACATGTGTGCTAAAGCATCACACCTGGTTAACTAGTTAAATGCATTACATAATCCTACATCTGAATCACCACTGCACAATGTGTGTGTGTGTGTGTGTTGGGGCGGGGAGTGCTTAATGCCACCTATACACAGGTAAGAAAAGGAAGAATATCAAGAACCTTTCATCAACTGCTGCAAACTGCTCCAATATACTCTACACACATACCCATGCCTCACACACATAATATCTATGTCCCACACATACACATGCACGTACCTGTACCTGCGTGCCACATACCCACACATACCCTACACATCCACAGCTCTGGCTTTGGAGAACAACCTCATTCAGACCAGGGTACCATGTGGCCTCTTTGGGTATCTCATTGCTTCCATCTACAGCCCACCACTTCTAGTGCCGATGCCCCCACCTGTGGTTCTCCCACAAGCTCCCCCCCCTCACTTGCTGCCCACCATGTCTCCCTCTCCCTCAGCCACACAGAACAGATCTCCTCACTCAGAAAGCTGTCCCTGACTCATCCCACTCCTTCCCTGCCAAGTTCCCATCACCACTTGGCTATTTTATGCTTCCAGAAGGAATCATTTGCATTTGCACCCTGCACGGGTTTGTACATGTTTGAATGTTTTTTTAGAGGCAGCATATTGAGGGGGATGAGGAAGCCAGGCTGGGTTCAAATCCAGTCGTACCTTCAGACACTGTGAGATCCACGATGTCTGTGAACAAGGGAAGCTTACCACTAGCCACCCTCCTTCCCTATGAGCTCACAGAGAATGAAGAGATGGTTCCTTCGGTTTTGAAGATCAGAGGTCTTTGGCAGTGTGGCAATATTATAGTGGTCTCAGACTTCTGCCCCCGCCCCTTGCCCAACCCACTCTCCGGGCTATTTCTTCTGTTTGCTGTACCGCTGGCTGTCCAGTCAGTAGCTTTCTTGGGAACTACCCTCTGTGAGTTGAGAACCTTGGGAGTTACCAACTCCCAGTCACCAGCAGTGCTGGAAGGCTGAGTTTTGATCTCACATCTATTTAGGTTGGTCTCTTGCTGTATGCCATACTCATAGGAGCTAGAAAGAGAAATTTTCAATGTTGGCCTTTAATGGCCCCCACACCCAGCTCTCCATGAAGGAATTAGGAATTGCCAATCTGGACAGAGAATATGCCGAATAATTTTGCTTAAAGTGAAGTAATCACACTGCTAGCCAGGCATATAAAGATTCCAGCAATCACTTACAAGGATTGTGGAAGGGACCAGGTCAACGGGTGCTCTCTCAAAGGACAGTGACTAGATGGGTTTTTTTTTTTCATTTTTTAAATTTATTTATTAAATTTAATTTTACATATCAGCCACGGATTCCCTTGGTTTCCCCCCTCCTACCCCCCCCACCTCCTGCCTCCCCCCAGCCCACCCCCCATTCCCATCTCCTCCAGGGCAAAGACTCCCCCGAGGATTGAGTTCAACCTGGTAGATTCAGTCCAGGCAGGTCCAGTCTCCTCCTCCCAGGCTGAGCCAAGTGCCCCTGTATAAGCCCCAGGTTCCAAACTGCCAGTTCATGCACTGAGGACAGGACCCGGTCCCACTGTCTGGATGCCTCCCAAGCAGATCAAGCTAATCAACTGTGTTATTTATCCCGAGGGCCTGATCCAGTTGGGGGCTCCTCAGCTATTGGTTTATATTTCATGTGTTTCCTTTCGTTTGTATATTTGTCCCTGTTCTTTTTCCAACCTTGGTCTCAACAATTCTCGCTCATACAAACCCTCCTCTTTCTCACCAATTGGACTCCTGGAGCTCCACCTGGGGCCTGACCGTGGATCTCTGCATCCAGATTCCTCAGTCCTTGGATAGGGTTTCTAGCACGACAATTAAGATGTTTGGCCAGGTGGCCTTCAAATACTTCAGAGATCTATCCAGTTGGGGGCCCCTCAGCCTTTGGTTCATAATTCATGTGTTTCCATTCGTTTGGCTATTTGTCCCTGTACTTTATCCAACCTTGGTTTCAACAATTCTCGCTCATATAAACCTTTCTCTTTCTCTCTAATTGGACTACCGGAGTTCCACCCGGGGCCTAGCCGTGGATCTCTGCATCCAGATTCCTCAGTCCTTGGATGGGGTTTCTGGCACAACTATTAGGGTGTTTGGCCATCCCATCACCAGAGTAGGTCAGTTCCGGCTGTCTCTCGACCATTGCCCGCAGTCTATTGTGGGGGTATCTGTGGGGGTGGATTTCTGTGGGCCTCTCTAGCACTTTGTTTCTTCCTTTTCTCATGTGGTCTTCATTTACCATGGTCTCCTATTCCTTGTTCTCCCTCTCTGTTCTTGATCCAGCTGGGATCTCCCGCTCCCACAGGCTCTCTTTCCCTCGACCCTTGCCCTTCATTACTCCCACTCATGTCCAGGTTGTTCATGTAGATCTCAGCCATTTCTCCGTCATTGGGCGATCCTCGTGTCTTTCTTGAGGTCCTGTTTTCCAGGTAGCCTCCCTGGTGATGTGAGTAGCAGTCCAGTCATCCTTGTTCCACATCTAGTATCCTCCTATGAGTGAGTACATACCATATTTGTCTTTCTGAGTCTGGGTTACCTCACTCAGGATGATATTTTCTAGATCCATCCATTTGCCTACAAACCTCATGATGTCATTGTTTTTCTCTGCTGAGTAGTATTCCATTGTGTATATGTGCCATAATTTATTTATCCATTCTTCAGTTGAAGGGCATCTAGGTTGTTTCCAGGTTTTGGCTATTACAAACAATGCTGATATGAACATAGCTGAGCAAGTGCTCTTGTGGTATGATTCATCATTTCTTGGGTATATGCCCAAGAGTGGTATAGCTGAATCTTGGGGGAGATTGATTCCCAATTTTCTAAGAAAGCACCATATTGATTTCCAAAGTGGTTGTACACGCTTGCATTCCCACCAGCAGTGGAGGAGAGTTCCCCTAGTTCCACATCCTCTCCAGCATAAAGTGTCTTCAGTGTTTTTGATCTTAGCCATTCTGACAGGCATAAGGTGGTATCTCAGAGTTGTTTTGATTTGCATTTCCCTGATGATTAGGGATGTTGAGCAATTCCTTAAATGTCTTTCAGCCATTTGAGTTTCCTCTGTTGAGAATTCTCTGTTTATTTCTATAGCCCATTTCTTAATTGGACTGTTGGTCCTTTTGATGTCTAATTTCTTGAGTTCCTTATATATTCTGGATATCAGTCCTAGATGGGTTTTTTTGTCTTCCATGCTGGAGAAGGAGCATGCCAGCTACAGAAAGAATGTAGCTGATAGATAGTATGGAATAGAGTGCACTGATTCTCAAACATCTGCATTTACTCACCAGCTTCCAGGTGTTCTCCACCAATAAGAAAGCAGTAGCACCTACTGTGTATCAGTCACTATGTGAGGCTCTAGCTGGGCGAAAATCAATATCTTCAAAGTAGTTCCCCCAGTACGCTTGCCCTGCCCATTTCTCTGCTCAAAGGAGGTCACATAGAGGATGGGAAGCAACTGAATTCATCCTTGTGAAGAAGTGTGACATCATGTCATATATGAGAACTGGGAGGTGGGTACCATCAGAGTAAGTTTGGGTGAGGGACGCAATGCTTGAACTGAGCCAGAAGTCGGAGGTAGGTGACCAAGGGTGGGACAGAAAAAGATGGAAGAATAAAACGACAGTCCATCCATACTGGAATTCATCTAATCTTGCTGGGTAGGAGCTCTGAGACGAGGGAGGGGGAAGGGCTTCAGACCCACTGCAGGGGCAGGAATGTGACAGAACAAAATTAACTGAAGATTAGCAAGTAGGTCACAATGTCCAGAGCAGAGAGGCCAGGAAGGGAAGAAGCAGGTCCAGAGGGTGGCCCCGAGCCTGCATGCTGAGCTGAGAAGCACAGACTTCATCCTGAAAGCAACAGGAGCAGCCCCTGAGAGGGGGCCCTGATGTGACCACACACAAATTCTTCAAACAGTGGTTGCTGAGAGGTAGAAAACCCCAGGAGTTCACAGAAGAAGGCAGCTGAAACGAGACAAGGACTCAAGGCAGGAAGAAGCTGGTGGAGGAGACCTCAGAAACAGCTTGCTTTCATACCTAAGGCCACTCTGTCACGTTCCTTCTTCTTCCACATCACACATGGTGATTTTCCTTGGAAATCCTATCTAGAGCTCTCTTCTGGCCTCTCCTCTTTGTGTGCCATGGGTTCTCAAAGTGTGATCCCAGGGGACCAGCAGCAACACTTGAAGGCTTGGTAGAGATGCAGGCTCAGCATCAGCATCACTTGGGGGCTTGGTAGAGATGAAGGCTCAGCATCAGCATCACTTGGGGACCTGGTAAAGATGCAGGCTCTTATACCCAACCTGGCCTTTCTAACTGGGTTAGAAACTCTGAAGGTGAGAAGACCCAGTAATGTTGTCTCAACAACCTCTCCATCATTCTGATGTTCAATCAAGTTCAAGGACAACTTAGGTACAGTTGGGAAGGAAAGAAACAGAGGACAGACATGGGTAGAGAAGGGACTGGGGACATAACTGAATTTGTAGAGTTCTTTCCTAACATGCACACAGCCCTGGGCTCCATCTCCAGTACTGAAACCCCTGAGCATGATGGTGCACACCTGAAAACCAGCACTGGGGATGTGGAGGCAAGAAGATCAAAAGTCACCCTCTACTGCACAGAGTTCAAGGCCAGCCTGGGACACACGAGAAACTGTTTTGTTTTGTTTTTAAAAAGGAAGGAGAACAGGTAAGAAATGGGGGAAAGAGAAAAGAGAAATGGAAAAAGAAAGAAATTTGGGTCCCAGCACAGAGCAGTTTGAATCAAAATTTCTGAGCAGAGCCCATGGACGCGGACTTTTAATGTGTACTTGGCACTGGAAAAAAAAAAAAAAAACTGCTGACCTAGAGCAGGTACTTCTCTGACTTTAATGGTCTCCCATGAACCCCTGGGGACCTTGTTAAAGGTGGAAATGCAGACAGTTCTGCATTTCTGGCTAGGAACTACCAATGCTGCTGGTCTGAAGACCCCAGTGCCCTTGATTATAATCCCATGGAGTCTGCAGCACATCCCACCATCTTCGTGATGCAATGATTGGAGACCTTGCTTTCAATCACCTTATCCAGGGGTCCCTAACTGAGTGTCCATCTCAGAAGAAAGCTTAGTTCTTCACACACACACACACACATACACACACACACACACACACACACACACACACACACACACACACACACACACATTGTGTATAGGGATAAATGGGGAAGAACCATCCCTCTGTGATCCAAATGCTCTTTAGTTCATTTAGCCTGGAACAGTGTGCTCACATTCTCACTTGCTGGCAACTCTGATCGTCATCCCCCAAACCTACAAGCTCACCCCCACCTGGCATTTGTCCAACTGGTCTTATTGAACCTAAATACAAACCCACACGTGTCTCTGACAACTTTCATCTTAGTGGTTTCAAACCCCATTCTAGCCTGTCAGAATCACTCAAAACCACCATGACATCTCGGTTGTAGAATTTTCTTACCTGGTTATCTATCATCTACAAGTTTAAAACCATGTATGAGGTATGTGGTAATTAAGAAACTGAGGCGTCGGAGGGGAGGCTCAGTCTTAACCTCCTATGTAGCTATAAGAAGGTGCACAACTTCCCTGGTTCTCACTATGCAGACTCTGTGGTTCAAATGTCTACAAATTGTAAACTATTTAAGCATTTTGGTTCTAAAAGCAAACCTCTTAGTTTACAACCTTGTTTTGCCACTGAAATGGTAGATGACTTTGAGAAAACCATTACAACCTTCCCACATATTAGTTTCCTCACCTATAAAAATGAGTGCTGTTATAAATATTAATATTATATAAGCCAATAAGCATACTACTTGAGAATATAGTAAGTGTAAAAAAATATAAAAGTAAATAATTATAAGTATATAAGATAAAGCATACAACAGCTAAAATGATAGTGTCTGGCTTCATGAGGTTAAAAGTATTAATAGAATAAATTCATGCAGTGTGCTTAGCTCCAACCTGACATATAAATATATGCCCAGTGAGTGTTACTATTTTACTTAAGACAAGCATCTAGTTTTTAAAAGTATTAACCGTATAGAACCAGGAGAGAATAAAAATCAAAGGCTGACCCTGTAATAGTTCTCTGGGAATATGGTAACCAGATGTCCTGTTTGCTGAGGCACTGGCTTGTTTACTTCATGGCCCCAGTGAAGTTATTAATAGTGTCACATGAGGTATGCTAGCAGGAAAGATGGGCTGTCCCCTGGGACACAGTGTTCTTAGGTGTCTCAACTATCCTGACCAATGACTGGGCATGTCAGTGCAAGAGCCCAGCTGTCTCCACCAACAAATGACCCTTGGAACACTTGGCTTTGGCTCTGGAATCAGCCACCCATTAGACTAAAGAGACTCCTGGCAGCGTCTGCTGCCCAATCCCATCTCCTCCTCCATTCTCTTCTGTAGGTGCTCCTTCCCTTAAAACTCTTCTAATTCCACTTCAGAGCCTGCTTCCCAGAGGGCTCACTTGAGTCCTGCCCCCTTACACTCTCAAAAAAAAAAATGAGCAGATGTAAATGTTAGATTCATCCTATCTGGAGATTTTGGACACTGCTTAGATCTCACTGTCCTGACCACAGCAGTGAGCAATTATGTTCAAGATGGGATGTGTTTTGTTTTGTTTTGTTTTTCACCTTAATCACAGAGATAATGTGATTTTGGTCTCAACTTGCTCAAGCCAGAATCACAAAGGTATGCTATGTCCCCTGGTATGTCTACATGGAAGACTCAGTAGTACTCCTATCAGAATATGTGATTCATTTAGTGAATCCATGAGAAGTTCTAATGATCTTTCTATCTTCCCCCTGTATTCATAAGCCAGGTGTTTAATTCTCAACTATGAGGGAAGGGTCCTCTGGCTTCATATGAGTTATCTTATACCTCTCTCCACAAGGTATCCACAGTCTGTTCTCCCAGCGGGGGCTGTCATCGTTCCCCTGCTTCTCAGTACTCAGAATATCTTCCAAGTCCTTCTATGTCCAGCCTATAAGGGAATGGCATATCTTCCAGATGCATCCTCTTCTGTTCTCCCATAGACGCCTCCTCTTGCTTTATCTTCCTTGGTTCCTTCATCCTGAGTGCCTATGTTCCTCCTCCATCCTACCCTCACAGTCAGCCCTCCCCTTCCATGCTCCTCTGCCCCTCTGCTAACTCACTCCGCCTCTTCCTAATGAGGCCTTTCCTGACTCCATCCCAGCTATGGTCATTAAATCCAGCAGACCTAGGCTAGCACCCCAAGGTTCTCCTGCAGCATGCATCCCCTTGGGTCGATTCCCGAGACCCCTAGCTATGTCTCTGGATCGCCGGGAAGCTCTCATCTATCTGAGTCCCTCCCCTCTCATGGCCTATGAGAAGAGTAGATCCAGTGGAAGAATGGACCAGGGGCTAAAGAGGCAGAAGAGGTTTGTCAGCCTCCTGAAGCAACCTGTAGGCTCCATTTCTACTGCAGCATAGCATGTTTTTGGTCCTCCAAGCTTCAAAGCATTCGACATCCAACATTGACAGTAACATCTTCCAGACCCACCGTGCCTAGGGCCCAGGAAACATCCCGATGACCCCCTGCCTCCATGCTAGAAGGTGCTAATCCCTTAGCAGATCCTCTCAGCAGAAGGCCAGGGCAAAGTGGAGATGGGAAGACACAGACCCACTTCTTTGATGTTAAAATTTCCTCATGGGCTGTGCTCAAACCCTCCTGCTTCTCTCCTGGCAGGCAGGCTCCTCTCTCATAGATTAACTTACTTCTCACACAAGAAGTAAACAAATCCCTCCTAACTTTCCTCATCACTCACTGACCACCCCGTGTATCCAGTGTCCACTGTGTGCCAGGCAGAGCTGGGCACCCATGCCTCTGGCTTTAGGACCTCACAATTTAGCTATTCTGCTGGCTTCAGTGGCTTCAGAAACCCTGTCCATTTCTTTTCTCTTTCCTTCAGAGATTAAATCACCTACTGGCAAGTACAACACCAGATAGTCTATCTGCTGAGACTGAGAGAATCCTTCTTGAAGGGACCAGCACCATAGCTCCATAGCTCGATTGCAATATTCATTTATTCACTTGTTCGTTCCACAAATATTTGTTTGGAATTTATTATACACTCAGCATTGTGCAGACACCTAGCATGGCGCTAAACAAAGCGAACTTCTCTCATGCATAGCGGCCCTCACAGTGACTCGGGGAGAAGCTAAACAAACAAACCCGTGGCTGACTTTGTTGTCATGAATAGAGAAAAATAGTTGGGGGGAAAAAGTAAGTTGCAAAGAACAATTATAGAAATAACTGAGCACTCTCTCTTTCTCTCTCTCTCTCTCTCTCTCTCTCTCTCTCTCTCTCTCTCTCGTGTGTGTGTGTGTGTGTGTGTGTGTGTGTGTGTATGTGTGTGTGTGTGTGTGTGTATACACATGCATGCATGGTTAGCCTGTGCAAGCCACAGGACACTGGAGTGTCATTCCATAGACGCTGACCACTTTTTTTTAAACAAGGTTGTAGCAGGAATCTTAAAAGTACTTATTAATAAAATCAAACCTGAGGCCAGTTATTGGGGTCCATGCTGGTAGGTCAGAGAGACAGAACAAGCCACAGCTATCTCACCTTGCCGGATCCTCAGCTGATCTTGTCTCCTCAGACTGGAGGCCTCTGAGTCCTCATCCGGAATGGGTCTCAGCTGAATTACTGCTCAAAAGCCTGACTGCTTAACCAGCCAAAATCTTAACCAGCCAAATGCCTCTAGTTTCTGGTCCTCATGCCTTATATATCTTTTTGCTTTCTACCACCACTCCCTGGGATTAAAGGCTGGCTTTCTGGGATTAAAGGCGTGTCACCATGCTTGGCTATTTCCAATGTGGCCTTGAACTCACAGAGATCCAGAGGGATTTCTGTCTCTGGAATGCTAGGATTAAAGGTGTGAGTGCCACCATTTTCTAGCCTTTGTATCTAGTGGCTGTCTGTTCTCTGACCCCAGATAAATTTATTAGAGTACACAATATTTTGGGGAACACAATACCACCACACAAGGTCTCTTCTTCACCTGGAATTCACCAATTAGGCCAGGCCAGCTGACTGGCAAGCCCGAGATCTGCCCGCCTCTGCCTCACCAGCACTGGGAATACAGGTGCACACCACCACACCCAGCTTTTTTTTAACATGTGTCCGGAGGTTCATGCTTGTAGGACAAGCACTTTACCAACTGAGTTATCTCCCCAATCTCAAGAAAGCCTCTTGAGGCTGAGTCCTGAAGGAAGGCCAAGACTGACTGGAGTGGGGGCATACCTCCCACCTGCCACCTCTGGTAACCCTGTTCTTGCCTACTGAGGACATAGAGCAGAAATTCCTCCAGCCACTACTGCGAGTTCTCCCTCCTCTCTTCAGTGATCTCAGCTCTGAGGAGAACTTTCCCAAAGCTGGGTGCTCCTCCAGAGCCAGTCCTCAGAATCAAAGATGTGCTCTCAGGTCCAGGAGGGAAGTTTAGGCAGCTTAGGACCCTATTCCCAGAAGCCATCGGTTGCTGTACCACACAGGTGCCTCCAGAAAAGCAGTTCTCCACTGACCACATTAAGAATGATTGTGGCAATAAAGTTCTATTAGCCATCTGGAGCAGCCATGCACTCTCCAGGGCCAGTTGCTTGGTCACTGATGGCTGCTGACAGATGTGAGCAGAGAGAGGTTCTCAGGGACAGGAGAGGGTGACTGTCTGAAATAGAGGTCAGTTAGAGGGGGAATTCCAACAGTAGCCATTCCAAATGGCAGGGTACCAGAATACTAGCCAAGAAGCCATGGGTGAACTCTGCTCCTGCTGTAGATACAATCTTTGAAAAGCATGAGAGGGGTTATTCAGAAGACATCTTGCCTCTCCTTGGACAAACACAAGGACTCAAAAAACAATATAACAGAGCTGGTGTCCTGCCCCTGGGCTATTCCCTGAACTCCAACACCAGAAGCTCCATCTTTTAGAGGTTCAGCAAGCCTGAGCCCAAACTCCAGCATTGCCATTCAACTGGCTGTTTGACCTTGGAAATTGCATAAACACTCTGATCCTGTTTCTCCTCTATACAGCAAACACAATAATCCCTCCCTTCCCCAGCCTCTAGGACAGTGGTTCTAAACCTGTGGGTCACGACCCCTTTGGGGGTTGAAAGACCCTTTCACAGGGGTTGCCTAAGACCATCGGAAAACACAGATATTTGCATTACGATTCACAACTGTAACAACCTTACAGTTATGAAGTAGCAACAACATTAATTTTGTGGTTGGGGGTCATCACAGCATGCAGGACTGTATCAAGGGGTAGAAGAAGCATGAGGAAGGTTGAGAACTGCTCTCTAGGAGGAAGAAATGATGGAGTGAGTTGACTAACACACACACACACACACACACACACACACACACACACACACACGTACCCTCTACCCTCTCAAGGCCTCATAAATACACAGCATCATACTCATTGCCAGCGGTGGGTGGGGTTTTGGTTAAGAATGACAACTAGTGAGAAGCATTGAGACCTTCATGATCCAGTCCTAACCAGGGGCTTCCATTCTACAGCTAAGGGCCCATTGTTCTTCAGCCATGCAATCCTCCAGAAGGCAGGACATGCTTCCATCCCCCCACCTCGTGAGAGGAATTAACGGGAACACAAGCACAGGTGTCACTATGATTTATGGAGTAATTAATAAACAATTAAGGTGTCTCTGAGCACAATTACACATTTTATTTCAGCCACCTTGCGTGGTGATGGCTTGGTTTGCTCACAATCAGTGTAGGGAACAGTGACTGGCCTGTGGTGGTGGAAAATCTGGATGGATGTCAGGGTTAGATGTAAAGCCAGTGTGTGGGGAGGACAGTAAAAGGCATAATGGCCAATGTGCTGTCCTCAAAGGCATTCGAGGGATATGTCTCTGTGAGGCTGTGCACCAACTGGAAGACAGAAAACCCCCTCTCCAAGATCTGCACACAGCCTGCCGATGCTGGCCACAGGTGGCCAGACACCCAGAGCCACCTTGTCACCCCTGTCCAGGCTTGTGTGCAGCACAGTTTCTTACTGGTGCCACCTCGTGCCTTCCCATCGCTCCACCTCTCTTGAGGACAGCAGCCTCCTCGACACCCTCCTCCCCTAGCAATCTCGTGAGTTCCCAGAGAACTCTGTGGGTTACCAGTCTCCCCACACTGTGGCTCCATCTCCAAGTCCCTTCCAGCTGCCTTCTAAACATCACTGGAATCTGCTCACCCTTCCTCCATCTCAATACCCTCTCACAGACTCCCATCACCTTCAAAACGATGACTAAAAGTTAAGGCAGCCTCTATGTCTGTCGCTCTAACCACAGTCTCTCACCATCTCTCCTCTTCTGCAATGACATGGCATTAATCCTTTTCCTCATTGTTATGACAAATCCTCTCTTGGTCACTCTGTGTGCCACACTGGACACAAACACTCTTCCCCCATTGGGCCAAATCAGCTCCTCCTTGTGTTTCTTCTGATTTGATGAGGTACAAAGTAGAAACCTGCCCTATCCTCATGTATATCCAACAAGCCCCTGCCCCCACCAGCCAGGCTTGATGCTCTCACAGCTCAGTCCTTTCACCAATTCATATCCAAGTCTATCAGCCAGAAGCCAGTCTCCAAGTATCCTTTTCTGAGAACTCTTCCTCTGTCCACCTGGCCCATACCAGCCACTCCCAGCAGCCTCCCATGCCTAGGTAACTTGTCAATGCTGTGCTCTGGCTTGGTTTGGCTCAATGAATTTGATTGTGAAGTAAGAAGGCATAGAGGGAAATAGAAAACCACTCACAGGGTCAGGCATATCTGGGTTAGAATTCTGCTCTGCTATTGGCAGACCGTACAACTTTAAACCAATTGTGTGAACTCTCTTGCATTAAAAAAGAAAAAAAAACAACACATAACAGTCCTTATTTCAGAGAACAAATAGGTTAACATGCTTAACATAATTGCTGATATATGGTAAATGCTCAATAAAAATTAATCCTATAATCATACATACTTTCACACACACACACACACACACACACACACACACGGGGGGGGGGGGGTCAGTCTTTATCATCAGAATTTAAATGCTACAAAAGCAAAGGATGATCCAGATTTGTCTCAAACCTAGAGACAGACACTCAGAAGCCACTCACTCTTCCATCAGCTCCCACACTGGCACTGGCCCCATCTTTCACTTCTGGATTCTTTTTAGCAATCATTGAAACATGAACATCTATCTATGGAAAAATCCCAGAAGCTCCCTTGAAAATGCAGGCCTCAACTGCCTGCCCCAGGAGACTGGCACTGGAAACTCTGGGTTACTTTCCCCACCTGCTAACCAAATGACACATACGGTTGACAGCTTTGAAGGTCATGACCGAGAAGGCATGCAGATTGACTTTGATGTCATCACAGATGATGGGGACCATGCCAGCCTGATGCCAGGGGCCTTGAGCCCAAGTATCATTCAGAACATTTCCTACAGCTCCTCCCATCTCAACACACTGTGGGCATTCCTCCCATTCACATCCCTGCCCATGCACACCACCAACATGGCTAGAGGGACATGAGTCCTTTGCTGACCTCCCTCACACAAGAAAGCAAGTTCCCTGCATTTACACAGGAGGCAAGGAGGACCACAAACAGAGGTCAAACTTCAGGACTTGAGAGATTAAGTTGACTCTGTCTGGACCTTTTCTTTTTAAGCACTGTATGTATTTTAGCAATCTTATCTCACCTAACTGGGATGTGTCTCAAGTGTATTCCTATTGTGGAGAAGGACTCTGAGAACCCCTAAGTTATTCTAGGGGAGAAACTGTCTTCCATTTCAGTTTTGAATCAGTCTTGTGACATTCAAACCACCCTCTTTTTTTTTTTAACCTGTCAGCCTGTCCTCTTTTGAGTGAAACGGTGTAAATATGTGATGTGCATGATTTTTCTTTTAGAAGAGAAGTCATCAAATTAAAACATTTGGTCTCCATCTCTGCTAACCCAGGAGCTAGGAATTGGTGTGCTTGTGAGCAAAGGGGCCCCAGGTCCAGCTTTTTAAAGTCTTTCTTTACAGTACTCAGTGACTTGCGTGTGTGTGTGTGTGTGTGTGTGTGTGTGTGTGTGTGTGTGTGTACAGTTTTAATTCTCATACTGAGTACAAGATTCAAACGAAAAAAGAAAAGCAAATGCAGGCCTGTGTGGTGCTCTTGTCAGGTGAAATATGGGATGCCCACACAGCAATTAAAACATACTTATATTTTTTTTTATTTTTTTATTTGAAATTCTAATTTAATTGGGCATCCCATGTTTTAATTTACCAGACCTGGCAACCTCAAATGCAACCTTCTCAGGGAAGGACTGCCACACTACTGTCTATTTCTCCCACTGGGAAATCCTATTACAACCCAAATTTGTTTTCCTGGGGCCCGTTCACATACACTGGAGATTATATTTATTAGGACCAACTCAGTTTTCAGTAAATATGTCTAAATGCAAATAAGCATCAAACCTTCCGGAGCCTATCTAATGGTTTTAACAGCTCTCTAACTCCCCCGCTTTCCGCCCTAATGTGCTCTGCCTTACCACACCAGGAGCACACACACATTCATAAAGGGAAAAATGAATATGTTAATGGGAGGATGCAGTGGCCACAATCATCCCAAGGGTCCCCTCCAATTTTTGACATTGTGAATGGAATGTGGGTGAGGTACTCACCCATGCCTGGGTGTCAAAAATGGACTGAGAGATGACCCAGGGTGGATACAGAATTCTTAGACCATGTCTTGGTAAACACTTTTCCTTGGCTATGACCTCCAGTTTTGCGAATAAATATAGACCTTCCTGTATAAATGATGTTCTATTGCTACCAAAATCCTGCCAATTTTTCTCCTTTGCACTGGAGTCATCTTACAATGCCCAGGGTATGTCTAGGGCAACACTCCTGGGACTCTCGGGAGCCATTCCATACTCAAGACCATATCTGCCATTCTACTCTTCTCTTTTCGGGGAGCATTTCTTCCATTATTTCTTCATCAATTTTTATTTCTCCATCTACACGTCTAGAGCCCCCTGTTTTTTCACAACAGATTTCTAGGCTAGATCTGGAGGGAGGGGTGTCGCTCAGGATCTCCACCACCCTCTTCTCTGAGCTGTTACTTTGTGACCCTTTTCTCCCAAATAATCTTACAGAACACTGGCTTTGCTTCCAGCAGTGACCGATCCCTTTATAGGTTGCCTTCCTTTAAAAAGAAAAAAAAAAAAAAACTAGGAAGTAGCTTTCTATTGTTTAAGAAAATCGATGTTGTTCCCTTGTTTTCCTTGAGAGTCCTTACTTCTGGTTGACTGAGCTCTCTTCTGCCTCATCGTTTTGTTCTACCTCAGCAACGGCCACCTGTTTTCTGTGTTTACTAATCTCCCTTAAGTGGTGATGGGTTTTCCTCTGTTTACTCATGATTATATGTTTCCTGAGCTCTCAGACAGCTTGGACAGCTGAGGGTCTCTCAAGCCGGAAGGCACCAGAAAAGAAAGATGGGGTTTTGCCTCCTGGTAGACTACTGTGAGTAAGCTGCCAAATCCATGCCAGCCCCTTCCCTGTAGTGGGGAAGGAAGATGCTCTGACCCTGTGTGTCCCCGGATACAGGACACACAGCCAGTCCTCTGTTACCTCATACATCCCTGTCATCAACTTAGGCAGTATTCCCAGGACCTACACACACCCATTAACAGGTACGGCTCTGAAGGACCTATCGTAGCATCACGGGGCCCTTTAAGGAGCTGCGGAATGCCCCATCTTTACTTCAATTTGTAAGAATGGAGAAGCATTGTCTGTGTTGGTAACTCTGCCCTCGCCTGAGCCAAACTCTCAACATCACATCTGCTCTTAGGGTTGCCAGCCACTGCTTTACTTCATGGAGGGAATTGTCCCATAAAGACTATCACAGGCTGGAATTGGGCTAAGAAAATCAGCTTCCCCCAGTCACCTCCATAAATATTAACATTCTAAGACCTCCTCATTACAGTCCTGAAAAAAAGAAAACAAAAACCATAGTCTTCCTGGAATAAATGAGTGAATAGCTCCTTTCAAGGCATGTAGGAGAGAGCAGATGATCTGAGTTTAGAATCTAGAGACTTCAGTCCGAGGCCCAACATTTAGCATTTTGTAAATATTAAGGGGCTGGGTCACTGTGACTTATCTCGGTAACTGTGTTACTTGAGCAAGACTAATTCCAGGCCTGGTCCTGAGCTAGGCCTTTCCAGTGCTCTCCCCAGCGGCAGATATTTTTGTGCAGAGCACTCCACTCGAACTCTTTAGGGAAAGAGAATGGTGATAAATCAAAGACTAAATAACAATAGCAGAGGCTACGCCATATTTTCATAGCATGTTTATGAGGCCATCATATGGAGCAGAGCTAAAGGGCTTACTGAAGTCAGAATATTTTACGTCTATTGCTGTTGCCTTATCTTCCAGACCTGTCACTCTGACATTGGAGGAAATTAAATTGATCTGATGTGATTGGTTCCCTGCACAGTCGCACTGGTTTTCATCCAGTACCCTCCGGTTTTCTGGTATTTGTAAATTAATTATTGGATGATTTGTTGCGATATCTCTCACAGGATAACAGTGCCTGTCACAGCACATGACATTTATAATATGTTTTTGAGTTTCTTGGCAGTGTGTTCTCAGTAAATGTAAATTATTATTGTTGGCCTCTATCAAAGGTGTCGAACGATGGGAGAGGAGGATGAGTGCATAGGATGAGCTTGCTCTCTCTCTTTCTCTCTCTTTCCAGACAGGATATCCCACTCATCAAGAATTCTCTCTGGGGAAAGGAATTATAAAAAAAAAATCCTTATCCTCATGTAATTTGCAAAGCACATATACTTTTTCTTCTTCCTCTTACTCCCTTGCTCCTAAGCTATAAGGCTGTTTCAGAAATATTCACTCCTACCTTTGGGGTACACTTGATCATTTAGCCCAGGTAAAGAAATTTCTGCCTCATCCTAACGCCTGTCAGTTCAGGAATCTGGAAGTCAAAACTGGAACCTCAGATCCCAACTGCAAACTACCGACAGAAATTTATGGCATCTTTACAGGGTCTGTTGTGAAAAACAGAATGATGGTCTAGACAGAAAGTAAATTAGGGCAGTGGGGTCCTAGCTAGCTGGAGCAGGTCATACAGACTTGAGTCTTGGCTGTCCAGTGAAGAGATTTGACTTGAGCCTCCTTCTGAGGAGTAACAGATGTACTCCCAGACCAAAGGAAAACCAAATTCTTCAACCACCAATCCAAAAAAAAAAAAAAAAAAACTAATGACTATAACATCTATTGGGAAGTCCATGTATTTAGCCAAGAATTGTGTCTTAGTAAGGGTTTCTATTGCTATAAAGAGACACCATGGCCATGGCAACTCTTACAAAGGAAAATATTTAATTGGGGTGCCTTACAGTTTCAGAGGTTCAGTCCATTATCATGGCAGGCCATGTGCAGGCAGACATGTTGCTGGAGAAAGAGCTGAGATTTCTATATCTTGATCCACAGGCATCAGGAAGTGAACTATGTCACTAGGTGTAGCTTGAGCCTAGGAGACCTCAAAGCCCATCCCCACAGTGACACACTTCCTCCAACAAGGTCATACCTACTCCAACAAAGCCACACCTCCTAATGGTGCCATTCCTTATGAGGGCCATTTTCTTTCAAACCACCACAGATGGGCTAGGGTGAAGCCTGGCTGGTTCTGAGTTACTCAGTGAAGGCCCTGGGTGCTGTCAGTCCTTGTCTCTCCTGTTCTTTGCTGCTTCTCCAATCTGCTTTAGGCTGTGACTTTACAGTATTTTTAGTGGCCCATAACACTTCCCTCCTTCTCTACTGAAAGAGCTGCTGGGCAATTCCAGTTTGTGAAGAAAACAAAACTGGAAGACATGTGTGAGTGGATAATAATGGTTTGCTGCTTTGCAATCAAGCTGGGAATGTGAGGACCACACAAAGGTCATTCAAGCTGTGTGGAAGGGAAAGTGGTCTAGAAGTCCTCTCCAAGTGATCAGAGCTGACCAGGATAATTGTAGACATCTTTAATTTTACTCGTAATTCATCCTCCTACCAAAGAAAGAGAAGTGGGATGGTACTAAAAGAACCCAACACTGAAAGTGTGCCATATTAGAAGGAAGAAAATGCCTGTCTCTGCATTGATGCTTGGTCTCCTGAACTACAGATAGAATGAATGAATGAATGAATGAATGAATGAATGGTAACTATCTCCCCCATCCCAAGTATTTGGAGGTCTAGGAAGTTGCAAGGTGGCTAGATAAGAAGAAGATGGTGTGAGTTCCACTCTGTTCTCATCAGAACTTACACACTGAGTGACTCTTACAAATTTCTGATAATGGATTTTGTCATGGAAACCATACAAGCAGAATACAGTGTCTCTGGGGTCTCTTCTGAACTCTTAAGCCTCTCAGTTTTCCCTTTTGCCTGTATCTCCCATGGTGACAGACTGTGGTGTCTTCACAGGATTAAGGAATACCCTAGTCAGCATCCACAGTTCCCGCTGGCTAGACATGAAGTCTCACTCCAGATAGAGCCTTGTATTTTCTATCAAAGAGTATTAATTCCTTCCCAGACTGACTTCCAAGCAGTACTCCAGACTTTCTCCTCTAGCAGCCCTTAAAAAATGGGCAATAAAGGTTTGTTCTCTTTTGGTTTGGGTTTGGGCTTTATACTGCCAGCCTACATTCTGGAGGAGCGAAGCCTAGCTGTTGCATTTAGAGATGTGCTATATGTGCATCCTTAATGTCTTCAGCATCCCCACCAGAGGAGGTGTCACCTTCACAACCCAAACTCAGCCGAAACTTGCAAGCTAATCAGATGGTGTGGTGTCCCCGTGCACAGCAGGAGGTCCTGTCTAAGCTCCAGAGCTTCCCGGTCCCAGATGCTCTGGCCCACTGAACTATCAACACAGTCCAGTCAAACATCTGCCAGTCTGCCTGCACCTGCGGGCCTGGGAATGCCACAGTGATGGAGTGCCCATGAGGTCTTCCGAGAAAGGAGCCAGCTGAATGACTTCTGGAGGAGTCAGAAATTCCTGGTTCCAATATAGCTCTGAGATTTACAAGCTAATGGTGTCACCTCTCCATGCTTCAATTTCCTTTCCTGTAAAACAGATTATAATGCCTGCGCTGACTTTTGCAAGGATCAACTGTGGCTCCAGATGTGAGCTGAAATGCCTTCTCAATCAAGGCTCTTTGGGGAAGGGTAGAAGCGTAACTGTCAAAGAGTTATTTCAAAGCTGACACGCCACACTCCCTTCCACTAAAACTCTAACCCTAAATCTAGGCTAGGGACTGGAATAGGAGAGGTGATTGACAGGATGTGTACCATTCTTAACCCAAAGCTGGAGGGAAATGTGATGAAAATCAATAAGAGTGTGCACACAAGAAACCTAAAAGCTACACATCTCAGAGACATGATCCTAAGAAGTAGCTGGGCCATCTTTTCAGGTGAGAACAAAACTAGATTTGAGCTTTGTTGAGGATGATACCTAAGGTACATGGCTGCCCCAAGCCAGCCTGAGTTACAGTGAAAACACATAACCATCAGGACCCTCCAGGATTCCTTCTTTTCCTACAATCATGCCTAAGGTTGATCAAATCATTCATGTACATTCAATGTCCCAGAACAAAATTTATTAACTAAACTTCAGTCATCAGAATCACATGAATCACATTTTGCTCCTCCATCCTCATCCCAGGGATGAAGCTCCTGTGCTGTGTAGACATGATAGTAATATATTAACCACTGCCTGGATGGCCACAACTGCCAGCTCTCTGCTTAGCCTTCAGATTAGTCTCCGGGGAAGCATCATAAACCAACCCCATGGATCTGGCTGTCTATCCCTTCCTCGTGTCAGAGGGGCCTGGAAGTCATCAGCCAGAGCATTCCAGATCTGTGATGGAACTCAGCCTCAGACCCTGAACTCTGCCTGTGTTTATCCATATTTATCAACCCCACAGAAGGCCAGTAACAGCTATCTTGTATATCCAGCATGGTCTTTGGACACTGTATTAGTTACTTTTTTTCCCATTCCTGTGACCAAACCATTTGAAAAAAAAAAAAGGTAACTTGCAGAAATAAGGGTTTAGTTCGGCTCAATGTTTAAAACATTGTGGTAGAGAAGGCATGGCAGTAGAGGTTGCAGGTAACAGATCACATTATAGCCACGTCACAAAGCACAGAGAGATGAGGGCCGTTGCTCAGTTTACTGTCTCCTTTCTTCCTTTTTCACTTCGTCAACAGCTCCAGGCCGTGAGATGACATTGCCCACTTTCAATGGGGGTCTTTCTTTCTTCCTTAGTTTCCTCTCTGGAAACATCCTCACACACACACACTTCCAGGAGTATATCCCCTGGATAATTCCAAATCTAGTCAAGGTGACAGTGAAAATTAACCATCATAGACACTTCCTTAAATAATCCCTCAATCACTGGGAACTTGATGATGAACATTCCACTGGTCCTATAAAGCCAGTGCTTACATGTAAAATATATTCCATGGCAACTTTTATAAATAATTAATATGTTGTCTTAGTCACTGTTCTGCTGCTGTGAAGAGACACTACTGTAGATGGATTTTTCTTTGGGACACCAGCTCATAAATAATGTCATGGAGACTTATTATTAATTATGAAGGCTTAGCCTTACCTTAAGCTTGTTCCTAACTAGTTCTTATAACTTAAATTAACCCATGCTTTTAATCTATGTGCTGTTACATGGCTCATGGCTTTTATCTCTCCTCCTGCATGTCCTGCTTCCTCTGCTTTAGGCTGTCGAAGTCACCTTTCTCTTCCCAGCGCTCTCTCTGTCCAGAAGTCCCAGCTGGCTATACCTCTTGCCTTGCTATTGGCTGGTTAGCTTTTTATTAAACCAATAACAGTGACATATCTTTACACAATGTAATCAAATATAACACAACATATCACAACAATGGCAACTCTTATTTTAAAAAGCATTTAATTGCTGGGCGGTGGGGGGGGGGCACGCCTTTAATCCAAGCTCTCAGGAAGCAGAGGTAGGCAAATCTCTGTGAGTCTGAGGCCAGCCTGGGCTACAGAATGAGTTCCAGGAAAGGTGCAAAGCTACACAAAGAAACCCTGTTTTGGGGGGGGGGGGAAAGGGAGGGGATATTTAATTGAGTGTTGTTTATACTTCAAAAGTTTAGCCCTTTACTGTTATGGTGGGAAGCATGATTAGAGGCAGCCATGGTGTTGGAGAAGTAGCTGAAAGTTCTACATCCAGATCCTCAGGCAGCAGGAAGAGAGAACTACTGAGCCTGCCTTGGGCTTCTGAAACCTCAAAGCCCATGCCCTGTGATACACTTCCTCCAACAAGGCCACACTTCCTCTAACATGGCCACACTTCCTCCAACAAGGCCACAGTTCCTCTGATTAGGCCACACCTCCTAATCCTTCTAAGCAGTGCCACTCCCTGATGACTAAGCATTCAAATATATGAGCCTATGGGGCCATTCTCATTCAAACCACCACATATGTTTTGGTTGAAATACAATTACATCACTTTCCCCCTCCCTTTCTTCTCTCTAGATCCTCCAGCTATCCTCCCTTGAGCCCCTTCTAAGTTCCCCCAACTCTCAAATTGGTAACATCTTTTTATTTTATTATTGTTGCATACATATACAACTTGCTGCGTCTATTTTTGTTTGTATATATGTAGTTTTGTTTTTGTTGTTGTTTGCTTTTTTTGAGACAGGGTTTCTCTATGTAACTTTGGAGCCTGTCCTGGATCTCGCTCTGAAGACCAGGCTGGCCTTGAATTCACAGAGATCCACCTGGCTCTGCCTCCCAAGTACTGGGATTAAAGGTGTGCACCACCACCACCACCACCACCACCACCACCACCACCACCACCACCACCACCGGCTTGTATGTATATAGTTTTAAGGCTGACCACTCTGCATTGGACAGCCAATAAAGGGGCTCATCCCTGGAAGACATTACTTCTCCCAACAGACAGTAGTTACCTAGAGTTCTTTGTTTAGGGATAGGACTCAGTAAAATTCTCCCCTTTCCACATCAACATGTCCAGTGATCTTGCCACTGTTTTGATCTTCTTTATGCTGTCATTTCTACAAGAGATGTTTCTACAAGAGAGTTTCACACCAGACTTCCTGGTATTTGGGCTCCTACAACCTTGTTGCCTCTTCTTCCCTGAGCTATAGATGCAGGAGCTGTGATGTAAATTTATCCATGGTGGCTGGGCTCTCCACAATCTGTTGATCTCTGAATTGTGACCAGTTAGGGTTTTCTATAATGATCTCCCATTTACTAGAAAGAGAAGCATATTGGATAGGGAGTGGCAGCCACACTTGTCTGTAGTATAAGGCTAAGATTTAGAATGTGGTAAGGAATTATGCTGATCTATCAAGGTGACAGTAGTATATTCTTTTCTGAGGTCCATGATTTCACTAGCCCGAGCAAGCTGGCTAGGTTTCCAGTACCAGGCATGATTTCCCTCCTGCTGAGTGGACATTAAGTCCAATTAGGCAGCTGTTGGTTGCCGCAGACACATGTCACTTATTGTACCTTTATGCATATCTTGCCATGCTGGTCACTGTGGTTCACAGGTTGCAGCTGGGTAGGACTGTGTACTTGCTTCCCTCTTTTGGCAGAGTATATGGTATTATTGGGAACCATGGAAGCGAAACAGTAGGAAAGAGGCTTTCAGGTCAGCTCCTGCTCAAATTATCTGAGTCCTGTGTCCTAAATGTACAGCGTCTTCAGCAATAGGGACCCACCCTCAACCCCTGAGAGGTGACCAAGGGCTACATTGACATTCTGTATTGTTTGGGGAATCACTTGGACTACCCTAACCAACCATTCGAAAGGAGATTTCCCATGCCTGGTGCTGGGGTTTTTGTTAGTTTATATTTTTTCTAGGGAGTATTGTCAGCTCAAGTGGATTATCTTCCTTTAAGATATGTGTGCATATATGTGTATGTATCTATGTATGTGTTGTGTACAATTTTAAGTAAATATAAAATAATATGATTTCTAAAGGCTTTATCTAACAACTTTGGTGTTATTTGTTCCTCCCCCCTCTTGCTCCCTTCTGTGGTATTGACCTCCCTCTCCCCTCCCCCATTGGAGCCTCCTTCCTGTTATTCCATTGCCCAGTTCATATCACCTGTATCTTGCTGTCCCTCTCTCTAGCTCCTACAACTATGCTTCCTTTATACTTTCTGTAGCATGAATCTTAAAAGTTCTTATTAATAAAATCAAACCTGAGCCAGGTATTGGGGTGAACACTGAACACTGGAAGGTCAGAGATCCAGAACAAGCCACAGCTACCTCACCTCGCCGGATCCTCAGCTGGTCTTGTTTCCTCAGACTGGAGACCTCTGAGTCCTCATCCAGAATGGGTCTCAGCTGAACTGTGCTGCTAGAAGCCTGAAAGCTTAACCAGGCCAAATGCTTAACCAGCCAAATGCTTCTAGTTCCTGGGCCTCACGCCTTATATATCTTTCTGCTTTCTACCATCACTCCCTGGGATTAAAGGCATGTGTACCTTTCCTGGCTCTTTCCAATGTGGCCTTAAACTCACAGAGATCCCAGATGGAGTTCTGCTTCTGGAATGCTAGGTTAAAGGCATGAGTGCCACCATTTTCTAGCCTCTGTATCTAGTGGCTGTCTATTCTCTGACCCAAGATAAATTTATTAGGGTACACAATATTTTGGGGAACACAATACCACCACAACTTTCCATGGCAGTTTTTAAATAGTATTGAGTTTTGACCTTTTTCCTATGGACAAGTGTACTCTACAACTACTCTTCTTGAATGTGGGCTGACATAACCGTTTCAACCAGTACAGTGTGGTAGAGGTGTCGCTGTGTGATTTCTAAGGCTAAGTCAGAAAACACCACGAAGCTCCTCCTATGTCTCTAGAAAACTCCGGGAAAATCCAGCCACCATGTCATAGGTTCAACTACCTTGGGATCAAGATAGCTCAAGCTGAGCTTCTAGGCAGCAATGAGTGCCAAATGCAGCCTTGTGGCTGTGCCTTTGGGGACATTGAGCCTTATGAAAACATCAGACGATTGTAGCCCCAACCAGTTTCTTCCTGTGACCATATCAGAGACTCCCATGGAAGAACATTCAGGAAAGTCCTTCTCAAATTACTACTCCACAAAATTGTGATCCAAATAAAGTGGTGGTTTAGAGTTACTAAGTTTGAGAATAAGTCATCACACAGTGAAAGTAAGTTAAATATCTACTTCTTATTTTCAAAGTTACAGTGTTTAGGGGCTGGGACTATAGTGCTAGCTGTACCAGTTGATAATAAGACTACCATCATAATTTTGAGCCAAATTTGAAACAAGCTTTAATTAAAATCTGACCAGGTTGATGGACTCCAGCCAGGTCCATTCCAGGGTTCGCAGGAAGTGGTGAAAAAGATTTTTTTTTTTTTTTTTTTTTTTTGCAGAGGCTTAAAAAGGCAAACCTATAAGGTTACTACATTTCCAATCAAGTCCAATCAGTGGCAAGCATATACCTATATCCTGATGTACTTCCTACTTGTGTATCTCTCACCTACATCCAATCAGGGACAAGCATACATCCTGACATATGTCCTGCCTACTTACCTCCCTCCCACAAGTGATCGAGCACATCCAGTGCATTTGGGTCAAACAAACTTGTTGAGGGGAGTGAAAACGTGGTTTATCTCCCATAAATAATAGTCTCCAGCCCGCAGGCAAGGGGCTTACAGGTTAGAGACATTTTTGTTTTATGGATCTGGGCTCTCACAGTAGCTTAGTTGGTAAAGTTTTTACCTAGCATTCAGAAAGCCCTGGATTCAACCCCAAGCACTAAATAAAACTGTATTATGATACATGCCTGTAATCAGAATTCAGGAAGTAGCAGCAGAAGAACATGAGGATCTGAAATTGAAGGTCATCCTCAGCTGCATGGTAAATTTGAGACTAGCCTGGGGTACATGAGGGTCAGGTTTTTTGGTCTGGGAGATTGTTTTGTTTTGCTTGCTCAGTTCACTACATCCCAACACATTATCATACTCTACATATGGGAATAAAACTTAATAAACCTGCCTAGAAGCAAGTCTGATAACACTAAGCTATAATTTTCTTTAAAACGCAATTTTAAGAAGTGGATCAAAAGCTCATATGAACTCACAGCGACTGAGGCAGCATGCACAGAGCCTGCACGGATCTGCACCAGGTCCTCTGTGTATAAATTATGGTTTTTGGTTTAGTGTTTTTATGGGATTCCTGAGTGTGCAAACGAGTGGGTCACTGATTCTTGTGTCTTCTCTTGGGCTCTTTTCCTTCTGTTTGCTTGTCTTGTCCAACTTCAAAGCGATAGGTTTTATCTTATTATATTTTATTATTATCCTTAGAAGCCTATTTTTTTTCTCATGAGAGGCAGAAAAGGAGTGGGTCCAGATGGGAAGGGAAGTGGGGAAGAACTGGGAGAAGTAGAGGGAGAGGAAACTGTAATCAGCACACATTATGTAAGAAAATAATGTATTTTGAATAAAAAGGGAAAAAGACAAAAAGACAAAGAAATGGATCAACTGTAAAAATGGTCATTTGTATTACTTATAACAAAAAAAAAACGAGGAATAGCCTAAGTATCACACTAAGACAGCAATTAAATGAACTACTGCATATTCATAAGAAACTACTTTATACCTGTTTCAGAACAAAGTTTCAAATAAATACAGTGACAAAGTATTCATGGTCCATTGGTAAATAATAGTTTAAGGAGCAAATAGCATCTTTCTTATATTTAAAATTCTATCAGGTTGTTCTCGAAGATGGTGCTCAAAAAAAAAAAAAAAGACACGAACCCTCTGAGGTCAACCTGGAGTTGAATGTACTTACTCAGCAGGATGGAAAGCTTTTATTCCGAAAGTTTTAAATAATTTCTATGGGTGAGAATTAAAGTTATCGGAAAAACTAGGAACCTCGGGAATATTGTTCACACTGGAGGCTTCAAGAATAAAATTACAGTCATTCCTGAGAAATATTTGTCTCCAGGCATTTGAAAGACCCTGCAAGAAGTACCTTCAGAATAATTGGCTTTGTGTGATAATATCTGACATGGAGATGAGTGAACTTTGTTACTTCTACATAAGCTGAAATGAAACTCAGTCAAAGACTGAGGACTCTGTGCTCCTCACACCACATATTAGGACTTTGCTTATTAATAAAATAAGTCATGTCTACACATGCAAGAGACACCTAGAAGTGAATTTGTTTGTGTTACTAAAGATTCATTATACTCCAAAAACTCGTGTATCTAGAATTAAAAACTCAAATTACAAAACTGATTATGAGTAAACAGCACTGTGGCTCCTGATTTTTATTTTATTCTACAAGTTTCCACATTTTACAAAACCTTTACAATCAGTATATATGACTTTTATAATCAGTAAAAAGAATATTTTAAAGAAAAATGCGCAAATAGGTAGCCCTCAAACTGCCAAGAACCTAAAAAAAAATGTCTGTATCCAAAACACCAGCTACTTCAAGAAGGTTAACAGAACCACTATTCACAATGACAGCACAGTGACAGAGTCCACAACACCTCTCAGATGATGACTATCCGAGAAGCAAAGCAGGGGATCATCGGCAACACTGGAGGAGAATGGGCAGATGAGCCAGAGAACAGGAAGCTCAGAAACCCACACTGGAAAGTGAAAAGCTGATGGGAGCTGGGGAGGAAATAAGAAGGTGGAGGCCATCCAGCCATGAGTCCAGATAAAGCTTCTACAGAGCTAGCCACATGTCAGTGAATGGAAGGCGACATCTCATTTGTGGTCTACCACAGAGCCATAGAAATGTAGCCAACCAACCATGTGGCTCTTCATCCGGAGGGTAGGTGGAGGAGGAGCTTGAGTGGGGCCATAGATTAGGAGCTCATGGAATCTCCCTCAAGACACACATCAGAAGTATGCAGCTTCTGGAACCTACTGTCCTATATGGTAACCACTGGTCCCAGGAGTTATTTAAGTTTAGTTTAACTCACATTAAATATGCATTTTTGTGTGTAAGTAACATGAATTTGTTCTCAAGATGACAAGATGATATTTTGACTCCTCTGTGGTAGATCTGGATAGTCTCTAGTACATTTACAAGACTGTGCACCACTGTCTGCTCTCTGGTAGACAGTTTGTTTTGAAGACCAGATCTTGCATTGTTCTCTCAGCTGACTTCAAACTTGCCACCTTTCTGCCTCAATCTCTGGTTCTAGCATATGCATAATTTTTATTGTTTGAGAATGTCATATATGCATATAATATGTTTTGATCAAAGCTACCTAACATTCACTTCCCTTCAATTCCTCCCCTATCACTTCTGCCACCACTTTTATCTCACAAAAAAAAAAAAAAAAACTGAGTCCACTTAGTGCCATTTGCATGTATGTGGGTATGAAAGGACCATCCACTGGAGCATAGGTAGCCTCTCAGGGTCTTCATCCCTAAAGAAAACTGACTCTCCCTCCCCTAGCAGCCATCAATTGCCAGTAGCTCCTCACGGAGTGACTTCATGAGCCCCTCTCTGATCCATACTGGGGTTTTAGTTGGCTTGCTCTTGTGCAGACCTTGTGCACGTGTTCACAACCACTATAAGTTCATGTGTGCAACTGCCCTATCATGTCCTGCAAATACCATTTTCCCACAGATATTCAGTAGCTCTGGTTTTATAGTCTTCCCATTCCATCTTCTAGGGTGATCTTTGAGCCTTGGGGGCAGGGAGTATGATATAGTTCTTCCATTTAGAGCTAGAGCACTTAACAGTCTTATTCTCTGTATGTAGACCAACTGTGGGTCTCTAGATTAATCACTATCTACTGCAAAAAGAAGCTTCTCTGATGAAGGTTGAGAGATGCACTAATCTATGGTATAAAAGCAAGAAGTTAGGGGCAATTTATTACTGTGTCCATTTAGCAGAATAATGGTATAAGGTTTTCTCCTAGGGCCTATGACCTAACCACTGGCTGTTGACAGCACAATTTCTGTCTTGGGAAGCAGGCCTTCAATCCAATTAAAAAGAGGTTGGTTACTCTGTGGGGTGTTTACCCACAGCTTCCCAGAGTTTTCTTGAGTGCGATCAGCAGGAAATATTAGATAGAAGGATTTATAGCGGAGAATCTTGTGAGATAAACAGATAGAAAATAAAGATAGCTCGAAGGCTGGAACTATTCAACAGGCCGACTATCTTGGCCAGGGTTTTATAGAGAGCCAAGGGGGTGGAGCAAAAGACCTCCTCCCCAGCACAGCCAAGTGCAACATCTCAGACACCTGCACTCAGCCGTGGTCTAATCATCCTCTATCGACCAGCTGGTAAAGCCACGAGGAACCCGAGAACGGGCTCCCACATTATTCCCACAACATTCATAAAATTAAAAATGTTGAACTCATTTGTGTCACACTAGCCATGTTTCAAGAGACTAATGGTTTCATGTTGGATGGAAAAGAAGAGGGATGTGTCTGTCACTGCAGAAAACTTTACAACTTTAAAGGATGTTACTTTGGGGGATTGCTTAGATTCCTTGGAGTTTCTCATGGACTCTACAGAGTCAGCAGAGAGGAGGGTAAGGACAGGTATAGTTGGAATTCAAAGTCCACAGGTCAACTGAAACCCAATTCACATGATTATCAGATGCAGGACCTTGGGCCTTTTGCTTTCCTGAGTTATGATTATTCTATCAGATCAAATAATAATATATATTTCTGGGGGTAGTGACAAAGAGTAAAGTGGTCCATAGAATGCAATCACTCAGAAATCCATGGCTGTTATATGGAAGAACCAGAAAAGCTTTTCACAGGCATCACCTAGTATCCAAAACAGTCAGACCTACTCAGAACCAGAAATATAAAACTCAGAACCAGTGTGAAACTAAGAGTTCCTCAGCCTTCTTGCAGGTTCTTTGAAGGTCTCTGGTCTTATGCCTACCATTAGCCAAAGCTGATGAGCCCCTCTAGGCCCCATCCTACAGATGGAGTAACTGAGGCTCAGTAGGGTATCTGTGGGTCAAACCAGGTTCCTGGTGCCTCATACATTCTTAGTCAAACATCACATTCAAGGGGCTTTTGGAATCACAGTCTAAAGTATTTCTTGGGTTTTATTCAGCCATAAAGGAAATGAAATTGTGTATCATTTTCAGGAAAATGGATGGAACTGAAGATCATCATTTAAGAGAAATAATTGCCAGACTCAGAAAGGCAAATATTGTGTGTGTTTTCTCCTATGTGGAATTTAAATTGAGAGGGAGAGAAAAGGGCAGGAAGAGAGGAATATTGAGACAGAGAAGAATAGAAGATAAACCATCTTAGATGAAGAACAAGGAATAAAGTCAGGGGGGAGGGGAACAAGAGAGGGTAATGAGAGGTGAATAAAATTATATTGCATATATATGAAACTGTCATAATGAAACCCATTATTTTGCATAATTAATATATGCTAATAAAAATTTAAAGATGATAAATAAATAAACAACCTCCTCCTTGAGCAGACTGTGTCTATCAGGGGAGATGAGCAGATTGGAATCCTTGCAATGGGGTGGTAAGCAGAGGTCTTCTGCTATCCCTGGGGAAAGATGAAGAAGAGCTCAGAACAAGCCCACAGGGTCATACTGAGAACACAGATACCACTTCCAGCCGTCATCTACTGGGGAAGGAAAAGGAAAAACCAAACACACGGCTTGTGAAAATGGAATTGGATGTCCTCTCCAATCAGGACTGAGAGCTCTGACCTCCAGAAAGAAGGATGAGAAGGAATCAGCCTTCCAGGGCAGGCAGGAAGGGTAAACAGAAGCAAAGCTGTTCCCATTCAGTTATGACATAAAGCACAGTTAGGGAATGAGAGAGCCAATTTCAGTATGACAGGAGAAGGCATAAAAAGGATATGTGGGACCTAGCTCTGCCTGGTCACATTTTAAGTAGACGAGGGTTGGATGGGCACTGCAGCTAATTAACAGTGGCGGCCCCTTTAAAAAAAAAAAGAGCTCTGCTTGTTTTTATGAAGGTGCTGAACATAACTAGCAGGATTTAAACTCAGGCTCTCCTTACTCATTTATGTTTCCCTATAACCTGCTCCATTTTCCCCCAGGTTCCAAACTAATGAAATGCTTATTTAGATGCTGGGGCCATCTGTGCCTGGTGCCTGCCATGCGCATCCCAGCTCTCTACCCAGGTTGATGACATCCTGGAGCATGGGGAATTTCCCAGAATGTCCCAGTCTGGGAGCCCAGTTGTGTGGGGAGTGAGAGTCTGAGAAGAAAGGTCAGGCACTGATGGTCCTCTGCTCCAAGGGGCTGGCTCCTACTGCTCTGCCAGGAAGTGCTGACAGCTGGCATGCAGGCGACCTCAAATACCAATGGACACATTAGCCTGCACAGGGAACAGGGCCTCACTATGGCACCATAGGTGTGTGTTCCACACACGAGTGACCCTTGAGGCCCAGGCTGCCACTCCGTCCTACCCCCACCTTACTTCTTCTGTCCATAAGGCAACACAAACCCATCTGGCTTCATCTAATCTGCTTGGCTGCTTGCTCAGGGATCGTTTCTGTCCATTGGCCCATGTGATTTTTAAACATCAGGTGGATTATATTCTCTTCGATTAATAAAGTTGGCACGAGGGCCTGCCTGTCACTATGGGTCCTTGTACACCCTCCTGACAAGTGTTCCCTTGCCCCCAGCATTGGCAGCCATGGGTCCCAAGACTTGTGTCTGTCCACAGCACTGACAGGCAAGAACAGCTGGCAGAACACTTGTAGCCTTGCCCTTGGATGAGCCCCGTGGATGGCAGGCTCCTCACTCATGCCGTCCTTGCAGCAGCCTGACCCTCTGGGACCTCTCCCCCAGCTTAGCTTGGCAAACAAGATTTTCTTGTTCCTGGCTATTTTTCTTCCCTCCCAGGTCCCAACTTGCTGTATGACAACAATAAAACATCAGCTCCTTAAACATGCTTCACTGTCCGGACTCTGGCCCCTTCCCTGCCTGGCCTTTCTGAATACCATTCTTCGAGGGTGTTTGATGTGGGCTTTCTCTGTGCCTGGCATTGTCTAGGTCATTCATCCTTCCACCTGGCTCAATGAGGGCCAGAATCCAGCTGTGCTCTGCCTCATATTTCTCCATACCTGGCAAAGATAGATGTTTGGGGAGCAAATGAGTTGCTTGCATAAGGGGAGACAGCCAAGCAAACAACCAGTAAAGACAATATGAGCAGTTACTTTATTTTATTTTAAGGCAAGTACAAAGTCCTTTGGGAGCTCAGAAAGCAAAGCAATTAATTTTGTCTGGGTGGGATGCATTCCAGGCTGAGGATATCAAATGCCCAAAGGCATGACCAATATGTAAGTATGCAGTGAGGCCAGGGAAGAGGTCATGAGCTCTGCTGCCCATATTCTTGCTCTACAACACACCTTAGGGCCACAGAGAAGTTGGCTACAATGCTCCTGTGTAAGCAGCAATGGTAAAAACCAGCTTGAGGGCTGATGACATGCCTCCAGAGGTAAGGGTGCCTGCTGCCAGGCAGGACCACCTGACTTCAGTATCAGGACTCATGTTGTGTAAGGAGAGAACCAGATTGCCTTCTGACTGCACATAAGTGACATGGCACACATGTACATAAATAAATAAATAAATAAATAAATAAATAAATAAATAAATAAAGTATTTCTTTTTTAATCAGCTCATGAGGTTAGCTAGATTTGCTTTCCTAGGACGCTCTGAGTCCCTCTGGAATTCTTGTCTCTGACCCTAGTCTGTGTAAACTCCTAGGTTGAGTTGTGAGGTCAGTTCTTCCCCATAAGGAATCTGTTGTGGGATATTTGTACACTGTGTGAAAATGTATTGCTGTGACTTAGGTGTAATAAAAAGCTGACCAGCCAATAGCTAGGAGAAGGTTAGGCAGGACTTCCAGGGATGGAGAGGACTCTGGGAAGAAGGACAGAGTCATTAGACAGAGAGGAAACAGGAAGTGCAAGATGAAAGAGAGGTAATGCACATGACAGAATGTAGATTACTATCAATGGCTTAATTTGAGTTATAAGGGCTAACTGAGACAAGCCTAAGCTAAAGGCCAAGCTTTCATAATTAATGAGAAGTCTCCATATTATTTGGGGCTAGCAGTGGAAAAGAAAGTCGGTCTATAGGAACCCACTATTGAATGAGGAAAAATATTGGATGGAGGAGAACAGTAAGGAGAATTTCTGGTGATTCTGACAGTCCTGGACCCCTCAGCCATACTGGCTCCTGCTGCTGTGGTTTCTGAGATTGTAAGAATGCTAGGAAGTCGATAGACCACAGTTCTCAAGAATATGATTTGTCCCTACAAGGGCTAAGAAGACCAGAGAAGAGATGGAAGATAAGGTCAAACTTCCCATTGGCATAAGGAACCAGTCTGATGTTCTGGAGCAAACAGACTCTCCTCCCAACCCCAAACCACCACATAGTATGATTCTGTCTTCTCCATGAAGGTTGGCCTTCTCTATGAAGGTGGCCCCATCTAACTCCCATTCCACCCACAGTGAGTTCCTCCCCCATTTCTTTCTCCCAGTCTTTTGAGAACTTTGTTTGTTTGTTTGTTTGTTTGTTTTGATCAACTTTTTTGAGACAAGGCCTTACTGTGTAACCCAACCTACCTGGTACTCAATACCATCCCGTCTGAGCCTCTCAAGAGCTAGGATATCAGGCAAATGCATCCATATCCAACCTTCTTCCAAGTCTTATCTCTTCTGAGAAAGAGAAGGAAGAAGAGGGGGCTGAGCAGAGTGAAAAATCAAAAGGAAAAGAGAAAACAAGTCTGGAAAAAGATTTTTTTTTTAAAGAACAAAGAAATAAGAGGGATGTGACACAGCTTGGCTTTTCCAAATGTGAAAGGCCTATAGACTTCTCCAGGGCAGAACTGGAGAGGCTTCATTGAGAGGTCCTGGGAAGGATGAAGACCATTCTCCCAGCCTCCTTCAGGCCCCCTTCAAAGCAGCCTGGTGCCATGTACCTAGACTACCACCCAGCTAGGAGACGGGCCTGATTTTCAAAGGCTTCTTTGGATGCCTCTCCTTCCTGAAACAGAATTCTAAGTGATGTTATTGGTCTTGCCTGACTCTTGGGAAGGGCATGGAAGGATTTGGAGACCCAACAGTTTACTGGCTTGTCTCCTGATTCATGCGATTCTGCACTTCAAATTGCTTCAGTTCAAACTCCTTATGATTTTTCTGGGCTGCTGGGAGGAGAGTGTATTGATTCTGTGTTTTGATAAGGTCAGCAGTGATCAACTCTGACAGTCAGGCGGATGGTCTGTCCTCTTCCCTCTCCGCTGGATATGGCGGCACATGCAGAAAAGGAGAGAGAGAAAAACAAGGGAGGGGGCAATATCCTTTGTCTCCATGGTTCTGAAAGCCTCTTTAAGCCCCATCAGCAAAAGTGGGCTCATCTGGGACCGCAGCCTAGGAGAAGCGTTAAGGGCACACTTGATCTTTTCTGTGAGCGGTTTCATTTCCCTTTCCCCCCCTGAGTGTTCCTGCCCTGCAGCTTATTCTCCTGATGGTGACTCATTTTCCTCCAAAGAACCAATTAAGTTCTTCGTAACATCAGCAGACTCACGATGACACTGATTAACGTTCAGAACCTGTAGGACTGTTCAGATAGAGATGACTAGGAAGGCATAGAGAAGGTCCCTCTGAGGTTTCACACAGTTGATTTGAGCTTGATGAGAAAAGTACTTGGATTTTTCTCACTTAGCTGTGGCCCAGGAGGGGATGCTGCCTGGAGCTCCCTCCCCAGAAAAAGACTGCATCTCCTCAAGAATGCCAGGCAGTCTTCCAAACCAATTCTATCAGTCAGGAGCTCACACTCCTTAGAGCCTGATAGGATTTGGATATGAAGTCCTCTTCCCTAAAAAGACTGGTGTGTTGAAGCTATGACCTCCAGATGGCAGTGTTATTGGATGAAGAAGGCAGTAACTGTAACTCCATCATTGGGTCCATCGCCGATGAATTTATGTCAAATGGGCTATTGGAGATAGAAGTCACTGAGCATGCCTTTAAAGAATATGTTGTATCCCTGCTTTCAACATGGAGCTTGCAAGGCCACTGTGTTGCCCTGCATCAAGCCAACAGAACGGGAAGTTCACAAGGAATTATCCTTAGGAATGTTCCCTCTACCAAGCTCTTCCACGTTTCTGCCCTGACACAGGCAGGAAAACAATGCTGTTAGCTAGCCATGGACTCTTCCTTTTAGGTTATTTTTGTCAGATACTTTGTCCCAGCAAAGAAAGGCTGACTACCATGGAGACCTCTCAGTGTCATTACCTCTCAGTCATATGCAAACACTGTCAGGATGTATATGGAAGCTTTGCTAGAAAGGAAATCCTGAACTTTCATCAAATTCACTGTATGATTCATGACCTAAGGGAGGTTAAGAATGTTCCATACAATCTTTTCAAAAGCCCTTTGGGGACAATCAGTTTTCTCCAATGAAGTGTCACTGGGTATATCAACCATGCTGCAGGGTAGCTGGGGTACCAGGAGTAATTAGTTGGCTGACAAAAAAATGAACTCAATGGTAATTTTGTGAACTTTCAATTCATTTTGCTTTGTTTGGGCATTTTTGTCTTACTGGTCTGTTGCTCATTGGTTTTGATTTTCATTTTCATTTTTGTGTTTTTGTGGGTTTTTAGTTGTTTCTTGTTTTTTGTGTGTTTGTTTGTTTTGTTGAATTTTTGTTTTCATTTTGTTTCAAGAGAAAGAACATGAAGTTGTGTGGATAGAGAGGTGGGGAGGATTTGAGAGAAGTTGAGGAAGGGAAAAAGCATGATCAAAATACATTGTATGAAAAAAAAAAAAAAAACGTAAGCCCTTTGGAATTCATCAAGCTTTCCAAATCACTACCCATTTGGCAATGCCACTGGAGGTGGCCTGAGATACCAAGGTCTATAACAAAGACTGATGGATGTCTTAAATAAATCTGTGTTAGTTACCCTAATGTTCTAGTGGCCTGAAGAGCTAGTTGCCCGACTCGTTATTTAATGGGCCTGCTAACCAAGATAAAAGGATATTATTAGTACTCACATCACAAGAAGCAAGTGTCCCTGTGTGGATGTCAGTTAGACGTCAGCTGTATAACTCTACTCAAATCCAAATGTCATTGGATCTAAACCAATTACAATATATTCAGAGCCACTGACCAGCTTAGTTGAAGGCGCTCAAATCACAACATTAAACAACAGAAATCAGAGCTACTTCTAAATGGAAGCCTGGCTATGGTAATGAGTGCTTCAGGCACTGGATCCGATGGAACACACAGTCCTTTGAAGTACCTACATCTCCATTGTACAGATGAGGAGTTTGAAGGTCAGAGAGAGAATGTGTTGACCATCCCAACACTGATGTGTGGAGATAGTGAGATTCGAACTAATGCTGGTGTGATCCAAAAGTCCCAGCTTTGGAAGCCACACCATGGGAAGAACCCAAACATGTAGGACAGCTCAGACCTGACATGCTCTCATTTCTTACTTGTGGAAAGCTCTAAAGAATGAGTGTTCCTTGCTGGTATGCCAGTTTCCTTTGAGTAGTGATTAGAAACTTAGACTGTTTCTAAACCATGCTTCCACTGCCAACACGGGGCAGGCCACTGTGTCGGTCTGCACCAGCCACCAGGAAGGGAAAGGTCACAGAGGACATTTTCTGCTGGTCCTGGAAGTACCTCTCTTCTGTTCATCTTCCACTGGCTGGAACTTAGTCATGTGGTTACATATGAGTGCAAGTGAGGCTGGGGATGTGCAGTCAGGTGTGTATCCCAGGAAGAACAGTTTGATTGACCTTCAGCCTCTGCTGGAAATGGAGAGGGGTCAAGTTGCATAGCACAGGTGTAGTTTGCAACATCATTTCCAGTCAGTCCTCTTGCGTCTTTGCATTCTTGTCCCTGGGGCCCTTGGCAAGAAAGCAAGTCTTTCTTTGCTGCAGCAGTCACCCTCCTGAGGATTTACACACCAGTGGAAAGACGACACGACCAAAGGCCCACACAGACTGGTGAATCAGGTAGATGACCATTTTACAAGATTTTCCCCAAAGCTGTGGATCAGTAGCCCTCACAAAAGGTAAGGGAATCTCTGGCCTCCCCATTTTAATGGTGTTCTAGACTTTTCCCTGAAAGACTGGTCTTATCACCCTGAGAACTTGGACATCCTCCTTGCTGGCTCCTTTACATGTTCACTCTGTTCATCATCGTAATTCTGGCAATATTGTTCTGATGTTTGACAATGGGATTCACACTACCTGCAATGACTCTGTGGGCATCCTAGTCCCTTCTGCGGAATCTCTTCTCCTCCTACCAGCTTCCTAGAGCTTAATCCCCTCCAGCCTCCAAAGCCCGTCACAGAGAGTAGCCCATACCACATGAGAAGCTATCATCTACTACACATAGTCTAGGCAAAATAGCTCTGCTTGAGCCCACTTGCCAACATTTCCAAACCATAGCCCTCCTGTGTGAGAACCACTGAGGATCTCCTCATTGTCCTGGCTAAAGCTTAATGTGGAGAGACTAAGGCTCTGAGAAGTGGAAGCCTGCCCTTAACAGCCCAAAATAAAATAGATAACATGATATTTTAAGGAACTGGAAAAAATAAAACCTTCACCTTAATTTCAGGGTCAATTGGCCTGTCTACCTGTCAGTCTGTCTATTCTAATAACCTTGACTTACAGAGTCCCTGATAAAAACAGAAACACTAGAACTATAAAGAAGTGTCTTCACCTGTGATATATTTACTCCAACTTCCTGACCAGTAGCTATTTCCAGGAAGGCTATAACTTAGCCCTACATAATAATGCCTGAAGCCTGACAAGCACTCAATGAACATGGGAAGCAGGGAGGGGAGGAAGAGCCAGATAGAATGGGAATGAAAGGGGGAGGGGAAGAAGGGACAAGAGGCTTTTTCACAATGTATTCCAAACTGTTCTGATTAAAAGGAGAAGTCCTATGAGTGTCTCTTTATCCCCAGTGAAATAAAACAGGGCCAGAAAGAATAGTGTAGAATTATCAAGTGATCTACACTGATGGCCGCCTCTAAGCCATGGGCATGCTCAGGTCTCCTAACTAGTCAAAGCTTCCTACCACCTAGCACCCACACCCCTCTCCCATACCCTGCTCCTCATCCTCACTCCTGGCCAGAGACAAAGCTGTCAAGTCATTTCCAGGAGTTGCTGCATGCCCCCAGAAGTCTGAGGGCAACCTGCCCGTGAGCTAATACTGGGACAGCTTATCTCAAGACCCCTGGGGTGTATGAACATGTCCTCACTGACCTTAGCTACCAGTAGCCTGTCAAATACTTATTTAGCAAATATCTTCTAGGCCCCCAAATTAGACAAAGAACCAGAAATTGGCCAGCAGGCACAAAACACCACACTTGTGGACTCCAACTTCATTACTTTAAAATAGCAACTCCAGGCAGAACGTGTTATCTGGTCTACAAGGGGCAGCAGGTTAGGAAAGCCAGGAGGATCAGCATGTCTGTTCCAAGTGGGCTCTCTGGGGTAGCAGATCCAGAGACAGAAAACATTTCTCTTTCCCTTTATTGTTCGGCTTTTATTTAAAGGGAAAGTCCCCAAATGGAATAGCGAGTGCTCGGGTTGTTTTAAGGGCATCCTTCCTTTCTGTGACACCTCGAGCCTGCTCTCCATTTTTCCAAGCTCCAGAGAGAAACTCCGCTTGCCAACACTTGAGTGATTTCACCTCTAGCGTTTCCATGGTGATGCACATCCCTGCACAGCCTGGAGAAAAGGTGCAGCTCCAAGTGACGATGAATATGAACGAAGCCGGGCAATCCTCCTGGGGTGGGGATGGGCGCTCCTGGAGGAGCTGGGTTGCACAGAGACCTGGGTCCACATGGCCTCTGCCCTCAGGTGACCTGAGGTAGACTTCCTGTGCTTAGGATGGAAACCTTAGCTGGCAGGAGTTCCAAGGACCAGTGAGGGAAGGCACCAGCTGTCCAGGAAGAACACACAGAGCATCTCTAATAGTGCAAGCAGCAAACAGTACGCTGTTCTACACTATAGAGGGTCTCTATGATACCTGGAGCTTAGGGGCCATTGGCCTTTCTCCCAGCTTGGCCCACCTACAGGTTGCCATCACATTGTTAAGACACAGCTATCAAAATATGATAATTCCTCTAGAATCCAAGACTGGATTCTGCTTCCGAGTGAGCTTTTCACCGTAAAGTAAGGTCTGCAGCGTGGATTCTCCCTTTCTTCACCCTCCAACAAGGGTTGTCATAAAGCTGTCACCAAGAGGATGCTTGTTACATGCCAGAGACGAGGCACATTGCCTATGTTCCCATAGTTAAGTAACTCGGTGCACCAGGTAGCATCATCTTCATTTTAGAAAGAAACGAGCTGAGAGGGGTTAACTGGCTTACCCAACTCAGAGAGCAAGCTAGTGATGAAGCCACGATCTGAATGCAAACAGTCTCAACTGCAAGGCTTACATCGGGCGTACTACTGTGCTTCAACAGTCAGGGCTGATCTCAAGCCAGCTGAGTACAGTTACACACCGACTTCTGCAACTTGATTTTGTTCAGCTTTCCATCATTTACAGCTGCAGCTGGAGGCCCCGCTCCTCCCACATCTTCTATAGGCTAAATATGTGTTTACTCTTGACTTAGTCAAGTATGCATGAGAGTCATACAAGACAACTGTCAACCCCTCCATATTTCATTTGAGGAAATGGGGGCCATAAGAGACAAGGCTTGCTCAGACTCCAGTGAGTGCCAGAGACTAGTTTGCAACTCATTTCTGGCTCCAAAGCCAGGGCTTCTACATAGCTCTGTTAGAGTTTTCACAGTATTTCTTTTCATCTCTACTTGCCAAGTTCTAGGTTAAGTGACCACTCTCCAACCTTGAGAAAATACAAGAACCCGGTAGGATGGGTATACCAGTGCCCCTCTCCTACTGCCAGCTGCCTGGTCACTCTAGCAGGCTCTCATGGGTATAAAGTGTATCTCCACTGACTCTACCTCCTTTTCCACCAATGTTAATGGAATATCTATTGTACAGAGGCCCTGTGCTAGGCACAAGGGACAGAGAATAAAGGGTTCAAGCCCTGTGTCCCGCCCCCACCAAGTCAGTCCTTGCAGACAGCCCTAACAGGCAGGACCCTATTGAACTCTCACAATAACCCTCATGGGGCTGGTGCTGTGCCAATGCTCACTTCTTAGCCAAGAAACTGATGCTCAGCATAGCTAATCAATCAGCCCTCAAGGTCATCCAGTAACTAAGTGGGAAGCCAGTGTAGGAGCCAGGGGATGCACCCACACCAACCTGATCCTGAGGGCCTGATTCTGAGCTATGCAACCTGTTGGGCTCTGCTCTGCATCAGGGCGGCTTGCAGTGAGAATGCTGGGGAAGGAACAAGTGCATCTGGAGCTTAAAGAGGAATGCCAGAGGTGGGGAGACTTTGGTGCAGAAAAGAAAAGGGGAACACAGCAAGGGTTCCAGATCAGCAGCCTTGTCTCCAGAAAGGAATTCAATCAAAACAGCATGCACATGTGGGGAGTTTTTGTTTTTCAAAGGACCATTGTCACCACTTTTCTTAGATCCTCTGGAGTCCCTGACACACACACCTACCAAAGAAAAAAGGAACCACTGCCTTCCAGTGATACACATGAACTGAGAGGAGATCCACAGGAGAAAGCTGTCCCTTTGACAAGCAAAATGGTGTGGGTCTGAATTTACATGGGGTCAACATGAGGACCCCAGAGAGGCAAAGCTGTGCTGTGGCACTCAGATCTTTTTTGGCTGGCCTTCTGCACCTCTGGCTGGTACACCCCAGACCACAGGAAGTGGAAGAATCTGCCAAGGCAAGGAGGAGGGAGGGGAAGAAACAGAGCTCTGCTCAGACCAGAAGTAACCTTTCTGAATTTTATTTGTAATCAGCACCTACAACCCAGACAGTTCCTCCTGCGGGTACCCAGATCATCTCAGAAGACAATGCTTCCCCCACCCCGAGCTCTCTCCCTCGGATTTTGCTGCTTTTCCAGCTACACACCTAAGGGTCTGAGCCAAATCAGACTCTTGTCAGGAAGGCTTGTGCCAGGAGCATTGGGCAGAACACGTGACTAATCTGCATGACACCCACTGTGAAGATGGACAGAGTGAGGCCTTGTGGGGTTAAACAGTCTGAGTGTACTGCACCAGCAACCACTGCAGTCTCCACTCCAGAGCAGGTCTCCAAGGCAGGGTCTCATCAATAATAGCATAGGAGAGTGATGCCAAGTTCCCAGAGGGCCAGGGTCAGACTGCTTAGCTGAGAGAATCAAAGGATTTGCAAGACGATTCTGTTTGAACTGTGCTCTACTCACTGCCTGTGCCCACGTTTACAAAACCAGCTGGGCTCAGTGGCATCATCCAATTAGCGCATGCCAGTACCAGCTCCCTGGGGCCAAAATGAAACAGGCAGGATGAGATCAAACCCTAGTCCCATCTTTTTAGAGTAGATGTCTAGAGGCACATAGAGCTGCCAGAGGAGGCAAACTATGCCCACTGCAGGCAGCTGACAGTGCCAGCACAGGCCAGCAGCCCTGGCAAAGGTGGGGACTCAATGATGTTCCATCAGGATGTTGTTCTCTGGGCCTGGCTGTGAGCCAAGCCCCCAGAGAGTCAGAGATAAAAGACAGTTTCTCCTCTGAACAACTTCACAGTCTAGCAGGAGATACACAGCCTGTTGAAATACAATTAGAAAGGCCAAGAGAAGGAAAGAAATTGAATGAAGAATAGAGGACTATGGGAGCACACAGAAGGGTGCCTGATTCAGCTAGGCAGCAGAGGACCAGCCTGGAAGACTTCCTGGAGGAGGTGATAGATGTGTTGATTCTCAGTAACAAACTGGTACTTAGCAGGAGCCTGTATTGAGCTGCCAAATTATGGAGGGTGGTCAGAGCAGAGGAAATGATGGAGGGCAAAATAAAAACCCAGAAATGAAGGTGCTTTCCACCAGCTCTGGTGGCACTCACCTGTTATACAAACACTTGAGAAACTGAAGCTGGGGGATCTCAAGTTAAACGAGAGGCAGAAAAGACAGGGAGATAGAGAGGAAGGGGGAGATTCCTAAGTCAGTAACACACTTTAGTATGCACCACCTGAAGACCTTATGGCTGCAAATTAAGTTTAAAGTCAGCATGGACTACATGGCGGGGGGGGGGGGGGGGGATGTTCTATTTAAATGAGATGACCAGGAAGGGACACCAGAGTTGCATCTTGACCCTACTCTGACAGGGCTGGGGGCACTGCTCAGTGGGTAAAGTGCTTGAGTGCAAACTGAGGACCTCAGTTTCCATCCCCAGTACCCCTGTAACCCCAGCAAGTAAGGCAGAGACAAAAAAGACTCTGGGAGCTTGCCAGAGCAAGTTCCAGATTCACTGAGAGGCTATGCCTCAAAATATTATTATTATTTGTTATTATTATTATTGATATAATCATTGATGGTAGTATTAATGATATACTAATTTATATTACTAATGATATAAATAATAATTTATATTGTTATTGGTGATAAAATTAATAATAATTATGTGGATAATGATAGAGGATACTTGAAATAGACCTCTGGCTTCCACATTCACACATACAAACACGCTTTCAGCAGCAGATGAATTGCATGACTACCTGTTGCACTGACCTGCAGAGATGTGAAAAGACCTTGAGACCAAGGAGCAGCTATGAGCCAAGCATAAAAACCCAGACTGGGATGTGTCCAGGAGATGGAACCACGGAGAGGTGAGTGGGACTCATTCCTTCAGGAAGCTTCACTGAGAAGAGGAAGGGCAGTGACCGGGGAGCCAAGAGAACTGGAGCAGGATGAGACTGGGGAGGTTTAGCTCAGGAGACAGCTGCCCATCCTCCCTCTCTCTTCTCCCTCCCATTGGATCCCACTGGAGACCCAGAGGATAAGAACTTCAGTGAAGCGCTGAGTAGCGTCCAGCGCTGGGGCAGCCAATTTGGTGCCCTTGGAGGAAAATAACAAAAATCCCACCAGGCAGAACGGCTCCAACCACTTTCTCTGTCATTGATCCATGTTCAGGCACTTTTGCTTGGCCCCCACCTCCCCTCCCTGGAGGTCTCACTGAGCTGCACGATCATAAGTCATTGGCCTAATAGCTTTATTAGGGATAAAAAAGCATTAAGCCCCAGCTTAATGAAACCAGGCCTGAGAAGGAAGCAGGCAGCACACTTACCCTCTCACTTGCATGACCTTTCGGGAACCCCCCAGAAAATGCTCAGTCTTCATGGCGGGGTGATTAACCTCGGACAGGAGTAACTCTGGCCGTAAACATGTTGCCGGCTTGTTTTCTTCCTTAAAGGCTTTCTAATAAGAACAAGCGTCTCACGGTAACATGTCATCACCAGGCAAATAGAGTCAGGTTGGAGAGAGTGCCCGAAGCCTTCCTGCTCTCAAATCTCTGCCTTGATCAATAAAAGATCACAACCAGGCAGCTCTGAGCTTAATTATTTACTATTCCTGTGCCTTGTCTATGAGAAATTTTCTAAAGAAATCCAACCGCCTGCCCGGTGCCATATGGAGTCAATACCCTGTACTCTACGAGTGTTAATGAATTAATTAATCAACTAATGGCAGTAAAGGTCTGTGGAGACCACGGATGCTCAGCTCCCGAAGGGAACGCTTTTCACTTGTTTTGGCAATAACTTTAAATCATTCCTTCCTAAAAATCCTGAGTAATTTCTTAGCCAAGAGTTCATTAGGTTATATATATTGTCAGTGTCAATTATGTTGATAACGTCTTCCTATTTTGGCTTTCATGTTATTTCCACTTTATAAAGCCAATTCCCAATTATCTGTGAAAATTGAAAATAGAAAAAAACAAGAGTTCACAGAGGATGGGAGTTCCTCCTCTTGGCCAGTCAGCAACCAGAGCATTCCTGAGGTCAGGAGTTTCACTAGTAAACCTGCCAGCACCCCACCTTCTCTTGCGCTTTGTCTACAAACTGAAAAGCACTGAAATTGGGCGTGAAATCTAAGAAATAAAAAGCAAAGAAGCGTAAAACCAGCTCCAAACTACTGCACCAACTACATGTAATTAATACTGCATTGATGAGACCTCAATGTAATATCAATCATCTCCAAATGCAGGAAGGATAGCTCAAGATCTTCCTCCTAGCAGTAAAGGATGCATAGGAAAAGAGTAGCCAGGCAGCAGGAGGAATTAGAACTTGATTTGGAGGAAGTCGGGGGGGGGGGGGGGGGGGGGGAGGCTGAAAACACTATCAAAGGAAACTACAAAACCTGGACTAGAAGTTCCTTTTGAATAAGAAACCACGACTGCACATTGGTGTGATGAAGGCCGGCAAGAGGCATTAAGCAACTTGACAGATTTTACAAGCCGTCAACATTTCCAGAAGAGCAAGGAAGGGGTAACCTGGTGGGAAAAGAATGTCCAGTCTAGAGCCAGAGGGAGGGGCTGAGAGGGTTGGCTGAGATGAGGCATGAAGAAGTCTCTGATGATCTTTGCCTAGTGAGCTGCCAAATGGAAGAACTGAGGAGCGATCAGAAGTGAGGGGCCTCATTGTTTTAAAACCACATTTTATTGAACGTTGACAAAGTCAAGTTCTGGTCTGAGATGGGATTTGAAAAATCGTGGAGCCCTTTTCTCAAGTTTGTTTCAATGGTTAGACTGTAAACAGGTGGTAAAGCAGCAGAAATAGAATAAGAAGGGTGTTATTACCTCCAGCTCCGCCACCCAAGAGGATGTGGGGCAGGGCATGCAAAAGCCAGGGCAGGGTACCAGCTGCCTAGGAATAACAGGATGGGGTTGGGGTTCATGCCAAAGTGCTCACTCGTGGTGTGTGTGTGTGTGTGTGTGTGTGTGTGTGTGTATCTGTGGGTCTCTCTCTCTCTCTCTCTTTCTCTCTCTCTCACTCACTCACTCACTTTCACTCTCCTGTCTTCTTATCTCTCATGCTCTCTCTCCCCAAAATCTACTGAAGAGAAACACAGAGAATTGGAAGGGCAAAGGAGGCTTCAGTTGCCAAGGATGCGAAATGTGCTCTTGGCATAGCAAACAGAATTTAGAATGCATTTTTCCATAGAAACCTTAATGAAGATGGTAATTGAGACCCATCAGGTGGGCAGGGTGAATGTGAAGACAACCAACTCTGAGGCCAGGGAAACCCCAGGGTCTTGGTTTTACTATACACGTGCTATGTGTCCTTGGGCAACTTACCCAACATATCTGAGCTCTAGTTCCCTTTGACATGAAGTTCTAAGAATTAACATTGAGATAACATGAAGACCAGAATATAATCAGAGCATGTACAGCCAGCACTGACTTTGTTAGTATACTTATTAAAGGACAAGGCTGTAGCACATTGTAGATGATGCAGGCTTTTGTGGGCCACACTTTGAAGCCAACTATCATTGTTTCTGCAGGGGTGGGGAGCACTCTGAGTTCAGGCAACCCACTTAAAAAGAAGAGTTATACTCCCAAATTAATTTACAAATTGGGCACTGTTCTTGTTTTTAGCATCCTTTAAAGATCTAAGATCACTTGATGCATTTAAGAACACAAAATGTGCTATGGATAAATTTGTTGCTCATAAAATTATGATCATGTTTGAGATATGTAGAGAAGTGAGGAGTAGAGAAGAAAAGAATTTCAGAAATATATGGGGGTTTATCTTCTTCTTGTTCCAGCTTGATGAAGAAAAAGCAAAAGGCAATAGTTTCTGGAGGTCTCCCCATCCTTCAAGTGGGATCCTAGCTCCTTCTCATACATGAGTGATGTCAATCCAGAAAACTCCTGCAGGGTGAGAACCTGTCAGAGAACCAGACAGGTAGACAAGTGAAGATGAGTTCCCATGAAGTACTGCGACAAAAAGCCACTGTGGTGACCTACAGAACATCCTGGCCTCCATCAGTTCAAAAAAGGCTAAATATACTGTCTCACATAACAAGAGGCTTGGAACTGGGGCACGCTCCACATAATCCAGAGGCTCAATCATGACATACAGAACACAGGTTCTTCCCACCTGCCTTGCCGCTTTGCCAGGCTAAGCATGTTGTCCTTTGTCTCTATTTTTGATTTCTCGTGGTGGTAAGATGGGTGTGGCAACAACAGCCATCTTAGCTTCACACCACAATGCAGAGAGCCTACAGGGAACCTCCTCTTCTCCTGTCTCTTTAAAACTAAGGAAACCATTCCCAGAAGCACAGGCTCCAACAAGCAGATTTTGCTTCTATCTCACTGGCCAAGGATACCATTGCATGTTTCTTTCTAAACTAATCGCCAACAAGGAAAATGTATCTAACATGGTTGATTTGTACTAATGAAGATTTCCCTATCGGGATCAAGGAGAGGCCCAACACCTGAGAGCTGGGCACCTGAATAAACCAGATCTACTAGGAAACATCGGATATAGCATCATGCCCAAGCAAATGTTGTGCCAGAGTTGTTTCCTTCCAGTGAGACATGACCATCAGCCATCATGAAGCAGAGCCGCCATGGTGACCTACAAAACATCTTGGCTTCAGTGGGTAAAAAACACAACTATCTCTCTGCTGGACAGTTTTTCACTTACAGACTTGAGAATTCTAAAACTCATGTCCAACGAATATTCCTGTAGCCTCTTCTATCACAGGTTTATTACTGAGCTAAATTAGAAAGCGCTATGACAGTCCTTCAGTAACGTATCTCGGTGTCCCACCTATCTCTCCCATACCCCAGGACATTCAGGATATAATTCTCGGCACATCATCCTGAGGTGTCCAAATCAGGGGGGACCTGGAGTGAGTGAGAACAGTCTCCAGAGGTCAGAAACAGCCAGACCAGTCCAGAACACTGGCAGAGGTCAGAAGCAGCCCCCATCTCACAGAAAGGAAGCCCTGACCAACCCTGGCACTGGCAGACTCCACTTAGAGGACCCTGCACCACCATACATCATTTTTGTATTTTCCTTTTGTTCCTTGAGTTCCTTTGTCCCTTCTACTACACTCTTGCTATTATTTCTACTTTTGAGAGCAGTTTAAATATTTTAAATTCTCCTTACATTAATGTGATTTTGCTTATACATTTTTAGACTATTGTGAAGTTGTTTTTTTTTTAATCTCCTGATTTTTTTCTCTGTTTTCTAGCCTTCTTCAGTCTCCTGCTTACTGTTCCTTTCATTTTAGTTCTGTTTTAATTTAATGTGAACTTACTTTTTTAACCTCTTGGTTTTTTATCTTCTCCTAACCATCTTCTGTCTTCTGCTTGCTACTCCTTCCATTTCATCTAGATTGTCCTTTATTTCTTCCTTTTCCATACCGCCTTCCTTAATTCATTATACTATTGCTATTACACAGTTGTACATTACTTATTTTTAACTTCATGGCTTAATCTACATTATTTTACCATTTTCTACTCTGTGGTCATTGATACTATCTCAGTTGTCTTTAATTAACTTGAAGTATATTTCTGTAACTGTTTTAGTTTGATGGTATTGCTGTTGCAATGTTTTATTACTTGTATACATGATCAGTGACTTCAAAAATGATACAAAAAGTTAGATTAATGAAGAAATACCTAGAGAATAGAATAACATAGATAGTAAAGTCAATCAGGAAACAATTTGTAGGAGGTAAGTAAAAATGTTTTAATGTTATAAATAAAAAACCAATAGATTAAATAATATGCAGTGAAGAACATCACTGATAAACTAGACCAAGCAGAAAGAGTGTGAAAAATGGAAGACAAAGTCAAGGAATTGTTAGATTCAGACATCAACAAACAAGCAAAATCGGTGTGCCCACAACTTCTAAGAAATGATTAAGAAACCAAACCCAAGAATCCATGGGGACAAAGAAGGACCTGAGAGATAAATAACTAAATGTATAACAACTCTATTCAGCAAAATTATGGCAAAAAATTCCTCAAATCTAGGAAAAGAATGGATATCCAAACACAATTATTATTTAGAATGCCAAACAGACATAACCAGAGAAGACTCTCTCCACAATTCTCCTGTCAAAATACTAAGACCACAAATAAAGAAACAATATTAAAAGCTTCAAGAGAAGACAAAAACTCATAAACAAACCTAAGAGAATAACATTGACCACGCAACAGAAACTATTAAAGCCAGGAATGCATATAATGATATCCTTCAAGCCCTGAACATAATTGCCAACCAAGATTACTAGAGTCTGCAAATTTATCTTTTGAAATTGACAGAGAAATAAAGTCATTTCAAGACAAATAAAAACTAAAGTAATTCATTAGCACCAATTGAGCATTGTAGAAGATACTTAATCAAATTCTACATAGAGAAGAGAGGAAATGTCTCAATCATGAAGGGGGACAAAGGGATAAATTTCATGAAAATAGAAATACAAGAGGAACTGAAATGAATCAATTATGTCCAGCTCAGTAAGCCAGCAAACCCTTAAAATGAATAGAAAGAAAACAAACAATAATTCAGTTGATTAAAAAAAAACAACCCAAAATTATAAGAATCAGCAAATCTCTATAAGTCATAACCTTCGATTTAAACAGCCTTAACTTTCTGATTAAAAGATGCAGACTAGTTGACTGAATTAAAAACAACATCCAACTAAGTGTCTCCCAGAAACACACTTGAGGGGTTGGGGGAGGGGTAGCACAGTCAGTAAAGAGCTTGTCACACAAGTGGGAGGACCTGAGTTTGATCCCCAGCACCCTGGAAAAAGTCAGGTGCAGTAGGATAAGCTTAAAGGGTTTCATTTTATGTGTTCCTGGCTTTAATAGTTTCTGTTGAGTGGTCTGATGTTATTCTCACAGGTTTGTTACAAAGTTATGATCTTCTCTTGATCTTTTAATATTGTTTCTTCATTTTGAGGTCTTAGGATCTCACAGAACTGGGTAGGAAGACACATGAGGATCCACAGCTGGGACTTGTTGCTCAGCCAGTCTAACCAAATCAATGCACTCCAGACTCAGTGAGTGATTCTGTCTCACAAAATGTACAAACGTGAGTGAGGAAGACACCTGACATTAACCTCTAGCCTCTATGCACAGGCAGGCACACACGCACACACACACACACACACACACACACACACACACATGTGCACACACAAGTATACACATACACATACACACAAATAAAGGAAAACCTTAGCTGGAAAAGACACATATATACTAACAGTAAAAAGATAGAAGTCAATACATCAAGCAAATGGTAGCTTAAAACAAGCTAACATAACAGTTATTATATCTAATAAAGTAGGCTTCAAGCCATAAACCCATTAAATATTAATAAAAGGAACAATAAATGAAGATATAACAATTGTAAATACATATGCACCAAGCCTTGAGACTCCCAATTCCATGAAATAAACACTACTGATTATAAAAAGACAGATAGGTCCTAACACAATAATAAACAGGAAACTTCAATGACATACTCTCCTCAATAGATAGGTCAAACAGACTGAAAACAACAAAGAACCTCCAGAGTTAAATTGCACCATACATCAACTGGACTTAACAGGTAACCATTATGAAATAGACATTCTTCTAAGAAGCCTATGGAAACATCTCTAAAATGTATCACTTTTTATTACATAAAACGAATCTTTCATTGCTCTCCCACTCCATTCCTGTTCCAGCTAAACCATCCTGTTCCCTCATGTTCTCATCCCCACCCCCTATCCTCTATTGCTGCCCCCATCCCCAGTCTACTCAGGAGATCTCATCTATTTCCCCTTCCCAGGGCAATCCATGTGTCCCTTTTAGGGCCTTCCTTGTTAGCTAGCTTCTCTGGAGCTGTGGGTTTCATAAAAGACAGTTGTGTAGCTTGGTCTGTTTAAGGGGCTCCTGGCAGTGGGATCAGTATCTATCCCTGGTGCATGAGCTGGCTTTTTGGAGCCCATTGTCTATGGTGGGACACCTTGCACATCCTTGATGCAGGGGGAGGGGCTTGGACCTGCCTCAACTGAATATACCAGGCTTTGCTGACTCCCCATGGGAGGCCTTACCTTTTTGGAGGAGGGGATGGAGGGTAGGATGAGGGGAAAGGCTGGGGGAGCAGGAAGAGGGATGAGAGGAGTATCTGTGGTTGGTATGTAAAATGAATAAAAAACAAGTTCTCAGGTGCAGTGCATAGCTGCCAAGGTCCTGGGCAGGCTGTGTGGACGGAGAGACTTTGAGACACGTGGACCTTACCAGTTAGGTGAGATGACTCAAATGCCTGATCCTTTGATGCCACTGAATCTTCCAATCATGTTGTCAAGTGTTAGAGGATTGTATTTGGTCTGTTAGTTTCTGGGTCATTTTAATCATGAGACTTTATGTTGAAGAAGTTTCTCTGACATCCAGAAAGCCTCCAGAAGGTTCTTTAAGTCTGGGTATGCTCTGACTGACTCCTCCATTGAGGCTGGACACACTGCCATGGGACCACCAGCCTATGAACAGACACATTTGTGCCTCACTTGGAAAAACCTTTGCTACAAGCACTTTCTTTGAGGGACCAGGAGGCCACTGCAGGTACCATTTTTTCCTAGTGGATTTTGTAATTAGAAGTGACTGGGTCAGGTCATTTTTGTGGTTAGAAAAACAGGCCACTGAGCAACTTCTCAAGTTGGCATGACTGACATGTCAGGACTCCACCTTCCAGCAGGATCATGTTGGGGCTGTGGAAGGTTTAATGTTTTCTTCACATACACCATTGATTATCTCCATCTTGTCTGTAACCATACCACCCTGAGGGTTCCTGGTCTTGTCTGCTTGACCCCATCTTTGTGACACTTCTTGGTGGCCTCAGCATTTGAAAAACACATTAGGAGACAGAACTGCAGCAGCCAGCCACTTAACTAGCTGTCCGGTATTTATATCTAACTTTAGCTTGTGTCTTCCTGTGTGGTGGGGAGGGGGCTCTTATCATGTTGCCCAAGCATGTCTCTGGCCCCATTGCTCTCCCTCTTCCGAGTGCTGAGATCACAGGTGCACAGTCAGCCTAGCACCATCCCTCTTCTGTGTTCCCCAGGTCTTCCTGTCTTCACAAGAATAAAGATCCTGAAATGCAAAAATAAATTAATTAATTAATTAAAATTAAAAATTAAAAAAGAATCTTAACAAATGCAAAAGAATTTTTAAAATTCTATCTTGTCAGTTTATAGTGAAATAAAACTAGAAACCAATAGCAAGAAAAATTACAAAAGGCAACAAATACATGAGCACTGAATGATATACTTTTTGTTTTTAAATTTTTTATTTTTAAATATTTATTTTAACCTAGCTGCCCTTCAACTGAAGAATGGATAAATAAAATGTGGTACATGTAGCTTGAGTCTTTCTGGTCCTGCCTGGCCCACAGTCAGGACAAATCTCTCTAACCCGCCAGTCCCTCAGCGGCTCAGACCCAACCAACTAAATACACAGAGACTTATATTGCTTACAAACTGTATGGCCATGACAGGCTTCTTGTTATCTATTTCTTCTATCTTAAATTAACCCATTTCTATTCATCTATACTTTGCCACGTGGCTCGTGGCTTATCGGTACCTTACATCTTCCTTGTCCTGGCAGCGGCTCGCAGTGTCCCCCCTGCCTTCCTGTTCTCTCAATTTTCCTCTCTGTTAGTCCTACCTATACTTCCTGCCTGGCTACTGGCCAATCAGTGTTTTATTTATCAATCAATCATCCACAGCAGGTACATATACACAATGGAGTACTACTCAGCAGAGAAAAACAATGACATCATGAGGTTTGCAGGCAAATGGATGGATCTAGAAAAAATCATCCTGAGTGAGGTAACCCAGACTCAGAAAGACAAACATGGTATGTACTCACTCATAGATGGATACTAGATGTAAAACAAAGGATGACTAGACTGCTACTCACAACTCCAGGGAGGCTACCTAGTAAAGAGGTAAGAAAGACACAGGGATCACCCAACAACAGAAAAATGGATGAGATCTACATAAGCAAACTGGATGTGGGGGCAGGGTAATGAAGGGCAAGGGTCGGGGGAAAGAGAGCTTAGGGGAACAGGAGGTCCCAACTGGATCAGGAGCAGAGAGGGAGAACAAGGAAAGAGATACCATGATAAATGAAGACCCCATGGGAATAGCAAGAAGCAAAGTGCTAGAGAGGTCACCAGAAATCCACAAAGATACCTCCACAGAAGACTACTGGCAATGGTTGAGGAAAAGCCCAAACTGACCTACTCTGGTAATCAGACGACCAAACACCCTAACTGTCATGATAGAACTCTCTTTCATCCAATGCAGAGATCCACATCCAGACCCCAGGTGGAGCTCCAGGAGTCCAATCGGCAAGAGGAGGGATTGTATGAGCGAGAATTGTTGAGTCCATGATTGGAAAAAGCACAGGGACAAATAGCCAATTGAATGGAAACACATGAACTATGAACCAATAGCTGAGGAGCCCCCAACTGGATCAGGCCCTCTGGATAAGTGAGACAGTCAGTTAGCTTAAACTGTTTGGGAGGTCCCCAGGCAGTGGGACTGGAACCTGTCCTTAGTGCATGAGCTGGCTGTTTGGATCCTGGGGCCTATGCTGGGACACTTTGCTCAGCCTGGGTGAAGGGAGGACGGGACAGGACCTGCCTCGACTGAGCTGAATCCCCAGTGGAGTCCTTGCCCTGGAGGTGGGAATGAGGGGTAGATTGAGGGGAGGACAGGAGGGCAGGAGGAGGGAAGACAGGGGAATCCATGGCTAATGTGTAAAATTGAATTAATTGTAAAATTTAAAAATAAAAAAGTTTTTAAAAAGATATTTTAATTCTTTAAGAATTTCATATAATTGTGATCATATTCACCCCAATTACTTTCTTCAGCTCTTCTCAAAATCACCTCCACCTCTCTATCTCCAAAAATACTGTGTCTTTTTTTTAATAGCCTATTGACTATAATATGTGCTATCTGTATTTCTGGGTGTGGGACCATCTACTGGAACTTGGTCAGTCTACCAGAATACATACCCTTAAACAAAACCGATTCTCCTTCCCACAAAGCCATCAACTATCTATAACTCCTCAGTTAAAAGTCAGGGTTCATAAACCAATTCCCACTTCATGCTAGAATCTTGATTGGCTTGCTCTTATGTAGGTCTTGGCAAGCAACCACAGCTACTATGAACTTATAAGTGAAGCCCAGAAGACACTGTTTTTCTCCTGTCCTCCCTAATTTCTGACTCTCACAATCTTCTACTCCCTCCTCTGAGTCTTGGACAGGGGGACATCATACAAATGTTCCATTTGTGGCTAAACACTCCACTGACACTTGGTTCTCCACACTTGGACTAGTTGTGAGTTTCTACATTAATCTTCATCTACTGTACAAAGAAACTTCTACGGTGAGTCTAAGAACTGCATTAAGCTATAGACAGAAAGATAGATTTTTGGAGGTCAGTTTGATGCTGTGTCCATGTAGAAGAATAATAGAATAGGAGTAGTTTCATCCTTGAGGCCTGTGCACTCCCCACCATTGGTTGCTGTGGGACGGTCTGTATGTCAAATTGCTCTGATTGGTCAATAAATAAAACACTGGTTGGCCAGTGGCCAGGCAGGAAGTAGGTGGGACAAGGAGAGAGGAGAATTCTGGGAAGTGGAAGGCTGACACAGAGAGACACTGCAGCCGCCGCCATGACCAGCAGCATGTGAGGATGCCGGTAAGCCACCAGCCACGTGGCAAGGTATAGATTTATGGAAATGGATTAATTTAAGCTATAAGAACAGTTAGCAAGAAGCCTGCCACGGCCATACAGTTTGTATGCAATATAAGTCTCTGTGTTTACTTGGTTGGGTCTGAGCAGCTGTGGGACTGGCGGGTGACAAAGATTTGTCCTGACTGTGGGCAAGGCCGGAAAACTCTAGCAACAATTGGTCCTTGGCCAGATTGACAATATCAGGCATGCATGTGTTTCCTCCTGTGGAATGGACCTGAAGACCAATCAGAAAGGACTTGGTTATGCACCAAATGTTTGTGCCACCGCTGTACCCATGGGAATGTTTTTCCATGCCTGTCATTACTGCAGGTCACAGGTTTGCAGCTGGGTAGGAGTGGTGATGGCTTTTAAACAATACACACTTTAGTGATAAATGAGTCAACGAAGAAGTAAGGAGGAAATTTAAAAGTTACTGGAGTCAAATGTAAATGAAAAGACACTCTAGAGGCAGACAAAGCAGTTCTAAAAGGAAGCTTATAGTTCTGAGTGCTTACATTAAAAAATCAGGGAGGGTAGGTGAGATGGTAAAGGCACCTGCTGCCAGTCTGAGCTCAATGCCCAGGGACCACTATGATGGAAAGGGAGAATCAACTCTTCAAGGTTGTCCTCTGACCTCCACACACATGCCTACATATATACTCAAATGCATACATGTACACACAAAATAAGTAAAAAAAAATAAATAAAACTTTAAAATCAGAGAGAGCTCAAATAAATACATTAATATGCCTCAAGGTACTTGGAGGGGAAAAGCCAAATCCAAAATCAGTACATTAGGTTGAAAGAAATAATAAAGATCAGGAGAGAAGTTTATGAAATAGAGACTAAAAACAATAAAAAAGAGTCAACAAAAAAGAGTTGACTCTTAGAAAAAGAGTACAAGACCATCAAACTCTTAGCCAAAGCAACCACGAGTATGAAATAAGACCTAAATTAATAAAATCAAAGTTGAAAAACAAAAGAGAAAGTCATTATACTGGATATCAGTGAAATGTAGGGGGCTGTTAGGGAATACTTTGAAAGTATTTTTCAAAAATCTGAAAAATGTAGAAGAAATTAACAAACTTTTAGACATATAAGCTCTACCAAAATTAAATCAAGAAGATATGAGCAATCTAAATAGATCTATAATGAGAAATAATATTAAAGCAGTAATAAAGAGCCTCTCAACCAAAATAAATAAATAAATAAATAAATAAATAAATAAATAATAAAAGTTAACACTAATGCACTTCAAATTATTTCATAGAATAGAAAGGGACAGAACAGTATTAAATTTATCCTATGGTGCCAGCATTACTTTGATACCAAAACCAGAATATGGACAACACAAAACACCAATTTTCCTGAAGATCACAGGTATAATATTTCTTAATAAAATACTTGCAAGCCAAATTCAAGAACACATTGAAAACAGCATATACTATGATCAAGTTGGTTTTATTCAAGAGACACAAGAATGTTTCAACATTAATAAATAATATTATACAATATATAAATAGACTCAAGGACAGAAATCACAGGTCATCTCAAGAGATGTAGAAAATGTCTCTGACAAAGTTCAACACTCCTTCATGATAAAAAAAAATCCTACAGAACATGGGAATGGCAGAAACATACTTCAAAATAATAAAGGCTATACTCAACAAACCTATAACCAACTTCATAGTAAATGAAGGAAAGCCAAAAACATTTTTTCCCTTCTCTTCACTCTTACTCAGTGTAGTCTTGAAGTCTTAACTAAATCAATAAGTCAAGAGAGAAGGGAAAGGGGGATCTAAATAAAAAACAATTCGAAGTATCCCTGTTTTCAGATGCTGTAATCTTAAAAGACCTTACAGACTTTCCTAGGAAAGGCTCTCACAAAATCTCACCCATAGCTGAGGAGCTTTGACCATTAAAGGCTGTTGGGACAGAGGGAGTCTGTTTTCTTCAGGAAAATGGCCCCTATTAGGATGCTCATTCTCCTGTGGATGGCCCTGTACCCATGCACACCAGGACAGAACAGACTGGACTGGATATGCTATAAAAAGAAATCATGAAGTAGGAGGAGGTTGTAGTGGAGGGGTCTGGAAAGAATTGAAGGGGAGTGGTTTATATGATCAAAAATATTGCATACATGCATGAAATCCTCAGTATTTTTAAAAACTACCCCAAAACTCTTCAATGTGATAAACACTTTCAGCAAAGTAGTAGGATACAAAATCAACATTCAAAAATGACTAAGAAATCCACTGGACCAGAGGTGAGTATCCGGGCCCAACCCGGACCCCATCCCTGGGCACCAGCCACTCCGGGAAGACCTGTCCAACTTGGCCCCAGGTTCTGGCCACCGGGCAGGTCCCCTTCTAGCCCCACCAGGAGGGATCCCCTTTTCCAAGCCTCGCCTGGCAGCCCCTGCAATCTCCATGCCCTGGCCCCACACCCATCTGCCTGAGACCCCAGCAACCTCCTGAGACTTAGAGACCGGCCCCCAGCTCCCATCCTGCTCCCAACCTCCCTTCTGGACCAGAGACTTCCAGTCCAGATAAGAGCTTCCATCCTGCCCCGGAGTTCCCATTTGGACAAGAGAACTCCCATCTGTACAAGAGAGAGAGACTTTCTGAATCTGTCAGCTCTTTCTGAACCAAGCACACTGATAAGACCAAGAAGGAACCACAAGGAGATGGGCAGATGTCAAGGCAGAAGTACATACAACAAAATGAAGAGCAATACAGCATCACCAGAAGCTAGCCCGCCTCCAACATCTAGACCTGAACATCAAAAATTGGAAGAAGCAGAAGAAAGTAGCCTTATGAGTAACATCATGAAGAAGTTAGAGGCTTGTGTAGAGGAAAAGACAAGAAAATTGGAAGAACGCTGTAAACAACTAGAGGAAAGGGCAAACAAATTAGAAGAAAACAATAAAGTCCTGCAAGAAAACAATAAAGTCCTGGAAGAAAGCAATAAAGTACTGAAAGAAAATCATGAAAAAGCAATGAAACAAATAAAGGAAACAGTTCAAGACCTGAAAAGGGAAATTGAAAAAATAAAGAAGACACAAACAGAGGGAATGCTGGAAATAGAAAACCTGAGTAAAAGATCGGGAACTTCAGATGCAAGTATAACCAACAGAATGCAAGAGATGGAGAGAGGATCTCTAGCATTGAAGATACAGTAGAAGAAATAGTTTCATCAGTTGAAGGAAACACTAAAGCCAACAAAGTCATGAACCAAAATATCCAAGAAATTTGGGACACCATGAAAAGACCAAACTTACGAATTATAGGGATAGAAGAAGGTGAAGAATACCAACTCAAAGGCACAGAAAATATATTCAACAAAATTATAGAAGAAAACTTTCCCAACTTAAAGAAGGAAATGCCTATGAAGATACAAGAAGCCTATAGACCACCAAACAGACTAGACCCCCCAAAAAAGTCCCCTCAACACATAATAATTAGACAACTAAATGTACAGAGTAAAGAAAGAATATTAAGAGCAGCAAAGGAAAAAGGCCAAGTGACCCATAAAGGTAAACCCATCAGAATAACACCTGATTTCTCAATGGAGACTTTGAAAGCCAAAAGGACCTGGACAGATGTAATGCAGACACTGAGAGACCATGGATGTCAGCCCAGACTAATATACCCAGCAAAACTTTCAATCATCATAGACGGAAGGAACAAGACATTCGAAGACAAAGCCAGATTTAAACAATACCTATCCACAAACCCAGCCCTACAGAAAGCACTAGAAGGAAAATTCCAACCGAAGGAAGTCAGATACACACTCGAAAACACAGGCAATAGATAAAGCCACAACAGTAAACCCCAAAGAAGAGAAGTACACATACACTACCACCAAAAATAACAGGGATGAACAATCACTGGTCATTAATATCCCTTAATATCAACGGACTTAATTCACCTATAAAAAGACATAGGCTTACAGAATGGATACGAAAGCAGGACCCATCTTTCTGCTGCATACAAGAAACACATCTCAAATTCAAAGACAGACACTACCTAAGAATAAAAGGCTGGGAAAAGACTTTCCAATCAAATGATCTTAAGAAACAAGCGGGTGTAGCCATCCTGATATCCAACAAAATAGACTTCAAACTAAAATCAATCAAAAGAGATCAAGAAGGGCATTACATCCTCATCACAGGAATGATCCACCAAGATGAAGTTTCAATTCTGAACACTTATGCCCCAAACACAAGGGTACCCACATATGTAAAAGAAACATTACTAAAGCTTAAACCACATATAAAACCCCACACATTAATAGTGGGAGATCTCAACACCCCACTTTCACCACTGGACAGATCTCCCAAATCAAAACTTGGCAGAGAAATAAAGGACTTAACTGATGTCATGACCCAATTGGACCTAATAGATATCTGCAGAACATTCCATCCTAACAAGAAAGAATATACCTTCTTCTCAGCACCCCATGGAACTTTCTCTAAAATCGACCACATACTTGGCCACAAAGCAAATCTCAACAGATACAAAACAATTGGAATAACCTCCTGTGTTCTATCAGACCACCATGGTTTAAAGTTAGATTTCAACAACAAAAACTACAGAAAACCTACAATCTCATGGAAACTGAATAATGCTCACCTGAATCACCAATGGGTTAAGGAAGAAATAAAGAAAGAAATTAAAGACTTCCTAGAGATCAATGAAAATGAAGACACCACATACCCAAACTTATGGGACACTATGAAAGCAGTGCTAAGAGGGAAATTCATAGCACTAAATGCCCACATAAAGAAGTTGGAGAAATCCCACACTAGTGACTTAACAGCACACCTGAAAGCTCTAGAACAAGAAGCAGCAAAGTCTCCCAGGAAGAATAGACGCCAGGAAATTATCAAAGTGAGAGGTGAAATTAATAAATTAGAAACTAAGAGAATAATACAAAAAATTAATGAAACACAGCGTTGGTTCTTTGAGAAAATCAACAAGATAGACAAGCCCTTATCCAAACTAACCAAAAGACAGAGAGAGAGAATCCAAATCAACAAAATCAGAAATGAAAAGGGGGACATAACAACAGACATTGAGGAAATCCAGAGAATTATAAGGTCATATTTCAAAAACCTCTACTCCACAAAACTGGAAAACCTAAAAGAAATGGACATTTTTCTGAATAGGTACCACATACCTAAGTTAAATCAAGACCAGATAAACTATTTAAATAGTCCAATAACCCCTAAGGAAATAGAAACAGTCATTAAAAGTCTCCCAACCAAAAAAAGCCCAGGACCAGATGGTCTCAACACAGAATGCTACCAGATCTTCAAAGAAGAGTTAATACCAATACTCTCTAAATTGTTCCACATAATAGAAACAGAAGGAACATTACCAACTCCTTGTATGAGGCTACAATTACCCTGATTCCTAAACCAAACAAGGATGCAACAAAGAAAGAGAACTACAGGCCGATCTCCCTCATGAACATTGATGCAAAAATACTCAATAAAATACTGGCAAACAGACTCCAAGAACACATCAGAACAATTATCCACCATGATCAAGTAGGCTTCATCCCAGGGATGCAAGGGTGGTTCAACATACGAAAGTCCATCAATGTAATACACCATATAAACAAACTCAAAGAAAAAAACCACATGATCTTCTCACTAGATGCAGAAAAGGCATTTGACAAAATCCAACACCCCTTCATGATAAAAGTCTTGGAGCGATCAGGAATACAGGGAACATACCTAAACATAATAAAGGCAATTTACAACAAGCCAACAGCCAACATCAAATTAAATGGAGAGAAACTCAAAGCAATTCCATTAAAATCAGGAACGAGGCAAGGCTGTCCACTCTCCCCATACTTATTCAATATAGTACTTGAAGTTCTAGCCAGAGCAATAAGACAACATAAGGAGATTAAGGGGATACAAATTGCAAAGGAAGAAGTCAAGCTTTCCCTATTTGCAGATGACATGATAGTATACTTGAGTGACCCCAAAGATTCCACCCAGGAACTGATAAAGCTTATAAACACCTACGGCAACATAGCAGGATACAAGATCAACTCAAAAAAAAAATCAGTAGCCCTCCTATATACAATGGACAAAGAAGCTGAGAAGGCAATTAGAGATACATCACCCTTTACAATAGCCACAAATGAAATAAAATACCTTGGGGTAACACTAACCAAGCAAGTGAAGGACCTATATGACAAGAACTTTAAGTCCCTGAAAAAAGAAATTGAAGAAGATGTCAGAAAATGGAAAGATCTCCCATGCTCATGGATAGGCAGGGTTAACATAGTAAAAATGGCAATCTTACCAAAAGCAATCTACAGATTCAATGCAATCCCCATCAAAATACCAACACAATTCTTCACAGACCTGGAAAGAATAATACTCAACTTCATATGGAAAAACAAAAAACCCAGGATAGCCAAAAGAATCCTGTACAATAAAACAACCTCTGGAGGCATCACAATCCCTGACTTCAAGCTCTACTATAGAGCTACAGTAATAAAAACAGCTTGGTATTGGCATAAAAACCGACATGTGGACCAATGGAATCGAATTGAAGACCCTGACATTAACCCACACACCTATGAACATATAATTTTTGACAAAGAAGCCAAAAGTGTACAATGGAAAAAAGAAAGCATCTTCAACAAATGGTGCTGGCATAACTGGATATCAATGTGTAGAAGGCTGCAAATAGATCCATATCTGTCACCATGCACAAAACTTAAGTCCAAGTGGATCAAGGACCTCAACATAAATCCAGCTACTCTGAACCTGCTAGAAGAGAAAGTAGGAAGTAGTCTGGAACGCATTGGCATAGGAGATCACTTCCTAAATATAACACCAGTAGCACAGACACTGAGACAAACAATCAATCAATGGGACCTCTTGAAACTGGGAAGCTTTTGTAGAGCAAAGGATACTGTCAACAAGGCAAAGCGACAGCCTACAGAATGGGAAAAGATCTTCACCAACCCCACATGTGACAGAGGACTGATATCCAGAATATATAGGGAACTCAAGAAATTAGACATCAAAACGACCAACAGTCCAATTGAGAAATGGGCTTTAGAACTAAACAGAATTCTCAACAGAAAAAACTCAAATGGCTGAAAGACATTTAAGGAATTGCTCAACATCCCTAATCATCAGGGAAATGCAAATCAAAACAACTCTGAGATACCACCTTACGCCTGTCAGAATGGCTAAGATCAAAAACACTGAAGACACTTTATGCTGGAGAGGATGTGGAACTAGGGGAACTCTCCTCCACTGCTGGTGGGAATGCAAGCTTGTACAACCACTTTGGAAATCAATATGGCACTTTCTTAGAAAATTGGGAATCAATCTCCCCCAAGATCCAGCTATACCACTCCTGGGCATATGCCCAAGAAATGCTCAATCATACCACAAGAGCACTTGCTCAGCTATGTTCATATCAGCATTGTTTGTAATAGCCAAAGCCTGGAAACAACCTAGATGCCCTTCAACTGAAGAATGGATAAATAAATTGTGGCACATATACACAATGGAATACTATTCAGCAGAGAAAAACAATGACATCATGAGGTTTGTAGGCAAATGGATGGATCTAGAAAAAAATCATCCTGAGTGAGGTAACCCAGACTCAGAAAGACAAATATGGTATGTACTCACTCATAGGAAGATGCTAGATGTGGAACAAGGATGACTGGACTGCTACTCACATCACCAGTGAGGCTACCTGGAAAACGGGACCCCAAGAAAGACACGGAGAAATGGATGAGATCTACATGAATAGCCTGGACATGAGTGGGAGCAATGAATGGCGAGGGTCGAGGGAAAGTAGTGGGAGATCCTAGCTGGATCAAGAAAAGAGAGGGAGAACAAGGAATAGGAGACCATGGTAAATGAAGACCACATGAGAAAAGGAAGAAACAAAGAGCTAAAGAGGCCCACAGAAATCCACAAAGATACCCCCACAAAAGACTGCTGGCAATGGTCGAGAGACAGCTGGGACTGACCTACTCTGGTAATGGATGGCCAAACACCCTAATAGTTGTGCCAGAAACCCCATCCAAGGACTAGGAATCTGGATGCAGACATCCACGGCTGGGCCCCTGGTGGAGCGCTGGGAGTCTAATTAGTGAGAAAGAGGAGGGTCTATTTGAGCGAGAATTGTTGAAACCAAGGTTGGATAAAGCACAGGGACAAATAGCCAAACGAATGGAAACACATGAACTATGAACCAAAGGCTGAGGGGCCCCCAACTGGATCAGGCCCTCTGAATAGGTGAGACAGTCGATTGGCTTGATCTGTTTGGGAGGCATCTAGGCAGTGGTACCAGGTCCTGGGCTTGTTGCATGAGTTAGCTGTTTGAAACCTGGGACTTATGCAGGGACGCTTGGCTCAATCTGGGAGGAGGGGACTGGTCCTGCCTGGACTGAGTCTATCAGGTCGATCCCAGTCCTTGGGGGAGACCTTGATCTGGAGGCAGTGGGAATGGGGGGGCTGGGGGAAGGGGAGGGGGCAGGAAGGGAGAGAACAAGGGAATCTGTGGCTATTATGTAGAACTGAATAGTATTGTAAAATAAATAAAAAAAAGTAAAAAAAAAAAAAAGAAATCCAAAAAACAGATCTCATTCACAATAGCTTCATCAAAGTAAAATATCTAGGAATAAACCTAATCAAGGACATGAATGACTTCAAAAATAAAAACTTTAAAATATTGAAGAAAAATACTGTAGAAGACAAGATTTCCCATACTCATGAAGTAACAATATTATGAAGTGACCTACAAATTCACTGTAATCCCCTGAAAATTACAAGTATATCCTTCACTACACTGAAAAAAAAAGGTAAATCTAAAGTTCATATGGAACCATGGAAGACCCCAAATAGGCAAAACCACACTAAGAAGAATGCTAGAAATAACCAGAACTTGAATTCAAATTATACTACAGAGCCATAGAAGCAAAGTACCATGGTACTAAAAACAGATGTACATACCAGTGTAATAGAATAGAGGACCCAAAAATAAATTCACTCAGCTAGCAATCTGAATTTTTTATGAAGGTGTCAAAAACATACATTGGAAAAAAAGGTAGCTGGGAATAATAACCATCCACATGTAAAGAATGAAGTTAGATCCCTGTATCTCAACCTTTACAAAAATGGCTTAAAGACCTTGATTTAAGATCAGAAACTCTAAAAGTGCAAAAGGAAAATATAGGAAAAACACTACAAGATGCAGGTATAGACACCTTTCTTTAAAAAGCCTTGAGTAGCACAGGATATAACCCCAAGGATTAACAAATAGGATTTCATAAAATTTAAAAGTTCCTCTACAACAAAAGAAACAACAGAGTGGTGAGATCGACTAAAGAATGATAGAAATCTATGAGGGATAAAACTTAAACACCAAAATGAAATCATCTCACCAACAAATCTTAAAAGAAGAAATATAAATAGGAAATAAATATTTGAAAAAAATGTACAACATTCCTTAGCCATCAGAGAAATACAAATTAAAGGTTTATTGAGATTTGATTGTACCACATTCAGAATGGCTGTCATCATGAAATCAAAGGATGACAAACGCTGGTCAGAATATAGAAGGAAAAAGAATCCTTATAGACTGCTGGTCCGGCTGTAAACTGGTTCAGCCACAACAGAAGTCAGCGTCGAGTTTCCTCACACAACTAAAGGTGTAGCTAACATATGATCCAGCTACCCCACTCCTGGATATGTATCCCTACATATTCAAGGGAATCTAAGTCTGCATATTACATACATGCTTATAAATCACACTTATTGCAGCACAGTTCACAATAGCCAAAATGTGCAACCATTAAATAACCTAGATGCCCATCAACAAATAAAATGGGTAGGATATGTTGTATATACACACAATGGAGTTTTGTTGGGCTCAAAATACAAAATTATGTCATTTCCAGGAAAAATCACGTGGAGATTATCATGTTAAAGAAAATAAAAGACAAACCACGTTTTCTCTCATGCAGAATTTAAACACTGATAGTTATAAATGTGGGTATGGATATCAATGATATAAAAGTAGAACTGGGTACTGTGTGAGGGGAGGAAATGGTCTAAAGGATGAAATGTAAATTTCTTAAAAGAAAATAAAACTATCGTGGATCCAAGGGCATTCTTCTGACATGTCTTTAAGAGCTGTCAAGTCTTCTGAGATGAAGCATTAGCAGGCAGCTACTTTCCCTGAGTGGTTTCTGGTATTATTGGCAGTAGCAGTCCTGAGCTTCCAGGCACTCTACTCTCTTCTTTACTCTGATGATGATATTTCACATTACATTAGGGAATGCACCATACGGTCCAAATGTGAGAGCAATGAAGATTTCTTCCCCTCTCTCCTAACTGCCACCCCCAAGTGAAAGGACACCATCAACCTATAAAAGGCAATAACCTCATTCACTCTAGTAACCTCTGCCCTTTAGCCCATGATGTGTTCATTCTAAGCAAGGAGAGAGGAATTTATGGGAGCATTTAGGTTCAGGTCTGCCACCACCTTTAGCAATCTCAATTAATCACTGAGTTAATCATTGCTGTTCCTTCAAAAATGGGCCAAGTTAATTAGAATGAAGGTTGCTTTTAAATCTTTAGATGTCCTACAAATTTCTGGGGGAAAAAAAAGCCCCATGGCATGAAAAATTAAGACCTAGGGCATTGCAGCCAGTGGGGATTTGCAAAAGATCTTTTAAAGGTAATGTATGTATAGATCCCTTTTCTTTCCAGTTTTAGGATACTGTAACTTTACTTAAGGAAACCAATAGTGGGGAAGTACCAAAGAACCAACCATTACCACCCTTTACCAGTCACATAGACCAAATCAACTTTCTGCAGACATAGTAGAAAGTACAAGAAAGTTCTTCTAAATACCTCTGCCTGCTCAAAAATGCTGTAAATGTCTTCCATCTACAAGATCCATTTCTTCCAAAAAAATATAGATAAGTTCAAAGAACATTCTCTAAGAAAAATAGCACTCTAATGATTTGAAACAGAATTCATCTATACAATTAACCATTAATGGGATTTTCCATGAAAATGGGCTTCCATCGGAAAAAAAAAAAAGAGATACCCAGGAAGAAGAAAAAGACACAAAAAGAAAGCCTAGAAGGAAATAACAAATTCTTCTAGATCTCTTCATAGGACACTGGCCAATGCCTAGCAAAAGAGAAAAGGCATCAAACAAAACTGCCCTTACTAAGGAAATCTGAAAGAAGTCAGAGCAAAGAGTGTTTCACATTCAGTGAAAAGTGCTATGGCCTCCCCAGAGACAACGTGATCTGTCATAGACTCCACTAGGATGTTCATGACCCTATGATATTCTGCCCACCCATTCTTACTAATCTAGTAGTTTATACCCTGATTTATTACAAGCTCACTGCCCTCTTCCACGCTCCATGAGCTAAGAATTGGTTGATATTTTACCTTTCTTCCGATTTAGTGGGTTAGCCTCACGCCACATTAATGGAGAACATGGCATTCCTGGGTCTGAATGACAGATCATTTGTTGTTTACAATAGTAGCCAGAATTTTAGCATTTCTGTGACAATTTCCCACATCTCAACTCCTACAGAGTACCATGAAGGGGCCCAGCTGACCCCAGAGCACAGTGGGTTCTATCACAGAAGATGAATTCTGAGCTTAGGGTATCTAAGTCCTTTACGATGGACTTAGGCAATGCCATTCTTCTCTACAGTGAGACAACATCTTCTCTAATTTTTAAGATTATAGTCAAACCTGACATCACATAGAAGAAGAAATAGTATCTCCCAAGGATAGTCTCTATACATTCTCAGAAAGATTATCTAAAACAAAGGACATGAGGTACCTCACTTATGAGTTGTGAAGAGACCCAGGGAAGGCAGTATCAAACAATATCCATTGCTCATTTCTCAGCATTGGGTCATCTGGAATATTGTCCCATGAGTACCTTACTCTGTTGGTCATTCCAGTTATTTGAGTCAAAATAGCCTAAGATTAAACCCATTATTTATCTCAGGTGGTATCTAAGACCAGTTGTGACAAATTCCAATTCTTAGGGTAAAGCACTGAAGTATTGATCTCAACTAGGATCCTCAGAGTCCCAGACTCAATCAGTTGAACAAATACCATAAACCATCATGGTCTACATTGGGTTTTCTCTTTGAGTTTTTGTATTGAACTTTCAACTTGACCCAAATACTAATCCAAACACATCAGGATATGCCTGTGATTGCATGGACTCCATTTTAGTCCACCAGCAGATCTAAGACACTTTTGTGAGCCACAACAATCCTAAACAAACAAGCTGAGGCTGATCTAAATGCCTTGTAAGACCAAGGTAGTATCCTTAAGCATTTCAGATAACATTAGGAGACAATACCACCTTATTTATTGTTTGATTATAATCTTAGAGAGAACTGCCTGTAAGGTACACCCAAATGACTAACTCATGGGCTTTCTACTAGGAAGCACCTCTGAGGAAGAAAACATAGCTTACTATAGGGAATCAGAACAGTACAGAGGTCTGAGAGATACAGTGTCAGCTTGTGGTGTTTCCTCTAAAATGTCTACTTTGAGCACTCCACAATGAAATTCTCAGTGTGCTAAGAAGCTGATCCATCTTTTTGGTGATAGGTTAGAGGTGGGGAAAGGAATCTAAAGAGGAAGAATTTTTTTCTTGATTACTCTACTCTACTGAATCTTTTTTTTATGAGACATCTAACAATGCCAAGGTTTATCATAAGCATGATAAAACTAGAATCAGTTCCTCGGAGTCTGAGGTCTCTGATCTATCATCTGTAGGCATTTTCGAGGGCTGATACAACAAAATACAGGCTGGCCGAGACACCTCAGAAATCTATTTCTCACAGTCCTGAATGCTGGGAGGTCAAAAGCACAAGGTATCAGCAGATCTGATAGCACCTGAGGCTTCTCCTTTGTTTGTAGATTGTCTCCTTTATACTATGCTCTCCTTTGGCCTTCTGATCTGTGCATGCATGCCTCTGGGGTCTCTTTCCTTCTACTAAGGACACTGGTAATGTTTGATTAGAACCTCACTATTGGGACCTCATTCCAACTTAATTGCCTTTATTTTTCTTTGCTTCTTCTCTTCTTTAAGACAAGGTCTCACTAAGTTGCCCTAGTAGCCCTCAAAACTCACTATTCTCTTGCCTCAGCTTCCTGAGTAACTGGTATTACAGGCATGTGCCACCATGCCCAGCTTAATTACCTCTTCAATGGCTCTGTCTCTAAGTAAAATCACACTGGGTGGGTCTGTGTTTCAACATAAGAATTTTAGGAAGACACATTCACCTTAATAACCCCAACATGACATCATCTGTTAAAAAAAAAAAAAGTGGTTGTTGAAGAAGAGTGACACTGAACTCACACTAGAGAAATGGCACGTAGGGACTCCTGCTAATATATAGTGGAGATTGCCCATGTTAGAATGAGCCAGTCTTAATCCTCAGATGCTAATAGCATTAAAAAGAAATTTTTCACATTATCCAACACTATCATTGTCCAAGTGCAATGGATACAACAGCTGAATTCAGGATCTTTTCATTCTGCAGATATGAAAACAATGATTTAGGCACTCATGTCCATCAGTCCTAAAAGCTGGGGACCCCATCTTGAAATCCTCGAGTATATGTTCCTCTTTGACAGAACACTATCCCACTTTAAATCACGTTTCTCTGAAATTAACTAGATAGGAATAGGGATCAGGAGGAAAGGAGGGTAGGATTGTTTCTCGTTTGCTTTTGATTTTCAGCATCATGGCTCACACAAATGAACTCCCAGTGTTTTCTCCCCATCTAATACTCTATCTCAGACAACAAGTTACCTCAGCCTTGGGTACTCCTTCTGTGAGCATCCCTTTATAAACATCACTCTTTGCTTGCAGCCAAGGGATTTGCACCCTTTGCTGACTTAAGCTTGGCTTACACAGCAGCAACCTTCTCTGAAGATGCCACCTTAATCCAAGACATCTGTTGTGCCAGGGGGCAGCAAGATACAGCCTATGGAGCATGCCAGCTTGCTTCCTACTTTTGTAAATAAGGTTTTATTAGGACAAAGTCACATCCATTCGTTCACATAATGCCTGTGGCTGGTTTTGTGCTGCAGTAACAGAGATGAGTAGTTGCAACAGAGAAAGCATGGTCCACAAAGTTTAAAATATTTGCTATCTAGCCCTTTCCAGAGAAAGCTTGCTTATCCCTGTGCTATGCCATTACTGACAGAACATCATTTAAGCCCTTGCCTGATTTCAACAAAAGAGCTCAGATTTTCCAGAGTAGTCAAGCTGCTCACAAGAATATATCTAGATTGCTTTGGTTCTATTCTGTTCTATTCTGTAGCTGGTCACCTTTATTAACGTTGTACACCCAGCCAGGACAACTACATCCCAAATGTCTCAACTATAGATTCCCACAGGAGTTTGCTTTTTTGTTTCAGAGAAATCCTCCCAAAAGGATCAAAACTCCCTTATAGCAGCTGGAACTTAGAAAAAGCAAAAGATGAGGAGGAGGGGGAAGAGGAGGAGAGGGAATAGGAGGAGGAAGAGTAAGAGGAGAAGGGAAGAGAAAGAGGAGGAGGAGGAAAAGAAGGAGGAGGAGGAGAAAGAGAATGAGGAGGAGGAAGAGGAGGGGGAGGAGGAGAAGGAGGAGGAGAAGGAGAAGGAGAAGAAGAAGAAGGAAGAAGAAGAAGAAGAAGAAGAAGAAGAAGAAGAAGAAGAAGAAGAAGAAGAAGAAGAAGAAGAAGAAGAAGAAGAAGAAGAAGAAATAACTTTGGGGGAAGGGGAGGTTCCCTTTGGATCTAAATTTGACATTACAGATTACAGAATAAGTTGAGCCATGAGAGTCCCAGCTATTATCATCCTACCTTAGCACACCCATCCCTCATCTTCTAAGTGTTCAGCATTGGTTTAATGATTTCTGGTCATTTTAATAGAACCTCCTTCCTTTATGCCTAGGGTAGGTATACATCTTTACAACTGTTATCTGAGTGGAGTGGAAGCATATTGCTGCTCAGAGCAAACCTTAGCACTACCCACTCAAATGGAGACAGTTTCAATCTGACCACTGCACTGAAAAGGAAGGTCCCCTGCCTTGGGACAATTAGCACCACCTAGGACCATTTAAGCTGCTGACTTTGAAGTTATTTCCTGAAACTCATCCTGCAATCATTCCCCCCACTCCTATTCATTCTCACTAATGAGCAATAAAGTAGAGGACGATTTATAGTCCAATTGGCCATACACTTTAAAGAACATATTTGCTACCAATTTCTTATACTTTCTCCAGACACCAGTTAAAAGACTATGAGATCCTCATCTTCTCTTTTCCAGAAAAGCATGTTTCTGTCCACATCCTATCCTCATCACCAAAAATACTAAGATTATGAGAGAGTCTGAGATTATACCTACTTATTAGCTAGCAAGTTATCCTAGTACATTTCATGGTTTCTGCTACAAGAAAGAAGACTTCTGAATAAGCAAGTTAAAGGACTAATATTATTTGCATCACTAGCATTATAGAACCAGTTCCTACCTGAGGATGTGAAGAGGACCTGAGAATATCAGCACTACAATAAGATGTTGTAAAAGAACTTTGATCTTAAAAAACCTGAATCTGCCCTTCACCCTTAAGGATACTACCTACCATGGTTGTATTCTAAGATCATTCACTATATAACTAACTTTGAACAGGTGGCTCAGAAGAATGCAAAGTGCCTAGGTCAGATTATCCACATAAAGTTGGGCATGTTGGCATATTCCCATAATCCCAGCACTCAGGAGGCTGAGGAATGATGATCTCAAATTCAGGATAGGCTGATGCTATCCAGAGGATCCAATCTCAAAAAAAAGAAGAAGAATGTGTGCATAGATATGGCAGAGCCATGGAAGGTTATCTTCCAACAGAAAGGAGACTGAGAAGATTTCACTGTATGTGACCTCAATGAAAGAGAGGAATACTCACCCAGTATTCCTTCTATTGCTACTGCAGTTATGCTATATATTCTATACTGTATGATTAGTTATACCCTAAAGATATTAAAATATATGAACTAATAAAATAGTTCAGTAGCAATTACAAAATAAATACATAAAAATAGCTTTCCAATATGCCAGTGAGAACTAGGTAATTAGTTAGAAAACATAATGGGAAAAGATCACATTCAATCTTTTGAAAAATAGCATTGAAAGGTATAAAACATCTACAGACAAAGTTAATAAAAAACATACAGGACTAAATAAAAAGGACCATAAATTTTCACTAAAGGACATAAAAATAATAATTGAACCAGTTGAGGAACATACTATGTTCTTGGGCAGGAGAATTTGCTGTCATAATGATGTCAAGTCTCCCGAAATTGATCTACACAGTTAATGGAATTCTAGTTCCCAAGACCTGAGCATTAGAATTCAGAGACAGAAGGACTGTCGTGAGAGGGACACTTGCTTCCTTGTTAGAACCCAGGTGGACAGGTTGTTGTAATCTTCATCAAATGGTCAACCTAGCTAATTTGACAGTTTTGCAGAACAAAGTCATGCCCTGCAACTATCTGTGACTTAGGAAGGCACTAACATGACTTCCTCTTTCTCTCACATCAAGTTCTATGCTGCACTCCCCAAATCCTTCTGTAAAAGCCCAAAGCCAAAGTATAAGAACCATTTTTGCTTGAATTTTATTGGCATATATGAATTATACATAATAACTGGTTTGTTATAACATTATCACACATGCTTATAACATATTTCAATCACATTCCTTCCCAACACCCTCTTATGTCCCCTTGCTATTCTCACCAATTCCCTTCCACTCCCCAATTAGCTTCCCTTATACATTTGTTCGTCTGTTTGTTGGTTGGGTGGTTGGTTGGTTGGTTGGTTGGTTGGTTGGTTGGTTGGTTGGTTTGCATTTACTTCTCTTGTATGTAACACAATGAGTTTCATTAGGATTATTTACAGGAGCATGATGAAAATTTGTTTGTGGGTTCTTTGTTCTTGCTATTAATTCTTCAAGAATTTCATATAATACACTTGAACATATTCACCCCTTACTTTTCCCAGATTCTCCCCAATATTCCTCCCCTGAACTTTGTGTCCTTTGTTTCTTATAACCCATCAACTCCAGTTTGTGCTGTCCCTATACATCTGGCTGTGGCAGCATCCACGTCTACCTAACAGGAACCACATCCTTAAAGAAAACTGACTGTCCCTCCCTCAGAAGCCATCAACTGTCCACAGCTCCTCAGTTAGGTGTGGGGGTCCATGAACCCCTTCCCATTCCCTGCTATAATGTTGACTGACTTAATAATCATGTGCAAGCAGAAACAGTGGCTGTGAATTTATGGGTGCATTCATGCAACCTCTGTAGGTTTATGGGTGTAACCCCTCACTCTTAAGGTCTTCCTGCCGCTTCTTCCAAGATGGTCTCTTAGCCTTGGGGAGGGGTTGCTAGCTAGATGTCTTATTTGTAGCTGAGCATGCCACAGTCACTTAGTCTCTGCCTTTGATTGAGTTTCTGCGTTAACCACCATCTACTACACAAACTTCTCTGATGAATCTAGGAGCTGCACTAATCTGTGGTTAGAGAGGCAGAGATTTAGAGGGCACTTCAATGCAATGTCCATTTAGTAGAATAACAATAGTAAACTCATCCCTGGGGCCTATGAGCTCCACAACCATGAGCTTTTGACCAAGATGTACAGTACTAGGTACGTGTTTTCTCCTGTATAGTCTTAAATCCAACCAGGAAACAGCTGAATGCTCTCTTATCATTTGTATTCTATTGAATACAATAGAATGGGCACAGTGTGTCATGCCAGTCACTATTGGAGATTACAAAGTTCATAGCTAGATAAGACTGTTGTTAATTTTCCTAGCAGTCTGCATAGCACCTCTTAGTACTATAGGAGCTAATCAACAGAGATGAAGCTTCCTAGTTAGGACTGACTTGATATCTCCATGTCCTATAATCCATGTGTGTGGTGTTTTCAGCAATAGGGTCCTGTCATCAAGTTCTAGCAGACACCCAAGAGCAATGCTGTAGCTGGAGTTTTTTCTCCGGGTCCCACCAAGCCCTGGCAGTCCAACGGCCCACTTATAAAATAAACACACAGACACTTATATTATTTAAACTGTTTGGCCTAATGGCTCAGGCTTCTAGCTGTCTAGTTCTTACATCTTTTTTTTTCTTGTTGTCTTTCTTTTATTATTTTATTTTATTTTACAATACCATTCACAGTTCTACATATCAGCACGGGTTCCCCTATTCCCCCCCTCCCACACCCTCCCCTTACCCCCAGCCCACTCCCCATTCCCACCTCCTCCAGGACAAATCCTCCCCCGAAGACTGCGATCAACCTGGTAGACTCAGTCCAGGCAGGTCCAGTCCCTTCCTCCCAGCCTGAGCCAAGCTCCAGGTTTCAAACAGCCAACTCATGCAATGAGCACAGGACTTGGTCACACTGCCTAGTTGCCTCCCAAACTGATCAAGCCAAACAACTGTCACACCTATTCAGAGGGCCTGATCCAGCTGGGGGCCCTCAGCCTTTGGTTCATAGTTCATGTGTTTCCATTCATTTGGCTATTTTTTTTCAATAATTGAGTAAAACCGAAATTTATTATAAGCCACAGTCGTCCTAGGGACCTCCATGATATATATATATATATATATATTATATATATATATATATATATATATATATATATCCTTCATGGTTCTACGGGTTGTGGTCTGATTGTTCTTTATTTTATATCTAGAATCCACTTATGAGTAAGTACATACCATGACTGTCTTTCTGGGTTTGGGTTACCTCACTCAGGATGATTTTTTCCAGTTCCATCCATTTGCCTGCAAATTTCATGCTTTCATTGTTTTTCTCTGCTGAGTAGTACTCCATTGTGTATATATATCACATTTTTTTCATCCATTGTTCCATTGATGGGCATCTAGGTTGTTTCCAGGTTCTGGCTATTACAAATAGTGCTGCTATGAACATAGCTGAGCATGTATCTTTATGGTATGAATCAGCATTCCTTGGGTATATGCCCAAGAGTGGGATGGCTAGGTCTGGAGGTAGTTCGATTCCTAATTTTCTGAGAAACCGCCATACTGATTTCCACAGTGTTTGTACAAGTTTACATTCCCACCAACAGTGGAGGAGTGTTCCCTTTGCTCCACATCCTCTCCAACATTAACTGTCATTGGTGTTTTTGATCGTAGCCATTCTGACAGGTGTAAGGTGGTATCTCAGAGTCGTTTTGATTTGCATTTCTCTGATGATTAAGGATGTTGAGCATTTACTTAAATGTCTTTCAGCCATTTGTATTTCTTGTTTTGTGAATTCTCTGTTTAGCTCTTTAGCCCATTTTTTAATTGGACTGTTCAGTATTTTGATGTCTAGTTTCTTGAGTTCTTTATATACTGTGGAGATCAATCCTCTGTCAGATGTGGGGTTGGTGAAGATCTTTTCCCATTCTGTTGGCTGTCTTTTTGTCTTATTGACTGTGTCTTTTGCCCTGCAAAAGATTCTCAGTTTTGAGAGGTCCCATTTATTAATTGTTGTGCTCAGAGTCTGTGCTGTTGGTGTTTTATTTAGGAAATGGTCTCCGGTGCCAATGCGTTCAAGAGTGCTTCCTACTTTCTTTTCTATTAAGTTTAGTGTAACTGGATTTATGTTCAGGTCTTTGATCCACTTGGACTTGAGTTTTGTGCATGGTGACAGATATGGATCTATTTTTAATCTTTTACATATTGACATCCAGTTATGCCAGCACCATTTGTTGAAGATACTTTCTTTGTTCCATTGTATAGTTTTGGCTCCTTTGTCAAAAACCAGGTGTTCATATGTGCATGGATTAATGTCAGGGTCTTCAATTCGATTCCATTGGTCCGTATGTCAGTTTTTATACCAGTACCAAGCTGTTTTTATTACTATAGTTCTATAGTAGAGTTTGAGGTCAGGGATGGTGATGCCTCCAAGGGTTGCTTTATCGTATAGGATTCTTTTAGCTATCCTGGGTCTTTTGTTTTTCTATATGAAGTTGAGTATTTTTCTTTCCAAGTCTGTGAAGAATTGTGTTGGGATTTTGATGGGGATTGCATTGAATCCGTAGATTTCTTTTGGTAAGATTGCTATTTTTACTATGTTAATCCTACCTATCCATGAGCATGGGAGATCCTTCCATTTTCTGATATCGTCTTCAATTTTTTTCTTTAGAGATTTAAAGTTCTTGTCAAAAAGGTCCTTTACTCATTTAGTTAGTGTTATCCCAAGGTATTTTATATTATTTGTTGCTATTGTAAAGGGTGACTTTCTCTGACTTCTTTCTCAGCCCTTTTATCATTGGTGTATAGGAGGGCTACTGATTTTTTTGAGTTAATCTTGTATCCTGCCATTTTACTGAAGGAGTTTAACAGCTGTAGGAGTTCCCTGGTAGAGTTTTTGGGGTCACTTATGTATACTGTCATATCATCTGCAAATAGTGAAAGTTTGACTTCTTCCTTGCCAATTTGTATCCCTTTGATCTCCTTTTGTTGTCTTATTGCTCTAACTAGAACATCTAGTACTATATTGAATAAATATGGGGAGAGTGGACAGCCTTGTCTTGTTCCTGAATTTAGTGGTATCACTTTGAGTTTCTCTCCGTTTAACTTGATGTTTGCTGTTGGCTTGCTATAAATTGCTTTTATTATGTTTAGATATGTTCCTTGTATTCCTGATCTTTCTAAGACCTTTATCATGAAGGGTGTTGGACTTTGTCAAAGGCTTTTTCAGCATCTAAGGAGATGATGATGTGGTTTTTTTCTTTCAGTTTGTTTATATGGTGTATTACATTGACTGATTTTCGTATGTTGAACCATCCTTGCATCCCTGGGATGAATCCTACTTGATCGTGATGGATAATTGTTTTGATGTATTCTTGGATTCAGTTTGCCAATATTTTGTTGAGTATTTCTACATCAATGTTCATGAGGGAGATTGGTCTGTAGTTCTCTTTCTTTGTTGCATCTTTGTGTGGTTTGGGTATTAGGGTAATTGTAGCCTCATAAAAAGAGTTTGGTAGTGTTCCTTCTGTTTCTATTGTGTGGAACACTTTGAAGAGTATTGGTATTAGTTCTTCTTTGAGAGTCTGGTAGAATTCTGCACTGAAACCATCTGGTCCTAGGCTTTTTTTTGGTTGGGAGACTTTTGATAACTGTTTCTATTTCTTTAGGGGTTATTGGTCTATTTAAATGGTTTATCTGGTCTTGATTTAATTTTGGTATGTGGTATTTATCCAGAAAATTGTCCATTTCTTTCTGGTTTTCCATTTTTGTGGAGTACAGGTTTTTGAAGTGTGATCTGATGATTCTCTGGATATCCTCGTTGTCTGTTGTTATGTCTCCCTTTTCATTTCTGATTTTGTTAATTTGGGTGCTCTCTCTTTGCCTTTTGGTTAATTTGGCTAGGGGTTTGTCTATCTTGTTGATTTTTTCAAAGAACCAACTTTTTGTTTCATTGATTTTTTTGTATTGTTCTCTTGTTTTCTATTTTGTTGATTTCAGCCCTCAATTTGATTATTTCCTGGCGTCTATTTCTCCTGGGTGAGTTTGTTTCTTTTTGTTCTAGAGCTTTCCGTTGTGCTGTTAATTCATTGGTATGGGATTGCTCCATCTTCTTTATGTGTGCATTTAGAGCTATGAATTTTCCTCTTAGCACTGCTTTCATAGTGTCCCATAAGTTTGGGTATGTTGTACTTTCATTTTCATTGAATTCTAGGAAATCTTTAATTTCTTTATTTCTTCCTTGACCCATTGATGTTTCAGGTGGGCATTATTCAGTTTCCATGAGTTTGTGGGTTTTCTATAATTTTTGTTGTTGTTGAGGTCTAACTTTAAGGCATGGTGGTCTGATAAGATACAGGAGGTTATTCCAATTTTTTTGTATCTGTTGAGAATTGTTTTGTGGCCAAGCATGTGGTCAATTTTTGAGAAGGTTCCATGGGGTGCTGAGAAGAAGGTATATTCTTTTGTGTTAGGATGGAATGTTCTGTAGATATCTATTAAGTCCATTTGAGTCATAACATCTGTTAGGTCCTTTATTTCTTTGTTAAGTTTCAGTCTGGTAGATCTATCTTTTGGTGAGAGTGGTGTGTTAAGATCTCCCACTATTAATGTGTGGGGTTTGATGTGCGTTTTAAACTTTAGTAGTGTTTCTTTTATGAATGTGGGTGCTTTTGTATTTGGGGCATAAATGTTTAGAATCAAGGCTTCATCTTGGTGGATTTTTCCCGTGATAAATATGTAATGTCCATCTTGATCTCTTTTGATTGATTTTAGTTTGGTCTATTTTATTAGATATTAGGGTAGCTACACCAGCTTGTTTCTTAGGTCCATTTGCTTGGAAAGTCTTTCCCAGCCCTTTACTTGGAGATAGTGTCTGTCTTTGAAGTTAAGGTGTGTTTCTTGTATGCAGCAGATGGATGGGTCCTGTTTTCTTATCCATTCTGTTAGCCTGTGTCTTTTTATAGGTGAGTTGAGACCATTGCTATTGATAGATATTAATGACCAGGGTTTGTTAATGCCTGTTATTTTTTGTGGTTGTGTTGTGTTGTCCTTCTTTGGTGTATGTTGGTGTGGGATTATCTATTGCTTGATTTTTCATGGATGTGTTTAGCTTCTTTAGGTTGGATTTTCCCTTCTAATGCTTTCTGTAGGGCTGGGCTTGTGGACAGGTATTGATTAAATCTGGTTTTATCATGGGATATTTTGTTGACTCTGCCTATGGTGATTGAGAGTTTTGTTGGCTATAATAGTCTGGTTTGGCATCCGTGGTCTCTTAGTGTCTGCATAAGATTTGTCCATGATCTTCTAGCTTTCATAGTCTCTATTGAGAAGTCTGGTGTTATTCTGATGGGTTTGCCTTTATATGTTACTTGGTCTTTTTCCTTTGCGGCTCTTAATATTTTTTCTTTGTTCTGTGTGTTTAGTGTTTTGATTATTATGTGGCGAGGGGATTTTTTTTTTTTTTTTTTTTTTTTTGGATCCAGCCTATTCGGTGTTCTGTAAGCTTCTTGTATCTTCAAAGGTATTTCTTTCTTTAGGTTAGGAAAGTTTTCTTCTATGATTTTGTTGAATATATTTTCTGTGCCTTTGAGTTGGTATTCTTCTCCTTCTTCTATCCCTATTATTCTTAGGTTTGGTCTTTTCATTGTGTCCCAAATTTCCTGGATGTTTTGTGTTACAACTTTTTTGTCTTTAGTGTTTTCTTTGACTGATGAATCTATTTTCTCTATTGTGTCTTCAGTGTCAGAGATTCTCTGTTCCATCTCTTGCAATCAGTTGGTTATGCTTGTTTCTGTGGTTCCTGTTCATTTAGTCAGGATTTCTATTTCCAGCATTCCCTCAGCATGTTTTCTTTATTGTCTCAAATTCATTTTTCAGATCTTGGAATGTTTCTTTCATCTGTTTAATTGCTTTTTCTTGGCTCTCTTTGATTTCTTCCCATTTTTTGTTCGTTTTTTCTTCCATTTCTTTAAGGGAGTTTTTTATTTCCTCTTTAAGAGAATTTTTTATTTCTTCTTTAAGGGAATGTTTTATTTCTTCTTTAAGAGCCTCTATCATCTTAAAGTTGTTTTTAGGGTTGATTTCTTCTGTTTCTTCTGTCTTGCTATGTTCAGGTCTTGCAGGTATAGAATCACTAGGTTCTGATGTTGCCATATAGGTCTTTATGTTGTTGCCTGTATTTTTGCACTGGTGTCTACTCATCTCTTCCTCTGCTTGGTGCAGGTGGTGTCTGTGTCTGAGAGTGCCTCCCTTGTTCTAATTTTTAGTCTTGGTTCAGTAGGAGTTCTTGGTTAAATTGGTGTTATTGGCTGTTTCTTCAGGGGCAGCTGATCTCAGTTGGTGAAGTATATACTTATGATTCTGGTGATCTGGTTTGGTGTCTGGGCAGCGCCTTCTTCTGTGTTTTCAGGTCACATTTTGTTCATTTGTCAACTCCTCAGCTGATCTTGTTTCTTCAGACTTCAAACCATAGGGATCTGAATCCTCTCCCGGGTGGATTTCAGCTGAGCGGGGTAGTCTCACCAATACCTCCAAGTTGTTGGGTTTTGCAGGATCAGCAGCTGGGTCCTGGGTTGTCCTCAGACGGAGTGTTCAGATTCGCTCTGGTTCTGTCCCACAGAGATAGCTTCTTCCCCAGGTGTTGGGGTTAGAGGCATCCTTGCCTCTGCTTGTCGCTGCTGCCAGGCTCCTCTGCAGGCCGCCACTGGGCCTGTATGTCCCTGTTGGCTGCTACTGCCGGGCCGTCTACCTCTGCGGGCCACCAACGAGCCTGTATGTCTCTCCCGGCTGATGTGGCTTATTTTTTATATTACCTTGAACCCATTGCTTTAAACTGCAGCATTCTAAGACTGAAATGGTGCTGTGGCTGCTGGCTCCACCCACTTCAGCTTCCCAACATGACAGTGGTCATTTTCTGCCAGCTCTGGGAGACATCAACTCTCAGAAATAGTGGGTCTATGCTTCTATCAAAGCAGCATGTAGCCCAGAAACCTCTTTTTGTTTTGTACTAGCAAAGGCTAAATCCACCATGCAGCTTAATGTACCACTTGCAGAGGCCTCATTCCCACCATACTGCAGGTCCAGAGCACACACCAGGAACCCACCATAGTAGATAGTAGCTCAAACACGTAGGCTGCCGCTAACTTGAGAGAGATAACTAGGAACTGTTTTTAGTTCCATTTTAGAATCTTTTTTCTCAGGTTTTAGGTGGAAACTCTTGCCAACATGTTGGGTGCCATTTGTAGCTGGAGTTTTTTCTCCACCAAGCCCTGGCAGTCCAACAGCCCACTTAAAATAAACACACAGACGCTTATATTATTTAAACTGTTTGGCCTAATGGCTCAGGCTTCTAGCTGTCTAGTTCTTACATCTTAAATCAATCCATTTCTATAAATCTTTACCTTGCCATGTGGCTCGTGGCTTACCAGCGTCTTCACCTGCTACTTGTCATGGCAGCGGCTGGCAGTGTCTCCTTCTGCTTTCCTGTTCTCTCAATTCTCCTCTCTGTTAGTCCTGCCTATACTTCCTGCCTGGCCACTGGCCAATCAGTGTTTTATTTATTGACCAATCAGAGCAATTTGACATACAGACTATCCCACAACACAATGCCAATATCCTGTCTTGCTTTGGGTGGTCTCTGGGACACCTCTGACCAACAACTCAAGGGAAGGTATCCCACATCTGGCACTGGGATTTTTACGTGGTAACCTGTGGCTTCTGGAATGAGCATAACCCCCTGTGTAAGACAACTCCAATTAAACTTTTTATATGATATGCAATCTTCTAAAATAGTAAGTTCCCATAATATTTTTTCAAACATCCTCAGAGTTTAATCCCCTCCTATGTCCTATATCTTGTCCCTCTCCCCATTTAAAGCCCCCTCTTCATTTTCCCCCTCCCCTTCCATGTTCCCTGTGTTCTGCTACCTTGACTAGCTCCCTTAAGATCTTCCTTCTCCCTTCAACTATCAATTGTACTTTTCTAGTTTCCTGGATTCAACAGATACTCCAAATTAAACACACAAATCAAATATTTAATGCTAAGATCCACTTTAGTGAGACAATATGATGTTTGTCTTCCTGGGTCTGTACTACCTCATTCAATACAATGTTTCCAGTTCCATCCATTTACTTTCAAATTTCATGATCTTGTGTTTCATTACAGCTGAAGAAAATGTCATTGTATTTAGGTGCCACATTTTCATTATTCGTTCATCAGTTCTTGGCATCTTGGTTGTTTCCGTGTCCTGACTATTGTGAATGGAGCATCTGAGAACATGGATAAGCACATGTGTCTGTAAAGGAAATAGAGTCCTTTGTGTATGTGCCCAGTTGTGGTATAGCTGGGTCATGGGAAAGATGTATTTCTATTTTTCTGAGTAGCAACCACACTGACTCTGCAGTGACAGCATCAGATTGCACTCCCACCAACTCTACATGAGGTTCCCCACATTCTTGTCAGCATTTGGTTTCTTAATCTTAGCTATTCTGACCTGGGTAATGTGAATCTCAAAGTAGTTTTAGTTTGCATGCTGAAAAAAAAGAGTAGGGAGTATACTTCAGGATATAGGCTTAGGTAAGGACTTTCTGAGTAGGATTCTGGCCACCCAGGAGATCAGATCATCAATAAGTGGGACTTCATGAAACTAAAAAGCTTCTGCAAAGGAGACTCTTAACTGACTGAAGAGGCAGCCTACAGAAAGGGAAAAAAAATTTGCCCGCTATACATCTGACAGAGATTAGTGTCTAGAATACACAAGGAAGGACCTCCAAAAAAAACTAAATACTGAGAAAACCACTCAATTAAAAAGTGGGCAGTGAACCTGAACAGAGAGTTCTCAAAAGAAGAAATACAGACTAAGAAATGCATTTTGAATGAGGATTTCTTTACAGGATCATGGGAATCTTACCATTGACTAGACCCCTAAAATAAAAGGTCTCTCCTTCTCCCGTCAAATACTAACTGCTCAGGGAGGAGAGGAGCCCCTTTGACTCCTCCCCTTCCATGACGGTATTGGCAGACCATAACTTGAGAAGATATTGTACAGGTAATCACAGATGCTATGAGTTCAAAAGTGCAACAGCTATATCATATCCGGAAGTTAGCGTTCCAAACTATTCCTCTTCCCATTGCTCCTCCTCTTGTATTCTGCCCCCTCTTCTGAGATGTTCCCTCAGTCTTGCAGTGTAGTGATACTAATAAAGCTTGCCTAGGGATCAAAGGAAAAAGCCAGCCACTATATTAAACATAGAAGTCGCGCAATAGTAGCACTTGCCTTTAATCCTAGCATTAAGGAGGCAGAGATCCATCCGGATCTCTGTAAGTTCAAGGCCACACTGGGAACAGAACCAGGCATGGCAGCACACACCTTTAACCCCAGCACTAGTTAACCATAGAGGTCTGGAGGTCTATACAGACAGATAGGAAGTGATAGAGCTGGGCAGAAAGAGGAAGTGATGTAGCTGGGCAGAGAGAGGAAGTAAGATGGCAGGGCACAGAAAGGTATATAGGCATGAGTATACAGGAAGTAGCTCTATTGGGATTTCCTAGTGGTAAGAATTTGTGACTGGCTTATTCTATCCCTCTGATCTTTCAGCTTTCACCCCAATATCTGGCTCTGGGTTTTTTATTAAGACTATTTAGTAATTCATGTTATATTTCAAGAGGAGCAATATAGATGACCTATTGAAGGCCAAGACATCAATAGTCACTTCATTCTCAGTACTTGGGCCAGTTACCTGACTCTGCATCCACCACTGATCAGGACAAAAAGAAGCTTCTTGACCAAAATTGGTTACTAGTCTACAGACATAAACATAGTTATTTAGAGTTAATTAGAAGGCAGTTTAATAGGTACAGCATGTCCATTTGGCAAAATAACAACAGTAGCTTCCCCGACTAGAGGCTAAGATCTTCCTGGCCAAAATTTTGGGTTTACAATACCAGATAAAAATTCCCTCCTTTGGAGTAAGCATAAAATTCAATCAGAAATAAGTTGATTACCCGATAACAAATTTTCCACTAATGTACAATGGGGCCACTGTACCTGGCAGGTTGGTATTCTCACACACAGGGCCCACAGCTGACTACTCTCCCCAACAGCTGAGATAATACTTTGGACATTGTGAGGGCTAGCCAACAAGGAGAAAATTTAAGCCCAGTTTCAACTTGATTTCTTTATGTTCTACAAGCAATGCACATGGCCCAAGCTCTCATGTTTAAGGCTTTCTCTAAACCCCAAGTCCCAGAATTGAGATTTCTGCAGCATATTCTATGTATAATGGATAAAAAGGCAACTGAACTAGAATTGATTGTGTTACCAACCCCTAAGAAGCTTATGGAGCTCCAACAAGGATTTTGCTTGATACTGTCTTCCAAACTTAGAGAGTCAATTTTTATCAATAAGTCTATTCTCATTCCTCAATTACAACAGAATTTTGCTTACATAGAAATAATCAGAAAATAATTCAGATCTCCTCCCATGGGGGTGTTATCTTCAGATTCCTCTATCTTGAATACATACATACACTCAATTTCATACCTACTTGTGTCTCCTCATTTGAGATAAGAAAGAAGTGCCCTGGGAGGTGGCATAGCACAGCTTCCCCACTTGCCAAAAAGCAGCAAGAAAAATTTCCATCTTTTTTAATGGTCAGAAAAGAATTTTCATGCTCCTTAGTTTCTGTGTACTTTATTAACATAAAATCACAAAGGAAATAAGTTGTAGTAGGTCTCACCCCAAGGTCTATTTACATGACATGATTCTGCATTAGTTGAATTTTCATTACTGTAACAAAATACCCGACATAAATAATTAGTAACAAAATTTTGTTTAGTCTCATCATTTCAGAGGTCATCTGGATCCACTATTCACAGTGTGAAGAAATATTTCACAATCAATACAGACAGAAAACAACTAGGTCAATATGTACCCTTGAAAAACATACACAGTAGCCTACTTCATCCAATCATCCCCTACATCATGATAGTCCACTGATGAAGTCTGTCCTTCATGATCTGATCATCTCTCAGTTACACTGCTAGATGAAGACCAAGCCTATGACACATTAGTCTTTTAGTAGGACTCTTCATATTCAAACCACAAGTTCCAACTCTATTACATTTGTGCAGCACAACTCTATAATCTGTAGGGCTGGTATGAAATAAAAATGTTTTAAAATATATAAAGACAACAAGAGCAGCACATTATCTGAAATGTGAGGTTTAGGCAACCCCACCCAGGTCCCATATCATATTTACATTTTAGTACTGCCAAGCATTTTCAACATAACAGTAAATCCTGCTTTCCATGGGTTTTACAGGATTAGACACTGATTTGGCATCAATGGCATGGAGGTAAACAAGAGGAACCAATAATTCATCCAACTGCTCAAATACAAATTCAGACCTGGAATGGGGTAATGTTAGGTGGGGGACAAAGATCTGTGTATAATTCAATTATTGTTGAAACAGAAAAACAACAACAAGTGACTGTAATCCCAGCCCTATTGACCCAGGCCTTTGGGTACTAGATGAAAACTGCCAGAGATGTGGGACTTAGAAAAGACACTCAGATCATCTTATGTGGATTTGCTAAATAACCCCAGGTAGGAAAGCCATAGGAGAGGCTCCTACATTAGGGAAAAATCTCTCTCAAACTGACAGCTAGAAAGTTCTATATAGCCTGAACACACATTCTGTTTGTCATATGATATTTTTAGCTTCCGAGATCAGAGGAAACTGAGCCTTTCAGGATGATATGGCTATAGACATCATATGAGATTTTTAAAACTATAAAAGCTCACTTGAAAACTCTGTATTTTGACCCCCTTTAAATAATCAAAAGAACTAGAATTTTGGGGTACACATACTTTCATGGTAACTATTAGCTAGAGTTGGAATACTACTGCTACTGGATATGACATAAGTCCTCCAGGGCTCCATGGGCTCCAGTCCTCCCTAACACCCAGCATCACCCTGATTAATATGTGCATGATACTTTTCTGGTCCTAGCCTTGGGTTTATTTATGCTTTGGCTTGATGAGCTCTTCTAACTTTAAAGTATCACTGAAAGTCCTAACCTCTACCGTAAACCATCTGATTGAGTACAATTACAGTACAATGTACTAGAGTTGCTAGAACGAACTCTTAGATTTTCTGAAGGCTCCATGAAAATAGGTATGAAGTGTAAGATATAGAAGGAGGAGGAGTAAGAGGATAGATAAGAGATGATGATAGTAGTTACCCTGTTGCCAGTTATAACTATTAACACTATAAAGATAATATATTGCATATATGATTTTATGTAATCCTGACAAATGGTGTAGAGTCCTAATACAGATACCATCCTATATAGATGATACCTACTGTCACCCAACATCAGTCACAAGTGACACCTTCCCTTTCCCACTATGTCTGTGCTCACCAAGCCCTGCTGTGCCAGAAGGATACCATAATGTGTTTCTCCAACAATCAAATGGTCCAGCTTCTAGCCTTTCTCCAACTGCCTGGGTTGCCAATTCCTAATAAATCCTAGGTCTGTTTGTGACCTCTTCTTAATGGAATCTCAGAGTGCTATATCCACTGATTAGAGATCTGCTCTCCTAGCCCAGCTCTTTGTTAGAAATTTTCCACATTAACTATGGGTCACTTTCCAAGGCTAAGCAAGTGGACCAAAGAAGGCATCTCTAAGGGGTACCCAGAAGCCAAAGTTAGTCTCACCAATTTCTCAGACTCCAGATCAATAACTTATCCTAAGAGGATCTCTATTCTTAATTCCCTAGGACCCGTTTCCTCCTAAGACACTGCTCTACCCATGTGAGTTTTTTTTTTTCAAAACCTTGGTATACTCTAGGTTCAAAAGAGCCTCTCGGGTACTGTCCTGTTTGGTTGGTTGATTGGTTGGCTGGTTGGTTGGCTGGTTGGTTGGTTGGTTGGTTGGTTAATGAAACACTGACCAAAAGCAATTTTAAAAAGAATTTATTTGGCTTGCAAGTCATAGTCCAACACTGACAGAAATCAGGACAGGAGCTTAAGGGAGAACATAGAGGTGGGAACTAAAGCAGAGACCATGAAGGCAGGCTGTTTACTGACTGGCTCGCTTTAATGGCTTGCTCATCTTGTACAATTCATTTGCCCAGGGATGGTATCATCCATCATGAGCTGGGCCCTCCTACATGATCATTAATCAGGAAAACTTTCATAAACATGCCCACAGGCTTGTCTCATAAAGGCAACCCCTCAACTGAGGTTCCCTCTTCCAAGGTAACTCTAGTTTGTATCAAGTAGACAAAAACTAACCAGCACAGGTGCCTAAACTTATAGGAAGAAGCAAGGCTCACTCCATCTCTGTTTGGGGCACAAACCTGAATAGGTTTGAGACTCTCATACTGAGGCTGTCTACAAGTATACTATAGAGATGCTTCTACAAGTCTTACCAAAACTCATACTCTGAAACATCTTCTTTCCAGAGCTAGACAGACTCATGAGTTGTTAGACAAGACAAGATCACAATGCCTGTTAGCTCCCAAAGTCCACAGTGAGACTCTCTCTTTTTCAGGTGAGGACCTCCCAAGTGTGGGTTCATCAAAGCAGGAACATGATACCTGTTTGGCATTTGAGCTGCCTCATGATCTCTATCACCTCTAGCAGAATGGCTCAGGCAACAATAGTCTGGAGAGTAGGAGTTACAGTGAGTAGAGTAACAGGATAGACCAATACCCACGTGTGCTCTCAGAAAAAAGGCCACTACTGGAATACTCAGTCAGGCTCTGTCAGCACTCGGAAGGTCAAATTGCATGGTCTCTTCTGAGTAAACACAGAGCATGGACCAGCCTAGTGTATTTTCTTTCAGAGAATTACTTTTAGCTCTGTTGCTTGATGAATTGCTTTTCTCCACTTGAAGGAATATTTCAGTCTAAAGAAGCCAGTGTAGGTCATCCAAAATCAGATCACGATAGCTTGAGACCTTAAAGGAAATCTTTCAAATTCTTAGTCTCAGTGTTCCTTTCTCAATAGCCCTTATCAGTTACCTTATCATTCAAAAGCTACTGCCATTAGGTGATCTCATGTTACAATTTTCCAGTTTACTCTTGTTCTACATTGGCTACATTTGTGATGGCTGATTCCCGGAACATGAGCAAGGACCAATCTCAGTGACTTATGACTTACTGCCCAAAGGCAGTGTGCTTTCATTCTTATGGCTTCAATTTCCCAGAATGGTATTTTTTTTTTTGTCCTTGTTCTCTGAGGGGAAGCAGCTAAAAGGAAAAAGGGAAAGGCCTGAAAAGGAAGCTGAAAAACAAGGAAGACAATTTCCTGGGAAGAGAGTTCTGCATCCCCAGCTGTAAGTGGATATACAAATGCTGGTCTGCCTATCTTATCATCAAATTTAAAAATCTCTGTGTAAAACCAAGGTGCTAAGTGAGTGTGAGGGTTGCATCTGGTGAGGGGAGGGAGGCCCAGCAGACTCCTGAGCAAGCTCAGAGACTCTGAAGACCCTTGTTCTTAGTGCTGTATCTTATTATTTCTCTTAATTGGGGCTAAAAATAATGTGTGCCCTCCACTCTCACCCCATGATGCACTCCAGCAAACAAAAAAAGCTAGAACTAGACAGAAGAGGAAGGAGGATGTCAAAATTTGAACGGCAAGCCTGGCACTAGCAATTTCTTCAGTTGTGACGTTGGGACATGTGGTCTCAGCCACACCCCAGACAGAAGCAAGGAAATAGAAAAGGATTGGATGTTGGAATCTCTCAACCTGGGTCCCCCCGATTTATTAACTGGGAGTCCTTGGAACAGTCATCACCCACCGTCTCACAATGGAACTCAAACACTTCCTACAAAGCTTTCCTAGGGAGTAGATAAGCTTTATGGAGCCCTTTGAACAGAGCCTGATCTTTAGGAAATGTTGAGCAGATGTTGACCTGCTTGTTTATAAGGGTGACACATTTGTAAGCAGCTAAAAATGACAGCCTTCTTATCAGTCAGAACTACAGTCACTGTTTGTGATTTTTAAAGTCAAGCACTCTAACTCCTGTAGGCTTCTGGAGAGGGCTCTGGTTATTTGTAGCACACTGGAGCCTTCTGAAATGGCAGGCACATGTTTTTGAACAATGAGTACTTTCATGTTTCTGGGAAGAACTACAGTTTCTAAAGGTGCTCTTGGCCCATCAAATGCCAAGGTCTCTGTAATTGTGAATGTGGCTCTCCAGAAAGCCAACATAGCCCAACCAAAGAGAGGTGAGTCCTTCCCTCCAGAATTGAGGTTTTTACAGCAGAGCAGCACACTGAGAAGATTCTGCTTAATATCTAGGCTTCATGGTCTCTTATACAAATGTCCTTAGGTGAAACAGCCATAATTGGAGTTTGAGGGGTTTTTTATCATTAGTCTGTTTTGAGTTGATTTTGTTTAGTTATTGCTATTGTTTCCCAGTCTTACTCAATAACGGTAGCCCATGAGAACACAGAGTCATCTGTACAACAAGAACAGGTAACACATGTGTCTATGCACAGGGGCATACACACCCTCTAAGAATATTACACACTCTAATTTGTGTCCTTCAGGTTAATGGGAGATAGGCTGGGAGATACATAACTTGTCTCTGGAAGTTCCTAATATTTTTGAACACCATTTAACAAGGAGGTGACTCTGCCCAGATACTACCCTACAGTTTCCCAAACCCTACAACAGCCTCTAAGGTAGATATGATCTCTACCATGAAGACAGTTGAGAGTAGGGTGTTACTAACCTCTGCCCCTGAATTAATAATTTATCAAAGAAGATTCCAGTTCTAGCCCTTCCAACGAGCTTGGGGGACATTTCATTTAAAACTAGAAAGTATGAACAGCCAAGGAAAGGCATTCAAGGATAAACAGAACAGCCCCTGAAAAAAAGTTCATGGAGGAAAAACAAGGTGGAGACATTTTGTAACAGCTTGAAATGTAAAAGGAAAATCCTTTCTTCCAATTACTACTGGCAAATATATATATATATGGCATAAAACAATGACCAATTTATTGCAGTCACAGATTGTGTGGGCCAAAACTTCAGAAAGAGCATGACGAGGTAGCTAGTCTCTGCCCTGTCCTGACAGGGGTCTCACCTAGAGGAATGTGGAGCATAGAGGCTGCAGGCATTTGCACTCATCTCCGGTGCAGTTTCTGCTTGCTAACTGGACTCCCTGCTGGGGCTGCCAACCAGAACAGCTATATATGCTTCTCCGTGTGGCCTGGGGTTTCTCACAATGTAGCAGCAACTCTAAATGGACTCCAAGGGTATATAAATTCATAATTAAAGAAGAGGGTCATGAATTTGAAAGGCAGTGGGGGACTCAGGAGGAGCTGAAGGTGGAGAAGGAAGGATAGAAATTATGTAAATACTGTATTCATGTAGGAAGTTCTGAAAAAAAAAATTTTAAAGTGAATATGTCAGTAGATATCCCTTTTGACTTAGCCTCAGAAGTTGTATAATACCATTTCTGGTACATTCTGTTGGTTACAGATAAGTCACAAACCTGCTTTGGTTCAAGGGGAAAGAACACAGACATTCTCAAGGAGAAAATGCCTCAAAACATGTTGTACACCTTAAATATATACAGTGTTTACTCATTAAAAACTAAAATAATGTGAGCTGGAGTGACAGCTCAGATGGTGTAACCATAAATTCCAAATTCAGATCCTAACACCCAGGTGAAGTCTGGGCATGATCACGAGTCCACCTGTAACCCCCGTGCTGGGAAGAAGAGCACAGACAGGAGAATCACTGGGACTTGCTGGCCTCCAGTCCAGCTCCAGCTTCAGTGGGAGGCTGTCTCAGAGGAATAGGTCAGAGAGTGATGAGCAAGACATCTGACATCCCTCTCTGGTCTCTACTCCCCCATGAGTACACACCCACACATAAACATGCATATAAAATACACACACACACACACACACACACACACACACACACACACACAAATAAAAATCAGCTGTAATGCAAATAAAATTTCACATTTTTTCTAGACTGAGAGATAGATACTAAATAGTGACCTAGATGAGAAATTGGCTGCTTCCAATCCACTGAGACTCTGGGCAAGGGTAGAGGATGAATATTACTATATAAAAGGCCCATGAGCACACATAACTTCTATTTTTAAGTGTTTATTTGGCAAGTCAGAGTATGATGAATTCTCCATCACTCCTTGCAGACCAGAGATGGCTGATCGAGGCTGAGTTAAAACGTCTTTGAGTAGCGTCTATGGAGAAAGGCAGCTCCAGTCGTTTTGTCTTGTAAACAAGATGCAGGGTCAGGGACGGTTTGTCTATAACCTACTTAGGAAAAACTGTTCTTAAGAACTTTAGCACTTTAATCACTTTAATTGTTTGCATGCCAATTAATTGGCACTGCTAATTATAAATGAGTTATCTGTTCATTAAAGCAGGCTTAGACGAATGTCAGCTCAGAAGCACTTAGCAGTTAGTGTGGATTGCTGTGCTGGCTACAAGAAGAAGGGGGAAGAAACCTACATTCCCTTAAAACTGCTTGCATTATGACCTGAAATTTCTATCATTTGTTTTTCACTAATTCTGATTCATGTTACTAGGCTGGTATAATAAGATTTTAGTAAATAAAACTTGAACTACAAGTGGCAAAAAAAAAGAGAGAGAGAGAGAGAAGGGAAAGGAGATAAAATTGCTCGCTTTCTAACAGCCTTGCATAAGGTCACAGAGCGCCTTCCAGCATGGAACTCCTCCATCTCTCTCAGAGGCAGAACCACTTTGTCACATTGAAATGCCACTTTGAGCTCCAGAATCCAGTGCCCTAGAAGGCACAGAGCTCACAGAAATGGGAATCTCTCTAGACTTCTCAATCTCTACTCGCAGCTAAATCTTGAAAGTCTGCACCGTCAACTCACTGGTGTTTGAAATGGAACTTCTGTGTGCGGACGAATTCATGTTTGCTTGTAGTCCAACTTATTCTTTGTAATTAAGGGAGAAAACCCTGATTCTGTGTCATCTTGGCTCTCAGATGTTGTCAGCAATGAGGCTGGGGAGTTGGGCTCCCCTCCGCACACAGCTGAAGCTAGCAATGTAAACTCAGATTAATCCTAACATGTTGTTCTGCCTCTACAAATGCTTGTCAAGCCAATGAACAGCTAAAGTCATTGAAGAAGGAGAAAATTAGAGAGTACAAAATACTTTCTAGTAAGGCATATAAAATAGTTCCTACAATCTGATGAGGTTGCCAGATTGGTCCCTCAAGGCAGGCACATGCATGATCTGTTCAAGGGGGACAAGGAGATGGGAGGCTAGGGTAAAGTGGGAAGGCAGTGCTTTTCTATTACTGATAACACTGACCAAAAGCAGCTTGTGAAAGAAAGGGATTCTTGGGCTTATTTATCCTGGTCATAGTCCAAAACTGAGGGAATTCGAGGGAGGAACTCAAGGCAGAAACTAAAGACCATGGCTGGTTTTCCATGGCTTGCTCAGCCTGCTGTCTTATAAAACCCAGGACCACCAGCTTGGGGTGGCACTGCTCACAATGGGCTGGGCCAGCCCACGCCAATCATTCATCAAGAAAATGCCCCCACAGACTCGTCTACAGTCCAATCTGATGGAGGTATTTTCTCATTTGAGGTTTCCTCTTCCTAGATGACCCTAGCTTGAGTCCAGTTGAACAAAAAATAAAATTAACCAACTCATGAAATAAGGACAGAGGATGACAGACAGACATATAAATAGGTCAATGTGAGGAATCCCAGAGATGGGAAGGTTTTGAACAAAAGAAGAATGTGATCTTTGAGAAGAAGTAGGGAGGCCAGCAAAAAGGTTATTGTGACAGTTCAGATGGATTGCACCAGACTGGCAATGGCAGAAGCAAAGGGAAAGTAGTCGGGGCATGGGCATATGGTTCAAGTAGAACCATCAAGACTTCCTGATGAAAGATGTACTATGTTGAGTGATGTTCCCAAACTTCATGTCCGTCCTGGAATATGACCATCTTTGTAAATACTGCCATCACAGATGTAATCAGTTAAAATGAAGTCATGTGGAGTAGGATAGGTCCTTAATTCCATATGACTAGTGCAATTAAAATAGAGGAAGAGACACATAGATAATCAGGCAGAGAGAGCAGCAAATAATCTGAAGATGTGACTCACAGAGGGAATAAGACTGTGTAAGAATGGTGGCTGGAGTTTCACAGCTACAAGCCAATCAAAGCCAAGGATTGCCAGCAGCCACAAGAAGCCAAGGACAAGACCTACAAGCCCTTCTCCCTCTGCTACTCCAACAGGGACCCAACCTTGGTGGTGCCTGGCCTCCCTTCCATCTGCCTCGCTATGCTCACATGGGACTGTGTTCCTTTCCTCTGTCAGCTTATTTCAGCTACTGTCAAATTATCACTTCACCAGTTGCCACCATCTGATATCTCACAGTAAGATCCAGAAGCACATACAAGGGTTGTGTCACTTGGAGGTGCCTAGTGTCCCTGCAACTTAATATATCATGACTGGGTGATAGCCATAGGAGGCCTGTCCCCTTCTGAATAGAAACAGAGGAGGAGGAGTGGATGGGGGAGAGAGGGGAGGTGGGGGAAGGGACCGGGAAGAGAGGAGGGAGGGGAAACTGTGGTCAGGATGAAGATAGATAGATAGATAGATAGATAGATAGATAGATAGATAGATAGATAGATAGATAGATAGATAGATAGACACAAAAAGAAAAAAGACCTTAAAAGAAACAAAGGATTTACTGATTGATTGGTTGATTGATTGATTGATTTAAATTTTAGACAGGCTCTTGTTAAGGCAGTCCAAGTTTGACTTCAATCTGTGATCCTCCTGCCTCAACCTCCCCAGTTCTGGAGTTACAGATTTATGCTCTTTTATTGATGAATATAAGTGACACTATTTAAAATGTCCCCATTACCATTACTCTCCATTGATGAGTAGTAAATTACTTCTCAACTGAGCAACCTAGAACAACCTTAATTCATTTTTGCTTGGTATTATGGATAAGAAATACTTCCAGTTGTAGTGACTATAACTGGAGCATGCTCTCCCAAGAGAGTTTCTCCTCTCACCTGGTGGCCATTCCTGCACTCCTTGGGACTTGCTTCTGCAGAGCTGCATCTATCCAGGCATCCCTATGTGGCTTGGCTTCCTGTGGTGCAAAATACTCAAGAAAATGTTATGTTGGAGGTACACTGTATTCTCTCCACCCTCCCCAACTACACCCCCTCTTAGGAAACTCTTACCGGGGTCACTTCCATTCTTTATGTATGTATGTATGTATGTATGTATATGTGTATGTTTGTATATATATGTATATGTATATATGTATATATACTTTTTTTTTTCATTTTACATACCAACCACAGTTCCCCCTCCCTCCTCTCCTCCTGCTCCCTGCTCCACCTACCCCTACCCCACCCTGCATCCACTCACTCCTCAGAGAGGGTAAGGCCTCCCATAGGGAGTCAACAAAGTGTGGTATATCAAGCTGAGGCAGGACCAAGCCCCTCCCCACTGCATCAAGGCTGAGCAAGGTATCCCACCACAGGGAATAATAGGCTTCAAAAGTCCAGTTCATGCACTAGAGATAAATCCTGGTCCCACTGCCAGGAGCTCCACAAGCAGACCAAGCCACACAACTGTCACCCACCTTCAGAGGGCCTAGTTCAGTCCCATGCAGGTTCCCCAGCTGTCAGTCCAGAGTCAGTGAGCTCCCACTAGCTTGGTCAGCTTTCTCTGTGGGTTTCCCCCTCATGATCTTGACCCACACACACACACTCATATAATCCCTCTACCCTTTCTTCAACTGGACTCCAGGAACTTGGCCCAGGGCTTAGCTGTGGATCTCTGCATCTGCTTCCATCACTTACTGGATAAAGGCTCTATGATGACAATTAGGGTAGCCACCAATCTGAATATAGGGAAGGCCAGTTCAGGCATCCTCTCCACTATTGCTAGAAGTCTTAGCTAGGGTCATCCTTGTGGATTCCTGGGAATTTCCCTTCCACCAGGTTTTTCCCTATCCCCATGTAGCTCCCTCTATCAAGAGATCTCTTTCATTGCTCTCCCTCTCCACCCCTCCCCCAACTCAACCATCCCATTCCCTCATGGCTTTCTGGGTGAGAAAACAGATATTTTATCTCTTCTATTGAGATGAAGCCCCTGTGTGTTTAACATTCCTGGTTTTCCTAGTAATCTCTGGGGCACAAGGAACATTGGGCCCCAGCACCTTAAGATGTGCCTAAATATGGAATTCTTTGTATTTGAAAATAAAAAATGATTAAAATTTACTGTATTTCCAAGTCTGAGGATATGTTTTAACATCTTGGAAAATTTTCAATTGTCTCTTTACTTCATCATTTGTTTTCCATATATGTGTATGTGGTGCATGCATGCATGTTTACATGTATATAGATACATGTCAATGGGGGGAGCATGTGTACAAATGTGCATGTCAAAGACCAAATTTAACATCATGAGTCTTCCTCCATTGTTCTCCTCTTTATATATTTAATCAAGGTCTCTCTGAACCTAGGGCCCACCAATTTCAACCTACGTAGTTAGATAGCTTGCCTATGGAGCCCATGTCTCTGCCTCCCCAGGGCTGGGATTACAGACAGGTGCCATTTCAGTCCTGAAACTTGTATGGCAAGTTCTTTATCCACTGAGCCATCTCTCCAGCCCCTACACCATTCTTTATATGGCATCCTCTCAAAAATCCCATCTCACATACCCAAGGCCCTTCTGTTGTTGATGGTTTTTTACCCTTTTGGGGGGCCACCTACCCTGAGCCCAAATAAAGTCACACACAGAGGCTTATTCTTACTTATGAGTGCCCAGCCTCAACTTGGCTTAGTTTCTAGCCAGCTTTCTTTAACTTGAACTTTACCTTTTGCCTCTGGGCTTTTCCTGTTCTCTTACTTCTGTACATCTTACTCCGTGACTTGCTGGTTATGTAGTTGGGTGGCTGGCCCCTGGAGTCCTCCTCCTTCTCTGGCTGACCAATCTCTTCCTCCCAGATTCCTCTATATGTTCTCTCTGTCTCCCAACCCCACCTATCCTTTCTCCTGTCTTACTGTTGGCCGTTCAGTTCTTTATTAGACTATCAGTTGTTTTAGACAGGCACAGTAACACAGCTTCACAGAGTTAAACAAACGCAACATAAACAAAAATACCACACCTTAAGGTAATATTCTACTACACCCTTCTTTCTACTCTGCATGTTTTTTATCTTGCTTTCATAGTCTCCTTTTTATCTCTTCCAAAGGTCTCCCAGTTCACTTTTCTGTTGATCTACAGTCTGCTACTTTACATTTTCAAAGTTTTTATTTTCTATTATTTTATGTTTTAACCTTTGTTATTTCTTTTCCCAAAACTGGCTGATAGTTATTGGTTATGTTTAATCACACTGTTTAAACCTTCTTTACTCACACTTTATTTAGAGAACACATTCAGTCCTGTGGGGAGTTCTTCTGTTGCTCCGCTGACTCTGACTTGTGGTGGAATGGTTGCTGGTGTATGCTATAATTTGGGGGCTGTGATCTCATATTTGGCAGGGCTCTGACTGCAGGAATCCCATGCAATCTGGATTTAAGTCATGCTCCTCCAGAGAAGGGCCCCATAGTTTTACAAGTGAGCTTTGACTGAATTTCCTGGACCACAAGAGAAAGTATAACAAGATCATACTTATGAATTCTCATAGCCACCTCTCCCTAGGCCAAGCCAGCTCAGCAGTCTCTTAAGACATTTTGTTTCTTTTGCTTTGTTTTTTTTCCCAGTGGATGGATTTCCATACACCATTTCACCAGGAGTACACACCATGAGAGTTTTGTCTGGGGCAAGAATCTTAGTTCAAATGCCCTGCTGCAGGAATGCCTAACACCTCTGCTCCTGTTCCTTGTGGTTCTCAAGAAGCCCTGTGTATAACTAACCCTAGCAGCTGCTCCCCATAGCTAAAGTACCTGCCTGGCATGTCCATTTTCAGTGTCTCTGTGTTTCAGTTCCTAGACTTTTCCAATCCTTGATTCCTAAAACTTTTCCAATCCTTGATTCCTAAAAGCTGCACTATGCACTCACTGGTTGGTTTCACACTTTCAGGTTGTTTTGTTTTGGTTTTGGTTTGGTTTTGTCCACCAGAAAAGGCTTTGAGGGGTAATTTTCACAAGTAGCAATTCCCAATAGCAATTTCCTCTACCTTCTTTGAAGAATGAATTGCAAGTTGGCTCTGGCTCACGTATTTGGGCAACCAAACTTTTGATTAATTGGCATTTGTTAAATATATAAGGATGTGTTTTGTATACAAAGACTGTGGAAAAGAGGAAAGGAGAGAAAGAGGGAGAATGAGAGGGTTGGGGATCCAGACCATGGCCATGACAGGCTCTCCTAGTAACCCTCCCAGAGACCAGGCCTTAGTTTCAGTTTACTGGAGCTGGCTGGAGCTGAGCAAGCAGTTCTCAGGAAAACCACAAGAACAACCAGTGAACCAGAGCCCCACAGCCTTATGCTAGCTAAAGATAACTTTCCCTACCCTACCACTGGAAAGTCCCTAACCACTAGAACCACCTCCCAATCCTATAACAACTTGCAAACTTTTTGTTTAGAACCATCAATCAGCCCCCAGACTAATCTCTCCTCCCTGGAATTCCCTTAGCCCTGTGTAAAAGGAGCCTGCGAGCTTCTCAGGGTCTCCATTAGCCACTTTGTCAGATGGTTGGACCCCAACATGTTGGTATTTTTTAATAAACACTCTTGTTGATTGCATATGTGACTGGTGGTCTTTTATGGGACTTCTTGCAGACCCTAACAGAGAAAAGCTATAGGAAGAAAGGAAAGGAAGTGTTAGGCTAGGCAACAAGAAAAATCTTTTCAAACTATGCTAAATACTGGTATGGCTTTAGTTTAATTTCTTGCTACACTGTTCTTCAACCATCAGATGAGCATGGGTGAGGTCCACAGCTGCCAACCTTCGCTGAGAATTAACACATTCCAGGGAATTCTTGGAGCAGACTCCAGTGTTAATCATCTTGAACTAGGACTGGAAGTGTGGGTCGATGTAGAGCCCTTGTTTATATGTGAGGCTATGGGTTTGGTCCCTAACATTGCAAAAAAATAAAAATCAAATCATAAAACTTGTGGGTATATTTTGTTAATAATCTATGCTAATAACTAAGAACCAATTTAACTTTATATTCCTGATGGTAATATATAAGTCTAGATAGATTTAATTGGCCTTGCATTTCATAATTCATTTAGTGAAACATCAGAGGAGCAGATGAAATTTAACAAGAAAAAGGTAAAGACATTAGATAAAATTAGGTTTTTGCAATAAAAAGCTGTGGATTTCTATTACTCAGATTGCTTCCAACACAAATTAGCTTGGCTCATTGAAAGATGAGAAACGTTGTCTAGCAATTCCAAGCCTTCTTTGGATTATTGTCAGCTCCCACGTTTCCTGTCCACCTTCCTCTGCTTCACACTTGCTGCTGTGTTCTGTCTGTACAATCACATCCTTGTCTCCAAAGTATATCGGGGTTACCTCCACATCTTCCTTTCTCATATACTAAATACATAAATAAAAAGCCAGTCTTACCACAGAATTAACAGCCAAATTAAATTGACTGAGGGACTATGGAATTTTTACCATCTAGAACCCACACAAAAGCAAAGTAAAATTGATTTTCTGTGCCCTGGCCCTCCAACCAAACTCTGGGCAACGTGAGAAAGGGAGTCAAGTTTTCTAGCCTCTCCCAGGTCTCCACAGCTGGCTTTGGGTTTAGTGCAGGCTAGAATCCAGGTAAATACTTGATGACAATGATTGTCCTGGTCATAATCATCATTATCATCAAAACTCCTGCTGTAAATTGAGCACATGCTTCTCAGGTGCAGTTTGGAGTCCTGAAATAACCCCAGTAATTATTATTATTGCCATGATTATCCTCCTTTTTATACATGAGAAAGCTAGAATAAGTAATTCAATCAAGGTCACACCAACCATAAATAGTGGCTTGTATCACACTTTCTTAAAAATCTTCTATATAAGCAAAAGTTTTAAAGCTTTCCATGCAATGGAGAAATTAGAAAAGTTTGTTGCTCCTGTGAATAGACTTGAGCAAGGGGCACTGGTAGGTGGCAGCCTTTGCTTGTGTACCCAGGGGACGCTGTGTGGAGTGTACAACCTAACAATAGCATGCATGAGCCCACACATCTCTTACTTCAAACCTCACGACCTTCCCAGCTGCCATGGCTCCCACCAATGATGATTTATAATCCCTCCGTTTGCCCCTAAAATCCTTAGGGGTTCTCTTGTTTTCTTCCAGTCTCTTCCAAGCAACTTGAACTTTCCTTTGTGGACCGTTTCTATGGTTTGAACTTTAGATTGTGGTGGTTGGTTCTAGTCATTTGTGACCATCTGCTGACAAAGAGGGCCCATGGTGCTAGTGAGAAGGTTTGGTGCATAAAGGCACCTGATACCCAGCTTGATGACAGGAGTTCGAGCCTAGAACCCACATGGTGGAAGGGGAGAACCAACTCCTGCAAGGGGTCCTGTGACCTCTTTAGACACACAAACACATACAATAAGTCAGTCTTTAAGAACGATATGTTAAGTAGTTCTCACGGTGTTCTCTTCACTTCATACTGGTGGCTGGAATGGGTAAAGGGAGTGTGACCAGGGCAGCTTCACCTTTACTACCACAGCAGTGTGATTTCACAGCGTGGCTACAACCAAATAAACGGGGCCTCCCATCCCCACCACGGAGTGGCACCAGGGCCGCACAACAGCAGCCCTGCGCACGGACTCACTAACAGAAACCCTGACAAATGGCAAAGCATAAGCAGCAATAGCAGGCACTGGGGTAATAATTTATTTTTAATGCCATGCTGTCTTTAACAGTGCAATTTCCTCCGGGGTGTTTGCTTTGAGATTGCAAGATAATTACATCTCAGAAACCAGGCTAATTACAGTTAACAGCCTGAAAACCAAAGGAACCCTCCCCTCAAGGTCCCCCCCCCATCCTTTTTTTCCACTAGACTACTACACAAATTCCAGTTAAACCATGGAGCATCATTCAGGAAACCCATTTGACGAGTGCTTAGAGGTTCATTCTCCTTTCCTCACAGCACATGGATCACTCACAGTGCTGTGAAGGAGCGGGACCTGGTTACCACAGCCTTGGTGATTCGAATAAATAGTGATGTGATCAAAAGAAATAATGACAACAATTTCCCAACAAAAATGAAGCCTAAATGTTTCTAGGGGAAATCTGGGAGCAGGGGTGAGCACATGTCTGTGTTGCATGGGTGAGGTTACCTGTGGCCTCCAGACACAGCTGGAATAAATAATCAGCCAAACTGGGTCATGTGCAGAACTAAAGACTGAAAAACGATGTGAGAACTCATCCAGTCAGTTGCCATCGTTCCTTAATATTTAAAATGTAAAGTGAGGTGTTATGAATATGAGAACCTCAAAAATGACAATGCCATGGCTTGGTTGTTCATTCAAAAAATACCCCTTTATCTTTTCATAGACACTGAGCAGGGTTATGCACATAAATGTCCTGACTTTTTTTTTTTTTGTCATCTTTCCAATCCTAAATTGTAATGCATTTCCCAGACTGCTGTGGCATGGATAGGGTTTGTCCTCCAGGGACTCATTTGCTGAGGTTGGGTGTACAGTGTGGTGTGTTAAGGTTGTAGAACCTTTAAGGGAACAGGCCTAAAGGAAGGTAATTAGGTCAAGGGCACCACTCTTGGGTCTTAAGGAATTGGGTTATTTTAAGGGAGTCCTTACCTGAACCCTTCCTCTCCATGTAGCACTCACCCCTTTTACATATAATTCTGCCTTGGTCATGCACAAAACCATCATCAAAGCCAACTAGATGCCAGAGTCATTCCCACAAGCCTATGTACTGAACAAACCTCTTTTCTTTATAAAGTACCTAACTTCTGGAGTTTTGTTATAGCCAACTAAAACGCTAAACACTAAAACTTCACTGTGTCTTAGCTGAGATAAAGACTCTCTCCTGGGCTGTAGAGACTGATCAGTCAGCAAAATGTTTGCTTTGCAACCCTGAGGACCTGTGTTGAGTCTCTATAACCCATGTCTAAAGTCCTGCATGATCCATGCCGGGGAGGCGAAGGGCTAAGGTTCACTGGCCAGTCAGCCTAGCCTTCTTGGTGAGATCAAGGCCAGGGAGAGACCCTGTCTCAAAACAACTCCTGAGGACCACCTCTCAAGGTTGTCCTCTGACCTCTACACACAAGCACACACACCCACTTACACATGTGCACTTTCAAACACACAACTGCGCGCACACACACACACACACACACACACACACACACACACAAAGACTCTCTGCTCTGAATAACACTTCTACTCCCAATACTTTCCAACTTTTTAATGATTTATTTCCTGATTTGCCCCCAGTTTCTGTTAGTTTTTAAAATATGGAAATCAAACACCACAGCTGCCCTGGCTTAACTTGGCATCTCATGAGAGTTTGGGACTTCATTTTCTTTCCTTTTTTTAATTTATTGTTTTATTTTATATTTTTGGTTGTGAGCCTAGCCTTTAATGGCTGAGCCATCTCTCCAGCCCGGTTTTATTTTATATGTATGATTGTTTTGTCTACATGTATGTCAGTATACCCCTTGCATTCTTGGTGCCCAAAGAGACCAGAAGAAGGCATCAGATGCTCTCAGACTGGAGTTACAGACAGCTGTGAGCTGCCATGTGGGTGCTGGGAATCGAACCCAGGTCCTCTGGAAGAGCAGTCAGTACTCTTCACCACTGAGTCATCTCTCTCCAGCCCCAGAACTTTTATTTTCTTTTGTCTGTTTGTTAGGGATGGGGGACTAAATGGGAGAGAGAAGAGGAAATCCAATACTCTGAACTTAATGTGAAATCCATCCCTCTCCCTCTAGTAACCCCAGAACTTGTCCACTGCTGTTCATTTTCTGAATTATAACCTCACTAAACCCAGGCTTCTCTGTCAGGCACCTACAGAGCAGTTTGCCCTCTGCACAGACCTCACCAGAAGCCCAGCAGATTTCTTTGCCCATCAGCCGCCTTGCTAAAGGCTCTCAGTTGCTGATCATGTAAAGTCCACAAGCAAATGGCGGATCTGACAGTGACAACTCCCTAGGGATACCACCTGATCTCATTCATTCTTTTAACAAACGTGTACTGACTGCTGGGGGAGAGGAGGCTCCAACCATCTTTGTTCCTGTTCACTTGGTCTTCATCTCTTCCAAAGAAAGAAAACTCCTCATCCTGACTGATGATGACACTCAGTGGGAAACACACATCACACAAGTGAGCAGAATGTCCTTGCTTTTGCTCCAAGAGTCAGGATCTCTTTCCTTCCTGCCTCAGACCCAGGTAGCTACTGGTGCTAGAGAGGTGTGTTGCTCAACTCATATTAGCCATTCTCTGCTATTCTGAGTATTTCCTGGGAAATGTTACCAGGGCTTTGTTGTGGAATATTAATTTAAGATGTTACATTTGTTTATGCTATGCAACGATTTGCTTAATGATGCAAAGATGTGTTGCATTCTTTCATGTTGCATTTGTTTAACTCTGTGAAGCTGTGTTACTTTGCCTGCCTAAAACACCTGATTGGTCTAATAAAGAGCCGAATGGCAAATAACCAGGCAGGAGGATAGGTGGGGCTGGCAGGCAGAGAGAATAAATAGGAGGAGAAATCTGGGAGGAAAAGATTAAGGAAAGAGAAAAGGGGGAGAAGAGAGGACACTGGGGTCAGCCACCCAGCCACACAGTAAGCTATGGAGTAAGAAATAAAGAAAGGTATATAGAAATAGAAAAAGGTAAAAGCCTAGAGGCAAAAGGTAGATGGGGTAATTTAAGAAAAGCTGGCTAGAAATAAGCCAAGCTAAAGCCAGGCATTCACAAGTAAGAATAAGTCTCCATTTATTTGGGAGCTATGTGTGGGCCCCCCAAAGAGTAAAGAGAAAAAAACTACAGGGCTTCTCTTGGGATGGGCCATCTTTATCTGCTCTTCATCTCCACATAGCCATTCCTGAACATTATGGTCCTAAGATTCGGATTAGGAGTGATGGGGATGTGAGATACACTTTATCCTCAAACCTAAGCCATTCTCCCAACCGGTTTTTATCAGTCCTAAATCAGCATTACTGGCCACGTGCCTGAGTTAGACTTTCAATTCCAGCTTAGCTGCTATTCATTATAAATTTAGCTTCCCTGTCAAGATCTTGGGGAGGTAGGGAAGCTAGACAGGATATGATTTGACTATCAAGCCATGGAACCATCACAATAGCCAAAATCACTAGACAAACTCCCTTCTCCAAAACTCATTGTTCCTTGTGTCTAGTCCTTGGCACAAAAAGACAAGAAGGCCCTTGAAGGGGCTCATGAGCTAGAACATTTTGCCTACCTTGCAAGTTAAGATTCCATCATAATTATCTAAAAGAAATTGTGTCTTCTATCTAAAAGAAATTGTGTCTTCTATCTAAAAGAAATTGTGTCAGCTATGAAAGAACATTTGAAATCAATTCTGTGATGTTAAAAGAGGATCTCATTACAGAACTTTGTAACAATGAGATCAGGGTGACTAAGTAACAAGTTGTGGGAGACTTGTTTTTTTCAGATGGGCCTCAGAAAAAAATTATTCACCAAAGAAGGGGAGAGATTAAATGGGAAAATAAAGGAAGTGATTCTCCTACAAGCCTGCCACATCCTCACACAGTTCTGGCAAAGGTGAAACTCCCGGTTGTGGATTGACTGGCTTTTCTGTAAAAGTGGCCAAGAGACTGCCCACAGCCAGGAGGCTCTTCCTGCCCACACTACACACACACACACACACACACACACACACACACACACACACACACCCTCAGATTGCATAGTGGGGTTCGTTAGTGTCCATTATGGTCATAAAGGCCAAGTTTCTACTTGAAATGAAGCTGTGAGGGAGAACGACGTGCTGGACATTTAAAGCTGCTTTCTTCATGAGAGTTTTCATGTCTCATCCTTCATTCTCTTGAACAAGTTTAGGGCAGGTAAAGGGCAGGTTTGCTGTGTAACAAGAATACTGTTTCTGAATCGTTCTCATAAAGTTGGGTCAGCAGTCAGCCACAGTTAGCCTGTACTTCCGTGAGCAGAGAAAATTCCATTACCGGGGTCTCTGCTGGTCACATAAAATGGGCAGGCCACAGTGGGTGGCTCAAACTAAGCAATCCAACTGCAACCTCACAAGATTAAGCTGAGAGAGGAAGGAAGCATCTAGTAAAACGCTGAAGCAGAATTTGAGTGGGATTAAATTTTAGTTGATAGCAATGATGAGAAAAGGAATAAATGCTTTGTGTAGAATTTTAAACACTCTCTTATATACCGTATTTGAATTTTGTGTTTTTGTTCATTCTCTAAATGCTTTAGACAATTTTTAAATATTTTAACATATCTTAAATATGTTAAACATTTTACAGTACTTTAGACAATATTTAAACAATGTTGAATAACAAGGCTGTGTTTTAGATGTGTCTCCTTCAGTTTGTGTGAATTATATCATATGCTTCCATTAAAACTCATCCAATGGTAGTCCGTGTAAGCTGCAGGGCAAAAATGCAATAGGAAGTATAAGAGACCTGCACCCATTAAGCTCTGATGGGCTGGCAGATGATACCCCCTTTTCAGAATGGTCCGGGGACAATTTTAAGTAAGGAATAGCCTTCCCTAACCACTTCTTCCCCAATTGTGTCCAGTTCAGTTGTAATCCTCTACAGAGATGCTGGGGGCAAGCCCATCGTGTTATGTAACTGCAGTGTGATACCACTCTGCCTGAATCAAGTTTCTGCCTCACTGCTGTCACTGATGATTTTCTGTTTGTGCATCCATTAACTCAAAAAGCCTGTTTTTCTATAATTGGACCTCAGATGCTCGGAATTGGCTTCATCATGGGCCTTGATAGACAGCACTCTTGTCATTGGTCAGTGCCTGGCTGCTTTTATTTAGTTATTTTTAATAAGTTATTAAGAATTCATGAATGCATCATCCAAAAACTAAAAGGACCTCCATCCAGCCATATGCTTCTCTCCATCCCACTCCACCTGCCTGCCTCCTTTCCCCATTCCACATTAAGCATCCTTTTGAAGCTCGAGTTAATTCCCTCATTGTCCTCTGCATATAGTTTCACATATTAAATATTAATATGTATACACATATTATAGATTAGCATTTTAACTTAATTTTGGTGTCCTGCTTAATATAACATTTACAGAATTACTTTATTATAAGCATGATATTGTTTAGATTTATCTATGTTGTTGGAACTTGCTGCGGTTTGCTTGTTTGGGGGTTTCTGTGACAATCTGTCAAATGACTATGCTACCATTTAGTCTCTGTGTCCCAGTGTTAGGCGTTGGTTTTTGCTAGAGTGAACAATGCTGCTGTGTTATTGCTGTATGTGTATCCTACTGCACATGCCCAGACTTTCTCCTGGGTGTGTGCTAGGAAATAAATTGCTGGTTGGAGAAAGCATGAATCATCTGCTTCTGAACACAGTGCTAAGCTCTCCTTGGTATCAGTTGCATTCTCAACATCAGATGATGTCAGACTTTCCCAAGGTTATTGTATTCCTGGTTGGCAGTGTCAGACATTGCGTTTTTACTTAACTAAATAAACATATAAAATAACCTTTTGCCGTGGTTCTGATTCCTCTTTTCCTGGTCACTAATGCTGTTGAACATCCCCTTCCATATACACTTGCCATACAATAAAGGGTTTTGCCTGGTTTTTTGTTCTTTACATATTTCTACTGGTGTGTGTGTGTGTGTGTGTGTGTGTGTGTGTGTGTGTGTGTGTGTGTATTCTTATTAACTTGAAGGAGTTCTTTACATATTTTAATGTTAATCCTTCATAGTTCTGTATATTCTGAATATCTTTTCAAGTTTAAACTTGCTTTCAATATCATTAGATGGTCAATCAATCTGGAGTTGTTACGGGGGGAGGAAGCCCCCAGCTTCACTTCTTCTATGTAGATAATGGCTAACTTTTTTTTTGGTGGACTTTCTTCCTTACTGATCTGCCATCACTGATGAATCATGTGGTTCTCTGTTCCTTTCGTCTTCTTGTCTATCCCTGCACCAACCCATAATTTCTTTGTTTCTATTTTTCAGACTATTCTAAATACTTTGGCTCTTCATCTCTTCTTATAAAGTTTTAAATCTCTCTGTAAAGCACCGGTTTTCAAGTGTTTTCTGTCTATAGGTGAAATCAAAATCTGGAGGTTTTCCAAGATTTTTTTTTAATTCTTTGAGAAGTTCATATGTGTTTACAATGAAATTTAATCATATAAATCCTCCATTTCTCACTTCCAACTCTCTCATCTTCCACCAGCTCCCCCACAGCTTCTCTTTGCTTTTATCACCCACTAAGTCCCACTGGTGCTGTCCATATGTGCACAGGTGTGGGACCATCCACTGGGGCACGAGAAGCCTGCCAGTGGTCACAGCCTCAAAGAGTGATTCTTCCTTCCCCAGCAGCTACCTATTAATCACAGATTTCTTCTAAAGAGATCTCTCATTTGATTGCTCCAGATGCATTATATTTGATCATTAGAATTTTATACACCTGTTTTCTCTTTAGTTTGCTTTATAGTTATATGGAGAAATGTAAATGACATTGTTCTTATACCAAGTCACCTTATTAAAGTCTCTTATTACTTGTAATAATTTGTAGATAATTTGAATTTCCAGCATAAATTATCACTAACTGCAAACAATGACTTTTTATTACCTCCTTTTCCACTCTCATGCCTCTGATATCCTCTTCTTACCTTACTGAGCTGTCCAGAGCCATCAGTATAAGTGTTAAAGAGGAGTAACAATAGAGAGCATGTATCCTTTTCCTATTTCTTCCTGCTCAAGCACACATCCTAGGAGGTCTCTTCAGTTCTGTGACTTACTCCAAACACTGCCTGAATGTATCCTGACACAGACCTACTGTTGCCAGGATCTATTGATCTTAACATTTAACAAACACCTAAAACCCCACATGTCCACTCATCATCTAGTCTCATCTCTCACCTCATGCCTTCCCTCCTTAATTTTATAACTAGGGATGATACCATCATGCATACAATCCAAATGGGGAAAAGGAATCTCTTTTAATCCTATCTTTCCTACCAAATGCCTTCCTCACCAAGTGTATTTATTCTGGTTCATTACTTTTGTTTAATTCAACCTCCTTTCCAGCCATTCTACCCACCCCCTCAGCTCTCATCTATCTTATTATCTATCATGTGTTCCTAAGCTGTCAACTACATCCAGTCTTGCTTTCTACACTCTCTTCCATGCCCAGCCAGAACAGCCTCCCTGAACCTCAAATCTGTCACACTGTACCTATGTTAAAATCTTCTCATGGTTCTCCAAGATTGAGAGGACAATCATGAGTCTGTTTCCCAAGGGCAAGCATCTACAGGTAGGCTTCTTTTGACATGGTCCCCAGGGCACTTCAGCTTTGTCTCCTCTTCTCCCTGCCCTAGCTCCATCCCCTGGCCAATGTGGGCTGTGAAGCTCATATTCTCTCTTAGGAAGACTTTTGAATGTGCTGTCACTCCTCTCCTGTGGCACTTTTCTGTTCCACTGCCTTCACTCCTGTCTCGACAGGCCTGCTCAGCCTTCAGCACTGGACCTCCAGATGGCCTCCTCCGGGAAGCTTCACTATGCTGTGTAGTCTTTCCTGTTTTCTCCCACTCCTCGAGAGCAAGAAGAGCCTTCATCATGTATGGTGGTATTGTGTTCCCCAAAATATTGTGTATGCTAATAAACTTATCTGGGGTCAGAGAAGAGAACAGCCACAATATTAAACATAGAGGAGAGGCAGTGGTAGCACACGCCTTTAATCCTAGCATTCCAGAGGCAGAAATCCCTCTGGATCTCTGTGAGTTCAAGGCCACATTGGAAACAGCCAGGCATGGTGACACACGCCTTTAATCCCAAGAAGTGAGCCTTTAATCCCAGGGAGTGATGGTAGAAGGCAGAAAGATATATAAGGTGTGAAGACCAGAAACTAGAAGCATTTGGCTGGTTAAGCTTTCAGGCTTTTGAGCAGCACAGTTCAGCTGAGATTCATTCTGGATGAGGACTCAGATGCTTCCAGTCTGAGGAAACAGGACCAGCTGAGGAAGTGGTGAGGTGAGGTAGCTGTGGCTTGTTCTGCTGCTCTGATCTTCCAGAGTTCACCCCAATACCTGGCTCCAGGTGATTTAATTAATAACACTCTTTAAGATTCATGCTACAACCATGCTTCTGTGTGTAGCCCCAGAGGCCAGACGGAGACATGGCACAAAGTTAGAGCAGGGTGAATGCTTTAGAAATTTGTAGCAAATCAAGGTCCTATCACTCAGATTTCTGATCTCCATTTGTTGAAAATCCTGTTTTTCAGGATTAGAGAGATGGCTCAGTAGTAAGGACTGGCTGCTCTTTAGAGAACTGGAGTTCAGGTCCCAGCACCCACCTGACACCTCATGACTGTAACTGTAGTCCCAGGGAATCGAATGCCCTCTTCTGGCCTCCTCAGGCACTAGGCACACAGTGGCACAGAGACATACACACAAGTGAAACAAACATAAAGTAAAATAAAGTAAAATCCTGTTTTCCAAAGCTCTTCTTTATGCCTTCCAAACTCTCCCCAACACTGCTTTTTTTACAACTCTCCATAGCGTATCCCATGAGACCTGGCCTCTTGTCTAGTCTTCTCCATCAGCTGCTTGAAGGCTGGGGTTGTGCCTCATCCATCTTGGTACTCTGACAACTGTATACCAGAGCCTAGCCCAGCACTGATGCCAGCTGGACACCCAGAGTAATAAAAGTCAATTCCTGGAACCACAACCAGCAGAGAGCATGCTTTGAATTCTTTTGTGAGCAGTTAGCGTTCAACAGCCGGCATCTCCACCTGCACATCCTTCAGCCTCCATCTTCACGGCGACCCTTCAGTATGACATCAGAAGTCTCCTGACAATGTCATTCCTCTTATGGAAGTCACCACTGGCAAGCCCTCTCCATCCTTCCATCCCATATTCCCAGGTGCACCCGTGTGCTTTCTTGTCTTTATTTGGGGCATTTTTTTTTTAAGTGAGAAGCCTTGCTATGGCATTTAGTCTAGATTTTCCTCTCTTGAATATCACCCCGCTCCTCCACAGCTGTTTTGAGTATCAGACTCTGTCATTTAAATATTAATATTATGGAAACAGAAGGAGAAAAAAATGTCTTTCATCAGATATACAACGTTGAAGAAAATTAAGATTAATAAATGGTGACAAGCTCTAGAGAGGGAATAAAAGTTAAATCGCCTTGGACTGTTTTCAGAAGTTGTTTGAGCAATGAGTATATCTTGTTGAATGCCCCGTAACTGTGATCATTCTAAAGACTTGATTTCTGAAGACAGATCCGAAGTGATAACTCAAGCCCAGGTTTTCCCCTCAGAGCATGCGTGCTCTGCATGTACACATGTGGGGAAAGCTTTGAAGGAGAGAAGCTGGGAAGTGTCTACAAATTAGGTCTTCTTGATCAAACCTCAAATAACTACTGTCTAGAGGAAAAGCAAGTTTGAGGCCTAAGAATTTTTTTATTAGTACTGGGGATTAAATCCAGGGACTTGGGCAAGTCTTCCACCACTGAGCTACATCTACATCTTCAAGACCTGTATTTATTTAATTTAAATTTTTTGAGAATTTCATACATATGTACTACACTTATATCATTTCCAACTATCCTCCGCCCCTCCAATTCCTTTCATTTCCCCTCCACTCCTTTTCAAGTTCATGAAATCTTCTTTAAATATTGTCTTTGTCAGGGTCACCATAGCTGTGATAAAACACCACGACAAAAGCGACCTGGGGAGGAAAGGGTTTATTCAGCCCACGCTTCCACATCCCTGTCCTTCATCAAAGGAAGTCAGGACAGGAACTTCAGCAGGGCAGGAACCTGGAAGCAGAAGCTGATGCAGAGCCATGAAAGGGTGCTGCTGACTGGCTTACTCCTCCTGGCTTGCCCAGCCTGCTCTCTTACAGAACCCAGGACCACCAGCCCAGGGATGGCACCACCCACCATCAATCACTAATTAAGAAAATGTCTTACAACCATATATGACAGAAGCATCTTGTCAACTGAGGTTCCCTTTCAGATAACTCTAGCTTGTATCATGTTGACATCAAACTAGCCAGCACAATAATATATTTATTTATTTTATTTATATCCTGATGAATCCATTTAGTTCATATGTGTATGTGTATAGGGATGACCACTTAGATTTTTTCTAAAATCACCCTGTCCTATAAAATCACAGTGCTTCCACCCATGTTGTGTTCTCTACCTGGGCGCCTTTCCTCCTACTTAAATCCACACTCAAGAAAATCATGTTTATTTTTAAGATTCACTCAGTCTTATCTTGGAACCTCCTTTGTCTTCTGGCCCCCACATGCCCAAGGAGAATTTTGTCATCCTTTCTATGTTTCATCTCTGTGCCGTGTAACCCACTCTCATGTTGCTGAGTGCCAAGTCCCACTGACCACTAACAGCCTCCTTCCACCACAGTACTGTGAGCCATGCCAAAGCTGGACCCCCACTCTGAGCACAGTGCCAAATCTGTCATAGTCGAGGCTCCATGGCTAAGTAAACCAGTAAAGGACAGACATGGCTAAGTAAACCACTGGAAGACACATCCAATGGATTGGGAATCTGTGAGCTGAAGCTGATTCCTGGAGGACCATGAAGAACCAGGTCAGATGAGAACCAGGGAGGAAAGGAGCAGTCATGACAGCTGATTCAGATATCAGCATGTGCCTGGGCCTTAGAGCCGGTAGCTGTAGATGAGCAACAAAACCTGGCTGCCTGTACTAGGTAAGTGATAGTTCTCAAAACATTGCGATCTCAGAACTTCTTTAAGCTCTTAAAAATTAATGATAACTCCCAAAAGTGCTTTTATGTATATGACCTACAATTTTCCCTATTTACTATATGAAATTGAAATGGAAAAAAATTTTAATTACTGCTCCACTAATTTTAAAATAGTATGGAGCTATTTTAAATAGGATGGTTCCATCATTAAAGTGCTTGCTGCACAAGCATGTGGACCTGAGTTTGGATCCCCAACATCCACATTAAATACAGGACATATGCCTCCAATCCCAGCTGGTGCCGGCAGAGACAAGAGGATTCCCCGGGCTTGCTGGCTGGCTAACCTAGCTTACTTGGTGAGCTCTAGGTCCAACGAGAGACCTTGTCTCGAAAGTTAAGATGAACGGCAATCGAGGAAGACACCCAACATTGACCTCCAGTCTCCACATGCATGTGTACAGATGTGCACACATACACATATGTGCACACATACATACTAATGTATACATATACACACATATAATAAAATAATAAAAACAAAAAGTATTTGAAATGATTACCTTCAAAATCACTTTCATTGAGAGGCATCACATTGTTTTGTACCTCTACAAGACTTTTCAACACCTGACTTCATAGGAAATGGCCATCTCTGTGCATCTGCTTTTGCAATCAGTCTGCTGTGGTATGGCTGAGTCATTATGTCATCTCTGGAAATCTTAACTATCCACTGGTAAATAAATGAGCGTGAAAGGGCAAACAAAGTCCTAGCATGCTTATGAAAATAGTATTGGCCTTGTGGACTCTTGTAAAAATGTGCTGGAGATCCCCAGGGGTGGATCACACTTTGAGAACTGCTGGAATAGAATATAGGTCATCTGTGGTCACAGAGACAGAAATGACAGTGTCTTGAATAAGGTAAAAGTATATTTCTCTCTTCATGATTTCCAGAAGTCAGCAGCACCCCTCAGACCCATATTTATGTTATCCTTTCTGTTTTATCTTATCATCCTGGTGCACACGGTCCAAAATGACAACATGATCCAAAGCCACCTCTGCATCCCAGGCCACCAAAAGGAGAGAGCTCCTCCCTGAGAGGGAAGCTTGAGCAAGGCAGAGCTTACCTCACCAGATCCCCAGAGGCCAGAGGAGCCAGTCCTGGCAAGGAGTAAGACTCACACATAGCAAGGTGTGTCTTCCTGTGTATAGAAAATAAGAAAATCGGCAGCTCACGGAATGAGCCACAGACAGTAACTGAGAGCAATCACAATGGAAGCGTATGATATCAAAGGAAAGGTGCCAGACACCAACCAAAGCAAAGTCCTAATGAGGATCAAGGCCAAAACCTCCCAACACAACTCATATGGATGCATAATCCCAATTTCCCCTCTGCAGGGGCTTAGTCCCAGCTACATCTGCGCCAGAGTCTCTCCCCACTGTCCTCATTCTAACCACACTCCGTTCTTCAGCTTGAAGGATCTATCCGAGGATTGCTTGTCCCAGTGTCCGTGTATCTGCTGCTCTGTCTCCTAGAGCACCCTCCCCCCCCCAGCCCCCGCTGTCTGACCTCTGCATTCTCACCTGTCGGGGCTGCAGAACAAATGAGGACCAAAGGAGAACAAAATCCAGTTAGTGTGAGGCTGTTCTAGCAAGGCAGCCACTGACCGCTGCTTAGCTCTGGTAGACAGAGGCAGGCAGGGGAGGAAGGAGGCTTTAAAGTGGGGTGAAGGGAAGCCTTGGCTCTGTCTCAAATGGAAACTGTTGTGGAGAAGCTAGCTGAAGGGGGTGGACCTCAGGAAGGATGCTATGTGATTGGTTGGGGGACATGTTTGGTATTCTCTAATTAATGGTAAATTGGGAAAAATTGGGAACGCTTTCAGTTACTAATTGAGTCCTGGTCATTTGAGGCCAGTCATAACAGGGGCTATTGCCAGGCTTTCTAGGCTAGTGAGTGGAGATTGTGGGCCAGAGTTCAGTTCTCTATATTGGCCATTTGTATACTCAGTCTCTTGGGTGTTAGTTTGCAATATTTTCTCCTAGCAAACAACTCTCAACCAGGGCAGACCCCTCCAGCTCCCAGGTGAGGGCAGACAGACCCCTGCAGCTCCCAGGTGATGGTAGACCACCTCCAGCTCCCAGGTAAAGACAGACCCCTCCAGCTCCCAGGTAAGGGCAGACCCCTCCAGCTCCCAGGTGAGGACAGACCCCTCCAGCTCCCAGGTGAGGACAGACCCCTCCAGCTCCCAGATAAGGACAGACCCCTCCAGCTCCCAGGTGAGGGCAGACCCCTCCAGCTCCCAGGTGAGGGCAGACCCCTCCAGCTCCCAGGTGAGGACAGACCCCTCTAGCTCCCAGGTGAGGGCAGACCCCTCCAGCTCCCAGGTGAGGACAGACCCCTCCAGCTCCCAGATAAGGACAGACCCCTCCAGCTCCCAGGTAAGGGCAGACCCCCTCCAGCTCCCAGGTGAGGGCAGACCCCTCCAGCTCCCAGGTGAGGGCAGACCCCTCTAGCTCCCAGGTGAGGGCAGACCCCTCCAGCTCCCAGGTGAGGACAGACCCTGTCAGCTCCTGAGTGCAATGTTCTGCTTCTTTTTAACTAATAAAAAGAGTAGCTGTGGGCTTAGTTCTGTATTGTTTCTGCCCGCTGAGCCTGTATAGCATTCTAGGAGAGCCACTCGCCAGGCAAAATATGGTTCTACTCTAAGCTAGAGAAACAAAGGTGTGAGCTGTTCCAAGTTTAGTCAATTCTCTGCTCACAGGTCCAACCTGTCTAGGATTTGACATCTGCCTCAGGGTGTCATCCTGAGGTCCATTTTCTCCTAAACATGAATCACTGACAGCATCCTACATAATATTCCACTGGGCCCCGGTGCTGCCCGTTTAGCAAGAAGATTGCTTGTGTTGAAGTTCGAGCATAAACCTGCCAGCTCTAACATATCTTGCTGGTCTGACCCAATGATGACCCATAGTACTCTATGTCTGGGCTGTTTTCTTTTATTTTCCAGCCTCTGAAGATTGTCAGAATTCTGCCTGGCTAAGCAATAAATCCATCTTTTCAGGGATCAATTGTGGTGACTGGCTGCAAAACCTGGAAATCCAATTAACTGTAAAATAAATAAAGAAAAAAAAAAGGAAAAATCCACCAAAGCTGTGGCACAAGTCAGCTCGGAAATGTTCTGGACATTAAAATAAACAAGGAAAAACTTCAACTTCACTTGTCTTTTCTTTTAAAAAAAAAATTCTTGTTATTGATAAATTTAGCCTTGGTTCCAATTTTATCTTAGCCACAATTTGCTCAAATACAGATCTGTTGGGATGGCTAGCACTGCGCTAATTATACCCCACAGGCTCTCTCCAGAGAGAAGCCAACTCGGCTAGGATTACCTTGCTACCATATGTAAAACTTTAGGCCCTCTCTCCCTTCATCTTTTTACACCACATGTGTTCTTAAAGGGACATAAATCTGCTCAAACGTTATGTGGGAAATATGAGTTATTTTGGCTTACTGGGACATTTTAAAAAGGACAGGGTTTTCATCAATTGCATCACTTGGCTGTGTGGAAGGCCTTATGCCTCACACTGCTACCGAGGTCTGCCAGTCTGGAAGCATCACAAATGGAGCCAATGGGCATTGGGCAACCTTACTGGCATCGAGACTATATCTAGAGCCTCAGGTTAGTGAGCTGCACGCCCAGCTACAAGTCAGCATCTTGTCAGTGTCTTGGGAAGGACGCAAGCCAGGCAACCTAAAGGTGAGAGGGTGAGCCAGAGAAGGTACTAGAGGAAATGTCTCCTTTAGCTCCCACCAGTAACTGGAAATGTGGGTGTACTAGGGGGATAACAAAGGGGTTGAGAGGCCTCTTCACCTAGGCTAGGTTAGGACAGCAGGACAGTAAACAGGACTCACAGTCAGGGTCCAGATTGGGGTTAGGGCTCCTCTGGCCTCAATCTTGAACTAGCTTCCTTATACAGAAAATGAGCAACAAAAATAAAAGCTTCCTTCAGGTTCCAGTGCCTCCAAGGCCAGGCTTAGCAAACAAAGGGAAATTTTATTATTATTTAAAAGATTCCAGGAAGATGGTTCTGTGGGTAAAAGACCTTGCCACACAAGCCTGACAACCTGAGTTCAGAACCCCAGAATGCATATAAAAATCCAGATGTGGCAGCACTCATCTGTAATCCCAACATGTCTAAGGCAAGATGGGAAACAGAGACTGAAGAACCTCCAGGGACTTAACTCCTGAAAGCTGTCCTCTGACCTCCACATACATTCTATAGCACAGATACACACACACACACACACACACACACACACACACACACACACACACGAAGAATGTTCTTGCTTTGATGAACTATGAACTAGCTCTCCTATTTTTCCTTTCTTCCTGAGATCCTTCCCTGAATTTTCCAAGCCTGGTCATGACCATCACACAGACAGCAGGAGTTGGTCAGCCGATGCCACCATGGGAAATAAAAAAAAAAACAGGTTAATGTTTCTTGAATTTCTTATCAGGAAAGGGAAATGATGCAATGTTATTTAAAACATGATTCTTTGCATCCTATCTCTAAATGTTCCTTGACTAAAAGATGATATCAACAAATATGAGAAGCTCCTCTCAGCCTTCAAAATAGGCCCATGTGGAATGTTAAGTTTAAACTACAAATCATTAAATCATCCACTGTGTTGTTGATTTGGTTTCTCTTAAAAATATTGCTTTGTTTTTGAAATTTATTTTTAGAAGTCTATGTACCCAGAAACAAAGCCCCCCAAAAAAATCACAAACAAAAAAACCCCATGATACTGGAAAGTATAACCATTGGGGGCAGGATCACTAGTAACTACAGGATCTTTATGATTATAACCTAAGCTTGATGTAATAGGGAACAGAAAACACAGATACACTAGTATTGCCTATTCAAGGAAATTACTAGAAAACAGCCCCAGTGTAACACATAAATAAATTCCCTCTGTTAGTCTTCAGTCCAGTAGCCACATTATTTTTTCAATCACTTATTCAACAGATAGTTCTTGGTTTGTAAATCTATTCCAAGCACTTGCATAGCATTATGAAGACAGTGGTGCACACCACAGCTGGAACCTGCCCTCTTTGAGTCTGTAGAAGATGATTCTTGCATCCACAGGTCATGGATACAACGGGCTGATTCCATGGGAGGCAGTAGTTTATTCAGCATAGTGTAGACACACATCTTGTTAACCTATGGCTGTGTCTTTTCATTTTCATCTAGCAGTGTTGGCATCAAGAAGGCAGCAGATGCCCGAGGCTCTTATCTTTCCAATCCCTCTTTCTTCTCCAAGGCAGGTAGTTACAAGTACCAAATAAGTTTCTATTCTCACTGTGGGGTTTTTTGGTTTAAAACTGTTTATTGATCAATAAAAAAAAATAGGAAATCACAAAGTCATTGCCTGGGGAAGCTGTACTAGTAATTTTACAGCAGGCTAGATAGTAAGGAAAGATTACAAATGTTAGCAGGCGGGAGACCCAGCTCTTGCAGAAAACAAGTCAATCCTGACAGAAATCCAACCTACATCAATGACCTTGGAGAGCCTGCACAAGGTCAATGCCTACACAAGGTCAATGCCTACACAAGGTCAGTGCCTGCACATGGTCAATGCCTGCACATGGTCAATGCCTGCACATGGCCAATGCCTGCACATGGTCAATGCCTGCACATGGTCAATGCCTTCACATGGCCAATGACTGTACAAGGTCAATGCCTGCACATGGTCAATTCCTGCACATAGTCAATGGCACAATGAGGACATCATAGTGGTTCTAGTACCCACTGTTTACTAGCTATAGGGAGAAGTGGACAGATATCAGATGTACTTCCCTATGTTTAAAGTAATATACTGTAAGCAACTGACTTGACTCTTTAAAGAAATGCAAAGGAGGATGTACACAGGATTTAAGATAACATTTTGAAACCGATTTTGAAGTTGGTTTTTAAAATAGGACCATCACTAGGACGTACTATTGCCACTGTAACTCTTTATATTAATAACTCTGACTCACCCATTTTGTATGCTCAAAGACATAGATTGTGTAGCTGAAGTTTTCCTGGTTACTAAGAACATTCTTTCATTCTTTCAGCCATCCTTTCTTCCATCTGTTCACCAGGACTACTGCGAGTGTGAGCACCCAGAGGACTGTCACTGCCTTTGTCTTTATTTCTAACAATGACCTTAACCTCATGGAAGAACATTCATTCAAATGTACCATTTCCTTCACCCATTCACTTAGCTTTGTTTCCCTTAAACTTCTCTATATCCATCAGCCAGACCTACCTAAAATAACTGGACCAGAGATACCCAGTACCCTCTCCAGTCTACATGTACCCTTACCTACATCCTTTTTCACTATGACTTTGTTAGGCAATATGTTCTGGTCTTAAACAATCATCCAACCATCAGTTGTGATATAAAGATTACCAAAGATGGACCTAAAGAGAAGACTCTTTAAGAGTAAGAGCACTGGCTACCCTTCCAGAGGACGCAGGTTTGATTCCCAGCAGCCACATGGTGACTCACAACCATCTGTAAGTCCAGTTACAGGGGATCCAATGCTCTCTTCTGACCTCCACAGGCACCAAGCACACACATGGTACACAGACATACATTCAGGCAAAACACCCATACACATAAAACAAAATATTTTTTAATGTTTAAATAGGATTTGCCAAAAATGTCATTGTTGTGTGAATATAATGTATCTTCACCTGCTTTATGATCTTTTGTAGTCATTGTGCTTTATCGGAACTTTAATGATGTGACTCATAGTATTTCCTTCCTGGGTGATGATTGAGAAGCTAATAAACTCAAATCATCCTTGGCACAGCAACAGTAGCAGATCTGTGCTGCTTTATGGGATTCTGATTTTTACTTTTTTTTATAACAGCATGTGCTTAATGTCTATGTCTCTACAATTGTGTGTCTGTGTCTGTGTGTGTGTGTGTGTGTGTGTGTGTGTGTGTGTATGTAAGTTTGGAAACCACATCACACGCAGCTAATCTGGAAAATGACACAGAAATGAAATCAAGAAATCCCAATCACATCAATAAGTCTCACAAGGGGGTCAGCTCCAAGTTCCTGAGGAGCATGTGTTTTGCCTGGAAGCATAACAAGAAAGGCCTGAAGAAGATGCAGGAAACAATGTGAAAGCAATGAGTGAAGGTGCAGAGGTCATCAAGGCCCTTGTGATGACCAAGGCAATTAAATCCAAAATGCCAAAGGGCCCCAACTGTAAGCTTTGCTGACTTGCTTTCACAGCACGGCCCACCCTAACATCGGGAAGCAGTTTTGTAGCTACATGGTCAAGGGTTGCCAGCTCAGACCACCAAAATTCAAGGCCCAAATCAAGACTGAGGCTACAGCTACAGTTCAGTTCCAGGCTCCTGCTCCAGCTCAGGCTCCCAAAGGTGCCCAGACTCCTGTCAAGGCACCATAGCAAAGGCTTTTATCTGCCAATGTAAAGACATACAGATTGGTGTGGCACACTCACACACTATTTAGAGATAAGTGGTGTCCTGTGATGTTTCTACAAATAAAGTAGAGGTTAGGGTGGGAGAGACATAAAGTAGTTGAATAGAATGTAAAAGAAAGACCTAGCTACACATTGTCTATAGGAAACACACTTTACTGTTGTTATTTGTTTCTTTTGCTGGGAGTGGGGGCCACCATCCAGCTCCCAAATAAACTCACCACATAGAGGCTTATTCTTTATTATGAATACACAGCCTTAGCTGGGCTTGTCTCTTGCCAGCTTTTCTTGATGTATCCCACCTAACTTTTGCCTCTGGGCTTTTCCCGTTCTCTTACTTCTGTAAATCTTACTCTTACTCTGTAGCTTGCTCTTTAGCTGGGTGGCTGACCCCTGGAGTCCTCCTCCTTCTCTCTCATTCCTAGATCTTCCTCCCAGATTTCTCCTTCTATATATTCTCTCTGCCTGCCAGCCACACCTATCTTTCTCCTGTCTTACTATTGGCTGTTCAGTTCTTTATTAGACCATCAGGTGTGTTAGACAGGCACAGTAACACAGATCCACAGAGTTAAACAAATGCAACATAAACAAAAGTAACACACCTTAAAATAATATTCCCCAACACTTCAGCTTTAAAGAAACATATAGGCTGAAAGAGACACAAGGGGAAAAGATGTTCCACATAATGGTAATCAGAAGAAAAGTTGGGGTAGTTATACTTACCTCAAGTAAAAAAAAAAAAATCAAACCAAAACTATCACAAGAGACAAAGAAGGAACTTCTATAGTGATTTATCGTCTACCTTGAATATGTATCAATTATTATTAGCACCAACAGGGGGCATAAAAACACAAAGCAAGCCTTGATAGAACTGAAGGAAGAATAGACATCAAAATAATAACAGTAGTACTTCAACTCCCACTTTCAATAATGGTTATAACATGCTTTAGAGATCATCTTTTTAAAAAAGGACCTGAACAGCCCTATAGACAATGAACTTAACAGATATGTACACATTCCACCAAGCAACAGCAGAATACAACACATTCTCCTAACTCACTCACTGAGCATACTTCAGGACAGACCATGTATCAGGTCACAAAACAAGTGTTATAGAAGATGGAGCTCATTCCAAGTATCTTTACTGATCATAACAGAGTGAAACTAGAAACCAACAGCCAAAGAAAACTGGAAATTTTACAAACATGTATGAATTCAACAACACATTTGAGAACAACCACTGGGTCAGAGGAGAAATAAAAATTAAATGAGAAAATGCATGGAGACCAATGAAAATGAAAACACATCATTAAAAACCACAGGTACACCAAGAGCAGTAAGAAGAAGTTTATTGCAATAACTGCCTACACACATGAACATGTTTACACATACTCTTTCCCCACCCCCTCTCTCTCATACATTGACCCAAGCAACCTAACAATACACTTAAGGAAAAAATTTTTAAAGAGAAGAGCAAACTAAGCCTAAAGTTATCAGGGAAAAAAAGAAATTATAGACAGAAATTAACAAAACAATAGAAAAAAGAACAGTGAACTTAAAGGTTTTTTTGGAAAGATACATAAAATTGACAAATATTCAACTAAACTAAGAGAATCAAATGAAGCCCAGAAAGAAGACATTACACTTGATATAAATAGGATCATAAAAGAATAAGACTATGAGCAAATAAATGGCATCACACAGGATAGCCTAAAAGAAACTCAAGAGGAAAAAAAGTTATAAACTCATTGTATAAGGTCAGCACGACCCTGTTATAAAAGGCTGATGAAGACTACAGCAGACTTCTGGGTAGGTGGCAGATAGGGACTGCCTGTGTATGAGCTGGTAAAAGAGAGAGTCCGAATTTTAAAAAGTAGACTCTATTCCAAAATGAGAAATGGAGAAAGAGCTTCCACAGAAAGAAATCCACAAAGTGAGAGAATGCTAGAAAGCATCAGAACGAGGAAGAGGGTAGAACATGATGCAGAGGAACTTCAGTGGCACAGCTCCCTGAAGGGGAAGAGGAAACTAATTGCTTCTAAGGGGAAAACCAGGCAGTCCTATGCTCAGGACAGGCCCACAACCCTAATGAGTCTCAAATCCAATTTGGGCTTTTGTAAGACAGCATCTCCTCCAGCACTATATGTCAAGCTCTATGACTCAGAGGACAGATGAGTGTCATCCTGAGAGAAAATCTATTGCCTAAAACTGAAGTATCCTGGAAGCCTAAGATCAGGAAACATTCTCAAGTCAGGGAGTCTCAGCTCAGCTTGCCACACCCCCACAGTGAGGGAAGTCCCAGAAAGGCAGTTGTACAGAGTAAAAAATTGAAGAAGAGCAGATGCCACTGTCCCCTGTTGCCACTTCCTACAGCCATGGTCAACTCCACCATGTTCTTCAACATCTCAGCTGATGGCCAGCCCTGGAGCCGTGTCTCCTTCGAGCTGCTTGCAGACAAAGTTCCAAAGACAGCAGAAAACTTTGCTGTGGGATGGTCTGTATGTCAAATTACTCTGATTGGTCAATAACTAAAACACTGATTGGCTAGTGGCTAGGCAGGAAGTATAGGCGGGACTAACAGAGAGGAGAAAAGAAAGAACAGGGAGGTGGAAGGAGTCACTGCCAGTCGCCGCCATGACAAGCAGCATGTGAAGATGCCGGTAAGCCAGGAGCTAAGTGGCAAGGTATAGATTCATGGAAATGGATTAATTTAAGCTGTGAGAACAGTTAGCAAGAAGCCTGCCACAGCCATACAGTTTGTAAGCAATATAAGTCTCTGTGTTTACTTGGTTGGGTCTGAGCCTCTGTGGGACTGGCAGGTGACAAGGATTTGTCCTGACTGTAAGCAAGGCAGAAAAACTCTAGTTACAATCCTTCTTTCATGTGCCAGAGTGGTGATTTCACACACCATAATGGCACTGGCAGCAGGTCCATCTATAAGGAGAAATTTGAGGATGAGAATTTCATCCTGAAGCATACAGGTCTTGGCATCTTGTCCATGGAAGATGCTGGCCAAACACAAATGGTTCCCAGGTGTTTTAGCTGCAATGCCAAAACGGAGTGGCTGGATGGCAAACACGTGGTCTTTGGGAAGGTGAAAGATGGCATGAGCATCATAGAAGCCATGGAGCATTTTGGGTACGGGAAGGGCAAGACCAGCAACATCACCACTTCCAACTGTGGACAACTCTAATTCTTTTGACCCATGAGCATCTTACCCATCAGACCATTCCTTCTGTAGTTCAGGAGAATGACCCCACTCCATCTACCTGCAATACCCTATCATCTCTATTCTCACCGAAGTTCCATTTTTTCCTCATCCCCCTCCATATCTAGCTGGATTACAGAGTTAAGTTTATGAGTATGACTAAAAGCTAAATAAGAAAAGAAATTGAAGAAGCAATGAGGAGATGGAAATATCTCCCATCTTTGTAGATTGGTAGAATTAATATTGTAAAAATGCTAAATCACATAAAGAATTGACAATTCAATGTAATCACCACCAAAATCCCAATGACATTCTTCACAGACCTAGAAAAAGAAAATGCATATAGAAGCACAAAAGACTCTAAAAAGCCAAAGCAATTCATAGCAAAAAGCAATTCTAGAAGTATCGTAATACCTAACCTCAAATTACACACAGAATCATAGTAACAAAAACAGATGGCACGAACATGAAAACAGAACCACAGGCCAATGAAAGAGAATGGAGGACCCAGAAATAGACCCACACAGCAACCAAATTTTTGACAAAGCTGGGAAAACATACGCTGGAGAAAATATGGCCTCTAAAACAAATGTAGATGAATGCAATGAGATCCATATCTCTCACCTTGGAAAAAAAAACAATTAAAGTGGACCAATGATTTTAATGTAAGAGTTGAAACTTTAAAAATGTTAGAGGAAAACATAGGGAAACCATTTCAACATTCAAGCATAATCAAATCCCCCACAGCACCATAAATTCTATTATATGAAACTAATATACTTCTACACTACAAAATAAGAAAACACCAGAGTGAAGACAGCTTATAGAATAGAGAAGGTCTTTGCAAAGTATACATCAGACAGTGGTGTGATATCTAAGATATACAAATAACTGCTAAGTTGAAACACAAAAAAAAAAGTAAAATCATCTGATCAATAAATGGGCTAAAAAATGAGTAAATAGTTCTTGACAGGAAAAGTACAAATGACCAATACATACTTAGAAAAGTGTTCAACATCCTTAGCCTTTGGGGAAATGCATACTAAAACTGTTTTGAGATTCCATCTCTCCCCAGGCAGAATCCCTATTGTCAAGAAAGCAATGACCAAAAATGTGAAAGGAGGAAAAAGGAACCCTATTCATTTCTGGCTGGTAAGAGTACAAACTTCCATGGCTACTGTGGAAACCAGTATGGAGGACCCTCAACAAACTGAAAATTGACCTAGAAAGGGCCCAATCATACCACTTTGGAATGTAGATCTAAAGAATCTTCATCAATATCCTATAGAGATATTTGCATTCCTATGTTTATTGCTGTGCTAGTCACAATAGTCAGGAAATGGAATCAGTCTAGGTGTCCATCAACGGATGGCTGGATAAAGAAAGTGTAGTAGGGATGGAGAGATGGCTCAGAGGTTTAGAGCACTGACTGCTTCTCCAGAGGTCCTGAGTTCAATTCCCAGCAACCACTTGGTGGCTCACAACCATCTGCAATGAGATCTGGTGCCCTCTTCTGGCATGCAGTACACTGTATTCATATTAAATAAATTTTTTAAATAATAAAATATAGTAATATACACAATGCATCTATAAAGAAAAATGAAATCATAAAAATTTATGTAGAAAAATGGATGCAACTAGAAATCACTATGTTAAGTGTATAAGCCATACTCAGAAAAACAAATTTTTTCTTGCATATGTGAGATCCAAAATTTTATTTGTATATGTATTTATACATGTGGGAGTCCTAACACTAGAAAGGGGATCACAGAAAGGGAGGAGGAGACGTTAAAAGAAGGAGAAAATAGAGATGGTAATGGAATATAAGTAATACAATGTCTAACTGAGAAAATAAAGGGAGTCAGCTACAGCAGGGAAGGGGGAATAGAAAAGGGCAGTGGTGGAGACGACCAAATGAAGACGGAGTACAATGACACCATGTATAAAGTTGCCATGATGATGCCCACCACTTTATAAGAGAATCTAAAAAAAAATAAAAATAAATTTTAAAAAAAACAACAACAACTTAAAAAAAAACCTTAAAAGATACCACAGGCTAAAATTCCTAATAAATATAGATGCAAAAAAATCCTCAACAAAATGCTCATAAACCAAATCCAATAGCACACTAATAGAAGCATACACTGTTATCAAGTGGGATTTATCCTTGGAATACAGATAAAATTTTCATAAAAATGAAAAATAACATGACTCTTCAAACTGATGTGAGACAAGTACAAAATGCAACATAAAGACTTCCATTTCAAAAGCTCAACAAACCAGAAACTGGAAGTATCTCAGTGCAACAGAAGTCGATACATGAAGACCCCACAACCAACAATAATGCCCTATGCGGGAGAACTAAAAATATTTTCCCTAAGATCAGGAGCAAGGCGAGGACACCACTTTTTCAACTTTTATTCAATGTAGTAGTAGAAGTCTAGCCTCAGCAATTGAGCAAGAAAAGGAAACAAATGAACATCTGCTGTGGATATTGCTCTATATAAATAAAACACTGATGGCCAGTGACCAGGCAGGAAGTAGGGTTGCCAGGCAGGAAGTAGGTGGGACAAGGAGAGAGGAGAATTCTGGGAAGCGGAAGGCTGAGGAGAGAGACACTGCGGCCACCGCCAGGACAAGCAGCATGTAAAGACTCTGGTAAGCCACCAGCCATGTGGCAAGGTATAGATTTATAGAAATGGGTTAATTTAAGATAAAAGAACAGTTAGCAAGAAGCCTGCCACGGCCATATAGTTTATAAGTGATATAAGTGTCTGAGTGATTATTTTATAAGTGGATTGTGGGACTGCGGGGCTTGGGGAACCTGGAGAGAAGTCCTACAACAACAAACATCCAAATTGGAAAAGAAATAAAGTGCTTCTGTTGACAGTCATGAGAGTCATTAAATATAGAAAGACCCCAACTTAAAAATATCATGATGCAGCCAACCATGGTGGTGCACACTTGTAATCCTAACAGTTAAGAGACCAAAGCAAAGGGTCACAAATTCAAAGCCAACCCAGACTACATGGGAAGGCTCTCTCAAAAAAGAAAAGGAGAAGGAGAAAGAGAGGGTGCTAGAAGAATTGATCAGTTAGAACTAAAAATATGATTTAATGAAGCTGCTAGACATGAAAATCAACATGCAAGAACTATATTTCAATGCACTAACAATGTACCTGAACAGGAAACCAAGAAAGTCCCATATCATCATCAAAAGGAATACAACACTTAAGAATACACTTAACTAAGAGGCAGGATACTTGTATAGTGAAAACTACAAACCACAAATGATGAAAAAAGATGCAGACAGAAAGCATCCCACCACACACGTTGGCAACAGCTATGAGTAGGAATAAGGAGAATGGTTGTCAAGAGAGCCTTCTCATAGGGAAACATGTGACTTTATATGAGTTCCCCACACATATGCAAGCTCTCTTCTCACATGCCTTACCCTGCCATTCCTACAAAAGACAACACAAAAATGTAACAGAAAATTGTCCTTTGACCAGTATGCCCTTCAGTAAAGAAACAGATCTTTAAAATATGGGTATATCCAGAAGAATGTCATTCTGCACTAAAACTGAGTAATATATTGACTCATGGTGCAGAAATCTATATAGGACTAAGGAGATGGCTCATGAGTAAAGTGCCCATCAAAAAAAAAAAAAAAAAAAAAAACAGCAGGACTGGAGTCGGGATCCCTAGAAGCCATGTAAATGGCAGAGGCAGACAGGCATGGAACCCATCTGTAATGTCAGTTCCCAAGAGGCAGAGATGGGATCTTCGAAGCAAGCTGAGCAGCTGAACTGGTGAACTCTGGATACAACTGAGAGACTCTGCCTCAGTAAATATGGAGAACAATGGCAGAAAGCACCAGATGTCAACTTCTGGCCTTCGCACATGTGTCCATGCACATTACACACACACGCACACACACAGGGTGGGAGGAGATCTAAATATGGATTACTGAGAGAAACTAATTTACAAAGGCTACCTAATATATGGCTGCAACTCCATGACATTCTAGAAAAGGCAAAACTGCACAGTAAAAAGGTCAGGAGTTGTGAGACAGGGGAGGAAGAAGGGGATAAACAGGCAAAACAGAGAGGATGTGTGTAGCTACTTTCAGTATGCTTAATGTGGGTTACCTGTCATTATAAATCTGCCGTGGATTTGACCAAGAGTGGACCATAATGTAAAGTACGAAGTAGGGGGGAACAATGATGTGTCAATGTAGGTTCATCTATTGCAAGAAATGTACCACTGAAGGGATGCTGCTGGTGCAGAGGGGAAGGGGAGGAGGGGGTGTCTAGGATACCTCTGTGTCTTCTTTACCATTTTTCTATGAAACAAAAACTGTCTTATTAAAAAAAATGTTTTTCTCAAACTCCGATTAAAAATGATGACATCGAGCCGGGCGGTGGTGGTGCATGCCTTTAATCCCAGCACTTGGAAGGCAGAGCTAGGCAGATCTCTGTGAGTTTGAGGCCAGCCTGGTCTACAGAGCATCAAAACTACACAAGAGAAAACCTGTCTCAAAAAAAACAAAATGATGAAATCATTCCCATTCTGATGCTTTTGACTACAGCTACTGTTGATGAATTCTGGTCAAAGAACAAAAGAGTCTCACAAGAAATTGGAAAAACACATAAAACTAAGGAAACACCTCTACCAGATTCCTGTGTGGTTCTAGGTGTGTGGCACAAGGCCCAGAGCCAACAGTGAAGTTCACCATCCTCTGAACAGTGATAGTCACCTTGTTCTCACTACTTCATTCCACAGACTCCCATGACTCCAGTCACAGAACTGAGTTACAGGGAGGTTTTAAGGATGCAGTCCCTTTTTGTCAATTACTGTTGTGGTACACGAGGAAGAATCTTCTCAAAGCATAACCATAGTTTTCAGCTTGCTGTCTTCCTTTCTCTTTACAGATCCCAAGCAGTGGGTGCTCAGAGGATGATAGTGATTTGTGTGTGGTCACATAGCCTGCTGGAGACAGTCTGAGAATGATCACTGCAATCTCTTGATGCATCTGTCCTGGAACTTCCCATGAAACACATCTGGATCTGGTAGGCAACAGCAAATATTACCCACTCATAATGCCTAAAGAATGCCACTCTCAGGGCTGGAGAAATGGCTCAGAGGTTAAAAGCATTGGCTGTTCTTCCAGAGGTCCTAAGTTCAATTCCCAGCAGCCACATGGTGACTTACAACCATCTATAATGAGATCTGGTGCCGTCTTCTGGCATGCAGGCAGAACACTATGTACACAATAAATAAATCTTTTTTTAAAAAAAAAAAGTATAACACGTTAAAAGAAGAAGGAAGAAGATGAAGAAGACGAAGACGAAGACGAAGACGAAGACGAAGACGAAGACGAAGACGAAGACGAAGAAGAAGAAGAAGAAGAAGAAGAAGAAGAAGAAGACGAAGAAGAAGAAGAAGAATCCCACTCTCCAAAAAGCAGCCTTCCAACTCCACTAGGCATTGATTTCTATTTCATGATTTACAAGAGTGAACTTTTTTCTTCCCCTTCATTATAGAAGCACTGGGTTGAGGAGTGGAAGGCTGATTTGAGGTCTCCACCTTTATAATTAAGTCCTAGTCTTGAACTGAGACCTCTTCGTGAAGGCAGCTCCGTTGCCCACAGCAAGAAGATGGCTTTTCAGTTTGTGTCCTTTTGTGTTTTTTACCTGAAGTCTTGAGCATCTCCTACAAAGAAAATTTTAATATAATTGGTTTCAGAGCATCCAGGAGCCTTTTAATTACCCTCTGAAAGATGCTTAGACAACAGCTTGCTATTAGGTTAAACAGTGTCAGCATCTGTACTGCAAACACTCACGGGCTTATTACAGTTTGCCAATCAACATTGGTTTTCAAATGTTTTCTACAAAGAACCTTCTCTGCACACATCTCTCCAGCCCAGTGGACAAAGTCCATCATGCCAACTGCAACACCATCTTCTCCCCTCCTTATTCCCCATCAGTGCTGGAACCTGGAAAACTCAGGCAGCATCATAAAACTGTAGAGCACCTTGTTATCACTCAAGAGCCAATTATGCATTGATTATACAGCCAGTTCCCCAGGCAGACCCTTTCCTCTGTTCTGGAATCTCATGCCTGGTCATTTTATTGCTCGTTAGCCCCTTTTCCAGAGAGTGGGCAAGGGAAATAACAGAGGATGGACTTCAAACTCATCCATTTGCTCCCTGTTACCTGCTCTGGTTACAAGTTTACTGAGGAAGTGGGCTAAAATTATTAACTAACATGAAGTTTGAAGACTGCCTCTGAAGCTCATTTGTTCAAACTCATCTTTCCTCCTGAAGTCATCTATAGAATGCAATGCACTGGCCATGGGATTAGGCTAAGACAGTCACCATGGTCATGTCGGCCAATAATTGAAGAAGGCTGACATTGCAAGAGTCAGTATTACATGAAAAAAGTAAAAAGAGAACTACCATAGGACACAGCTATACTATTCTTGGCATGTGCCCAAAGGACTCTGTAACCTGCCACAGAGATATTTGCACATCTGTGTTTATTGCTGCTCTATTCACAATAGCAAGAAGATGGAACCAACCTAAATGCCCATCAACAGATGAATAGATAATAAAAGTGTGGCACATATACACAATGGAATTTTAATCAGCTGTTGAGAAAAAATAAAATTATGGGGCTGGAGAGATGGTTCAGTAGTTAAATTCACATACTGCTTTTGCAGAGGACCCAAATTCAGTCCCCAGTATCCATGTTGGGCAGCTTATAACCACCTATAACTTCAGAGGGTCCTCCAGCCTCTGAGGGCACCTATAAACAAACACACACCCACACAGACACATACATACTCCCACAGACATATATACTCACACAGACACATATACACAGAGAGAAAAAGACATACACACACAAAAACTTCAAAATACTAAGATTTAAAAAAATGAAAATTTCAAGAAAACTGATAGAATTGTAAAGGATTATCTAGTAAGTGAGGTGATCAAGTCTCAGAAAGAAAAAACTTACATTCTCTCTCCTGTATTGATCCTAACATGAGTGTGTGTGTGTGTGTGTGTGTGTGTGTTAACAAGGGTTTGGGAGAGTGGGTATAGATTGTGAAACTAGGCAGGAGCCTGAGAGGGAGAGGCAAACCAGGAGCACTGAGGAAGGGTGGGGGTGTGAAAGTAGGAAGAGTCTACTGGGGATGGGAGGCACAAGACGAGAGAGTGGGGAAGACACGTTGGTAGAGGAAAAACAAAAATAATTACCTTTAAAAATACATAATAAAACCTAACCCTTCATAAGCTAATAAATTTTCAAAATGAACAAATAGATTAACCATCTTAAATGTAGCCAGGTCAAGTATGCCACGCTTATATTCCTAGCCCTGGGGAATGGGGAATGGAGGTTAGTGAGTGCTTGGGGGAAGGGAGTCACAAGTTCAAAGCCCTCCTGGTCGAAACAGCAAGATGTTGAAGGAAGAAAGAAACCAAAACTTCATGTCATCTCACACCCTCTTACAGGCTTCTAATTAAATTATAAGATATGGTGTCTTATGTCTAGTGAAATATCAAACAGCTCCTTTGTTTATCTATGCTGATTGCAGAAGCTTCACTATAGAGAAAGTCATACTTACGGAAATAATCTTAATAACGCTCTCAGGAAAGATGACTTTCAATGATGGAGAGTTTACATAAGCCACTAAGCAAACATTGCAGCAAGCTAACCCAGGTAGTTAAATAAACAATTAATACTGACCATGAAAGATAATCATGGAAAATGGAAGATAATTAAGAAATGGAAGTTTGAGCTCTTCAAAACAGGTATTTACCTACAAATTGGTATATGTATATATGGATATATGTTGCATTTAAAGAAATAGACTGACTATCTTCCTCTAGACAAAAGATTCTTGTTTCATGCTTTAATATTTGTTGGTTTTCTCAGACCATTATTTTAATATTTCATCAGAAAATTCTTTTCCCCTTAAGCATGTACTTTTTCTATTATATTCTAGTGTATACCCAAGGCTGAAAGCTCTTATGGAAGGTTACAGCTCTAATCTTTGAAAAACATGATAAGATATATAATTTACTGCAATTCACTTTATTATCAAATTCACAAGAATATATCAAAGGCATGAAATGAGGTCTCCCGATACATATGCTACAGGCTCAGCCTCCTAAGTTGTCTTACCAAAAACTCAAGGACAAATTATCCACAGAGCAGAAAGAGACTGAACTAGAAGTCAGCTGGCTTCTAGTTTTCTACCTTATCACCCTGTAGCCGTGAGACTGGGGCCAATTGCTTCTCTTCCAAGGCCTCTGCAACAAATGGTCACCTCATTCCTCCAGCTCTTAACTTGTAGTCTATGGGATAAAAGAAAGAAGTTGTATTAGCAGTAGAAAACTCCAAATGAGCTAAAAAACTGCAAGCTCAAAGTTCAGTTGAGGATATGTGTGGCACTACATGACAGGTCGCTGGCCAGACACCTCTAATTAGTTGGAGTGGAGGGGGAAGGGCGTGCTCAGTCCAGGGTCTGCCACGCAGTGCTGCTATTTCATGAATTTTATAATTCCACCTAGACATAGCTAAGCTCTGAAACTTCTTTTGTATGTGGTAAAAGATTTGTGAGCCAGAATGCCAATCTAATAACCTACCCAATAGGGGCAGATATTTATAGTGTCTGAAGCACTCTTTGTAGCTATTTAGAGTGCCGGTTCCTATTATTAAAGGTAACTAGAGCCCTGAACCAGTCAACAAAATGCTAGTCTGTGCATACAAAATTAGTTAGAGCTGAGCTGGTGCTAAGAGAGCAAGGAATCACATAGAAACTTCCAAGGTCAGACTAAAGAAAGTGGTTTACTTAAGTTGTATTTAATTTTTAATTGTGTGTGTATGTGTTTGTGTGTGTATGTATATATATATATACATGTATGTATATATGTATATATATACATGTATATATACACACACACACACACATGTATGTAGTAGGTGCACTCAGAAACCATATGAAAGGTATTGGATCCCTGAAGCTGGAGATACAGGCAGTTATGAGCTGCCCAATATAGGTGCTGGGAATCCAACTCAGGTCTTCTACATGAGCACTCAACCACTGAACCATCTCTCCAGACCAAGAAAGTGTTCTTAACCAAGGGTTTGAGATATCAGCCTGGGCTTCAAGAGATCTATAACCTTGTGAAAATTATATGCAAAACTCCCTAAAATCATGGCTATCTGCATGATTCTTCCAAGAAGAGCATCCATTCTTAAGCTTCTTGAGGAGTCTGTTATCTTCAAATCACTCTGGAAACACTAAGAAACACTGAAGAATCAATGCAAGCTAGGAAAGGAGGAGTTTGAAGTATATCTGAAGAGTCAGCTAAGGAGCCAGAGCTGAGTCACAGGGTAAAAATAAGGAAAAGGCAAGCAGTGGCCTGGTCCAGTCCACATGGGATGCTACTGCGCTGATTTCAAAGATCCCATCCTTTAAGAGTCATGCCCATAAGTCGACCACAATAACTCAAGGGCCCCCAAAAGAGGCCTTGCCCACATGTAGAGTTCAAGGCCTGCTAACTCTCCAGGGCAGAGCTCACGTAGCTCTTTCTGAAAAGTGCATACACTTCTGCAGGATTGCTCACATTCAGAAATAAGCATCCAGTCCAGCTCCAATGGCAATGGAGCTCACAAACAACTCCTCTAATTGAGCACTGTCCTTCCACATTGTCTTCTCTTGATTTTCCCATGGGCAGAGGAATACCTCACGAAGAGAAGATGAGTGTTGGTCCCAGGAAATCAATAGAAACACATCATAATTACTTCATGAATGGTTGATCCACTGGGCTAAGGTTTAATTCATTCAGATTAAATTAAATTTAAATTCCATTTTAATTAAAGGAGCTACATTTCAAGTAGTCAATAGACAGACGCAGCTAGTAGTTACTGTACTAGACAACATATTTATAGAACACTTCCATCCTCACAGGAAATTCTTATCTATATAATCCACCACTAAACTCCACGACACCAACATTTTATAATAGGGATTCAGAAAGAGAGTCCAAAATGGGCAGAAGTCACCATAAAGACCTTTGTGGAGGAAATGGGCCTCAGTGGAGCCTCGATGAATAAAATGAAGCATTGGAAAGATCATTTATTTCACTCAGTAGCCATGGTAAGAGCAAAGGTTAGAATCTGGCAAAGAAAATGGGTGCAGGCTTGGATGGAGCCTGGCACATACACGTTCATGGTGAATGGAGAATGCAGAAAGGAGGGTGAACGCCTATCAGTAGAAAGGGGAATGAATGAGTGCTAGTACAACAGAGTTAGGAAGTCTGGACAAAGACTGCACAAAGACCTCAGGATCTGGCACAATGAAGCAGGTGTGACAATGACAGCTATGAACACTTACCATCTCTTATTTAATGCTTCCTGTGTTTCCACGCTCTGTATCAAGAGATTCATATAAATTATTAAATGTAAATTATTAAATGTACTCCTAATAGCACAAAGAGGTAATTATCTTGAACTCTGTGATAAGAGTGACAAAACCTGAGGACTGGGGACATCGCTCACGGTAGAGCACTTGCCTACCATGCGAAAGGTCCAACCTATAGGACTGACAAAAAGACAGAACAGCAAAAGCTGGCATTTGTGGAATTTAAGTGACATAGCATGGCCATGGTAAACTGTGTCTAAAACCAAGGTCACAAAGTTTTTACCCTCCTCTTCGCCTCTCCCGCCTCTCTTCCAGATACTTCTGTTTTTGAGGTGGTGTTTGTCTCTGTTTTTTGCAGTGCAGATGTGCAATTCCCAAGGCATTTCTTCCATTTCTTTCCTTTACACTCGTCCAGTGCTTCTAGCAGAGACTCCTAAAAAGTTAAGAATGCACGGTTCAGTAGAAGCCAGAACATGGCAGGAAGAGGCAAAGGAATGACAGGAAATTACCCAGTCCGTGAATGAAAGGTATGGAGGACAAAGAGGTTGGTTGTTTTTTGTTTGTTTGTTTGTTTGTTTAACAAAGAGGCCTCAATGGCTTTTCAATTGATGACTAAGCCTAAAGTTGTCTCCCTGGCCTTAGAGCGCCATCTGCCTATAAGGTGTGCAGGGCAAGGTTCCTGACCCTGTGGGCTTCTGCTATCTCTGTGGCTTCTGTCACTTTATTCCTCCAAGAAAATTGTTTGCCATTCTCTTCTGCAGGCTTGGGTTTCAGAGTTCATACATATGGAATTACACACACACACACACACACACACACACACACACACACTTTTAATCACAACTACAATTCAGCTGACTGCTCCTGGTGTATCCATGACGTAGATTGGAACAAAGGATTTTGTTGGAACACAGGAGAGAAGAAAACCAACATGCACGTTCACGCTATTCTGCTTTTTCTATGAAAATAGCATACTTTATTAAGCTAACAAAGCCTAACAATTCATCTATAATATTATAGATAAAATTGGTTACAGTGTTTAAAGCAAGATTTAAGGAAATACATGTACTTCATTACTACCTTTTCTGGTAATGCCTCACTGATTGGTCTAACCCTGGCATTTGTTCAACAACTAAACTAGAATCCAACCTGTGCCTCTCAGAGTTAAAATTCTGTGTGGGGCTGATACCCAGTTTTGTCTTTAGGGCATTAAAGATTTTAACACCAACAAATAGTCACATGGTTTCTTTTTAGCTTTTCACAATGTCAGCTGCCTTCACACAGCTTATCAGGAAGAAGGTGCTCCGCTGCAGTCAGCAGTCAGCGTTCCAATTAACAGCCTTGCTGTCTAATCACTCTGCTATGCTACATGACAGAGACTGACCTTCTACCCCACCCCACCGCCAGCAGCCAAGAAGAATATGTGACCAGAATCCACCACATGATATCTGTAGTATGGGACATACACACACATACACACAACACACAACACAATATACACCTATATACACATATAATAGACACACAATATATATATGCATATAATACACACATATACACACAATATACACATATATATAATACACATGTACATGCAATATACATCTATATATACATACAATACACACATACATACACACACACACATATATAAAATATACACATATACAATATGCACAACACACATATAAAATACACACACACAACTTTTCTGCTCTTCTAGAAGGAGAGATATGATCCAACTCGGGGAAAGACCTTCTCTAAAGAACCACTGCATCTTTCCATGACAGTTAGATGTTTGCCTATTGTTTATTGCTTGTTTATTTAGTAAGAGCTGAAGACTTCACCTGCATCATTGCTCTGTCTCCTGATAGTTAGATAAAGCAGCATTTTCGAGCCGAGATCAGGGGTTTTTCTACAGTACCTTATTTTTGTAGTTTGTCAGATGTAAAACATCCCATAGCTATATACAAAAACAGAGTCCAAATGTGTACATCATGGGAATCTGTTTTTCCCAAATTGCATGAGGAATGCTGCTTTTATCCCAGAAGCAGAACAAGGCGGGGGGGGGGGGGGGGGGGGGTGCCAAAGGTGGCTGGTAACTGTGGGAGTGTTTGGAGTTGGAAATGATCATTTTGCAACCACTGGGGCAAAAACTGGTTCAAGAGAGAGCAACGATGGTTGCTCAATCCTGAAGGGAATGTTGATGAGGAACAGAGCATGTGCATGGTCTGCAAGAGACCCCTTAAAGGTGGGTGATCCAAACTCCATCACACTGAGAGGCACATGACTCTGCCTCCAGATGTGCCTCAAAGGTGAGGCCTGGAATGCATATCCTGCATCTAAGCACACAGAAACATCAGACAAACCCAAAATGAAGAGCATTCCTTAAGGAAGAAGTCGTCTTAACTTCTTAAAAAAAAAAATGCCAACATCTTCAAAGACAAAAAAAAAAAAAAAAGGTACAGAAATGAAATGTTCCAGATTTGTAAAGACTAAAGAAACACAAGACAGCAGTGTCTGACACTAGACTGGATCCGTCTCTGGGAGTGGGAAGAGGATAAAGGACATTATTGGGTCAACTGAAAAAAGATGGAATTAGATCAAAGTGTTGTATCACTGTTCAACTTAATGAAATTGATAACTGTATTATGGTTAAAAAGTTATCCTTACTCTTAGGAAATGTGTACTGAGGTATCTGGAGATAAAAGGCCATAGCATATAAAACATTCACTGAAACTGTTAAGAAAAGTATGTGCGTATGTATGTATCAGAGTGTGCGAGTACAAGACAGTAATAAAACGATCAGCTAAATGTTTACCAGAGGTGGTGAGGAGAGAGAGCAGGAGAGTTTCCCGTGTCTAGTCTGTTCACCTTTTCTATGAGTTATTTCCAAGAAAAGTTTTACAGCAACAACAAACCAACAGAGAGAGACAAAGAGACAGACAGACAGGGGTGGGAAGAGAAGGAGGGAGATGGGAAGATGGGAGGGGGAGGGGAGGCCCCTCAAGGGCAGGGAGGACCAATCTGAATCCTCTGCCAGTGGCTGCTCTGGGTCACTGGCCCCCACCCCTGTACTCTGTAAGAGGAAAGTCACCATCTCTATCATCGCTACTTTGGCATCAGTTTCTCTTCCCATCTTTTTAATAAGTATCTTTAAAAACTATCTGAGTCAAAAATGAGCTTTTTTAAATTGTTGTCTTAAAAAAAAAAACCACTCTGTGGGGGAAAGAAGCAGAAAACATGCACACACAACCAAGTGAGACTGCAGGTAAACCCTCATCTTTAAATTACCAAGGGCAGGCAGGCAGGCAAGAGTGTTGAGCAGGTGGAGGTACTCGCCACCAAGCTAACAACCTGCGTTTAATCCCCAGAACCCACATCATTCAAGGAGAGAACCAATTCCTGCACGTTGTTCTCTGACTCCCACCCACATGCTGTGCCATGCACACACTAATACATATATACACACTCGCATACAGGTGCAAGCATGCACACACACACACACACACACACACACACACACACACACACAGCAGAGCAGAGGGAGTTAAATTACCAATAGTTTTGCAATATCATTCTGGCCAGTACCATCGATTGTGCCCACCTAAAGTTACTGCCCTGTAGTTTACTTGTTCTAAGTCAGTGTGGTTTCACCGGTTTTTTTCCTCAGTAGTTAGAGGCTAGCTTCACAGACAACCATATGACCTTCCTAGAAGATACCATTAGCCTCAAATTCACTCTGCTTCATAAAAATGATTTCTCTTTCCTCCAAGAGTTGAGTGTCACCAGTGGTCATAGCTGAGGCCTAGTTCCACAAGAACTAAGTGAGTGTCTATTATAATGTCTTAATGTAAGTTGATGGCACTTTTGCCTGACCCATGAATTGTGTAAGAATAAATGACTGTTTGACTGATTATAGTTCTTTTTATAGATTAAATTCTAAAATTACTGAATTCAACTTACGGTGTTTAATAGCAAATCTTTCCTGGAGCTGGGGCAATGGCTAAGACAGTATAGTGCTTGTTGAATGAGTATAAGGTCCTGAGTTCAAATTCCCCAACACCCACATAAAAAACTGGGCACAGTTGCCCATGCCTATAATCCCTGCACTGGAGAAACAAAGAACAGTTTATGTGGCATGCTGATCAGTGAGCTCCAGGCTAATGAGAACCTCTGTCTCAAAATAAGATGGAGAGTCATGGAGGAAAACACTTGTCATCAACCTATAGCCTCCATCCAAACACACACACTTATGGACACCCACTCACCCACAAAACACTTTTGTCTGTAAGCTTGAAACATCGGTATGCTATTGAACCAATAAGGTGCCATATGACCTGTGGAGGAGCCTACTGCCCTCAGCTTACTGACATTGCAGAGAAGATAGGCACACCCCAGGGCACAACAACCTGTCAGTGCTACCTACCAGAGCCAAGCGTCACTTTGCCCACTTGTAAACATGCTCCTAAAGACACACTCAAGGTTCACTCATTCCCTGCCCCGTATCCACTGCCACATTTCTATATTCACCCACCCACACTCACCCCTTCACCACCATTACCAATACCACAGAAAAAAAAAACAGAGTGCTTTTTATACACTAGCAATGCTTAAGACCAGGGAGAAGCCTTTCCATCACAAAACTTCTCAGCCCCAATCATGCATGGTGCTCAATCTTAGTTCCCTGTGTGGTGCTCAATCGTAGTTCCCTTCAAGCTAGCTTTCTAAGATGTTATTTTTTTTTGTCTTTAGTCCAAGCTTAGTTTGTATTATAGCAACCTGAACAACTATAACAAACATATCTGTGGATAAAATAGTTCAAATACAAAAAAAAGTATAGGTCTGCTCACAGAACAGTACAAGGCAGGCATTCCCAGGCGAGAACTTCCATTCTGATTCAGGGATCTAGCCTCCTTCTAATTTGTGGCCACACTATCCTCTAAGTCCCATCATCCTTTCTGTCTATCTGACAGAAAGGGCAAGACCACAGAGAAGGCCCAGCTTCCTCTTAGAGGCCCCCGGCTCAGAAGGGGTACTGTTTAGGTATATTTTTATGATAAAGCGTGAAATTGAACCTCTTCCTTAGTTATCTCCAAGTTGATTATAGAGAAAAATGTAAAAGTTAAGACTACAATACTCAAGCTGGAGAGATGGCTGAGTGGTTAAAGGCACTTCCTGCTCTTCCAGAGGACACAGATTTAGTTCCCAGCACACACAGGACAGCTTTTGACCATCTGTAACTCCAGCCTGAGGATCTGTCACCCTCTTCTGGCCTCCAAGGGTGCCAGGCATGCATGTGGTGCATAGATATATCCATAGATAGATGCACCTACAACTAAAATAGATAAATCTTTTTACTGAAGACTACAGGGGCTAAAATGACGGCTCGGCAGCTAAGAGCACTGGCTTCTCTTTCGGGGAAACTGGGGTTTGTTTCCAGCACTCACAGTGCAGCTTACAATCGCAACTCCAGTTCCATATGATTTGATATCCTCTTCTGGCCTCTGAGAGTACCAAGCATGCAATTAACATACATGTGAGAAAAACACTCAAAACACATAAAAATAAATGTTTTTAAAAGCTGTTGGACTGGGCAATTTTTTAATATACAAAATCATATAAAAAAATAAATAGCGCTCATTTTTACATTTTTTATTTACTCTCTCTCTCTCTCTCTCTCTCTCTCTCTCTCTCTCCCTCCCTCTGTGTGTATGTGTGTGTGTGTATGTGTGTTTATGTGTGTGTGTGTGTGTGTGTGTGTAGTGATGACATGTGTGCCATGCCATTTATGTATGTCAGAAAACAACTTTTGGAAGCAGATTCTCTCCTTCTACCACATGAGTGACTGGGGCCAAACTCAGGTCAGCAGCACTGACATTAACCACTTTTACACTCTGAACCATCTCCAGTTTAAAAAAAAAACAAAAAAACCTTCTTCAAAGGACACCATCAAAAAAAATTTTAAGACAGCTTGGCATGGTGGGGTATGCCTGTAATCCTAGCACTTGAAAAGCAAAGGCAAGACTTTGCCCATGGTTTAAGTCCAACTGGGTCTACACAGGAAATTCTAAGCTATATCTCAATACTAAAACCCATTTCAAACTCCTAACCCCTAAAAAACATTTTAAAGAAAGAAGAAAATGATAAGACAACTCAAACATTATAGAAAACATATTTTCAAATAGTAATTCTAATAAGGAGCTTGTACCTACAATACACTAGGAACTCTTACAACCTAACAGTGAAAAGGCTCAGGGCCAGTAGGATGGCTCAGTAGAAAATGGAGCTTGCCACCAAGGCTAATGACCTGAGTTTGATCCCATGACCCACATGGTCTAGGGAGTAAACTAACTCTCACAAGCTGTACACACACACATACACACAAACAAACACATATAATAAAATTTTAATAAAGGCAAATAAACCTAATTTTAAAAGGGGCAATGGATCTAAGTAGATATTTTTCCAAAAAAGTTATACAAAGTTGGGACATGGGATATGGTTCAGTGGGTAAAAAAATAGTCGTTATACAAATCTAGTGAACTGAGTTTGATCCCAGAACCCATGTAAAAAGCCAGATGCAGTGGAGTGTTTCTGAACACATGCTCAATTCAAATCCATTTCACTATATCAGATCTTTTCTTTGAGGGGGCCAGAGTCTCATTATGTAGCCCTGGCTAGCCTGAAACTCAATTTGTAGATCAGGGTGGCTTTGAACTCACAGAGACTCACTTACCTCTGGCCTCCAGTTGCTATGATTAAAAGCATGCACCACCACATCCAGCATAAATCTTTTTTTAAGTTATATAAATGGTATGTGAATTATATTTCAATTTTTGAAAATAAAGTAGTAGCCCTTGGTGAGTTTCTGCTGTAGACAGATTTTAAATCCCTTTCATGCCTATGGATACCTGACTCTCACTGTTCCCAGTGATCTACAGCTGTGGTTCTCCATATGTGGACCCTGAAAGACTACCACAAAATCCCATGGCTCATTGCTTTGGGTATCTTTGTGTCTGTGTCTTTTGCCCACTGTGAGACCTTGAAGTTTTGTTAGCAAATTTTCTGGCCCTCTCCTACTAAATCATGAACTTTTGGGTAAAGTCCAATAACATGTATCTCAACAAGCTGTTCATGTGGCCTGATGCTCACTGAGGAGTTAGATTCATGGCCCACTTCTCTGGACAAAGAGAAATGTAAGATCTGTCTCCCTAGGACAAGTTTGGCTTTACAAATCCGTACCCTAGCTCCATGTTCTGGATATTAATGGCTCCTGTTCTTCATTTTGAACTCATCTGTTCTTTTCCATTCTTTATCTACACACTTAAGTCATGGCCTGCTCTGTATGTTGCTATCCACTCTTGCCTTCATGGTTTTCCTTCTCCATATGGTCAGCATGATAGAGTAAATACCCCAATATTGGGTTTTGGGTGAGAGTGCTGGGAGCCCCTACTTCTTAGTGTTGGGACCTTGAACACATAAACATCTCAATCTCCAGAGTATGTGTATGACTCCAGATTGCTATTGCCCTTTGGGTAATAGGTTCCTTTAAACTCCAGAGAAAGGAGACAGTTGTCAGGCCAGAATATGGACATTTTGGACCTCTGCCTGAATAACTTGGTAATAGCACCAAAATTGCATCTTCAATTCCAAGCTCCTACCAGCATAAGACTCGTCACATCTCCAGGATTATGGGATGCTCCCCCACTGACCATACACCCATCCCTCCCTGTACTCGTCACATCTCCAGGACTATAGGATGCTCCCCCACTGACCATACATCCATCCCTCCCTGTACTCATCACATCTCCAGGACTATAGGATGCTCCCCCACTGACCATCACATCTCCGACTATGCTCCCCACTGACCATACATCCATCCCTCCCTGTACTCATCACATCTCCAGGATTATGGGATGCTCCCCCACTGACCATACACCCATCCCTCCCTGTACTCATCACATCTCCAGGATTATGGGATGCTCCCCCACTGACCATACACCCATCCCTCCCTGTACTCATCACATCTCAAGGACTATAGATCCCCCACTGACCATACACCCATCCCTCCCTGTACTCATCACATCTCCAGGACTATAGGATGCTCCCCACTGACCATACATCCATCCCTTCCTGTACTCATCACATCTCCAGGATTATGGGATGCTCCCCCACTGACCATACACCCATCCCTCCCTGTACTCGTCACATCTCCAGGATTATGGGATGCTCCCCCACTGACCATACACCCATCCCTCCCTGTGAACCTATTTCATTCCCCCTCATCTGCAGTTGTGCTCTCCACACACTCATGGAACAACTAGGCTCATGGTCACTATGTGTTTTATGGAATTTGCTGAGAAATTCAAGAGCCCAGGCAGTTGACCTAGGGTCTCTGAGAATCAGTAGCAGAAACTGATGGCCTTATGGGAGCAGCTCCAGCCCTATTCCCCCACAGGCAAATAAGACCCTTAAATGATAATGATAGGTCACTCATGTGGGTTTACCTAGAAAAAATAGGTGACTTCTTCAAGTCATGTTAAATGTGCAGGCATGTGAGTGTATACAAGATATCCAGAGACACGAAGATAAATCTCTCTCTGGCTCCCTTCCTGAATCACAGAGCAGAACTAGAGGAAAACTTAACAACTGAAAACCCAGAGCTAAGTTATCAGAAAGCAAATTAAAGCTGCTGGGTATTTTTGTTGAAACATCTCTACCTCTGAAATCTAATTTCTTGCAACTTTCCATATAGGATCCTGTGTTGTATTATTTATAAGAAAATAATATTCTGCCCTCCCTTGACAGCATTTCCAGGCTGCAGAAACCACAGCAGCCATGGAGTAACAGAATAATTTTGGTAATGTTTCCATAGCTACCTTGCTTCGAAGTGAGGTTTATTCTGTTTTAAAGTCTACTGACCTATTCACATCCATATTTGAGGTATTTTCGATCTAATCCCTTACCTGCCTATTATTGTCTAATGTTCTTGTGATTTCTGTATTTAAGAGGCCCTAGATGCATAAATATGCTAAGCCTTCTAGTTACATGTAACAATATGATTTCCCCCTATTTCTTCCCATGTGTATTCATTCTTTCCCTGGCAATGCAGGCAAACCTGACAGGTTTTGGTAGTAAAGGCTGTTTAAGGTACACTGGTGCCCTCTTGTGGTCATTTTGGCTTTATGGTTTCCTTCCCAGAAGGCTCTTTTGCTTTTTACAAAAGGTTAAAAGCAAAGACCACCACAAAACCCCATTGTTTATTGCCTTGGGTGTCCTTGTGTCTATGTCTTTTGCCCACTGTAGACATAGGGGATCTGTCTAGGACAGATGACCTCCTCTGATTGGCAGTGTTACAGATCTCTGCTTTTTCCTCCAAAGCAGGCATCATTAAGGATTGCTGCTCTGGGTTAGTCTTTGGAAAATGACCTCAAGAAGATTACAATGGACCAAAAATCCCTCCTAAAGACGTGAAAATAAGAGAATCCATGGAACAAAAAGACAAGACCACTTCAACCAAGCACAGCCTATCAAAACAGTAGCAATAATGGGCAATACCATGTGTCTTTTCAGAAGTTAAAAACATCAGTTCAGTGCTAGCCCGGAAATCAAAGCAGAGAAATCAATAAAATTTTATTTAATTGCATGTGACTAATATTTATTCAATAAATAACTTTAAATGTGGTTAATGACAGCATTTGGGAGGTGAAAGCAGAAGGATCATGAGTTCAAGGCCAGCCTGTGATACAGAGAGCTCCTGTCTCGGAAAGCCAAAAGGAAGGGAAGAACAGAATACAATTCTAGCATTATCCAAGAGAACTTTCTGTGATGGCAAAATGTTCTATGTCCACATTACAACACACAATAACCACTCAGCTATGGCCATGTCTTGGTTTTGGTTGCTATTGCTGTGTTGAAACACAATGACCAAAAACAAGTTGGAAAGAAAAGTGCTTAGCTTTATACTTCCACATCCATAGTTCATCACTGAGGGAAGTCAGGACAGGAACTCAAACTTGGTAGGAACCTGGAGGCAAGAGCTAAGGCAGAGGGCCATGGAGGAGTGCTGCTTACTGGCTTGCTCTTCATGGCATGCTCAGCCTCCTTTCTTACAGAACCCAGGACTACCAGCCCAGCAATGGCACCACCCACAATGGTCTGGATTCTCCTCCATTAATCACTAATTAAGAAAATGTTGGGGCTGGAGAGATGGCTCATCCGTTAAAGGCTAGGCTCACAACCAAAAATATAAGAAAATGCTTGCCTACAGTTCAGTCTTATGGAGGCATTTTCTCAACTGGGGCTCCATCCTCTCACATGACTTGAGCCTAGGTCAAGTTGACATAAAATTAGCAAGCACAATTGACCTCTTGACAATTTGACACACAATACCTTTTAAGTCTTAACTTTTCTTTTTTCTTTTCTTTCTTTTTTTTTTTTTTTGGTTCATTCATAAGATCTCAGATTACTAAATATCACAAATATAAAACATATTACAAACTTAAAATTCCCAGTCCTTACCAATTCAAACACTTTAAAAGTTCAATCTCTGTAAAAAATAGTCTCTTAAAATCCAAAATCTCCCTCAAAATTTTAAAGTCAACTGTGGATACATATAAAATCAAAAAAAATAAGTTAAATACTTTTTTTTACTTCTTCAAGAGGGAAGAACCAGGGCATGGTCACAATCAGAACAAAGCAAAACCAAACTCCAACAGTGTAAATAAGTCAATGTGCAATATCTGGGATTCACTCACCATCTTCTGGCCTCCTCCAAGGGGCTTGGATCATTTCTCCGGCTCTGCTCTCTGCAGCACACACAGCTTGTCTTCTAAGTTCAGGCCAGCTCCACTCCAGGGCTGCTGCTATTCTTGGTGGTCATTCCACGGTTCTGGAATATCCAAAATGCTGGGGTCTTCTGCATCTGGCTGCACTTTTGCCAATAGTCTCTCCGGGGCTCTCTTCATGGTGCCAAGCCTCAACTTTCCTCCATGAACCCTTCAATCCTGGGACTTCCACTGCTATTCCAGCTACACCTTTCACCAGCGGCCTCTCCTGGGCCTCTGAAAGTGCCAAGCCTCAGCTGCTCTCCATGACCCCTTCATACCTTCAAAACCAGTACTGCCTGGGTGACTCTTACACATGACCAAGTTTGGCTATCAGCATAAGGTGCAACCTTGGCCACCTCTGAACACAGTTTGAAGGTGCTGACTCTAAGGAAACACTTCCCAGAAGATTTCACCTCAATGATGCTGGCCTCTTCTTTATCACAGCCAATTCTTAGCTCCAGCTGGCCATACACCACACATTCTTCACACAATGGCCCAATACAGTCTTTGCTTCCCTCTGAAACTTCACAAGCTGGGCATCCATTGGCTGCATTGTTTTCAACACTCTTGTCTTCTAAGCTCCAACAGAACAGCCCACTGAGCTCGCAACACTCAATGGCTTTTCTAGCTCAAAGTCCTTCCACAGTCCTCCCAAAAACAACATGGTCAGGTCTGTCACAGCAATACCTCACCATCCTGGTACCAATTTCTGTCTTAGTTTGGGTTATTATTGCTATGATGAACCACCATGACAAAAGCAAGTTGGGAAGGAACAGGAAGTTTACACTTCCACATCCATGGTCCATCATTGAATGAAGTCAGGACAGGAACTCAAACAGAGCAGGAACCTGAAGACAAGAGCTGATACAGAGACCTTGGAGAGGTGCTGCTTACTGGCTTTCTCAGGCTGTTTTTCTTATAAGAACCCAGGACTACCAGACTAGAGATGGCCCCACCCACAAATAGGCTGGGTCCACTCAAATCAATCACTACTTAAGAAAGTGCTCTACAGGCTTGCCTACAGCCCGATCTCATGGAGGCATTTTCTCAACTGAGGTTCCCCCCTCTCAGATGATTCTAACCTGTGTCAAGCTGACAAAAAATTGGGAGTACAGTAGGTTATTGAACAGTGGAATGTGGAAAGTGAAACTAAGGGACCAGATTTCTAATTTTATTTCATTTTTCATTAATTTTAATTGGCTACATGTGGCAGTTGGACAGCCCAGATCTGGGGTGACAGACAACCCCAATACAAAGAGGATCTTTAACAAGGCGCTCATGTTTGTCTCTGCCTTTAAGTCCACCCTCTAAAGTCTCCACATTCAGGAGCCACATCTGAGTCCTCTTGTCCCCCACATACCTTGCATCACACGACTGAAACCCTAGTGAAGCCAAAGAGCAGAGTCTCAGAGCAGTGTTACACCCTAAAAACATGCCATCCAGCATCCAAAAAAACTAATTTCAAAAGAGCCTCTGAGTTCTTTCTTACAGCTGTCGAAACACCTCTGGGCCGCCTGGGGTCATGCATGCATTCTGAAGGCCATGGCACTCAGATAAGAAATTCTCTTTTTTCTCCCATCACTTCCCTCCTGCCCCACCGCCTCTCCCACACCTCTCATCCATGCAGCCTGGAAAACTTTCACATCACCAGACCCTGAGTCTCTCATCCTTCCTCCCCCCCCCTTCACCCCCCCATCTTTCTCACACCCTCAGCCTCTAGTTTCTGAGCCTCATTGTGTAGAGAAGAGCAAGAAGCAAAGTGCGCAAAGACCAAACAGTCTCTAGATGGCAGGGAGTGACAGCTGCAGTTTTTATAGAATCACTTACCTCTCACCCCGAAATGTAAAAGGATCTCCCTTGTGGTTCCCATTGTTCATTGTTTCCTCCTCAGCCTCTGCTTCTCCTCCATTTTTTTTTTCTACAAAAATTTCACAGTGAGGATCTCAGATCAGTATTGCCCCACCTGGGAGCTCATCCCAAATGCAAATCTATAATCTCTGGGCAAAAGGCCCAGAAAAGTGTTGCAATGTACCCTCCTAGATGGATGCTTGTTAAATGAAATGTTAGGGATCAGTGATCTAACAGAGCCACTGCTCTCTTGTGCTTCTTGGGGTGCTGTTCTGGGAACGTGATTAGACCCATCTGTGTCTTCTAGGAGATCAGGAAGTTGAGACTGAGTAACAGGAAATGTTCTAGGCAAAGACAACTCAACATTCACACTTAGTTCTAAGAACATTGGCTGGGACAGTGTTTCACAAACTCCATGTGAATCATGGCTTATAAGGAAAACCAGAGATTTGGACACAAGGCTGTCTTCACCAGAAGACACTGGGTGCTCTAGACTGTGGGAAGTAAAGTATGCTTGGGTAGTTACAAGACTCCCCTCTTCATAATAGAAGGAAGTGAGATCTTCTCATAACAGCCAACATTGGCTCCTATCTTGCTCATACTTCAACTTTGAAAGGCCAGAGTAATGGGTTAAGTTATGGCCACAACCTATTGACAGTCCTGTCTGCCACATAACAAACATACTAGAGGGGTACAGTTTCTAGTTCACACTCCAAACTGCCTGAGGAAAGAGGAGTCCTTCAACGTGGGTATTATAATCTGCTTTCCCCTTGCAACTGTGAACTCAGATGAGGAACAATTTTGGTCTAGAGACAAAGTCACACCCACACCATTTTCAGTTTCTGAACCCCAAGATCTCAGGTCTATATTCCATTACTTCATCCTGCTTCATGTTAGTGCAAGGCAGGCCTTCCTTTCTCTTAGCCAAAGTATGGCTTACCAGAAGAACAATTAGAGTGAGATTTCAAAATGGTACGAAGTCCAATACCCTGAAATAACCCTATACTGCTTTATGCCTTTGCTCTCTAGCAGACTGACTGCTGGACTATTCATTCTAATAAAACACAGACAAGAGTACACTTGCTGCTCATTACACCCAACATGGAAATTGCATCTGTGATCTACATTATGGCATGGCCATTCCAGGGATGCAAGGCAGTTCTACCCAGAAAAGGTTCATTCTAATTACTATCACTATTGAAAAATCCCAGGTAGAAGCAGGCCCCTTTGTGCCTTCTAGGCAGCCCATCCTTAAATCATTTACAATATATTGTGTTTATATTACTATTCAGATCCCGTAGTTTCTGTCTTCCTTATGATTTCTTCTATCATTCATGAGCATGCACAAGTATGCTTCTTAAATCCTCAAATATACAAAAGCTTTTGCACATACCATTATAGAAGATCCTATCAGTTCGAGTACTTAAGGAGTTACGAGCTCATAAGGTCTGTTTTTATGTAGGTTAGATTAAGTTTATTAGTTCTGTTGTTAAGATGTGCTACATTATTTAGTAAAGCACTATGTACTTCATCAATGAAATACCATTAATATCTATAGTATTTGTAGTGATCATGTTTTCACAATTCTGTAAATGCGTTATTTATATCATTTGAAGCTATGTTATTAGATGCTTCTAAGTTTAGAAACAATTTCTTCCCAGTGAATTTTTTTAGCATTACAGTGTCCCTGTATTGGTATAGTTTTCTTAAATCTACTTTGGTTAGGATGTTTTCTAGCACGCTTTTATTTTTTCAATTCTTTTATTTTTGAGATTATAATTACATCATATATAAATTCTTTTATTTTTGAGATTATAATTACATCATATATAAATACATATGTATATGTATTTGTATATGTATAGTGTAACAATATATATGTGTATATGTGTGTGTGTATATATATATATATGACCTGACCTGTTCAGTCTGTATAATATTACATATATATTTTTTTTCAGGGCTGACCATTTGGTGTTGGATAATCAACTGGTGTACTCTATCCTGGGGAAGACTATTTCTCCCACTGTCAGTATTCTGTAGTTCTTTGTGTAGAATTGAGATCTCATGGGCTTTCCCCTGTCCATGAAGCATATCTATGGTTGTTGTTATTGTTTAGCTCATGTGTTAGGTAGTCATGTTGGCGAGGCTGTATGGGTATAGCTTCTAACATTTCTAGGAGACACAGTCTCACAACAAATTCCCTGATCCTCTGCCTCTTATAGTCTTTCCATCCCCTCTTCCAAAATGTTCCTTGAGCCTTGGATACAGAGTTTTTGTAGATTTATCCAGTGGGAGTGAGATCCACAATACTACATTTTGATTGGTTGTGGTTTTCTGTTATGATCGTCATCTGCTGCAAAGAGAAGTTTCCTTGACGAAGGGTGGAGACTACTCACTTATCTGTGAGTATAAGGACAAGTATTAGGAATGTAGTTAGGGCTTATGCTGGTTTAGTAAAGTTGGAGTTGTGGGTTTTCATCCATGACGTCAGTAGCCTTGAATAGTTGCCTAGGTTTCCAGCACCAAGCTTGATTTCCCTCCTGTTGAGAGTCTTAAGTTCCATCAGAGAGCTGTTGGTTACTGCCAAGGTATACAAGCCACTACTGCATCCTCAATGGTTCTCATGCCATGATGGTCACTGTTGTGGTTTATAGGCATCTTAGCTGGGTAGGCCTGTTGATTCCTTCCCTCCTTTGGAAGCTTGTGTGGTACCTTCTGGTACCATGAACTCTAGTACTCAGGGAAGAGACATTCAGGTCAGTTCCAGCTCAGGAATCTCTGAAGTGCATGATATCTTCAGCAATAGAGACTTACCTTCTACCTCTGGGGAACAACTAAGGACAATAGCAAGAGTTTGTAATGTTTTTATTAATAATGAGAGCAATACATATTTACAGTGTACAAAGATTTTTCCATAGCACATGACAATAATGGCCTAAACTTCTGAACTGTAAGCAAGCTACCACAATTAAATTTATAAGAGTTGCCATGGTCCTGGTGTCTCTGCATAGCAATAGAAGTCCTAACTACGACAGTTGCTTTTATGACACTGTCTTCTCTTTAGCATTTTGCATTGTTGTGTGTCTAGGAATAAATTTCCCTTTTTGTCTATTCTGGTCACCTTGTGATTCCTAAATCAAAGGACTCCTGTCTTTCATCAACACCAGAAAATTCTCAGCCATTACATCTTCATATATTATTTTTCTACAACTTATCTTCTGTTTTAGCCTTTGGATATCTCTGTTTCCTCCTCTCTATTACTCTCTGTATGTATCTTAAGTTCTCTTTCATGTTTCTTATGTATTCTCTGTGCTGGTATTGAGTTCATTGATTTTTCTCTTATCTGCTGACTAATTTGATGTTTAGAACATCCATTAGGTTGCTAGTTTCATTAACTACACTTTGTGATTTCTATAAAATATACTTGTTTCTGTTTTCTGGTCCTGTCTTCTTAATGGTGTTTCATAAATTTCTCACATTCTTACTGGTTTTTACATGGTTGGTGGAAATTAATTCAACAGATACTGCAAGAGTCTACTGTATATCAATAAATGTGGATAAGATACAAATTCTATTGTCAGGAAGGTATAATCTAGTGAGGAAAAAACACAGTATGTAAATTAGGACACGATACATATAGAATAGATATTTGGTTGGTATGTGTGGTATGGAAAAATTTAGAGGAGAATCTGACTAAGCATAAGTAGGTCATACTAAGTTTTCAAATGTTTATGGTGACTGGACTGTGTCTTAATTAAGACATCTTAGTCGGATGGGCAGGCAGGGACAGACAGGATGAACACAGGTTATGGGGGGAAACACATGTATAGTAATTATCAGGAATCATTCGGGTCCCTGTGGCTGAAGCTTAATGTTCTGGGCTGGATTGGAGGATGCAGTGGGTCAGTGGAAAGCAGTGTGAGGTACACTAAGCCCTGGGGACGGGCCCAGATAGTGTCCAACACACAGTGGGGAGCTAGCATAAGAGAGGAGTTACAGAGGATCATGTGTCCCACTGACACTGAAAAAAGGCACCAGTGAAGTGTCTGCTGAGCCAAGTTATTTGGAATAGAGACATGTCTGTGCTCCATCAAGTAACATAAATGCCAACAGACTGAGGAATACCTGGCCAGACCAAAAGCATTCAATGAGTGACAGAGACAGAGACAGAGAGACAGAGAGAGGAGCAAGCAAATGTCAGTGCTAGTCTGGACCATTAAGAAAATATTGGTCTTTAAGATAGGCAGTGGTGGTGCACACCTTTAATCCCAGCACTCAGGAGACAGAGCAGTGGATCTCTGTGAGTTTGAGGCCAGCCTGGGCTACAGATTGAGTTCCAGGACAGGCTCCAAAGCTACACAGAGAAACCCTGTCTCGAAAAACCAAAAAAAAAAAAAAAAAAAAAAAAAAAAGGAAGGAAGGAATGAAGGAAGAAGGAAAGAAAGAGAGAGAGAAGATTGAGAGAAGGAAGACAGAGAAAGGAAAAAAAAAAAAAAGGAAGGAAGAAGAAGAAAGAAAGAAAGAGAAAGAAAAAAAAAAAAAAAAAAAAGAAAGAAAGAAAGAAAGAAAGAAAGAAAGAAAGAAAGAAAGAAAGAAAGAAAGAAAGAAAGAAAGAAAATATTGAACCCTGATTGTCCACTTTTTCAGGACCTAACTCTTGGGATGCTCATAGTAGTTTAAACTCTAACCCTCTGCCCATTTCCATATTATAATTGATATCAATGCACAGTGAAGGAAGAGAATGTCAGAGGACCACTCCAGCCTAGCTGAGGTAGGAGTAGTAAAATCCTAAAGAGTTGGTTGTCAGTGGATCCTGAAGAATCCACTTACTTTCCCAAAGGCTCTGACCAAAAGCAGGACACATTGAGGTATGGCCTAGATTTTGCAGCATTTCCCAGAGTCTAAGCATGTACAACAGTTGGTCTTGATTGTCAATTTGACTAGTTTAAGAGATGTCTAGATAGTGAAATGCACCTATGTGTCCATAGGGGATTTCCAGAGAGGACTGACAGGCAGCAAAAGGGGGAGGGGGACATCCTAAATATTCATGGCCCCTACTAATAGACTGGCTGCTGTTGTGGAATATTCCTTTGCACTGTGTGAAGATGTGTCACTATGATTAGTTTAATAAGGAGCTGAATGGCCAATAGATAGACAGGAAGAGGTTAGGTGGGACGTCTGAGGACAGAGAGATCTCAGGGGGAAAAAAGGGAGATTTGCCAGCAGGATGCAGAGGGAGCAAGACATGCAGGAGGAGAGGTAAAAAACCACTATGGCGACACATAAATGAATAAAAATGGGTCAATTTAAGTTATGAAAGCTAATGGGACAAGCCTAAGCTATAGGCCAAGCTTTCATAATTAATACTAATGGGACAAGCCTAAGCTATAGGCCAAGCTTTCATAATTAATACTAATGGGACAAGCCTAAGCTGTAGGCCAAGCTTTCATAATTAACAATAAGTCCCTGTGATTTTTTTTTTTTTTGAACTAGAGGCCCAAAGAAAAATCCACCTACAGGCTGCCCTGATAGAAAAATAAGTAGGAGGAAGGCACTATGCTCATGCCTGCATCTGCTACTGATGCCATCCACTAGTAGATTGTAGTTTCTTCGTGCTTTCAACACAGACTCCATACAAGTGACTTTCCAGAGAACTCCCACGCTTTCAGTACTAGATTGGGGCTGCTGGGGCATCCTGCTTCCTTGAGAGAGAACTTGGTCCTCTGTGCTCCAGCATGCAGATGGCCACTGTTGGATTACCCAGCTTCTATTGTGTTAGCCAGTCCAATGAAATCCCTTTACACACATCCTATTGGTTGTGTTTCTCCAAAGAACAATGCCCAATTCAACATGCTGAGGGAATTGTAAGGGGGTGGGGTGGGGGTGGCTCTATGCTCATTGCTTAAGAGATAAAACTACCGGCATGACCTTCCTTGTAAGGCAGGGAGGGGTTGCTTTTCCTAGTCCCACTTAACAAGTGAGGAAGCAAGATCACAGACAGGTTAAGTAACTTCCCCACGCCCCTACAGGAAATGATTGACAGGATTCCAGGCAAAGCAGTCAACTTAACAGCTTGCACTTTGTGTGTGTGTGTGTGTGTGTGTGTGTGTGTGTGTGTGTGTGTGTGTGTACATGCTCAGGCACAGGTTTAAACTGAGAGCTTCACATATAATAAGCAATCACTTCACCACTGACCTACAACTCCAGCTCCCCCTTTACTTTATATTTAAAAACAGAGTCTCACTAAGTTGTCCACACTATCCTTCAACTCATCCCATAGCCCAGCTAAGTCTTGGATTTATCATCTTTCTGCCTCTGCCTCCCAGGCAGCTGAAATGGCAAGCCTGCACCACCAGGCTCAGCTCTCAGTCCATACTTAACCTCTGTGCTCTGCTGCCTCCCAACAGTTCAGCAATGCTGCCTACCATAGGCACACAGGTTCCAGAAGGCACATCTCTCCAGAAGGCACAGAGCGCCACCCAGCCGTCCCTCCCCCATCTTGTGCTGTATGAAGCCAAGAGGAACCAGCCCCAATCCTGTCCATGGATTCTCTGGTAAACTGTTCCTCCCTCTGCCACTCAATATGTCCAAACCGATAGCAACATACTCATTCATTTACCTAAGAAGATAGAAAACTACACGGGATGGGGAACTATTGAATTCCAGTGCTCGCTTGCATACATGCAGCAGTTCATAAGGGAAGCCTGATTTGCTAAGCTCGGTGATGTGGTAAAACATCACATCCTAAGTGGACACAGTGCCTGTTCATCTTCTCTTCACCAAGATGTCCACTTCAGACTACTTCTCTTGGCTCTCTCCACTCCATGACCTCCTTCTTCTTTCTTCTGACCTCCCCCCTCCTTCTTCATTACGCTTCCATTTTTCTTCTACTTCTGGATCTTTCTCACGAGAGAGAAAAGCCCACTGCATTAGCTCACATGTAGTGGGGAGGGGGAGGCATTCAAATTTGGAATCCAGTTCCCCAGATTGAAATGTCAACTCTCTAAGCTTCATTTCCTCTCCTGTAAGATGGAGATAATAAGACGCTTTGTCTTCTGAGTTCATAAATATTTACCATCTAGCTCGAGTGTATTGAGCACAGTGCTAGGCAGTGGGGATCCATCAGTGAACACTAGTAATTATAGGCCAACAATTGCAAGGGCGCTGTCTCTGCATATGGTGTGAGCATCTGCCCTTTCCAGGAGGGGCCGAGAACACCGCTATGACGCAGGGTGCATGGAAGCAGCCTATAGATGGCACAGCCACGCAGGGGTGTAGAGCATGCATGCTGCTTGCACTCTCATCTAGCTGTCTTTTCTCTTCCTCCTGTCTCCTTCCCTTCTTTGTTTTCCTGTGTTCGCTTGTTTGGGTTTGTTTTTGTGCCCTAAATTCTGGATTTTATTCAAAATATTTACATAACCAGAAAATGTAGGATAGACTTGGAAAATATGGAATAGATGAAACTTTAAGTAAAGGCACTTGCTGCCAGGCTTGGCAACCAGAGTTTGAACCCATATGGTAGAGGAAGAGAATTATTCTGACCTCCACATGAAACTCACATTAACATCCACACACAGGTGAGTGCACAGGCACACACATGAGCATGCGCACACACACACACACACACACACACACACACACACACACACACACACAAATGTCTTTAAAAATTAAATAGAACATTTATTTGGTATCTGTTGAGAATCCATAGCTGACAAGTGCTGTTCTAAGCACCAAGGGTACTGTGAAAAGAAGACACATCCCTACCTTCCAGGAACTACACCTGAAGAGGAGACAGCTTCCAGCACAGTATCGTGTGGTAAATCCTTGACAGGGAAGGACTATGCAAGGAACAGCAAACAGGAAAGGCTCTGAAGCCAAGCTGGGGTGTCAGAGCAAGCTTTGAAGAAGGAACAAGGTCTGAGTCAAGTCCAGGGGACCAATAGGAGTCACCCCCACAATCCCCACACACCTACCTATCCCTCTGCCCCCATTGAAGTGGAGGAGAATCCACATCGCCTATTGTGGTTGGAATGTGAAATGTCCCTATTTGGTCCCCAGCTGGGAGGTGGTTTTGGAAGGTTGTGGAACCTTTAGGAAGTAGAAGCCTTACTGACGGAAATAGGTCACTCAGGGCAGGCCTAGAGATTTGGGAGCCTAGCTCCACTTCCTGTCTGCTCTCGGCTTCTTGGAGGAGACTAGCCAGCTCACACCCCTGCTGCCCTGCCTTCTCCACCAGGGCGGACCGTACACTTTCTTAAGCTGATTTTTGTTGGGTACTTGGTCACAGGGATGAGAAACAAACTTTGTCAGGTCCCTCAAAGCAACAGCAAAAGATCAGCCTCAAAGTAGTAAAAGTCATTAGAGAAATATAGCAACATTTCAAATAGCCCAAACACTGGTGTTCTGAGGATGGGGGTGGGGGGGTGGGAGTCAGGGAGGAAGAATAGAAGATATACAAGATTGCAATGGTATGATGAGATTGCACAAAGCAAGAAAGAGGTCTTGAAGCATCAGAGAGAAATTAAAAATCATTATAAATGTTAACAAGAAATAGCCACCCAGTTGCCCACAGGGGGTGTGGGGTAGGCCCAGCAATATGAATCAAAGGCCTTAAAAACGCATGTCTCCTTAACCTCATAACTTGACCTTTAGAAATTTAGCCTAAGTGGAGACTTTTCATACAAAGATATCTACAAGGCATTATTTTCAAGTGGCAAAAATCTGGAAACAAGCCAAATTCCAACAGTAAGGTCATGGCCAAATGTGACAGACTAACAGAGTCAATTATGAACATTCCTCCAAATGGCATTTCATGATGGGGAAATGTCCATGATATAATATGGAGTGTAAAGACTAGAACATAAATACATTTCCAGTGGGATTCACATTTTATTACAAATGTGTCTGTGTATATGAATGTGTGTGTGTGTGTGTGTGTGTGTGTGTGTGTGTGTGTGTGTGTGTGTGTGTGTGTGTGTGTGTGTGTGTGTGTGTGTGTACAAAAGAAAGACTGGACGGAAAAGAAAAACAAATCTCAGTGGTGGCAGAATTATAAGCAGTTGTTGTATTCCTGAAGAGCCTTTCCATAGTCTAAATTTATAATAAACAGTCTGTTCCAAATCTATAGTAAACATCGGAAAAGGAAATGCTAACAGGCTGTTTCTAAGAAATTGGGTCAAAGTTGGCTTTTAATTATTATTATTATTCTTTAGGCTTTCCAAATCATTTCCCCAAATTTCATGCTCTGACTAGTTGTTGCAAAACAACAATAACAAACAAACAAAACAGTGAGAAGCCTGTTTTACTAGAAACCCAAAATGTCTCAGGAGGAAACTGCTATCTTAAGGGATTAGAGACAGAGTCACCTGAGGAGAACAGGTGTCAGCTAGACAGAGAGTGGCCTGGCTCCCTCCCCTGCACCCAGGGCCAGGTCACCCTTCTGTCTTTGCTGTTCCAAGCATCTACTTCTGAGAATGGGAAATCAGTATGGCTGCAAGGCCAGCCCATTAAGCTTACCAAAACACTCCTGGAGTACTGGGAGACAATAGCCCACAAGGAGGAATCTGCCAGGCCAGTGAAATGCAGGGCAGCTGACAGAGGTGCTTGACACCAAACCTGACAACCTGGGTAAAATCCCAGCACCACAAGGTGGAAGAGGACTGGCGCAAAATGCCCTCTGACCATCACATGCACGCCTTGGCACATGTGTACATAGACACAGGAGAGAGAGAGAGGGGGGAAGAAGGGAGGAAGAGGAAGAGGGGAAATCTTCCTAAAATAAGGACTCAAATCCCCATGTGTAAAGGTCTTTTACCTCCTCACTATTCTGTAGGGTTGCTTGTTAATCAAATTGATTAACAACAATTGTTCAGCAAACACATCCCTAGCAGAGAAGTGTTCAGAGCCTTTTCTTCTGTGTGTTGGGGTCTATGGAGTCTGAAAAGCATTCTTGTTGGGAGAGACTGAAGCAATACAAGGACAGTGTTTATCATTTGCAAATATCGCACTAATTTTCCCATGCTGCAGACCCACACCTTCCAGCTCTCCTTGTTCCAAATGTAGACAGAAAAAAATAATCTTTTACTTTTCTTTAGCCTCTCATGTCCCACAAGCTCCAGCTCATTCTGAGCTTTAGCCTTCCTGACACTCCTTTTTTGGTTGTTGTTTGTTTGTTTGTTTGTTTGTTTTGTTTTTTCGAGACAAGGTTTCTCTGTGTAGCTTTGCTCCTTTCCTGGATCTCGCTCTCTAGACCAGGCTGGCCTTGAACTCACAAAGATCTGCCTGGCTCTGCCTCCCGAGTGCTGGAATTAAAGGCCACTGCCTGGCTTATGTTGTCTCAGGCCCCAACCAGCCATTAGTTCCCATCAAACCCCATCTCTTTGGGACTGTGTTTTTGCTACCAGGATTCGGCACCCCACCGTATAGAGTCAAAAAAGGCCGAACACTCTCCTTCTAACCCAGGCTTCCATCAGGAAATCCCTGTTTCCCTATTTCTCCGATGCCCTCCTTGATACCTGACTTGATCGTTTGTTAGATCAGTTTCTCCCCAGCTCTTCACATTTTGGGGTGGAACCTTTCAATTAGGTAGGTGTTTTCCTGCCAAACTGGTCTTCCCAGATTGACTGCAAAGCCAGGATAAATCACTGTCAGAAGTGCTGGTATCAAACGCCACAATCTAGAAATCAGAAGCCTGCTACCTAACAGAGGGTGTAGCCAATATTTCCATTTCCATTCCTCATTTTATTACTTACAAATGGTAGCATTGGAAACGGAGTGTGGCGTGTTGACAAGGACTCTTGCCCACCTCTTCTCTTTACCTTCCTTGTCTTTTTTCATCTGGGCCTCCAGAGTCAATAAAGACTTTCTCTGCTCTCTCTCTCTCTCTCTTTTTTTTTTTTTTTTTTTTTTTTTTTTTCTCTCTCTCTCTCTCTCTCTCTCTCTCTCTCTCTCTCTCTCTCAAATCTATAGGGTGAGCATTGATCAGCAGCCCTGATATATCCTGGTGGGCACGAGCCACGTCTTGCTTGCCTGCTTGTTCTGGCAATACACCCCTGTTCCCTGCATCAGGCTACTGGGGTTCTCCAGAAGGGAGTTGGTCACCAGCCTCAGTGACTCACCTCTGCCTCACTGGGTGGGGACAACCTGGCTCCTGCCAGGGCTGACAGCCGCTGGCCAAGCTCCAGGAAAGTGGCTTAGTGTAGAGAGCTGATGGCAGATGCATGTCACCCTACAGTGCCGGTAGGAGAGATCCCTCTCCTCTTCTAGCTACCCTCTGGTGAGGAGTCACTGCTTCCTCTCTGGAGTCTTAAATTGGTTAGGATGTGTTCACCTGCTCTGCTCGCCAGCACTGTTTGTCTCTGCTCCTTGGTTTCCTCCCTAAACTGGAAGCAACACGCTTGGATGTCCTGGCCTCACATCTGTGTATGCCTACAGCTGTAAAGGAAGAACGTCAGCGACTGCCTGCTCTCTAGTCTACCTGCCGAAGCAAGCACGCGCCTACTCTTTTAAATTTAAGTCCCTCCCATGGAGAAATTGCGGTAGTCCTCCCTTTACATTTCATTGGGTCTTGTTGGGACACGTGACCGTCCATTACCCAATCCATGACAGCATCCCATTGGATTCATGAGGCTCAGCTCTGGAAAACAGAGGTTATCAGTCCCTTGGAGGAGTAGGCTGTGGGCAAGAGGTAGGAAGATGAATGCCCACATAAAAGGGGCGTATCTGAGAAAGAACAAGGAAGCAAAACGGTGCACTAGGAAAACAATCCATTGCGTGAGGCTAGGGCAAAGCAAATTTCACATCACTTGCAGTTTCTAGCACTTACTCTAATGTTGTCAGGTGAGGAGGCAGATGCCAAGTATTCTTTAATATAAATTCTCTGGTGAGGACACACATACACACACACACACACACACCACACACACACACACACACACACTTTTGAATAAATTCTACTCAGTCAAATAGTATAAATCTGTATGGCTGACTCCTCAATATATTGGGCCCTACTCATTGTGTTCCACCCTTACCCCAGCCACCTAAAAGGCCTATCAGGGATCTCTGGTCATCCCTAAGGACACTGCCTGTCGAGTGATGCCTTCTATGTCCACAAATAAAAATGCTTATTAGGCTAATGTGGCTGATAAAGAAAGTGCCTCTCAAGTCTAAGAGCATAAATATGCAATTATTAATATAATGGTTGGACTCACTAAGCATTTGGAGAGATGAATGAGACAAAATTATATGGATTTGAGAGAGATTTAAGATGAATGTTGGAAACCAAGATGTTATGACCCAGTAACACTGTTAAGAAGCAGTAAAATAAACCAAATGTTGAAAGCAAAGATTGGTCTTTCAAGTCTGGGGGTGTATAAGGAAAGAATTTTTATAAAAAGTCTTGGGGAAAAAATAGTCAAATGTACACGTGCATCCAATCCAACAGACCTTCTTTCTAAAAATAAGAAGTTAAAAATATGGCTTCCCTGGGAGAAGGATGGGACCCTTCAATGATATTTGAGTTTTACATTCCCAGATGCAGAAGTTGAAGAGCGTAACTGAAAAGATTGCCATGCAGTGCAGCAGATAAAACAGATGTGTGAAATGACTTTGTGCCCCACCCCTTCCCACAAACACATACTACACAGCGTTTGGAAAGACTTTCTTAATGTTTAAAATACTATAATTTTTAAACAGTGTATCTGTGCTTGGTGAAGTATGATAACCATTTCCTAAGTATCTACTTTGTACCAGGGACTGCTTTGGTATCTGTTTAAATCTCCTATATAAATATGAATCAATAAATATTGAAGCACCATCTGAGGCAAGGATATGTTTTTCTACCCACACACTCTCTTTAAATATAATCACACCAGTGTCTTGTGATTACTTTTGTCTGTTTCTTTGCTTGTTTTAAAAAAAAAAAGGATATCAGAATGTTTGTAAATTTTAAATTTTTAGAAAAAGTATTGCTTTTACAGGCCTTGAAGCAATCATCTAGAGTTTCTGCCAAATGGTCAAATAAATTCAACTAGGAAAAGAAAACGGTCATTTTTAATCAAATATCCTTAGTTACTATAAAGAGGAAAATATAATATAAAATCTCATATCTGTCATTTTTACTTATAAAAATGATTGTGACAATGTTCAGTTGTCTATTGATTGATATGATAAACTGGTATTTTATTAACATATTACATGTGTTAAGAATTTCTTTGCAAACAATGTAAGCCTGTTTCCGTGTGCTATCTGATCTATGCTCACAAATAAGCTTTGCTAAATTTCACTCTGCTTGGAAACCTTTAATAAGCTGAATTTTTATATCTTAAAGTTTAATCAGTTTGAATTATTTGCAGTTCTAACTGTGTTGAGAAAGTGATTTGGTGGCCATAAATTGAGCAATGTTAGTGCTAAGTGAAACTGTTCTATTACAGATCTCATTGTTCAGTCATGTGAATAATACAGACAGAAATTACACATAGTGAGTGGAACTGTTTGTTTTATCTTTGCCAATACACAATGGCCACTTCCCTTTGAACACAGAGAACCTATAAAAATGTCATTCTTTTGATGACTGTGGGTGCAGTTATACAATCTTTTGCTATGTTGATCTAAGAAAATTAGCATGGATTATTTAACAGTGGGATTTAGGGAGGTCCAATCAGAATAGAATTGTGCTTTGGGGTGCTTGCTGTGAACTAAAAGATTCCATTGCTTTGGCTATGCATTTAACCATGGCTCTGGGAGTGGACAGTTGTCTTCTGAGAATGCAATGTAGCAGGAATCTGAAAACCGGAGGAAGAGTCTCCCCCTGGTACCTTTGGAGAAAGGGAAATTGCAGTCTGATGGAGGATGTGTTTAGATTACTCATGGAGGTAAGGGGATCCAGGGAAATAAGTTGGGCATAAATGTTTGTGCACTTCCTGCCACATACTGCCTTGACTATGTGTGACCATGAATTCAGCCCAGGTCTGGGGAAATATACATTGGTAGTCAATCCACCCAACCCACCAGTTCCCAGTAGCCCTAGGCCAGTGGTTCACAACCTTCCTAATGCTGCGACCCTTTAATACAGTTCTTCATGTTGCGGTGACCCCCCACCATAAATTATTTCATTGCTACTTCATAACCATAATTTTGTTACTGTTATGTATCATAATGTAAATATCTGATATGCAGGATATCTTATGTGAGACCACCAAAGGGGTCGCAACCCACAGGTAGAGAACTGCTACCCTAGACCCATCTGAACGATACATTATAGATAGCTCTCATTTTACTCTTTCCTCCTTATATCCTTCCTTCCCTCCACAATAGTGGTTCTCAACCTTCCTAATGCTGTGACCCTTTAATACAGTTCTTCATGATGTGGTGACCCCCACCATAAAATTATTTTTGTTACTACTTCATAACTCTAATTTTGCTACTGTCATGACTTGTAATGTAAAGATCTGTCTTTTCTGATGGTCTTAGGTGACCCCTGTGAAAGGGTTGTTAGACCTCAAAGGAGTCACGACCCACAGGTTGAGAACCACTGTTCCACATCTTTCGAAACATTGTTTCTAATGTCCCTGTCCTCTGATGCTTTCTAATTCATTTGAAAGGGTAACCTTTCTCACCTAGGCTCTGACTGGCTATTGAGTATAACAGAAAAGAGTATACAGGTTCTGGCTTTGGATTTGAATTCTAGTACATCTCACTTATTCTTGGACAGATTACCTTCTGAATTGCCCTACTGGCAAAGTGAGGATGATGATATCCAGAAACAATACATCACCAGCCTGTGTTGTAAAGGGGCTTCATCCCCCAATAACCCTGACTCACACCCCTACCCCAACATCATGTTCCTCTGGCCCAGTGCTCAGGCGAAGACTCCCAGTTGTTGCTCATCTCTGATATTTGTTAATGATCATACTTCCTGCATAGGGTTTTCAATAGAAAAGCAAAACCAGATAAATGTGTAATAGACTTCATAGTGAGGGAGTTTTGTCAAATCATAAAATCACTGGAAGAAACAAAAAGTATTACCATAGAAATATCCACTCTAATAATATTCATACTCTAGCTGTTTTCATTTCCTGGATATAAACCTGACTGCTGCCCTCTCCTAAAATTCACAGGACTGTGTTAAACTTAAGTGGCAGGTGATCCTAGATGACACTGGTACCGTCATTAGGAAAATGAGCTTTTTCCCAAAAGCTCCAGCAAATTTCTGCTCACCTGGCATTGCCCAAAATTGTCACAAACACAACTGTCCTTCATTGCAATACATTGTGATGATGGTTAACTTCCAGCCTCTACAATGGAAGCCTAAGGAAGGTAAGAACAAGCTGTTGAGAAAGCCCACTTTTAGGGCCTGCTACAAAGTCTCCATTTGTGAGCATCTCTGCATGACTAGTTAGCAATGTTGCTGTGGGGTCCAGCCAACAGCAAATTTCACTGAGAAGCCACTGCTTGACTTGACTTACAAGCCCCTTTAATATCTAAGGACTCCAAACAACCACTAAGAAGAATGTGACAGTTAATGTTAATTGCCAATTTAGCAAAATATAGAATCCGTAGGGAGACAGGTCCCTAGGTGTGTTTGTGGAGGGTTATCTTGATTAGGCTCACTGAGATGGGAAGACCTGCCTACTATAGGTAACTCCATTTTGGAGCTGTGATTCTGGACTGTGTCAAAAAAGGGGATGTGAACTGAACACAGGATTCATGCTCTCTGCTTCCTTACTGTAGATGTCAAGTGAGCAGCTGCTTCAAACTCCTGTCGTCTTGACTTCCCCACCAAGATGGACTGTGTCTTTTTGTACTATGACTCAGAAGAGACCCTTTGTCCTTTAAATTGTTTTTTGTCAGGGTATTTTGTCACAGCAACAGAATCACCTAAGCCAGAAAGGACCTGTGCCTTGCAGGTCAAAGGAGAGACACCATAGTCATGGTCTACGGAGGGTTTCTCTCCAGTGTCAATACTTTTTCTCTATCTTCGTGCAGATGCTGCCAGTTGCCTTTCCAACTGCCAGGTTCCTTTCTTCATAGCTAACAAAAACCATAGTTTAATTCTGATAGCCACACACCCAGAACCCATGGATGCATCACATTTGGACAAAGCTATCGAGGCAGAAGCTCTCTGGACAAGTGACTAGTCTAGAGGTGGGCAATGTGATCCAGCTTTGATGAGTAAGATGCACGAGGAGGAAGCAGAGAGGAAGTGCGTCAAGGGGAATAAAAAGGGATTGCTGGATAAAGGCAGCCTTGTGAGAAGAAAGGGCTTTTGTTCCCGACCCACTTTCCTACCTTGGACGTGGTTAGGTGTGGATGCTGTGGTTGGAGTTATGGTTCCTTGGACTTGAGTCAAGGTGATAGCTCTAGGGCAAAAAGCAATTTTCCCAGGTGATTGGCGGCTCTGATGCCATGGCACAGTGGAAATAGGGAGCTTAAGTCCTTGATGATTATGTTGGGTGAGTCAAAGTGTCACACCTGGACCTGCCTACCTCTGGACTATGGCTGTGAGGTGATCAGTTGTCCTTACTATTTAAACACTATGGGTGGAGTTGTTTGATACTTGCTACCGAAAGTATTTCTAACTGCTAGTCCATAAAAATCAGGTCAGAGGTCAGGGTGGTGACACATACCTATAATTCCAGCCCAGAAATGTGGGAAAGGGGAGGATCCAGAGTTCAAGAGAAGCCTTGGCTAAGGAATGAGTTTGAAGAGAACATGGACTACTTGTGACACTGTTTCAAAGGTGAAGGAAGAAGAGTTGAAGGAAGAGAAAAGAAAAGGAAAGAAGAAAGAAAAGGACAGGAACACAGCTCAGCTGTTAAAACACTTGCTTTTGCAAGCACAAGGACCTGAGTTTGATTCTAGAACCCAGGAAGACTGCCAGGAGTGGCAGCACTTGCTTTGTTTGTTTTTTTGTTGTTTGTTTTTTGTTTTTTCTAGACAGGGTCTCTCTATGTGGTTCCGGATGTCCTGAAACTTGCTCAGTAGACCAAGCTGGCCTCAAATTCACAGAGATACTCTGCCTCTGCCCCTCTGCCTCTGCCCCTCTGCCTCTGCCCCTCTGCCTCTGCCTCTGCCTCTGCCTCTGCCTCTGCCTCTGCCTCTGCCTCTGCCTCTGCCTCAGCCTCTGCCTGGATTAAAGGTATGCACCACATACCATAGCAATTCTTGTAATCCCAATCCTGGGGAGACAGAGACAGAAGGACCCCTGGGGCTTGATGGCCAGTCAGTCTTACCTAATTGATGAGCTTGGTGAGCTCCTAGTCTATTAGAGATTCTGTGTAAAAGGAGGTGGACAGTATTTCTGAAGTCCTCTGGCCTTATCACACATGTGTGCATGCATACTCACATATATGTAGACTCACACAAGCATACACATTATTTAATATCAGAGCAGAGCAACGTTAGCTGGCTTATTCTTGAATAAAAACCTGGGAAGTAGATGTCAATAAAATGAATAAACTAGCAAAGCATATATATTAATAGAAATGAGACCCCTTCCATGCCACCAGGCAGAGACCTGGAGACAAAGTTATACAAAGTAATTTGAGAAGTGACATCTTTACACAATACATTCTTCCTTTTTAGGAAGATAATGTATTTCTCTGCTATTTAAATCTTTTTGTCCCTAAATTACTTTTTTAAAGATTTGTTTATATGTATGAGTGTTTTTGCCTGCATGTATGTATGTATACTATTTGCATGCCCAGTGCCTGCAGAGGCCAGAAAAGGATAACAGATCCCCTGGTACTAGAGTTCCAGGTAGTTGTGAATCAATGCAGTGCTGGGAACAAACCTGGTCTTCTTCAAGAGCAGCAAGTGCTCTCAACCTCTGTACCTTCTCTAGTCCCATTTACTATTCAAACAACAGTATAAGCTCTATTTAGTCCTTGTTAAATTTGTTCTTCAGTATTTCAGGCTTGGGGCTATTGTCTCTTTCAAAATAGCAGGGTTCCCTACAGATCTGTCTTCTTTTCATTCCACAATATCCTAAAAAAAAAAAAAAAAAAAAAAAAAAAAAAAAAAAACACTTCAACCACCCTGCCCCAACTCCGATTTCAAACTGTCCCTTTTCCCCTCTGGCAAACAACAACCACACTTAACCTCCCATGTTTGTGGGCCTTTGCTTGGACTGGTTTCTGGAGGTCATCCAACCTTGATGAACAAGAAATAGAAAAGGTAACATTTGGAATCTAGCAAGCTTGAGGTTAAAACATGTCATGTCAGCAATCGCTAAACAACAGTACATCAGATTAGGTCAAGAATTTGTGAAATGTTTGTGCCAAGTGAAATGTCAAAGCACAGAGTGTGTCAAAGGGGGAGAAAAGCCTCTGTGTCAGTCAAAATGTCACTCTGTCCTGCAGCGAGTCATTTATTCCTTTCTGTCTTCATCGTTCTTCTTGTTCCGCATGTACTAATGTTGCCTCTGAATAATTGAAATTAATAGTGGCATTATCGGTGGCTTAGGGTAAAAACTAAAGAGCTAATTTAAAATCACTCAGTCAATTTGAACTCATTTTGAAAATGGAAATTGTTAACCCAGCCTTAAAAATAAGCCATTACCTGATTGTCCAAAGCGTTTCTACCACTGCAGTTTATTTGTTCTGTTAATTTTTGGAATATGTATAGAAAAGGCACAGAAGAAGAGGGAAAAGAATGGACACATTTTTCAAATGCTGGACCCAAAGAAATTAGAAACATGATGGAAAAGTTAAGCATAGGCTTGATAGGTCCAGGTAGCCCTCAATAAATGACATTCCAATGGATCATTGAGTCAATTATGAAGCAAAACTCCATAATGTTCATCCCCATTTTCGCACTGATTTTAATTTCTAAGCTAACAGAGCTTTTCAGAAAATGGTTCCTCTCCATGCCACTTGGTTTCTCCTAAAGCAGCTGTCTGTTGCATAGGCATGGCCAAAAATGGGAAAGAGGTCCTGCTCTTAATGCTACAGTTACCTGGTTAGTAAACTAAAAGATTTCTTTGTAGACATCAGGGTAAGGGCTAGAATGAGGCTAGCTGGACCCCAGAGCACCAACATTTAAGGAAGAGCCCTCCCTCTTGGGCCTGCCCCAGCAGCTGCATGAACCTAAATGTTGGTGTTTCCATAAACGTTGCCTGACCAGCATCTCACTAGCTCCATTCTGGTCCTGGCCAGTCATTATTGATACCAGTGGAATTGGAAAAAGTCAGCCAGACAGTGGTGGCACATGCCTTTAACCCCAGCACTCGGGAGCAGAGCCAGGCAGATCTCTGTGAGTTCGAGACCAGCCTGGTCTACAGAGTGAGATCCAGGACAGGCACTAAAACTACACAGATAAACCCTGTCTCAAAAAAAAAAAAAAAAAAAAAAAAAAAGATTACCTCTATGAATCTGCTCCTAAACTGGGTTCCTAATACCAACATTAGAACTTTCACAATAAAAATTTCTCTATTTGCTAAGATAAATTCTAATGGTTCAAAATGGAGTTGACAATTGGAAAAATCATGTGGGACTTTCCTGTTCTGGTTTGGGCTTCAATTTTTCATTTGAAGCTCCACTTCATCAATACAGAGATGGCCGCACTGAGGAAATTTCAACAAGAGAATCACAAATAATCTAGAATTCCAACTACTAAAAAATAAATATATAAAAGTTATAGGTACTTTCCAGTAGTGACGTCTTTCTCATCAGTCTTAAGGATATTCTTCTCAGTGTCAGAATACCTAAGATAGAGTACAAACTAGAATATTCCTGCGTGTCCACCGCTCAGCAAATATAGACTGTAGGCCTATCATGTTTCCAGAAAACCCTGTGGGATCCTCCAAGAGAATTCTAGGGATAGAAATATGGCTTGATGTGTAAAATGTCTGTAGCACAAGCATGCACAAGCTGGGTCCTTAGCAGCACTTAAGAGCAGTGTAGCAGTGAGCATCTGTAATCCTTGCACTGGGGAGGTGAAAACAGGTAGATCCTAGGGGCTTGCTTGCTGGCCAGCCAGTATAGGCAGCAGTGAACTCCAGACTCAGTGAGAGATCCTGCAACAAAAATCATATAAGGTAGAGGACAGGCAAGATGGCTCTGTGGGTAAAGGCTCATGCTGCCAAGCCTGACAACCCGAGTTCCATCCCTGGAACCCACAAGGAGAGAACCAACTCCTCTTGAAGTTGTCCTCTGATCTCCACATACAGGCATGTACACATGTGCATGTATGCCCTTGTTCATGAGCACACATATATTAATAATAATAATAATAAATAAATAAATTTAACTTTAATTTTTTAAATAAAGTGAGTGATAGTGAAAGACACCCAATATTGACCTCTAGCTGATGAAATGCTGTATGTATGTGCCCATGGACCCCCCCCACCCTATAGACACATAGGTGAGGACACCACACACACACACACACACACATACACACACACACACACACACACACACACGTATATATATATATATATGATTTTGGTGATATATATATATATCACCAAAAAAATTAAAAAGAAAGAAAAAAAGGATTCTAAACTCAATCCTTTCCATCACATGCACAGCAACCATCTAGCTCAGGCACCACTTTCTCATACCTGGATAAATGAAACTTGTCTCTCTGCTTCTGCTCTTGACTCCCTGAAGTAGGTTCTTCAGCCAGCAATCGGCCTGACCCCTCTGGAATAGAAAGTCAGGACACGATGTACCTCTACTCAAAGCCTACAACTGACTTCCTGCACGTCAGGGAAAACAATCTCAAACCCATCCTTTGAATGCTAAGGCTATGTGATCACACCCATACCTCATTTACAATATTTCTCCCTTCTCTTTCCTCCCTCCAAATTCTCCCAGATACTCCTCCCCACTCTCCTTCAAATCCATGGCCTCTTTTTTCGCTAACTGTTACTGTGTTCATATATGCATAATCTTTTCTCTCCATATAATGCTACCTATATGTATGTTCTCGGGGTTGATTGTTTGGTACTAGACAACCAATCAGTGTGCTCCTCCCTGGAGAAGGCCACCTCTCCCATTCCCAGCTTTCCTCAGTTGCCTATAGTTCTTCGTGTAAGGTTGAGGCCTCATGGGCTTTTCTCTATCCTGTCTGACATGTTCAGTGATGTCATCCTTGTTCAGCTCATGTATGGGCAGTGATGTTGGTGAGAGATTTGAGTGTAGTCTCTGATGTTACTAGGAGACACAATCTTACAGCAAACTCTTTGATCCTCTGGCTCTTACCTTTCAGCCCCCTCTTTGACAGTGTTCCCTGAGCCTTAGGTGGGGGTGGGGTGTTCTGAAGATGTATCCACTGGGACTGGGCTCCACAACTCATAGACTGTATGATGAAATACATACAGCATTTCATCAGCTAGAGGTCAATATTGGGTATCTTTCACTATCACTCACTTTATTTAAAAAAATTAAAGTTAAATTTATTATTATTATTATTATTATTAATTATTTGCATTTTAATTGGTTGTGTTTGTCTGTAATGGTCTCCATCTGTTGCAAAGAGAAGGTTCCCTGTTGAGAGGTGAAGACTGCATTTACATATGGGTATAAGGACAATTGTCCATAGATTGTTCTTACAGATTATACTAGTTTAGTAAAATAGTGGTTGTAATTCTCCTTCAAAAACCAAGACTTTACTAGTAGTTAGCTGAGTTTCCAGTACCAACCATGGGCTCCCTCTTCTGAGTAGGTGTTAAGTTAATTAAAGAGCTGTTGGTTACGGCCAAGGTGTGCGTGTCACCATTACAACCACAGGATTACCCTGTCGTACTGATTGTTGATGTGGTTCATAGGCATCATGTCTCGGTAGGACTGTTGGCTACCTCCCTCTCATTTAGAAGCTTGCATGGCATCTTCTGATACCACGAAAGCTAGTTCTCATGGAGGGTTTGTTCAGGTTAGTTCCTTTTCAAGGGTCTCTGAGTCCTGTTTCTGAAGGTCATGGTGTCTTCATTATTTTTCTTTAACCATCTGGCAAGTTTTCAATGTTGCCCTGGTAGAATTGAAGCTCAGTGATGTTTTTACCATGTTTTACTTATTACTATTTTCCAGCACCTACATCACTGCCTGTGCATATTTGTTGAATTAAGTGGTATAACATGTAGGTCATGTATTAATTCTGGTCACTATAGGAGATGATGTTCTTATGTCACAAGATTTTCCCTTGACTAGACAAGAGTATTTCAGGACTCTTGCCCTCCTTTTGCTTTCCGATTGAACAGATGAGGTACGTGAGAGAAACAGAGAGCTGCAGATGGAAACAAAATTTTTTAAATTGTTTAATTGTTATTATCTTTAATGATGTGTACACTGGGAGGTATGTGCATGAGTGAGTGCAAGTACCCACAGAGTTCAGAAGAGAATGTTAGATCTCCTGGAGTTGGGGTTCCATGGGGATGTAAGCCACCCAGCATGGGTGCTGAGAACTGAACTCAGGTTCTAAGCAAAGCAGCACCTGCTCTTAATGGCTGAACCATCTCTGCAGCCCCTTAAAGATTTTCACCATGAGTAAACAGAAGACTAGAATTGTGTTTATCGAGCCTGTGGTGCAGCTATTTCCTCCAGGCTGAACATGACTTCTATGGTCTTGAATCAGAACGTCTATGATCATCCACATAATATTAGGTCTATTAACCTTCCTTCCTGGAGGGAGGGGGCAGGCTCATAAGCCTTCGAGAGATGCTCACAAGGCCTTCTACTCCCCCACAGTTATTAAGAAGTAAACAGTTTACTAGTGTAAGACACTTCAATAGTATGGATGCTCATAAGTTACAAGGACTCTTCGGTGGTACAGCTTTCATATGCCTTATGTACCACGGGCAGGACTCTTCAGTGGTGTAACTACCTAGAGGTCTCATTAGAGACTTTCAGATAATATACCTTTCTTTTGTCATTGATCTTCCTACAAGTAACCCCAATAAACTCATTGGTTTATCAAAGGGGATTTGGATGAAATAATTTCTTTGGTCTGTCAGTGTCCTCTATCTGAAGTGAATAGTTATTTTTATGTCTCCTCAGGAAAAGTCATGAGGTAGGGCCACATATCAATATGGGAGGGGTAGACTTGAGGGAACTGAAAATTAGCCGTCTATTTTGGGATAAAAGTTTAATGCCTGGTATATATCCAGGTAGAGATATCCAGGAGGATGTTGAATATGAGTATCTATAGTTCAGAAAAGTGTATAGAAGAAAGTTAAAGTCATGGAACTAAACACGATCCCCTGGAGAAGAGTATAGATGGAGTGCCAAGGTCTAGCCCCTGAGCAGTCCAGCGTTTAGAAGTCGGGGAGATGAAAAAAACATCAGTGATGCCCTACTACAAAGGAAGGCGAGAAAAGACACAGTGGTTGAAGGAAAATAGGAGGCTGGAGAATAGCTTAAATATGAGACATGGTGTCGTGCATTTGATGAAAGGGAAACAACCCGCCGAGAGAGGGGAAAGTAACAATGCAGAGGAGCGTCACAGTAAAAGTGGAACTCTAGAGTAGACAGGAGGAGCCGGGAGCAGAGCGGAGGCTGAGGCTGAGCCTGGACAGCCAGACAGTTCACCCACCACAGTGTGTGCACCATTCAGGGGATTGGTTGACAGGGGAGTAGAGCTTTGGGGGATATCTCTTCTGGTTGCTTCTATTTTCTTCAGCAACATACTGGACCAAAAGTCTTAGTGGAAATCTTAAGGAACACCTAGAGAATCGGGTGTTCTGAGGATGATGCTGGGTAAAAGTTAGACGGTGAGAGGTTTGAAATGTGATCTAGGGTGTTTAGGAGAAGGGTAATGCCGTGAGTTCTTACTGAAATGACTAGGAGCCAGGAGGTGGTGGCGCACGCCTTTAATCCCAGCACTCGGGAGGCAGAGCCAGGCGGATATCTGTGAGTTTGAGGCTAGTCTGGTCTACAGAGTGAGATCCAGGACAGGCACCAAAGCTACACAGAGACACCCTGTCTCAAAAAAACAAAACAAAAAAGAAATGACTAGGTTGGAGGCTCCACAGTAGGAATAGGGAGTGAGGTAGGGATGGAGACAAAAAACCTCACAAGTGGCTAGAAAGGGTTAGGATTAGATGGTCTTTTTCAATGTAATATAGTTGTGATTGATGGCTTTAATTAATGTTTACTGAGTGACTCCTGGATATCATGAAGCCTCTATAATAACCTCAAGGATTGGGCTGGAGAGATGGCTCAGCAGTTAAGAGCACTTGCTGCTCTTCCAGAGAACCTGAGTTTCATTCCAAGAACCAAGAACTACTTACTTCAGGTATCTCACCTATAACTCTAGCTCCAGAAAGATCCAGGAAGCTTCTGGCCTCCAAGATTCTCTCTCTCTCTCTCTCTCTCTCTCTCTCTCTCTCTCTCTCTCTCTCTCCTCTCCATCTCCCTCTCCCTTCCTCCCTCCCGTCCTCTCTCTCCTTCCCTTCCCCCCACACTCATAACTAAAAATAAAATAAATCTTTAAAAATTAACCTCAACAACTGGAGACTGTCTTATTTCATCTCCATCACATATGACAAAAAGGGGGATCCCAGAGCTGGTTTCAATGACAGCAATGGATTCGGGATTCAAACTCAAGTCTCATGATCTCCAAACTAGGCTCTTTCCCCACGGCCTGTACCATTCTTTTCAGCTGAATCACCTTCAAGTCTTCACCCACGGCTTCCAGACACTGTCTGGTTTACCCAGGAAGCCTTAAGTTTCAACTTTCATTGTTTAAGCCTGAGACAGAAGTCTCATTCTGTGGCCAGAGGCTACAGTCTCCTGGGGAATAAGCCTCTTCCTTCCTCTAGGCTAATGTCCCTTTGCAGGCTTAAAAACCAACACAATGTGAAAAGACCTACAGCCTCTGTCTGTCGGCTTTGTCTGCTCCAGGGGATAGCCTTACTGGCCTGCTCCAGGAGCTAGCTTTGCCTTGCTAGAGCAGACTTCCTTGGGAAATCTTACAGTCCAGACCAGAGAACGTATTGGTCATTCATCATGCTGTAACTCTTCTTCCATTTAAGTAAAAAAGCAAGACCTAATACCTGTCACTGTTTTTCCCAGAATGCTCTACTCTAAGACCAGAGCTTTCTCTCTCCGAGAGATGATTTATGCAAGTGACACAAGAAGAAAAATAGAGGCATAAACGTTTCCACAGGACTAGTGAGATGGCTCAGCTAGTAAAAAAAAAAAAAAAAAAAAAAAAAAAAAAAAAAACCCGCTGACCCTCAGTGCTGACAACCTGAGTTCAGTCCTCAGGATTCACATGGTAGGATGGGAAATCTGGGCAGTCTTCTGACCTTCATGTGCATGGTGCTCACACATGCACGTGCAACACACACACACACACATACACACACACATACACACACACTTGTGTGCATTCACACATAATTTTTGTGTGTGTCCACCAAAAAAAAGAAAAAAAAAAACGCCACGCATGTCTCTTTAGGGCTGGAAGAATTTGCATGCTTTCTGCTTTGTAGTGACTCTACTAGAGAGGAAAGGAACCCTCGATGCCACAGTGGAGGAAAGGACAGCTACCAGTGGATGTCACCGCTGATTAGTCTCGCAGGTAAAATCTACCCAGCAGAGCACTCTACCGTTGTTCCACACATGTGCCTCCTCCTTCAGTAGCCACTAACCAACATGGATATTAAGCACCTAAAATGTAACCAACACAATTAAAAAACAACAATTTTCAAATATATTTACTTTCATTTTAAGCCGAATGTGGCTGCTGGCTATCACACTGGACTGTGCAGATAGAGATTATAAACAGAGGCCTGTATCACTCATCCCTTTGACTAGAGTTACCAAGCATGCCCACAAAACATTGTCATTAAGACCCTTGCCTGGTCAGCTCCTCTTTTTGTATGTGTGGAAACCAGAGGTTGACAGTGTCTTCCTCTGTTACTAGGCTCTCTCACTGAGCCTGGAGCTCACCAATTCCATCAGACCAGCTTGCCAGAAAGCTTCAAGAACCCTCCTGTCCCCTCCCTCCCTGCCCCTGTGCTGGGGTCACAGGCGCTCACAGCACAACACACGGATGGAGTTTGGAAACTCTACAGTCAGGTCCTTGCACTTGCGCAGTAAGTACAAAGCCTTCTCCCCAGCTCTGTCAGCCCTTCTTAAGGAAGAAGGAAAGTAATCACTGGGGGCTTGGAATGTAGCTCAGTTGGTAGAATGCTTGCCCTAGCCCACAGGAAGCCCTTGCTTTGAATTTCACATTTAAAAAAAAAAAAAAAAAAATCACAGCAAAAAAAAATGCAGACATGGAGGCACTTGCCTGTAATCCTAGCATCTGGGAGGTAAAGGCAGGAGGATTAGAAGTTCAAGGCCAACCTTGGTTATGTAGCCAGTTCACGCCAGCCTGGATTACATGAAACCCTGTCCCAAACGAGGAGGAGGTCTTCACTGTTTTCAATTAAAAGATAAAACATCCATGGAGTCGACATATAATTTCGACACTCTCACAAACTATGTAGACTAGGCCAACACATATTTACCACCTTACAATTTTTATAAGTCTAAATACAGTGTAGCTCTCCTGAATTCTCTACTTACAGTCTCATAAGGTCCAAGCCAAACTAGTGACTGGGCTGTGTTTCCTAGAGACTCCGAGATAGAATTCACTTCCTAGTTCCTTGCTTTTTTAGTCTCTCTAATCCTGTATACATCCCATCCTCTCAGCCTCAGATCTCACAACAATGCATGCACCCTTCTCCTGCTCTGGTGTCCTCCTCAGCTAGGAAAACACTCTGCTTTAAGGGCTCAAGTAATTACATCGGACCCACTCAGAGAATCCATTTTAAGGTCAATTGATTAGTAACCTTAATTACATTTGCAAAGTCTCTTTTGCCCATTAGCATAATATAATTACAGGAGTAAGAGTCATGAGCCAAAATTCTGCCTATCATAACCTTTAGTCAAGAAGATGGAACAGGGCTGTGACCAATAATTTCTGGGTCTTGACAAGAAAATAAAATGACTGTATTAAAAGTAATTTTTAGAGCTCTATTTTCCATGTTCCAGAGTCCTGAGTCATGCATCTCACTCCAACACTGCAAGAAATGGGTCTCTAGAAGATTATTGCTCAGGTTTCAGGCTGCTCTCCTTGGACCGCCCTAGTCTTCACTAGAGCTCTCAGCAAAAGGCTTTCCTACCCCACCCCACCCCCCTCGGAGAGCCTTTCCCATCACAGAAGACCCAACCAGCAAATCCGGCACCATTTCTGGTTTAGCCAGCACTGGGTTAGATATTAAGTCCTGATAAGGGCAACCCAGCCTGGAGGCTATTAATTAATGAACAAACCTTGTGTGCAAACCGAACTACTCAGCTACAGTTTGCAAATTCCAAGAAGAAAATGAAGTGGATGGAAAAATACTTCCTTCTAATGAGGTAAAAAGAAAAGCTGAGTTTTCAAGTCCTAAACAAAGCTGCCTGTGTCTGCCGTCCTCCTATGAGAAAGGAGGAAGATAACATTGAGCCACGTGTTCCAAGAAAGAGTTGAGGGAGGACCTGTTGTTACCTGAAAGGGATTCAAAGAGGCTGATTCACTTTCCAAGAATCAGTGTATGGGTGGTCTGGGAATTTGCCGGGAGAGAAGTCAGCTCACAAGGCCATGCATGATGTTGAGAACCCTGTAAAAAAAAAAAAAAAAAAAAAAAAAAAAAAAAAAAAAAAGTGGTTTCTCTCTCTCTCCTCCAGCTAAGCAAGATACCTAAAGGAAAGAAAGCCAAGGGGAAGAAGCTGGCCCCAGCCCCCACGATAGTGAAGAAATCAGAGGCCAAAAAGGTGGTGAATTCTGTTTGAGAAAAGGCCTAAGAACTTTGGCATTGGGCAGGACATCCAGCCAAAAGAGATCTCACACCCTTTGTCAAATGGCCTCTTCACAATAGTCTGCAGCAACAAAAGGCCATCCCCTATAAGCAGCTCAAAGTACCTCCTGCCATTAATTAGTTCCTCCAGGCCCTGGACCAGCAAACAGCTACCCAGCTGCTTAAGCTTGCCTCAAGTGCAGGCCAGAGACAAAGCAGGAGAAGAAGCAAAGGCTGCTGGCCGGTGCTAAGAATACAGTCACCACCTTGGTGGAGAACAAGGCGGCTCACCTGATGGTGATTGCCCACAATGTAGACCCCATTGAGCTGGGGGGTCCTCCTGCCTGCCCTGTATCAAAAGATGGGGGTCCCCTAACGCATCATCAAGGGAAAGGCCAGGCTGGGGCGGCTGTCCTCAGGAAGACATGCACCACTGTTGCCTTCACGCAGGTTAACTGGGAAGACAAGGGTGCTCTGGCTAAGCTGGGGGACATATTAGGACCAATTACAATGACAGATATGATGAGATCTGCCGTCACTAGGGAGGCAACGTCCTGGATCCTAAATCTGTGACTCACATTGCCAAACTGGAAAAGGCAAAGGCCAAAGAATTCACCGCTAAACTGGGTTAAATGTACACTGCTAAGTTTTCTGTGCAGAAATATAAATTACAAAATTGAGAAGTAAAGAAAGCCTTCTACTCAGCTTACTTGGGGGTGGGGGTAACTGCCTTGTTTAGGAAAATAACTTGAAAAGTTATGTGGGGAAGAGGTTACGTTCTGAGACAAAGAAGTAGATGCTCCAGGTGATCAGACAGTTTACAACCAAGCTCCAGGTGATCACACAGCTCACCACCACCTGTAACTCCAGCTCCAGGTGATCACACGGCTCACAACCACCTGTAACTCCAGCTCCAGGTGAACCAATGTCCTCCCTGGCTTCTGGGAGCACCTGCACGTACAGGGAGACACATGCAGAGATATATATAAATTAAAATAAAATTTAAAGAAACAAGAAAAGAAGTTGGACATGCTGGTACATGGATGTCCAAAGTTCAGGCAAATTCAAGGATAGTCTGAGCTAGTGAGTCCATACCTAAAAAACAAACAAACAAAAACTGAGGGGCAGTCAATGATCTACAATATGTTGCTAACTGCCATGAGTAGCAGTTTGGGAAGAAACCAAAAAGGAACCAAGTTCCATACGTCCACATGGGATGGAAGAGAACTCACGGAAAATTGGAGATGAGAGCAGGGGTAACCAGGAAGCCCGTCATCCCATAGGACTGTGCATAAACCTGGGGACAGCACCATACTTCCTCCAGCGTGGGCCTTGAGCCAACTTTAACATTTACTGTGAGGCCAGGTGACCCTAGTTGACTTCTGCTAGATGGGCCACTCACTGACACAGCATTGCAGTGATCTTATGGTTTTCACATGATGATCTTTGTCACAGCTAATTCGACTTAATTTGTCACAATTTTTCCAGAAGGAGTCCATAATTTTCCCCATTTTGGACCAAATTGGAAGCTCCAGTGATGGGCCGCCTACCCAGCCCAGCACTGGGTGAGGTGTGCTCATCTTGGCAGTCCCCAGCCAATCAGAAGGCCCACTGCCGTCATAATAAAGTCTCTTAGAGAAGCCTCATCAATAGTCGTAAGTCCTGTGCTTTGGATATGATGTACATACGCCTAAATACTCGTGAGTGGAAAGCCTGGTCTTCAGTTAGCAGATCCAATCAATGCAGTTCAGAAAAGGCCTGAGGCATGTGTATTTCTCTTCTCTTTAATTCGGGTGTAATGATTCTAGCTTCCTTATTGGAGGCTGGCTCGTGATAAAGCACACTAAACAACCTGATAGCTATGTCCATGAGGAGAGGCTGCTTGTTGCTGAGCAGATCATAATGTGGGCAGCACCTAGCTTCAGGTACTACCCAGCACTCTCTCTGCATCCCTTATGCCAGCAGCCCAGACTCCTAAACTACTTAATATCTCTTTACCTACCTCTCTGCCTCGGCATTCTTTGCCGCCTCCCTAATTGGCAGTCCCTCTGGATGCCTGCCTTTTTTCAAGCCATCCCCCTAGCCTCCCCTTGACACATCATCCTATTCTTATAATCCTTCTGCTTGCCCTCTGAGGCCCTCAACCATTTGTAAACTCCCTTCCTTTAATACCATAAAACTCTTCCACGGGTTCCTTTCTGCTCTGCCTTAAGTTCAATAGCACCTCAATGAAGAACACAGCTTTTCCTGCAGCCCAGGGGAGGGGGTTTATTCCTCACGCATCCTCAGGCACCAAAGGAATGTCTAGGGCACATTTACACTCTGATTCCTATTCCCAGTGTCCAACATCTTATTCTTCATTCATCCAAGACCTTCCACTCTTACGGCTGTTGTTTTAGCCAAGGCTTCCACCAGTCTCTCTCTCTCTCTCTCTCTCTCTCTCTCTCTCTCTCTCTCTCTCTCTGCCTCTACTTTAGTCATTCCTGTGGTGATCATTACCCAGAACCATGTCAACACTGCCGACGTGTTTAAAAGTCCACCAACAATGTCACCGGTTTTTGGTTTTTGTTTTTCTTTCAGTTCTCTCTTTTAAAGGAAGCAAACAAAGCTATCCTTGGTGGTGAAGACCTGAGATTCAGCTGCATAGAGACTGAGACAGGATGATCACAAGTTCAAGATACACTGAGTTATATAGAAAATTCCAGGCCAGCCTGAGTAATATAATGAGACCTTCTCTTTAAAAAAAAAAAAAAAAAAAAAAAAAAAAACTCTTTTGTGTTTTTAAAGAGCTGGTAATGCTACTCAGTGGCAGAACACTTGCCTAGAATACACAAGTTTAATTCCCACTAACAAAAGGAAAAGAAGGAAGAGGAGGAGTGGAGGAGAAAGAAAGAAAGAAAGAAAGAAAGAAAGAAAGAAAGAAAGAAAGAGAGAGAGAAAGAAAGAAAGAAAGAAAGAAAGAAAGAAAGAAAGAAAGAAAGAAAGAAAGAAAGAAAGAAAGAAGAGAGAGACTGGAGAGAGAACTTGGTTGGTAAAGTGCTTGTCATGCAAGTGTGAGTAACTAAACTTAATCCCCAATGCCCACACAAAGTCTGGGTGTGGTGACAGCAGGGCAGCACGTACCTGTACCTGCAATCCCAGAGTCTGGAAAATGAAAGCAGGAAGATCCTGGACCTCACTGGCCAGGTGGCCTAGCCAAATCAGTGTGCTCTAGACACCTACTCAGGGAGAGACCCTGCCTCAAAAACACAAGGTGGACAACACCCAAGATTGACCTATGGCTTGCACACACACACACACACACACACACACACACACACACACACACACACGGGGGGGGGGGGGGGCAGGGGGAGGCAAACACACATGCACAAAAGAAAGCAAACAAACTACTCTGACCTCATTCCGAGTGCTAATCTGTGAGTATTCTATCCAATTACCTTCACTGGCTTACCTTAGAACTTGCTTTTTTTTTTTTTTTTTTTTTTTTTTTTTTTTTGAGACAGGATTTCTCTGTGTAGCTTTGGAGCCTGTCCTGGAACTTGCTCTGTACACCAGGCTGGCCTCAAACTCACAGAGTGAGTGCTGGGATTAAAGGCATGTGCCACCACTGCCCAGTTAGAACTTAATTATTAAACCAGTATTTTAACACTAACTTCTATCAGTCCATTTAAAGATAGCAACACCCAAGAATATGAAAGTTCATCTATAAGTGAAATACTAAAAATAATAAATGGTGTTCTACCAAAAAGAAACACTAATAGCACTATTACTAATATTGACATTATCTATATAATCTTGAGGGTTTTTTTCTGCCAGACTCTGACTAATATTTAATGACAACTAAGTCTGGACAAAAGCATGTCAAATGCCTATAGATGAACTCTGTATTTATAGAGCTAAAGATGTATATTATCTTCTAATTTGATTTGGACCACTGGAATATATCTTAGTGCCAAACTATCAAAAGTCACTTATATCCAATATTCTTACCAAACTATATGTCCTAGTAAACTTTCTATTACTGTGATAAAACACTGAGCAAAAGCAGCTTGGGAAGGAAAAGTGTTTGTTTCATCTTACAGATTACAGTTCCTCACGAGGGAACTCAAGGCAGGAAACTAGAGGCGGGAACTGAAGCAGAGACCACAGAGGGAGGATGCTTACTGGCTTGCTTCCAGGCTTGTGGTCAGCTACCTTTCTTACACAACGCATGCCCAAAGACGACACTGTCCACAGTGAGCTGGGCCCTCCTACATTGATTAGCAATGAAAACAAAAAGTGCCCACAGGCATACAGGCCAGTCTGACGGAAGCAATTTCTTAACTGAGGTTTCCTCTTCCTGAGCATGTCAAGTTGACAACTAAGATTAGCTGTCACACTACATTAATACTTCAGCTCTCTGCAGGAAGCTCTGGCCACAACTAAGGACACTTTGCTTTTGGAACAGCAGATAACATTATCTCCTTCCTTCTTTTTTCCCTCTTCTTCCTCCCCTATAAACCATGGCTCCTCAAAGTTGAGGTCCAGAATCTTATAAAGAAAAAATAATTTTTACCCATGATGGTGATGCACTCCTGCAATCCCAGTGCTCTTAGAGCTGAAGCAGGGAGATAATGAGTTTGAGGCCAGCCTGGACTACACTGTGAGTAACAGGCTAGCCTGGACTACATAGCAAAACTCCCATTACTCCTTCCCTCCAAAAAGACAACTGCCAAAAGTTTTCAGCCAGCAAGAGTTAAGGATTAGTTGCTAGGAAACTATAATAAGGAATAGTAATGCAGGGTTAAAAATTCCAGACAATACCAGAGAAATGGTGAGTCCAGAAGGGGATCAACAAAACAAGACAGAGATTTGAGACAAATGCCACAGCCTCAGCCCAGTCTTGAGGACCTCAGTTAGAGCCCTCTCAAAGAGATGGGTGAAAAGAGTGCAGGCGTGTGAGACACAAGACACTCACTGAGGCAGAGCAGTAGAGGAGCTCATGCCAAGCCTCAGGTGTAAAGCAGGCCCTATGCACAAGGCTCTCCCCACCTCATCCACCAGGCCATCTGGGGTGTCTGAGAGCTCGGCACCTGGCAGGAGAAGTCTGGAGAGAGATTTGCTTACTCTCTGTTGGACGGTGGCTATGGTGAACCTGGCACCTCCACTTACAGACTAAACACACTCGAAATTTCTATCTAAATCCCACCAGTTTGTAGGACTGAAACTGTGGATCTGTCAATCTTCCCTTGAAGAGAATGCCACCAATGGGAGCAGCTTTAATGGTATGTTCTGGCTAAAGCTACAAGTATAATTTCACTAGCTGATCATTTAATGGAAACTCGATGTGTGCTAAATTCAGGGTTAGGTGCGGAGGGGTCAAAGATAAATATAAGCAAGATGAAAATATTAACACATATGTATCCATCGCCTCTGCTCCCTTTTGTAAACACCCCCACCACTGAAGGAAGTTTCTGCCCATATATTCCACTCTGGAGCTTTGCTGTGCTGATTAGGAAAATGAATTTTCAAAGAGCACTGTAAGAAATCAAAGGAGAGCATCTAATAAGGACTGGAGCCAGAGATGAGAGGGCGGGGAGAGCACAGACGATGGAAGACGAGCGAGCGTGTAAATGAAGCTGGTGTAGGGATGTGAGGAAATTAGGAGCAGATGGCTCCGTAACGGACTTAAGCAGACAAATCAGTTTAAAAGGCAGATGAGAAACAGAGAAAGGCTCAGCGGTTAAGAGTACTGGCTGATTTTCCAGAGGACTAGGGTTCGATTCCCAGCACCCACATGGCAGCTCACAACTGTCTGTAATTCCATTTCCAGGGGTTTATCTGGCCACCGTGAACACTAGGCATGCATGTGGTGCTCAGACAACATACACACAAAACACCCATGTGCTTTAAAAATAGTAAATTTAGCATTCTCTCTCTCTCTCTCTCTCTCTCTCTCTCTCTCTCTCTTTCTCTCTCTGTGTGTGTGTGTGTGTGTGTGTGTGTGTGTGTGTGTGTGTGTGTGAAATCATAATTTCTGCCCATCCTCTCCTGGAGACACTTTGCAACTGGGATCATGTGTCACTCTTGGATGCCACATAATAAAGCTGGCCACAAGGTGGCCCAACATTTGAGGGATTATAAAATAAGACACGCTCCCTCCAGATGCCCAGAGTCAGATAGAGGAAATAGACATCTAACATGAAATGACATCATAAAATGTTTTAAGTGCTGTCGGGTGTATAGGACATGGGTGGCAAATGAAGGTCAAGCCCTGATTTGTTCCTAGTCAGGCGAAAGCCAGGTGCTCTCGGCAGCGAGGTCAGAGGAGGACAGCAGGTGGCTGGCTATTTAGCCCGGAGCTAATTACAGAGAGCCCTGGACAGGGAGCCACAGAAAGCCCAGCTCCTCTCCTCAAAGCGGGTTAAAATTTTACCACCTCTAATTCCCACCTGCATGTCAGGCAGCAGCCCACCAGGGCTACCGAAGCCTCCTGATCATTGTTTGATTGAACGTGAACTGCGTAGGGCTCGCCTGCCTTTCTACTCCAACATCGCCTAAACAAAGGAAAATGTGTGTAGACTGAGGGTGTTAGTGTAAGAGAACACTGTGCCGAATCATGTAAGCATGGAAAGAGAAAACGATGAATGCTAAATGAAGCCTGAAATTATATAAGTGAAATGCTAAGTCAGCCCCAGAGCACTGCAAGATTATAGCTGAGGTTTGCATTGAGTTTGCTACCCCCAGGCACAGGGAGGACCTAGAATTTCCAAGCCCGGCTGAAGCAATCACTTTGCTAGTGTGTGCCAGCCAAGTGACTCACTCCCAAACCTGTTTAATATGAAACAGCATTAGGAGACTGGATATAGCCTCAGGGAGATCAGCTGCTAACCAGCTCGGATTATAGCTACAATCCCTCAAATGTAGCCACTTACAACGATTCTCTCCACATGTCTTCAGAAACGCTCTGCACTGCATCCAGCAAAGGGACTGTCCTTGAAGTCCCTAGAACAGACTGCTGGCTCCCATTCGATAGCAATTTTTATAGAACTTAGATCAACTTTGTCAGGAAATTGAGACTGTCACTTTGATCATAAAGTAGGGCAACACTTTCCCCTACCCAGCCCTCAAGGTGGTGGTGAGGACTGAGTGAAAAGTAATATGAAAATCAAGCAAGATGAGAAAAATGGCAGAGTGCTCCATAAGAGGTATCATACTGCCCCTCAGCACTGTAAATCTCTGTTTACACTTTATAGGGTTTAGAGGGAATTTCTCTACATGCAGGAATGAGGAAATCAACACAACCAAATTTTGCTTCATACTTTAATAACATCATGGGAAGCCCCAATTCAGCTGCTTATTGTAGACATTTGTCATCCCGAGCAATAAACTGCAGTCTTCCCAAAAAGATTATATCTCCCTTTTCAGTGTTTCCTGGATCTATTAATTAGACCATCGCTGCTGTTTTCCAGCCAGGGCTTTGAAGGGAGTGCTGTTAGGGAAGTGTGTGCCAGACTATTCCTCCCATCTGCAATTGTAAACAAAAACAAACCGAACGATTTTTCTTCCTCCCTTCCACTTTTCTTTCTTCTGTTCGTTCTTCACTCCCTTCTGTATGTATGTGCTGACTTAATCTCTATATCCCAGAGGTAGAGTGAAGTAAGTATGGCTTTTGCTTCAAGTAAAAATCTTAGCAGAGCACCAAAAAAAGGAAAGAAAAAAATTCTCAGACACCAACAAAATATTTTTAAATGCCTGCAAAGTCTCATGATGAACAAAATATCAACAATCCAAAGATCGGTGATGTCACGCTGAAACAGATTAAAGACCAAAGCAAAAGGAAAAGTCGGCATTTCCAATCCTGCCTGTATTTAAAATGTCAGTGTTTTGTTCACCATGGACTTTTGAGTTCACTTCATATACCATAAGGAGCATTTTTTTTTCTTTCTTAGCACCTAATAATTACAGTTTGCTGTAGTATTAACAGTGCCTTGAATTTGGTTAAATGCTGTGTGTGTGTGGTATGAGACAATCATGGTTCCCAGGAATAAAAAGCCAACTTGACCCTGAAGAAAGAAATTGAAGAAAACACTAGAAGATGGAAACACCTCCCATGATTATGGGTTTACAGAATTAGTAGTGTGAAAATGGCTATATTATGGAAATTAATCTATAGAGTCAATGTAATCACTACCAAATTTTCAATAACGTTCTTCATAGGAGTAAAAAAAAAAGCCCAAAAAAATCACCATGGAAAGACAAAAGACCCTAAATAGCCAAAGTACTCTTAAAGAGAAAGATGAATGAATGAAATGAATAAAAGAATGAAAAAACCTGATTTGCTATAAATTCTACTACAGGGATATAGAAACTATACTACAGAAGCATAGTAACAAAAACTGAATGGTGTTGGCACAAACATACATGTAGGCCAATGGAATCGAGTAGGAGCTGAAAATAGGCTCTGATAGCTGAGAGCACCTACTGCTCTGGCAGAGGACACAAGTTCAGTTCCCAGCGCTCACATCAGACAGCTCACAAGTGCCTGTAACTCCAACTCCAGGTGAATCTGATGCCTTCTGACCTCATCAGGCACCTACGAGCAGGTGCACATTATCCACATGCACACACACACAGAAACAAAGAATTAAAAAATAAATCTTAAAAAAAATCAAGAATGAACTCACACAACTGTAGCCACCCTAATTTTCATTCTCTCTCTCTCTCTCTCTCTCTCTCTCTCTCTCTCTCTCTCTCTCTCTCTCTCTCTCTGTATGTGTGTGTCTGTCTGTCTGTCTGTCTCACTGTCTGTCTGTCTCTCTCTTTCCTTTTTTTCTTTAGACAAGGTCTCCTGTAGTTCCAAGTGTCAAACTTGTAGCCAACAATGACCTTGAATTTCTCATCCCTCTACCTCCCAAGTGTTGAGATTATAGTCTTGCTCTACCACACCTGGCTTTATGGGGGCTGGGGCTAGAACCTAGGGCTTCATGCATGCCAGACAAGCTCACTACCACCACTTAGCTCCATACCTAATGCTTTGTTCACCCTTTAAGTCATTTTGAGTCACAGTCTTGGTCTAGCAATTAGAAGGCAAAATGCTTTAAAAAAAAAAAAATGTTCTCAACTTCATTTAGTGAGAAATCTGCCCTTCATCATCTCAGGCCTGGAAGCCTTCACAAGAAAGGGAGTGAAGCCTCTGCTCTCTGCGCACCCTAGGGTGTTCCCCTTGCACTCATTACCTGCTGTTTTGATAACTATTGAAAGGTGAAGGGTTAGCAGGGAAAGGGAAAAGGGAGAGGCCAGTTCTTACCAGGCTTGGTGGCTTCACTTTCCTTCATTTGTGCACACTAATACTGACTCATCAGAGCTTCCCTGGGAGATGTTTATCCCCATGGGATAGCGAGTTTGTGGATATTTATTATATAATAAAATATACTTTTATATGCTGTATATACTCTAAAATCTCTACTTGGTTTTATTTTAGATAAGGTGTCATGTAGCCCAAGCTGGCTTTGGACTGGTTCTATAGCCAAGAATTAACTTGAAATTCTGATCCTCCTGCCTCCATCTCCTGAGTGTTAGGATATAGGCATGTGCCACCACGCCAAGTTTATGTGGATGTTCATAAACATGCCCAACCCTCTTATAAATTTTTTCAATTTGAAAAACAACTGTGAGAGAAAACAGGGTTGAAGAATCCTTGTTGCACATAAACAAACCCACCACACACTGTCTCATTCTTCCCCTGTGTCCTTTTTACAACCAACCATTTCCACTTTGCCCATCACGTTTTAAATCTCCATATATCAATAAAGATAAAACTTTATCTGGGTTAAGATCAACTTCCTAGCCCTGTCACATGCTGGTTTAGTTCTTACTCTTTCGAATAAGCAAAGCAATACTCCGCTGGCTTCTCATTTCTTTGAGAATAAGTGGCCCTGGCCAGAGTCCAGTCCACTCCTAGTCCCGAGGGACCTCGCTGAGAGAACTATCATCTCTGCCCTCGACCTCTAGGAGAGAAACCAACAAGAGTCCCACAGCAAGAAAAGCACTCTGAGAACAGCAGCGTCTCTGAAGACAGAAAGCGGCTCTTGTTCTCACCACAGACTGTTTGGCTGCACCACTTGTCTCCAGGCTTGACAATGCAGGGACAGAACACGCGACCCCAGCTCAACACTTGTTCCCATGTTAATAAAATAATCACCTCCATGGTTGAGTTTCACAGTGCCAATGACACACGCCTTGTAATTTCAAACGTTCTTTTTTTTTCCATGACACAGTTTTCACGACTCAGCTTTATGGTAGTATTTACATGTGTGGCTCTATTTTGGTAGGAGGAGAAGACAAATGGCATTTTTGCCCAGTCAGGAGGGCCCTTCCAGATTCGGGATGCCTGAGGGAGACACTTTTCCAACCTGAAAGGCTTCAGGACCCTAACGAGGACAAAACAATTAGTGTAAGAGATGACCATCTTGTGATCACCGAGAAGAGCAGCTTAAGGGAGGAGTGGTTCATTTTTGTCACATGGTTTCAAAGGTTTCGGTTCAAGGTTGGGTAGTTCCGTCGCTCTGAGCCTGAGGTGAAACGAATGATCTCAGCTGTAGAGTGTGGTTGGGCAGCTCATCTCATGGCTCTGAGAAGCAGAGAGCGAAAGACAGGATGGGGCTAGGTCAAGAACAACTCTTGAAATACACACCTTTGGTAACCTACTGTCCCTCAGCTAAGCCCCACCACTTCCTGATAGTCCATGGGTGAAGGTAGCACTATATGATCCAGTTACTTCTCAAGAGTGTTGCCAGTTGGAGACGGAGACTTCAACACATAAGCCTTTGAAGCAGTGGTTCTTAACCTTCCTAATGCTGCGACCCTTTAGTACAGTTCCTTGTGTTGTAGCGAGCCCCACCCATAAAACTATTTCCACTGCTACTTGATAACTGTAATTTGTTATGTTATGAATTGTAATGTAAATATCTATTTTTTTTCCAATGGTGTTAGATGATCCCTCTGAAGGGGTCGTGACCCACAGATTGAGAGCCACTGCTTTGAAGGGATCATTTTGTTTTGTTTTGTTTCCAAGACAGGATTTCTCTGTGTAACAGCCCTGGCTGTCCTGGAACTCTCTTTGTAGACCCAGTTGTCCTCGAACTTACAAAGATCTGCCTGCCTCTGCCTCCTGAGTGCTGGGATTAAAGATGTGTGCCCGGCTTGAAGGGATCCTTTTAATCTAAACCACAGCACAACAAAACACAGGAAAAAGTCAATGCAGATTTAAAGAGAGACTTCATATTGGACATATAACTTACAATTTTTAAATGGGTAATTTCTATTTATTGTGTATGGGTGCTTTGTCTTCATGCATGGTTGTGCACCGTGTGCGGGCAGTGCTCATAGAATCCAGAAAAGGGTGTCCGATCCCCTGGGACAGGAGTAACAGCAGGTTGTGAGCTGCCTTGCCCATGTGTGCCGGGAACAGAACCTGGGTTCTCCTGAAGAGCAGCTTAACCACTGAGCCATCTCTCCAGCCCCAGTGTAACTCAACTTCTTCAAACGCCAATTATAATAGGACTTTTTAAACTATCTCCATTTAGTTCAAGCACTAAATAAACCACCATGCTTAGTTTCTCCTGTGAACTACACCAACTGGTGCCCAGGACACTCAGGGCCATGCTCACCACTCATAGACACTTCTCTAGTTGGTGTTCCCTGTGCCCTCCAGTTGAGTATAACACACACCAAGAGTCAGTTTGTTTGAGACCAAACCTTCAGGGATTATATGTGTTTGTTACGGCAGTTACCTAACTTAATCAAATATGGCACAGCCCATGAAATATGAGTATGGAGAGTAGTTATGGTTTCTATGAAAATCAGGAGGAATCATTTGGAAAGATTTGATAATTTCAAAGCGCTAAAAAAAAAAGTCTTAAAACTAAAAGAAGAGATAGGAGGAATTGGTTCTGTTTTTTTATAGCACTGAAAAGTTACTATTGTTTACAATTATCTATGACATATTCCAAAATAACCAGGAGATCATGAAAAGTTCAACACAGAAATGATTAATGGTTGAGGAGCTAGAAGGGCCTTTACCCTGATTCGGTCACACCATATTGTGTGCATATATTAAATTATCATACTGTACCTCATTAAGACGAACAAATACCTCAATTTTAAAAAATCAAGTGAATGAAATTTAGAAGCTGGCAGTGTACCTTAGTGGAAGAATACATGTTTAGCTTATGCAAGACCCTGGGTTCCACCCCCAGCAACACATACATGAGTGAGCTTGCATGTGTGCCCACACCCACATATGACAACTATGAAAGATTTCAAAGAGCAATAAAAATACATAATTTATTAATCTAATTAATTTATATTGCTTTGCAGTGGTTCAAAGTTTCTGATCCATTTTGACACAATACAAACTGGAAATTGTATAGCACACATCCTGAAAATGACTTATGCAGCAAAGATATCTTGGAATTCTAATTAACAGTCTCATACTCAAAGAAAGACTACAGATGGAAAATTAATGTATATTTATGGTTTCCAATCCTCTAACTTAAAATGTTAACTACGTATGAGGAACCATTTGTGGCTTTCCACTCTAACTGAGTTTCTCTGTAAGTCAGTCCTATGCAGGTGCTGAATAAGAGTGAAGAACTAACGTAGACCTAAAATTGAACATTTTGCGTTGAGATGAATAAGTTATTTTTTAATCATCTTGGCAATTTACGGGTATTTTGTTTGACAGATGGGGCATCTCAAATGCTGGATTTAGACGTGTGATTCTGACTTGAAATACTTAAATAAATTTAATTGATGGTAAATTTGAGATTTAAATTTGAGATGTGAAAGTTGGATTGGTGCTGTTTATAAACTGTGTTTAAGTTTTCCAGAATTCTGAGGTATTGAATCTATAACTTTTGAGTTATTAGGTTTGTAAATAAAGTGTAAGTACCCAGGAATATTGGCTTATTAGATTTGTAAACTGGCTTGTTGAATACATGAAGTATTTTGAAGAAAAAGATAAATTACATTTTAGTTATAGTTTGAAATCTCAAAATTTATTAAGTTCGTAAATGTTTGGAGAATTTATCCTGCTTGTAGGTTAATATCAAATTCTATCAGAGCATTCTACTTATAAAAAAGCAAGATTTAAAAGTTAAGTTTAGAAGCCTAGTAAAAGAGATTTTAAAGCTAGATATCTTATATAAATTTGATATTGACATTAAATAGGCAAAAGTGACTATTTTTTTTTCTTGTTTCTTGTTTTCTTGTTCAAAAACCCTGCCTCAGGGGATGGGGATCTGTCCCTGGTCTATGGGCAGGCTTCTGGACCCCGGTGCCTGTGGTGTGACACCTTGCACAGCCTTGGTGCAGTGGGCAGGGGCTTGGACCTGCCTAGGCTCAGTGTGCTGGGCTCTGCTGACTCCCCATGGGAGACTTTGATTTGGGGGATGTGGGGATGCAGGGTGGCTTGGGAAAGAGGCCTGGAGCGTGGGAGGAGGGAGGAAGGGGATCTGTGGATAGTATGTGGAGTGAGTAGAAAATTTCTTAATAAAGAAAAATGAAAGAAAAAATCTGCCTCATACATTGGAAAACTCAAATGATGAAAGGCTGTCTTGTCTCAAGTGAGGTTTTCATTCACAAAATACATCCCCTAAGCCTTCAAAGAAAAACAAGCACTGTATTAAAAAAAATTATAGGGCCAGGTTGATGGTTCAGAGTAAAGGCATTTATTGCCAAGCCTGATGATCTGAATTGGATCCCTAGGACCCACATGGTGGAAAGAGAGGAATAACTCCTACAGGTTGCCCTCTGACCTTCACATGTGTACCATGGTACTCATGTATGTGTTCATGCATGTACACAGACACAGACACACAAATAAATAAATAAATGTAAAGCAAACTTTTATTTATTTTTGTTTTTGAGACAGAGTCTCTCTACATAACCCTGGCTGTCCTGGAACTCACTATGTACACCGGGCCTTGAACTCACAAAAATCTGCCTGCCTCTGCCTCCCAAAGGCTGGTATTAAAGGTGTGCACCACTATGCCTGGCCAACAACAACAAAAAAAATGTATGACTTTATTTTTGTGTGTGTGCCTATGTAAAATGTGTGTGTGTGTGTGTGTGTGTGTGTGTGTGTGTGTGTGCATGTGCGCATGCGTGCACACCCACCATGCACTGTGTGAAGGTAAGAGGACAACGTTGGGTGCTGGTCCTTATTTTCCACCTCATTTGAGGCAGGTCATCACTTGTTTGCCACTACACTATGTGCTCCAGGATGACTGGCCTACAAGCTTCTGGAAGATTCTCCTGTCTCTGTTTCCCATCTAACTTGGGAATTCTGGGATTATAAATGAGCAGCACCATATCTGGCTTCTTCCACATAAGCTTTCGGAATTAGACTCAGGTTTTCAGGTTCATGTCAAAAGCACTTTCATCCACTGAGCCATTTCCCTGGCCCACAAACCTTTTAACTATGTATTTACCATGTGACTACTGCTAAATACATACTCAGGAGAAATGAAAGCAAGTGTCCACACAAAGAGTGGACATGGATGTTCATAGAAGCCTTATTTGTAAACCAATCAAGCACTTGAAGCAACCTAAATATCCATTGGCAGATGATAAATAAATTCTAGTATAGCTATCTAGTAGAATATTATTTAGTGTTAAACCTTTTTATTATAAAGTACCAATACATGAAACTGGATAGATGGTCCTTGAAAACATTATGCTACATATATAAGAGAAATATGTAGACACAAAATACCTGTTATATTGCTGCACTTATATAAGATGTCAGGACTGTTTATCAATGCATGAAGTAGATGAGTGACTGCTTACAGCTAGGAGGGGGGATGGGTAGAGATGAAGACCATCAGTGAACATGGAATTCTTTTCAGAGTGAGGGAATATTCTAGAATTAATTTTGACAATAGTTACATAGCTCTGAATAAACCAAAACCATTACATTTTAAATGGGCACATTATATGGTATGTGAATTATGTCTCAATGAAGCCACTATGAAAAGCAGTCTGAGAAGTGAGGAGGTAGGGAAATGGGGAGGAAAGGTGATGTTTTCTGCAAGGAAATAACAGGTCTAGGAAGTTCTTGCACATGTATCTAACCACTGTACTCTGTTGTGATTCCTGCTTCTTCACATTGTGCTTTTCTGATTAACTCTAGGGGAGATACCATCCTCCAGTCTCAAAGGAGATAGAGAAGTGCAATCCAGCTTGCACTGGACTCCATCTTGGGAGTCCAGACTCCTATATATAGAGATCTCCCCAATAATAAGAAAGCCATTCAACAGGAACGTGAATTTAAGCGGAACAGTATGGGAATTATAGGGATCAGTTGGGTGCTTGGTGCTGGCCCAGGAAAGAGATGAGACTGGCCTGAACTGAAGCTGTAGTAATAGAAGCAGAGAGGAGGGAAGAAATTTAAGAAATAATTTGAATAAAAACTGAGCAGAATGTAGAAACTTTGTTGCACAGTAGAGATGAGGGACCAGAAGGAATTAAGAATTTCTGGCTTAAATACCGAGTAGAAAGCAGTAAAAATAGAGCTACCATATGATCCAGTAATCCCTCTGCTGGGTCTATATCCAAACGAAATGAAATCAGTATGGTGAAGAAATATATGAACTTGGGTGTTTATTGTAATGCTAGTCACAAAAGCCCAAGAACTACACATTAGGAACAAACCTAAGTACCCAATTGACGGATGAATAGAATATATATATTGAATACTACTGGATCATAAAAAGACTGAAATATTCTTATTTTGAACAACATGGGTAGAACTTGAAAATAATTTATTAAATTAAATAAGCCAGACACAGAAAGACAAACCCCACATGGTCTCACTCAGGTGTGGAATCTAACAAAGTTGATCTCATAGAAGTTGAAGAGTGTAATAGTTATTACTAGGAGCTGAGCAGAACAGAGAGTAGGGAAGTATGGGGAGAGGTTTTTCAGTGGGATTGTGATACAGGTAGAGAGGAGAAACAAATTCTGTTTTTGTATGGCACAGTAGGGTGACTGTAGTTTGCTGTGGATATTGCTCTATATAAATAAAACACTGATGGCCAGTAACCAGGCAGGAAGTAGGTTGCCAGGCAGGAAGTAGGTGGGACAAGGAGAGAGGAGAAATCTGGGAAGCGGAAGGCTGAGGGGGGAGACACTGCAGCCACCGCCAGGACAAACAGCATGTAAAGACTCTGGTAAGCCACCAGCCACGTGGCAAGGTATAGATTTATAAAAATGGGTTAATTTAAGATAAAAAAAAACAGTTAGCAAGAAGCCTGCCACGGCCATACAGTTTATAAGTGATATAAGTGTCTGAGTGATTATTTTATAAGTGGATTGTGGGACTGCGGGGCTGGGGGAACCTGGAGAGAAGCCCTCCAGCAACAGTAGTTCATGATAATATGCTACATATTTTAAGGATGCTGGTGGGAAAGATTTTGAATGTTTTCACCATAAAGAAACGAGAAAAATTGAGGATATAGATACACTTGACCTGAATTTAATGCTATATGTACATTGGAAGCATGTATCAAAGCATAACATGTAGCTGGCTGTAATGGTACACACCAGTGATCCCAGGAATATGCTCCCCGAGGTGGAATCAGGAAGAACAGGAGCTGCAGACAGTCTTCACTACATAGTGAGTGTGCTGCCAGGCTATATGAGAACCAGTTTAGAAAATCCAAACCAAACAAACAACAAAACCCAGTCCTCCCAAATGTAATCTGTTTTTGTTTTTGTTTTTAAAGAAAAGTATTCTGACTTAAGTCTCGGAATAGATGATACCTTAGCCCAAAATGAGGAAGGAATTTACTGTACAGAAATAATCTATAAAAGCTGTACTTTCCATTTGAATCTAGTAAGGACATTATGCCCGTAGTCAGCAAAGGTGAAAAAACAAATAGCAAGCAGCAGATAGATACCATAATTCAACTTATAGGATCCAGCAGAACTACTGAGGAACTGCCAAAACGGCCCTTCTGCGGTTTCCAGTTGAGAGGTTTTCAGGCAGAGCAGAGTGTTCCTCCCAGTTTAGAGCTCCTAGCCTCTCCTTCCCACGGCAGGTATTTCTATACCATGGAATAAATAATATCTTTATATTCAAGCAACCTACCGCTTGTACCAGGCTTTTTCATTTAGGGCCACCAACCAGCTCCCAAATCATGATACAGACTTCTTATTAGTCATGAATGCTTGACCTAGCTTAGGCTCATTTCTGGCTAGCCCTTCAACTTAAATCAACCTGTTTCTCTTTATCTACCTTTTATCTCAGCACTTTTTACCTTCCTTTCTGATTGTCTTAATTTCCTGCTTCCTTCACTATCTGGCTGGCTGCTTTTCTGGCCCTAAGCGTGTCCCTCCGTTTCTCTCTCATTCTCTCTGCTCCTGCTCCTCCTCCTCCTGCTCCTCCTGCTCCTCCTCCTCCTGCTCTTCCTGCTCCTTCTCCTCCTGCTCCTCCTGCTCCTCCTCCTCCTGCTCCTCCTGCTCCTCCTCCTCCTGCTCCTCCTGCTCCTCCTCCTGCTCCTCCTCCTCCTGCTCCTCCTCCTCCTCCCCTCCTGCTCCTCCTCCTGCTCCTCCTCCTCCTGTTCCTCCTGCTCCTCCTCCTGCTCCTCCTCCTCCTGCTCCTCCTCCTCCTCCTGTTTCTCCTGCTCCTCCTCCTGCTCCTCCTCCTCCTGCTCCTCCTGCTCCTCTCCTCCTCCTCCTCCTGCTCCTCCTCCTCCTCCTGCTCCTCCTCTCCTGCTCCTCCTCCTGCTCCTCCTCCTCCTGCTCCTACCTTCTCCTGCTCCTCCTCCTCCTGCTTCCTCCTCTCCTGCTCCTCCTCCTCCTGCTCCTACTCTCTCCTGCTCCTCCTCCTCCTGCTCCTCCTCCTCCTCCTGCTCCTCCTCCTGCTCCTGCTGCTCCTTCTCCTGCTCCTCCTCCTGCTCCTCCTCCTCCTGCTCCTCCTTCTGCTCCTGCTCCTCCTCCTCCTGCTCCTACTCCTCCTGCTCCTGCTGCTCCTCCTCCTCCTCCTACTCCTCCTTCTGCTCCTCCTCCTCCTCCTCCTACTCCTCCTCCTACTACTCCTCCTGCTCCTGCTCCTCCTCCTCCTCCTGCTCCTCCTTCTGCTCCTGCTCCTCCTCCTCCTGCTCCTCCTCCTCCTCCTCCCTGCTCCTCCTCCTCCTGCTCCTCCTCTCTCCTCTCCTGCTCCTCCTGCTCCTGCTCCTCCTGCTCCTGCTCCTCCTCCTCCTGCTCCTCCTGCTCCTCCTCCTCCTCAAGCCTAGAGTTCTCCTATTTATCCTCTCTGCCCTGCCTATTTTTCTCCTGCTTAGCTATCCGCCATTCAGCTTTTTATTAGACCAATCAGGTGCCTTAGGCAGGCAAGGTGAAATAACACATTTTTCATAACTAAACAAATGCAGCAGAAACAAAGTAACACACCTTTACACAGTTAAAGTAATATTCTACCACATAAACAAATGTAGCACATCTTTACACAGTTAAATATTCCACAACATACCTTAGATAGAAAATATTTGGAAAAACAGCTTCTTTTCTGAGTGTGGTGGTTTGAATGGGAACGGCCTCCACATGCTCATATATTTGCATGCTTGATCTCCAATTAATGAATTGTATGGAAAGAATTACCAGGTATGGCCTTCTTGGAGTAGGTGTGAAATTGTTGGAGGAGGTGTGTCCCTGGGGATGGGCTTGCCCATGCCAGTCCTAGTGTCTCTCTCTCTTTCTCTCTGCCTCCTGCCTACAGATCAGGATGTAAAACTACAGCTCCAGCACCATGCCTGCCTGCTTCCTGCTATGATCATGGACTAACTCTCTAAATCTGTAAGCAAACCCTCAATTAAATGCTTTTTTAAGAGTTGCCTTGGTGTGCTAGATAGTTTTATGTCAACTTGACAAAAGCTAAAGTCATCTGAGAGGAGGGAGCCTTAATTAAGAAAATGCCTCCATAAGATCTGGTTGCAGGCAAGCTTGTAGGGCATTTTCATAATTAGTGGTTGATGGGGGAGGGCCAGCTCATTGAGAGTGTTGCCATCCCTGGGCTGGTGGTCCTGGGTTCTGTAAGAAAGGAGGCTGAGCAAGCCATGGGGAGCAAGCCATGCTGCTTCCAGGTGCCTGCCTTGCTTGAGTTCTTGTCCTGACTTCCTTCAGTGATGGAATATAGAATATGGAAGTGTAAGCCAAATAAACCCTTTCTTCCCCAACTTGTTTTTGGTCATAGTGTTTCATCATAGCAATAGAAACCCTAACTAGGATGCCTTGGTCATGGTATCTCTTCACAGCAATAGAACAGTAACTAAGAAACTGAGTATATTCAGACTTCCCCCCATTATCTATTTCCTAAATAATACAGTATAGCAACTATTTATATAGTGATTACATTAAAATAGTTATTATAACTAGCTAGGCATGATTTAAAGAATGCAAAAGGATGTCCACAATTTATAGGAAAGTACTATAACTGCTTGCCCTTCTGCTTTTGTGAGTGGTGCACTCTCTTGTCAAGAGGGAAGTTTTGCCTTGTTGAGACATTTCAAAAAGAGTGCTATGGCACTTATTAAATAAGATTTGAACATGAATAAATTTTGGCATGAAGTAGAGAGGGATCTTGGAACAAAACCCCAGAAGATACCAAGGGTCAACTATACATGATTTTTATGTCATTTTGAAACCATGAATATTATCTATTCCAACATTTTTTTGTTCTCATACCTTTCCCTTAAGGACTCATCTATCTACACATGGTAGTGATTTATAGTTGTTTCACATCTTACTAATGTTCTTTTCATTTTCTTTGAATGTTTCATTTTAGAGAATTTCTAATGATAGGGCTTGAAGTTCACAAATCTTTTTTGGTTGGCAATGTTTTATTTTCCATTAGTCCAATTCAAGTTTTTTTAAGTAGGCTCTTAGCATGTAGCTTAGGCTGATCTCAAGCTTTCTATGTAGCCCAGAATGGCCTTGAATTCACAGTAATTGCCTTGTCTCTGACTCCTGATTGCTGGGATAACAGAAATGCACCACCATGCCCAACTTTTTTTTTTAACTTTGAGACACTTTTGCTATGTAGCTCAACCTAGCTTAGAACTCACAATACTCCGGTCTCTGTCTCAGAAGCAATTAAAATTACAGGTGTGCACTGGCATGCCCAGTACCAATTCAAAATATTTTTATTTCAACATTATAGTCTTCATCTATAAAAGTACATTTTTGGTCTTTTGTTACGTCTTCTCAGTCTCTAACTTTGTGAACATTTTGAATATAGAGCATACTGATTTCATGCCTTTGTCTGCTAATTCTGATATCTATGACAGTTTTTGATATGCTTTGATTGGTTTTCTCATTATAGGTTGTATTTTCCTGTAACATCAAGCCTCTTGTTCTATCACTTCATGGGAAACAAAGGGGTTAAAGGCATATGGTAAACACCAGATTACACAGTTAGCAAAATGTGGAACATGGGAACTTCACAAAGCATCCATCTCTTTAACATGTAAAGTGCAAAGAGAAGAAGAACTGGAGGGATGGCAAAAAGATTGAGAGTGGATACTGCTCCTATAGGGGAACTGAGCTTGCTTCCTAGGGCTCTCATTGGATGCTCACAACTGCCTGTAACTTGTAGAGGACCAGCCCCCACATTTATTTACCCCAGGAACTCTTGAGGAATGAGGGATAAGGGACTTAGTTAGAAATAAAGAGGAAGAGAAACAGAGAAAACACAGGATAGACTCTGGTGAGCCTGGATCCTTATCCACCGGCCCAGAACTTTATTCCAAAGGTCTATTTATAACAATGCAAGGGGTGGAGCAAAAGACCTCCCCCTTGCTAGTTACAGTCGCCTGGCACCCAGGCCATGATCCCATCAACCACTTAAGCAGTCCTGCTGGGTACAGCCACTAGGAAACCTAGTGGGCTCCAACAGTAACTCCTCTTTAGGGGGATTTGATTCCCTCTTCTAGTCTCTTTGAGCACTTTCATCCACATGCACACTCCCCACACAGACATACACATCTACACATAGTTTTAAAATAATTAAAAGAAATCTTAGCGTGCAAAGAATGAAAACGATTTAAGAGACTAGCCAAATGCTGGGGCTGGGAATTTGGTTCTGTGAGAGAGCGCTTGCTCAGCACGCACAAGGCCCTAAGTTCAATACCCAGCACTGATAAGTAAGCATAGAAATAAATTTTTTAAATGTTCTTTAAAGAGAGAGAGAGTATAGCCAAATGCATTGTGAGAACTTTGCCTGGGTCCTGCATTGTAAAAACAACTCATAAGACATTCATGGAAAATTTGATATGTCATATGTTAAGAAACTGTACATATTTAGAAATTATTCATTGAAAAAGATACCTTTAATCCCAGCACTTGGGAGGCAGAGCCAGGCGGATCTCTGTGAGTTCAAGGCCAGTCTGGGCTACAGAGTGAGTTCCAGGAAAGGTGCTAAAGCTACACAGAGAAACCCTGTCTCAAAAAACAAAACAAAACAAAACAAAACAAAAAAAAGAACAAAAAAAGAAAAAGATACCTTAATGATTTTATGATATTCTTTTAAGTATGTCTTATTATTTAATGAAATGATGAATAGTGAAATATTAACAGGTGAAATAATACTCAGATTATGATTTTCTTCAAAATAACCTAGGGAAGCAAAGAGGAATACATGGATGGAACAAATTAGCCATGGAATAATAATTGTTAAATCTGAGTAGGAGGTGAACAACATTTCTTGTTCTTTCTACTTCCAAATTTTTTATTTTATATATTTGCACCAAAAATATTTGATATTTGCCATTATTCCTGCTGGATATTTTTCAGATGCCTCCTTGCATGAGAAGATTTTTATTACTCTCCCTACCCCAATGGAATTGTGTTCAAGACTATTCCTCTATTATCATAACAAATTACTCATTTATTCTCAAATATTTCTCCATTTCTTGGCCATAAGCAAAGACTGTGTTCTTATCCATAACACCTTCCCTAGAGTCTGGGGCCCAGTAAATTGTGGTGAGTTGGAAATTCACCAAGATACCCATGACGGAGGAACTGGTTCCATTGTATTGAACCAAGTTTCCAGGCATGAATTGGGTCCTTTTCTGGAATGGGGGTTTTATTTATTTGCTTTCTTATTTATTGAGACAGATTCTCATGTAGGCCAGGCAGGCCTCCAGCTTGTTATGAACCATGGCCAGCCTTGAACTCTTCCCTGATCTTCTTGTCGCTGACTCCTACCCAGAATTGCAGGCAGGTACCTCCACGCCCAGGAGGAATTGTGTCTTTTACATTCCAGTGAGGCTGTGTGTAAGTGCATGTGAAGGCCCTGCAGGAGTCCTCAGGTAGAAGCAGGGAGTGAAACTGTGTCAGATTCACTGAGTACTTCCTGTCCTCACCATCAGGAGCTGTACTGTGACCTTTGCCACCTCTGTGTGACCCACCCCGCCTTCCTCACAGGATTGTTCTGACTCAAAGAAGATACATTCAGTGTGGTATGTGGAAGGCCTTTTTAGATGGGAAAGTATAAAGTTGGACGTATAATGGCTTTTCTTCTTCCAGGGCACCACAGACCACATTTTAGCTACATGAAAGACTAACTTGGTGAAATGGTTCCAGAAGTAAAGCCTGTTTGGGGCAATTTTATATACATTTTTCTGTTTAAAAAAATAATTTTCATAATCAAGCTTACACATAGCTACAGAGTGTAAAACTATATACATGTTGTTTGCTTGCACCATACATACATACATGTACAATGTATGTATTCACATGTACACTTAATATGGCAACTGGTATTGTGCTAAGAGCTGTTGATGAAGAAAAGTGATAAACCATGCTCTCAGAGCCTGTCCTCACAGTCTGCCCAATTCTTGGCTCTTTTAAGTCTTTATCTATATCTGATTCTTCATCTCTACGAGCATGTCACTCACACTATTCACTCTTCTGACTGACTGACTGACTTGTTATCTATATTCTTCTGTAATCATTGCTTTTCTAATTAAGAATTGAACGTGCATTTTTATGTTCATTTACTTACATTAATTCTTTTTTAATTTAATTTTCATTTTCATTTTACATACCAACCACTGTTCATCTCCTCCTCCCCCCCCAATCCCACCCCCCGAACGTGCATTATTTTTATTGTTGAGCCATGATATTCATGTTGGCCAGATTGGCTTCAAACTAGCAATATAGCAAAAGATAACTCTGAACTTCTGATTCTCTTGGCTCCTCCATCTCTGCAGAGCTGGAATTAGAGGCGTGTGTAAACTCTCCCAGTTTATGTGATTTTATGTGGTGTTAGGTAACTATACACACTGAGCTATGTACCTAGCCCAGTCAACCACGTATTTCCCCGTTTTAGTAAAGGCCTTGTTTATTATTTTAGCTAGGGTCAAAGCTTCAGGCATCAAAATTCCAAGTGTTTCAGAACAATCCATTAAGTTGTGCATTTGTTTTATGTAGTTTTGTTTATTTTAACAATTTTTAAATTCTGTTTAACAATCTGTTTAAAAAAATAAATGAAAACTCTTCTTTCAAAACTCACACAGCTTGGGCTGAGCGAAAAGGAGCTTGCAGGTGCGGGCCACGGCGAGGCATGGAGACGGTAGTCTGGGTCACACAGCCTCCCAGAAGGGCAAGACAGCTAACGAAGAGGACAGTAAAGAGGGCAATAAAAACAATGACGGTCGTCATAAAATGCATACTTTTAGCATGAAACTCCTTCGCCAAACAGTACGAGCCGCCGTCTCCGTTATACAAAGCAGTGCACAGCGGCAGCCGCAGCGGCTCTCCCGGTGCCCCTCGGGGACCCCTTTCAAGGGGGGGGGGGGGGGAACCAGGCGCGGCCAGGTGGGCGGGGCCGATAGGGGCGGGGCTGGTGGGCGGGGCTGAGGTGCTGGCGGGTGGCTGGGCGGCTGGGCGGGGCGCGCTCAGGCCTCGGCTCCTCACGCGCGGCGAAAGCGGCTCCAGACCCCGCGCTGCGGGAAGCCGGGGCGGTGTGTGGCGCGTCGCTTGAGAGCCGAGGCAGCCGCTGGAGGAGGAGGAGGAGGAGCGGCGGGCACTGAGGTAGGCGCACCGACGCGGGGCGCTAGGCCAGCTCTGCTTCTCAGCCCCCCGGCCCGCCGCGGGCTGGCGAGGCCGAGGGGCGGTGCGCGGAGACCGGGGCGGGCGGGGCCGGGGGCGGGGACTGGCCTGGCCGCAGGGGCCGCGCGCGGTGGAGGGACTCCCGGCGGTGCGCAGGCACGGCGGAGGACTCCCGGGGCTGGCGGCAAAGGAGAACGCTGGCCGGGGTGCCCCGCGGAGGAGTCCGGGGGTGCCGGATAGCCGGCGCCTCCCACCTCGCGGGACGCTCGGGCCGGGAACTCGTTAACAGGAAAGCTTGGCAGAGCAGCAAATGCCAAGGTTCTGGAAGAACTGAGAGTCACGTCGTTCCGCGCTGAGGCTTTATTTTCCTTCCCCGCCCCCTGGCCGCCTTCGGCCAGACTTGGCCAAAGAAGGATGTGTCACCAGTTCGGGGCTGCGGGAGGGATCCCGGCCACTCTGGAAACAGGGGCACCTGAAACAAAGGTAGAGGGCGGCCGAGTGGCCGAGCTGCAAAGGCCTCGGCGGCTCCCACGGTCTGCCGGCCCGGCTGCCGCCTCCGAGGGGCGTTCTCCTTGGGGACCACTCGATGGAAACCAGCTGGCCGGGCTTGGAGTTGATGTTGCATCGGAACTGTGTTGTGCTCACATTATTTCCATTCCTCCCACTCTGATAAAGCCTAAGGAAATTTTATCCCACTCGATGCTCTGCAAATGCGGAGGGGGGAGACAAATTGCTCTTTGTAAATTATAAGGTATTTTCTTTGTAGAAACTAGTTTGAAAACACAGAATAAATGCTTCCACACGCAAGTGAAGGGAATGATTTGTAGTGCCTTTCAAAATCTGAGAAGAGTTCCTCCTCGGATCTTCATTTATGTACAGAACGTCCCCTGCTTCTCTGGTGCCAGGCATTTTTCTTTGTTCTTCGTTAGTGTCTGGCCTCAGTTTCTTGTAAACAGAGCATCAAGCACAGAGACCCTAAAAATTGCCATACTAGGTCAGAGCATGGGCGTCCAGCTAAGCAGGCAGCAGACTCGTGTTGTAGAAACACAGGGCTTTTTCCTTTGCACCGTAAACAATTATCTCAATTTCTTTCACTGGTCTCCATTACTGGAAGCTTTAAAAAAAAAAAAAATCTACAGATGGCTTCTGATTTGCACTCGATTTATTCACGTTTATTGCATTCAAAAGGCTCTCTGGTCATTTCTGACAGACTTATGTCATGAGATACTTGGCGGGGGGGGGGGGGGGGGGGGGGAGCAGGACTTGGATCTTTTACTCAACCTAAAAGCGCAGATCAGGAATACAAAGTTTTGGTATATTTTGTTTTTTTAATAGAAAGCTTTGGAAAAGCCTTTACAGAGCTAACGTAGTTGTTGGATTCAATGATAGCTTTATACACTAACAACCTGAATATTAAGCAGTTAATGCTTTACTTTCATGCACAAGATTTGCATATGTTAAAATGTCAGTTTGCTTAACATTCTGCATAGTGAAGGACTGTCTGACTTTATCTTGGTCTGGATTCATCTGGCCTTAAGTTTCAGCTGAAAACAAGTATCCTGAGAGAAAGGAAGTTTTGCTTGAGCAGGAAGAGAGTAAAGGGGTTGGGCAGTTATGGAGTACAGGATATTTGAAGGTGATAAACTCCTCAGCGACTCATTTCTGATCAGTATGGTTCCAGTTGATCTGGCCTCTGTCAGTTCAACAAGTAACTCAAGCTTTACATCTCTGAAACTCTTCTTGAGATCCTTCCGATTCTCTCTCTCTCTCTCTCTCTCTCTCTCTCTCTCTCTCTCTCTCTCTCTCTCTCACACACACACACACACACACACACACACACACACACACACCAAAAGTAATAACAAAACCCCACCAGAGCAAGAAGTAGAATTGGCTAACCTTTTGAGTATCGCCTCTCTAACAGGGTTTCTCATACGTGGTACTATTGACATTTTAGATCAGATTAATACTTTGTTGTAGAGGACTATCCTGTGCAATAGAGGATGGTTAGCCAAGTTCCTGACTTAGAGTCCTAGCTATTAGTATAGTACCACACACATACTTAATAAAAATCAAAAATGCTTCTAGACCAGTGGTGACTCTTTAATACAATTTCTCATGTTGTGATGACCCCCAGCCATAAAATTATTTCATTGCTACTTTATAACTGTAATTTTGCTACAGTTGTGAATCGTAATTCCTCTGTTCTCCCATGTTCTTAGGCAACCCCTCTGAAAGGGTCATTTGGCCCTCAAGTTGAGAACCGTTATTCTAGACATTGCCAGGTATCCCCCGAGAAGGGCCAAATTATCCATAGTTGAAAACTACTCTTGTAAACTAGCTGTTGCCTTAATCCTAGGACACTGCTGTTGTATAACATTATTTTAAGGTGTGTTACTTTTGTTTATGTTGCATTTGTTTAACTCTGTGAAGCTGTGTTACTGTGCCTGTCTAGAACAACTGATAGTCTAATAAAGAACTGAACAGCCAATAGCAAGGCAGGAGAAAGGATAGGTTGAGTTGGCAGTCAGAGAGGATAAATAGAAAAAGAGCTCTAGGAGCGAGGGAAGGAGGACATCAGGGGCCAGCCACCCATGTACACAACCAGCAACAGAGTAAGAAAGAACGGTATATAGGAATAGAGAAAGGTAAAAGCCCAGAGGCAAAAGATGGACGAGATAATTTAAGAAAAGCTGGCAAGAAACAAGCCAAGCTAAGGCCGGGCATTCATAATTAAGAATGAGCCTCTGTGTATGGTTTATTTGGGAGCTGGGTGGCGGGCCCCCCAAAGGAGCAAAACCAAACAACACAGTGCATTGCCCTTGTTTGCTGATATGTTGCCTTTGCTTTCCTAAGTAAGGGCAAGAGAAGTCATTTATTTCATATGGGACAACCTAATTTGCCAACTGGATGGTAAGTTAGGTCTAGGAAAACAAAGGTAAAACCATCTGGTATGCTATATGCATTTCTGGTTTGTATAGTCTAAAGAGGTAACTGGTGTAAATATGTGTAATTATACAGTTATCTCATTATAGCTGTGTTAAATTCTAAGAGAAGTTCAGGTTTCCCTGAGTATATAAAATGTTACTCTTGACCTAGTCTGGAAACTGAGGAATGTTTCTTTGGGGGAAGTAACATTTGAGGTGGACTCAGAAGGATAAACATGGAATTGCTAAGTAAAGCTTGGGGAACAGTGTTCTACACAGAAAGAAAAACTGTGGACCCTGAGACAGAAAAGAATAGTTTTTCCTTGGGAACCCAGAAGCTAGTGTGGCTGGAACTTGAAGAATTAGAGGGGCAGAATGATATAAAATAAGTAGGAAAGTAAGCGGAAGCTATCTGCTACTGATTGATTTCTCAGTAAAGCCTACCGCTAGAATCATGCAAGGACTTAAATCAGTGTTGGGACCCTCCTCCAGGCCCATGAATCACAATATCTTCCAGCCACTATTTCCCCTATGCCTTCTGAATAACCACTGGTAATAGTTTTGTTTACCATTGTGGGCTTTTTTTTTTTTTTTTTTTTTTGATAGGCATCCTGTTTATACAAATGGTAACACACTGTGCTCTGTTCTTTTAACAGTCCCTTGGGAATTTACCCATTTTGATGTATATGTCCTTATTTTTTGAATGATTATATAGTATTTCTTTGTATGGCTACATTAAAGATTATTCAGCCATTCTCCTATTGATGGGTATGTAAATGTTTCCAGTTTATTATAAAGAGCACTATAAATATGCTAGTTCACATGTGTATGGGTGTATTTGTGGAATAAATTGATAGAAATGAGATTACTGGACCAAATATGTTTATGAAAGATCATCATATGGAAAAAATGATTTGAACAAGGTAGCTAAGATATAAAAAAAAAATGGTAACTGGGACTAGGATGATAGCAATGGAGCTAGAAAGAAGAACATGTGTACATGAAATGTACTTAAGAGGCATGGTTGATAGGATTTAGAACAACAGTTCTCAACCTGTAGGTTAAAACCCCCTAGAGGTCACATACCAGATATCCTGCATATCAGATACTTACATTACTATTAATAACAGTAGCAAAATTACATTTATGAAATAACAATGAAATCATGTTATGGTTGGGAGTCACCACATGAGGAACTGTACTTGGAGGGTCACAGCATTAGGAAGGTTGAGAACCACTGGTTTAGAAGAAGATAACGGCACAAATGTTGAGAGTAGAAAAATAACTTCCTAGGATAAATTCCAGAGCACTAGGTTGCCCCAAAATGTGAACAGTGGAGTTTTTACCTGAAATAGAGAATATCATAAGGGTAGTTTTGAGGTGGATTTAAATCATAGTTCACATGTGTGTGAAAGCACTTGACAGTTCAGAACCCATAGGGCAAAAAAGCATAGAACTGGAGGCACAAATTTTTAGGCTTAAGTTGAAGTGTATGGGTGAAATTATTCATTGCAGAGGTCGCAAACCCATAGCCCAACATAGAATCTAGCTTACAGATGTTTTAGTTTGTCCATGAGGTAGTTTCATCATTAATTCTGCTTAAGTTGCCAATATTTTTAAATCTGAAGATTTTTAGAGAGAAAATGAATGGCACACTACACTCTTTCTTGTATGGCAACAGTGATCAGAGGTTAAGTCACAACTGATCCCAGTCAGCCACTCCCTAAAATTTATGCCTGGCCTGCTTTGCCTCTGCTTCTGTATTTTGTGAGTGAGTGTGTGTGCACATGTGGAAGTCGAAAGATAACTTTCAGGAGTTGGGTGTCTCCTTGTTGATGCAGGATCTTTGTTTTCCCTGTGCTGCCACCTCTAGGCTTGGTGGCCCGTGAGCTTTCTGGTTAGTTTGCCTGTCTCCATCTCCCATCTGACTGTAGGAGTGCTGGCATTGCATATATGTGTAGATGCACCACATAGTTCTGAGGGTCAAACTCAGGCTTTCGGTACAGGTGCTTCTACCAGCTGGCCAACTTGCTGACCTAATTCTGTGTGCTTTTGAATGTATAATCCCTGGTCAAGAGAGAGTATTGGAAAACACTGAATGATTTTTAAAAAATACCAATGCTATGGTTGGGGAGATAGCTGCACAAGTGTGAGGACTTGGATTGGAATCTCCAGTGTCCATGTAAAAATCTCTGCATGGCAGTACAGTCACTGGTAATTCCAGTGCTTTGACAGTAACAGGAGGGTCACTGGAATTTGCTGGCCATTAGCCTGGCTCCAAATTTAGTGAGAGACCCTGTTGACCTTCTGTGGATCAACATGGATGCACACACCATCATGCATATGTGCACATGTGCCACATATACACACCCCTGCACACATTTGCACACACACATACACTTGAAAAAATAATAATGTTGAGGTCCACCTAAGAAATTTCTGTTTCTATTTATTTGATCTGAATTGCAGTGTTGGGTTTGTTTGATTGTTTTATGTGTTTGTGTTGTATGGGTGATGGTGGTGGTGGTGGTGGTGGTGGTAATAATTTAGTTTTCTAGTTGGGGGTCTAGCTAGGTAGCTCTGGATGGCCAGGTACTTGCTGTTGAAACACTAGATAGCCTCTGAGTACCATTGCTCATTCTGCTCAACCTCTGTAGTGCTGGCAGCCTTGTCTAAATGCTCCTCAGATGATTCTACTGACTAGTGGAAGAAGAGCCACTGACCCAAGATTAGCAACAGAAGATGGCCCAGAGCTAGTTTTGGGCTGGGTTTTTTTTTTTTTTTTTTTTCATTTGTTTTTTAGAATAAGATAATGAGAAGTAAATAGAGGGGGTACCATGAGGTGACACCTTGCTTGATGTTAAGTATGTGATAACTGAATGCATACTATGGAGTTTTTAGTTAAATGAGGCAGAAAAAGTTTTGTTTGTGTATAGTCAAGCACACTGTACTTAAATGAGATGTTTAAAGGGTAAATAAACCATGCTGGGCGGTGGTGGCACATGCCTTTTAATCCCAGCACTCGGAAGGCAGAGCCAGGCGGATCTCTGTGAGTTCGAGGCCAGCCTGGGCTACCAAGTGAGTTCCAGGAAAGGTGCAAAGCTACACAGAGGAACCCTGTCTCGAAAAAAACCAAATAAAATAAAATAAACCTTACTTTGAAGCTGGAGAGAGATTACTCAGCACCCATATGCCCATTCTCAATTATCTATGACGCTAGCTAGTTCCAAGGGATCCAGTGCCCTCTTCTGGCCTCCACAGGCACCAGCACACATGGTACCCACACATTCAGCAAAATACCCATACACGTAAAACAATAAATGAACAAATTATTTTAAAATAGTAACCCATACTTGATTTTTGCATTATATGCTTTCTTTAAAATCTAATCTAATAGTAGTAGCTAGGTGGTGGTGGCACACACATGTAATCCCAGCACTCAGGAGGCAGAGGCAGGCTTATCTCTGTAAGTTTGAAGCCAGCTTGGTCTACAAAGTGAGTTCTAGGACAACCATAGCTGTTACACAGAGAAACCCTATCTCAAAAAAAAAAAATCTAATTGTAGTTTGGGTATGCCACAAAGGCAAAGATAGTGCTTAAAAAAAAAATCATCAAGTACTTAGGTGGGCTGAAAATAATCTGTTGAATTTCAGAAGATGGAAATCTTTGCTCTCAGCAAGAACCATTCTAGAATGGAAAAAGTAGAAACCAAATTGAAATAAGTAGACTGTGGTGATATATTGTGTACCCTAATAAACTTGCCTGAGGATCAGAGGACAGAGCCAGCCACTAGATTAGACATAGAGGTCAGGCAGTGGTGGTACACACCTGTAATCCTATCACTCGGGAGGCAGAGATCCGTCTGGATTGCTGTGAGTTCAAAGTCACACTGGAAACAGCCAGGCAGTGGTGGCACACACTTTTAATCCCAGTACTGGGAAGCACACATGCCTTTAATCACAGGAAGTGATGTCTGGGCAGAGAAAGGTATATAAGGTATGAGAAAACAGGAACTCTCTCTTTGTAGGCAGAGGATTTTGCAGAGTTAAGAACTAGTGGTTGGCTGCTCTGCTTCTTTGATCTTTCAGCTTTCACCCTGATATTTGGCTCTGGGTTGGGTTTTTTTTTCTTTTTTGTTGTTGTTGTTGTTGTTGTTAAAAGACCATCTAAGATTTGAACAACAGTAGATCATAAGAAAATAGTGAATGTTCAAAATAATGTGTGTCTCAGTGCAGCATGGATTGATCCCAGAGCTTTGTACATGCTAGGCAAGTGCTCTACCACTGTGCTATATTTCCAACATAGATTGACCAAGATTTTAAAAAAGATTATCTAAAAAGCTGTCATGGTAAGGGAGGGGCTGGTATCTATCGCTAAATAGCAGATATTCAGTGTGTTGAGTACCCAAAGGCTTCTCACTTCTCAGGGAGGTAGCTAGATAGTACTTGATTACTTATCTTCCCCATTGTAGAGGGATTTTGCTTGCATTTGTTTTAAAGACTGCTTTTTGCTGACTAGATATTTTTCTAGGACCCTGAATACTTCTGAAGGACTTGATTTAGATGTTAGTAATTTGGCCACTAGTCTCTGGCTTATCTAGAAAGCCGTAGAGTTTCTAAAGGCCAGTAGTGATCTGGGCTCCAGTAACCCTTACATCATCCTTCCATTCAAGTGATGAACAAAAACCAGATTGTTGGCATATTGAAAATGGGAGTATTTGGCTGTGCTAGGAAATGTGTATTTGTCAGATTCCCAGGAGTAGTTTTGCAGTATTTTTTTTCCAGTTAACTTGATATTAGAACTTGATTTTTCCAGTTATATACATGTAAAATTTTTCATGCTTTGAAATCATTATCGTTGGTGGGGTGGCTATAAATTGGAGGTATGTGCCCTCATTGAGGTCAGAGAGAAAGAGCACTGAACAAACTTTGGTATCAAAAAGATTGTGTATAAACTGGGCATGGTCCTGCATGCCTTTGATCGCAGTACTTGGGAGAGAGAGGCAGATGGATCTTTGTGATTTTAAGGCCAACCGGGTCTACATAGCCAGTTCCAAGCCAGCCAGGATTGCAAATGAGACTCTGTCCAGAAAGAAAGAAAGAATGGGGGTGGGAGAGAATGTGTAAATGTTGTTACCTTGAGTACTCAGAGTCACTATTTAGGATGGGCTGTCATGCAAATGGATACACCTATCTGTTTCTTCTTCATTGATGACCTTAACCTGGCATGGGAGGTTTTAAAGGTCAGTTTTGAATTTGATATGCCTAAGAGTTGCAGTCTTCACAAACTAACAGAAAACACTGAAGGTGGGAAATGCCAAAGATTATTAGTGAAAAATGGTGTTTATTAATTGGAAGCATAAACTTTATTGCTATACTCTTTTGCACATAGAAATAATATCTTATAGGGATGAGAGCCCACAGATATCATTAACGTATCAGTTAGGTGGATAAGTAGATTTTGTGTGTGTGTGTGTGTGTGTGTGTGTGTATACCATATAGTATATATAAATACTATATAAAGGATGACTTTGTAATACAAATAGCAAACATAGCTTCAAGATTATTTGTACCAAGAATCTATTATTAGAAAATAATTTTATTTAGATGTTTGTATGTACTTCAGCAGCAGTGAGAATTCTCACAGAAAAACAATGGTTAGGTACCATACCTGAAGGGTGAAAAGCCATTGCTGATGCAGTTCAGAGCTCCTTTGGTGTGTGGAAGAGCACAGATGACTGAGTGGGCTGAGGCCTTAGACTAAGTTCTTAGATACAAGGCCAGAGTTGGTTGAGTGTAAGCTGTGTAATTTTTTTTAATTGAGGTAAAATTATTCTTAATGGGCAGTTTTTAATAAATTTAGAGTTTGCAAATATCACATCTAATTTTCAAATATTTTCACCACCCCAAAAAGAAACTCTGTATCCCAGTAGGTAGTCATTTTCCATTCCTTTCTTTCCAAATTCCTAGCAACAACCATTTTTTTTTTTGCTTTCTGTCCCTATTTACCTGTCCCAAACATTTCATAGAAACCTGTCGTGTGTGTGTGTGTGTGTGTGTGTGTGTGTGTGTGTGTGTCTTTTTCAGTATAATGTTTACAAGACTCATTGCATATTGTAGTATTTGTCAGTACTGCATTTCTTTGGTTGAATTATGAATATATCACATTTTGTTTTCACCAGTTGATGGCATTTGGGTCGTTTGTACTTTTGGATCTTCTAAACTATGCTGTTAAGAGGATTTATTTAGGCGCACGCCTTTAATCCCAGCACTCAGGAGGCAGAGGCAGGCGGATCTCTGTGAGTTCGAGGCCAGCCTGGTCTACCAAGTGAGTTCCAGGAAAGGCGCAAAGCTACACAAAGAAACCCTGTCTCGAAAAACCAAAAAAAAAGAGGATTTATTTACAAGTTTTGCTTAATACTTATTTTCAGTTCATTGGTAGATAAAGGTAGAGTAGAATTGCTGGGCTATATGATAATTCTTTTATTGAAGGTGTTTGTTTTTCAGTATCTGGGATTATCTTGAGGAGCTGGTGCGTGCTAGGCAATAACTCAATGTAAGTTACATTCTCAGCCTTTAAGTTTTTAAGGAAAAACTGCCACAGCAGTGGCCTAGCAGTATTTTATGTTGCTACTAGCAGTCTCTGAAAATTCCCTGAAATTTGATTTCTTTGTTGTTAGCAGTGGTAGTTCTGTTGCTGTTGTTGTCATTGTTTTTTTAATTGTAGACCTCTGCCCTAGTGGATATGAAGTAGTATCTCATTGTGGCTTTGATTTGCAGTTCCATGATGACTTGATGATATTGAATACCTTTCATATATTTCTTGGCTGTTTGGTATTTTCTTTTAAAAATTTTCTATTGAAAAATTTCTTTTGCCCATTTTTAAATTGTGTTGCCTTTTTGTTGTTGAGTTATAACAGCTGATTGTAGGAGCCTGGGGAGATGGCTAAGTGGTTAAAACACTTGCAGTGGAAGCACCCTAGTACTCCCTATAAGTGCTGGGTGGGTGTGACAGTTTACTTATAAGTCTAGCCTTAGAAAGTGGAGACAGGATCCCCAGAACAAGCTGGTTATGAAGACTGACTACATTGACGAGCTCTGAGTTTGAGTAAGAGATCCTATCTCAAAAAAATGGCGTGGGGAGCTGGAGAGATGGCTCAGTGGTTAAGAGTGCTTACTGCTCTTGCAGAGGACCAGGTTCAGTTCCCAGCACCTACATGGTGGCTCACAACCACCTGTAACTTTAGCCCTCTTCTGACCTTCTCAGGCTTTTGCATGCATGAAGTGTGCATAAACTCATTCAGACAAACACACATATACATAGATAAATTTATATATGCATAATTTTTAAAGAGAATAAATGGAAAAGAAATTAAAGAAGACTCCCAGTAATAACTTGAGGCCTTTGTATGCACACAGACATCTGTGCAAATGTGCTCACACACAAGTAAAATGAAGAAAAAGGACAAAAAAAGTTGATTATTCACTCTAGGTGTTAGATTTTATCACATCTATGATTTGAAACTTCTCCAGTTTTGTGAGCTGCCCTTTTACTGTCTTGGTAGTTGCCTTTGCAGAAAAGAACTTAGTCCTGTATTGTTGCCTTTATGCTTCTGGGATCATCAAGGTCACATTAATTTACCCTATGTTTTTTCTAAGAGTATGTAGCTTTAGTCTTTACATTTCGGTATTCTAGCCATTTTGAGTTAATTTTTTATATGAAGTCAGGCCCATCTTCATTCTTTTGTAAATGGATATCCTGTTGTCCTGGGACTTTTGTGGGAAAAGGCTATGTGATTTTATGCAAGTCTCATGCTTGTTTCATAGTTATAAGATTAAACAAGGGCCTCAGATATATGAAGTAGTTAGACAGATGATATTATATATCCAGAATTGAACATATATTCTTGAAAGGGATTTGAAATTCTTTCCTTGTTCCCAAATTATGGTATGTAGTCAGACTTTCCTTTGGGCTGCCAGCTCACAAAAATGACACAGAGACTTATTAATTATGGAAGCTCAGCCTATAGCTTAGGCTTGTCCCACTAGCTTATAACTTAAATAAGACATAACCCATTTATATTAATCTACATTTTTCCTTGTGGCTTTTTTTCATCTTTCACCTTCTGTTTTCTCTCCGTGTCCTCTGGCATCTCTCTCTCTCTCTCTCTCTCTCTCTCTCTCTCTCTCTCTCTCTCTCTCTCTCTTTCTTGCGTGCGCGCCTAGATTCATTTCCACTTCCTTTCTCCCTTGCCTGGAAGTCCCATCTAACCTCTTCCTGCCTAGCTATTGACCATTCATCTCTTTATTAAACCAATCAGAAGGTGCCTTGGCAAAGACACATTTTCACAGTGTACAAAAAGATTATTTCACAGCAATGGAGTATCTATGTAAGGGCCTTAAGAAGTTTTCAGTCATAGCAGTAAAGTAAAAGGCCATATTTCCATATTGAACCAAGAATCCTTATATTTTACTGCATTTTCTAGAAGCTGTTTCCTGATAAAATATCTTGTGGTGGTATTCTAATTGTACTGAAATGTGATTTTGATTGTATGTTAATAAATAAAGTTGCCCGGGGGTCAGAGCTATTAGAGCCATAGCAAGAGTGTGGCGGTGGTGGCACACTCCTTTAATCCCAGCACTTGGTAGAAGAGCTAGGTAGATCTCTGTGTGTTCAGGGATACAGCCAGCATTGGAGACATACGCCTTTAAGACCTGGGGGGCTGTACTTACAGGCAGTGATGAGGCAGTCACGTGTTTGGGTTTACAACCAATGAGAAGGCAGAACAAAAAGACTATGAAAAGACATACACACAGGAAGTAGCTCTCTTTCGGGAAGCTAGGACCACCGCAGGAGGAAGGGTAAGATTTTAGCTCTGAGCTCTGACCTCTTGGCTTTCTCTTTTACATTGGTTCTGTGTTTCTTATTTAATCAGATGGTTGGTTACATCTACAATATCTGATGACTTCAGGCAATTAACGAATATTTGTTTAGAAACTTGCACATGCCAGGTACTGTTTTAAATATTGGAAATGCAGTACTTTCTGATATAAGGCACTGTATTCTTCAGTGTCTCTTAACTCTATCTAGATCTTTCCTAACTATGATCCACACTCCACAGTTATCCAATTCATTGACTCAATTTTCTTTTCTTACTAATCAGGCCTTGAATCTGTACTAATTAGGACTTTTCTCCATTGATATCCTCTTGCTAAACTAGTTCAACACTGACTTTTACGTTGTTAACCAGTGAATCAGTTCTCTGTCTCCTTCAACAGCATCATACACTGTTAGTTTGGGGTTTGTTTTGTTGTTTGTTTGTTTTGTTTTGTGTTTTGTGGATTTTGTTTTGCTTTTTTTTGTTTTTTTTTTTTTTTTTTTTTTTTTTTTGTTTTTCGAGATAGGGGTTCTTTGTGTACCTTTGGAGCCTGTCCTGGAACTCCTCTGTAGATCAGGCTGGCCTCGAACTCACAGAGATACTCCTACCTCTGCCTCCTGAGTGCTGGGATTAAAGGCATGTGCTACCACTGCCCAGCTTGTTTTGTTTTTTAATGCTTTCTTCACTCAACTTCTAGCACACTTCATCATCTATACTTCCTCTTACCTTACTGAGGCTTTTTTTTCCCCTTAGTTTTCCCCTCTAGTTTCTCATTATCTTCCTAACCTCTGAAAGTTGAAGGCTGCAGAGCTTTATCTCAAAACTACATTTCCCATAACCTATCCCATCTCAGTAAAAAGTAGTTTTATTATTTTAGAAGCCCAGGGCAAAAGCCTTAAGTCACCTTTGATTCGCTTTCATTTTTGTTCAGTCTGTCATCAGTCTTGTTGAGTTTACCATCAATTGTTAAGTCATTAGATTAAGTCACTTTCTACTGTCTTCATTGTTTCTGCCTTGCTCGACCACCTTAATACTTCCTCTAGACTAGTGGTTCTCAACCTGTGGGTTGCAACCTTTTGGGGTCACCTAAAACCATCAGAAAACACAGATATTTGCATTACGATTCATAACAGTAGCAAAATTACAGTTATGAAGTAGCAATGAAATAATCTTATGATTGATGGTCAGCACATGAGGAAGTGTTTTGAAGAGTCACAGCTTTAAGAGGGTTGAGAACCACTACTCTACACTCTTACAATACCCTCTTTTTCCTGATGTGTCCTTTCTCTTCTACAACCTGTTATCAACACAGGAACAAGAATTTTTAATACCCTGTTCAAAGTTAAATTCTCTCTTCTGAGGCTTTAGATTTACCTTTAAGGGCCACTAACTCCCATCCCCTCCACCCCAACCAACCACACACACCCTTATTTTTCTGACGTTATCTTCTGGATGAGTTGCAAATAATACCCTTCTTCCAGCATGCCTACCTCAGACCTCTGCCATCTCCCTAATAAAGCTTCTCTCTCATTTCCCTAGAATCTTTGTCAGTGTTCACTTTTCCTAAAAGTACCTCTCTTCTCCTTCAGACTATCTCTCAGCTCTCTAAGGAGTCTGATGATTCACTCCACTCTACTTCTAAGACAGAGTGCCTGAGGTTATCCCTCTTCTTGCTGTTTGCTTATTCTATTTTGGTTTTAGGTTTAGTTTGTTTTGTTTTGTTTTTCCTTCAGTGACAGGATCTCACTATGTAGCCCAGACTGGCCTGAAACTCACAGCAATACTCTTGCCTCAGCCACCTAAGTGCTAGGATTACCTATGTGTAAACTCTCCTTATTTATCTATCTTTAACTGTCATTTGAATGGAGTCCATCTGGATTTAAAAAAATTAAAACTTCTAGTCTATGAAATAAAAACTTAAAAACCAAGATTAGTGGCTATGAATGGAGTATGCCATTAAAACCTTAGCTATCATAGCAGGGTACAGTCTTTTTTTTTTACTTGTAGTTCACAGGCATATTCCCTATTTTACAGTTGTGAAGACTGAGGCCTAGAATGCCATTGAGAGTAGTACTGACATATTAGTACCATGCTAAGTCCTCCCATAAGCTCTGTGGCTCGGGTGTTAGCGTTTTGTCTTCTCTGAATTTGGTATATATGACAACCTTTGTGTTTTTCTGGCAGATCTGGTTGGAACCCCTTGCCCATGGCGAGTGAGTACTCCTAAAGTAAATAGAGGCCCACGGGTGCTGTACCACCTGGATGGAAGTATTAAAGGCAGTTGAGGGTCCTATGTAATAGGGAAAGAACGTGTTGATTCTACTGTGATGTGCCGGGATTCTAAAGGAAGGGGCAAAGAAATCATATCTTGTAACAATCTCTCCCAGTAGCAAGTTCAGAGAGACATCATCTGGGTCTGTTTCTCCAAACCTGCAGGCTTTCATATGGACCTTCTGGTGTCTTATAAAAAGTTGCAATGTTGTCACTTGATTTATTGTATTTAAAGATAATTCATTATTTTTTTGATTTTTCAGTTTTCAATAAATCTCCTTTTATGTGTGTGAGAGTGGGAGGGTAGATTTGAGTGTGTGCCTGTTAGAGGTGGTGGTATGTGCACATACAGCATACGGTGTATTATTATTAGTTCTATAGTTAGCCTGCTGTGTGCTAAAACACCGGTTGGATATGCTTTCAAAATATCTATTTATGTGCAGCATTAAAAATATTTATATTCTATATAAATTATGATATAAAATTTTTATATTATAAAAATGGCAAACTTTTTTATTCTGTTGGAGTTCTCCCCCTTTGTGATATTTTTTAAGTTGTTAATTTTGATATCAGATTTGTTTATTTTGCCTTTATAGCTTTTTAGCTTATGAAGCATTTTTATTCAACATACAATTCTTTTTTATTTTATATTAATTATACATAATAATGTGTTTTGTTTTTACATTTACATATATATAAACTGTATTTTCATATTCATCTCCCATTTCCTTCTCATTATCCTCCCACACTCCCTGGCTTCCTTCCTCTCTCCAACTTATAACTTGTTTACTTTCATGTCTTTATTTGTATCTGTGTGTGTGTTCTAATTAGTTTAATTGGGGTTGCATACATGAATATAAGAGAGTTATTTACAGGAACATGGGCATCTTAGCTGTGTCTACAACACTGAAGAAAATGTATCCCCTTACCCCAGCAACCAGTAATTGCCAGTAGTAACTCATCAGAGAGGGTTGGGGCCTTGTCATCCCCTCCCCCTTCTTCCCTCTTGATGGGCTCTATCTTGTACTGGTCTCCTGTGGGGGAATTGCAGTTGCTGTGAGTTCATGTCATGTCTAAAAAATAATATTTAAAATACTCTACTCCTTACTCCAACTCTTAGATTCTTTCTACCCCACTCTTACACAATGTTCCTTGAGCCTTGGAAGGGCTGATGCAGAGACTTCTTATTCAGTAGTCACTAATTCTTAATGCCTTGACTAGTTAATGAATCTATACAATAACTGCTACCCATTGCAAAAAGGCTTTTCTGACCAAAACTGAAAACAGCACTAGTATTTGGGCATAAACTTATTTAGAAAGCAGGTAATTTGATAAGTACATGTCCATTTAGAAAAGTAACAGTAGTATCTTCCCACTAGGTTCTGTGACTTCCCTGGGCAAGGGTTTTTGACGAGGTGTACTGTACAGGTATTGATTCCTTCCAATGGAGTAGGCCTCCATCAGAAATGATTGTGACCCCTATAATAGCCATGCCACTAGTACACCAATGGGCGTATCTTGTCAGGCAGATCGGTGGTGCAGCACAAAGGGTTTAGTAAGACTGTTGATGGCTTTCCTCCCACAACAACCTGCATGACACTTTCCATCACTGTAAAAGATAGCCAGCAGAGAAGAAGCCGTTAGCTCAGTTTCAACTTCATTTTTCTGTGTTCTGTGACCAAAGTGTAATTTTACAGAAGTAGCAATGGGATCTTTCCATCTTGTTCTGGTAGCAATGAAAAATAGTAGCAATGGCCTGCATTGTTTTAAACTGACTTTTTAATTAATTAGTTTTCTGCTATTAAAAAGATACTATTGAATTTCTGTTTGATGCTGTAAACTGGCTACATGTTAGGGATATGAGAATGAATAAACTAGAATCTTATTTTTTATGCTTTTATATGCTTTTCAAATTGAAGTCTTTAATTCATTCGGAATTTATTTTTGTGACTAATGTGAATTTTGTGAATAGCCAAGTATTTATTTGGCTGTCTATTTTAAATAATTTTATAGTAGGTAGTACATCAATTATCAGTCACTAATTCCTCATATGTATGTGTTGATTTTAGGACTCTGATTAGTCCCATTTATCATTGTTTCTTTGCCATTGGTACTTACTTGGTTTTAATTACCATGCTTGCTTATATACACAATACAACTCGTTTATTCTCAACTTTCAGAGAAAGAAACTTTCAGATTTCATTCCTCTCCCAGCATTTTAAGACTGCGTCATGTCTCCTCTTTGACTTTTCTTGAAGTTGAACTTTGCTCTCATTTCTGTCTTCCCTTATGATCTCACTATCATGTTTTCTCCAAAATGAATTTCAAAGTACATTAAATATTTCTTGTTGTATTACTACTAGAGATGGTAATTCACATATTTTCTTTGCATAGTTTTGTTTAATTTAGTGCTACTCATTTTTTTCATTTTATTTTGTTTTATTATTATTGTTTTATGGGGCCTCATGTTGTCCAGGATAGCCTTGAATTTACTGTGTAGTGGAAGATGACCTTGAACTTCTGATCCTCTTACCTCCACCTCCTAGCTGCTGGTATTAGAGGTGTGTGCCACCACACCAGGTTTTTAATTCTGTCTTTGGACTGGGCCATAGGGGCCTCATGCATACTAGATAGGCACTCTACTAATACGCTACATCCTTACCCTATTAATTACTTTTGGGCTCCACAATACCACAATTTTTTGCCTGAAATTGCTATTTGTAGGCAGATGAGTACTTAATATGCTCATTTAGTAGACAAGCCCAGTTCCAAAATGTACTAAGAATCTTTCCTGTGATAAGACCTAGCCAAAGATATAGTAAAATCTGGACAAATAAGGAACACCAGTGGGACCAAGGAGTAGGATAGCAAAGCTATCTCCAGGACAGAAGCTAATCAGTGAATTCTGTTGATGGTCACATTTATGAACATGAAAAGTCAACACAAAGAACCTGGCCTTTTCCTCTTACCTAGAACTATTCCCACCGAGCTTTTTTCTCCTTCCTCTACCTCCATTGGGGATCTGACAGTTCATACATTAAGAAGATACTATTGAATTTCTGTTTCATGCTGTGCATTGGCTACATGTTGTGGATATGAGAGTGAATAAATTGTAGTGGTTTCCTGCTTCATCTGCTTCTGCTTCCCTGACCCATCACATTGCTAGCTGAATCCCATCACCCCCTCACTGAGAAACTAGAGCAGTGTTACAAATGCTTAATAAATACTTTGTGAATAAATGGAAAGTATTTTCTAAGTTTTTTCTGTTCAGTGACTTTTGACACTGAATCTTCATTCTTGAATTTGTTTTCTCCAAATTGAATTTCATATTTTACTCTCCTATTAAGTTTCTTTAAATTGTATTTTCTTATCCTGACATTTGCATTCTTTCACATTTAAAGCCTTGTGCATTTTCCATTTCCCTCCTGTCGACTTAATCTCACAGGTCACTTGTTTTTATTTTTTTAAATTAAGCTTTATGTTTGGCCTTATGGCATGTTTTACATGGTGTTCTATTTCTGGATATGATTCTATTTTTTCATGTGCTTTTAATTATGTCCTAGTCAGTTTTATTGTTGTACAAGCTCTTTGTTTTAATTATAATTACAAAGTTTGATAATATAGTGTGACATTCAAAGAGCATTTAACATTATTCATCCACTTAAAAGTTGTAAGTTTTACTCCATTTATTTGATATGATTTTATTTTATATAGCTGTTTTGTGTCATAACTTTATTTCTTAATGACTTCATTTCAGAAAAATGAAAGTGAAGTTTAAAAAGTTTGATCTCTCTAAGTTCTATCCATTGTGTTCTACAGAGTCCCTCCTCCTGTTCATGCCTCTCTTCCTTCCTTCATCCTACTAAGATTTTGAGGCCAATTCCTATTCTAGACATTGAGAAACCTGGAACTATAGGAGAGACTGATTCTCCATGTTCCTTTAGACTTAATATAGTGGTGATGAAGGAGGAAAGGGTTGTTAGACATTACAAAACCTTAGGTTCAAATCACAGTTCTTGTGCTTTCTTAGTAATATGACCAAGTATTGAGTTTGGGGTTTTAATTGTTTGGTTTTCTTGTTTTTATCTTGGCCTCAGTATTCTCTATTAGGTAACACTGGCTTTATTGTTGGCATAAGAATTTAATTAGATGTTACATTTCAATACTCAACCCAGTCCTAATATATTTGAGAACATTCATGTACCACATAATGATATTTTGGATAACAGTGGACAACCACATACCCAATGTGGTCCTAAAAGATTATAGCAGAGCTAAAAAAATTCCCATTGCCTCATACACACATAGCTTCGGAAGAAAAAGGGGGAAAGGAAATGCTATGAGAAGAAAAAAGAACTGCTAAGAAAATTCACAGTGAGGGGTTCATTAATACCTCAACATAATCCTTTAAAAGTTTGAAAATGGGACTGGAGAAATGGCTTGCAGCAGAAAACCCAAGTTTAGTTCCCAGAACCTGCATTAGGTGGCTCACAATCACCTGTAAACTCTAGCTCCAGGGGGTTCGACATATCTGCCCTCTCTGAGCATACAATCTACCCAAATACACATGGACACAAATTTTAAAATAAAAATAGAATCTTTTTTTTTAAGTTTGAAAACAGCCAGACAGTGGTGGTGCACACCTTAAATCCTAGCACTTGAGAGGCCGAAGCAGGAGGATGGATCTCTGTAAATTTAAGGCCAACCTGGTCTAAAGAATGAGTTTAGGACAGCCAGGGCTACACAGAGAAACCCTGTTTCAAAAACCAAAATAATAAATAAATAAATAAATAAATAAATAAATAAATAAATAAATAAATAAAATAAAGTTTGAAAACATGGACCTTCAACACTGATAGATTTTTGTTAATAGGAGAATTCATGAGGCATAGTCTACTTGCAAGCAAATCCAATGTGAAAAGGGAAATGAGGCAAACTGCCATGCACATATTTCTGAAAAGAAGAGTCTCAGGCAGTGATGGTATGAATGAGAATGCCCCCAATAGGCTCATGTTTGAATGCTTAGTCCCCAGATGGTGGAACTATTTGGGAAGGATTAGAAGGTGTGGTCTTGTTGGAGCAAGTATGGCACTTGGGGACTGGCTTTAATGTTTCAAAAGACTCATACCATTCCCAGTGTGCTTTCTACCTCCTGCTTCTGGATCAGGATGTGAGCTCTCAGCCGCTGCTCCAGACACCATGCCCTCACTCAACCATCATAAACTCTAAATCTTTGGAACCATAAGCCCAACTAAACTCCTTGTGGTATAAGTTGCCTTTGCCATGGTGTCTTATAACAGCAATAGAAAAGTAACTAAGATAGGCAGATTCTAGAAGGATCCAGAAGATGATGGCTTCATAAATAGAAATGTAGAACTTACCTTTTCAAGTCTAGCTTATTTTACTTGCCATTTGATTTCTACTCTTTTCCTTCAAAAGACATGATTTTGTTCATCTTTCTGGCTGAATAAAAATGCCTCACTGTATCAATTGAGATGGCCATGTGCTTTTATATCTGAGTCTGTTTATGTGGTATATTTATTAATCTGTATATATTGAACCTCTGTGTCCCTGGAGTAAAACCAGCTTGATCATGATGAATGATCTTTTTAATGTGTTGTTGAATTTGATTTTTGAGTATTGTGTCTACGTTCATCAAGAAAAATTAACTAAAGCTTCCTTTTTTATTTTGCTGTATCAGGGTATTAGATTCATAGGATGAGTTTTGAAGGGTCACCCCTATGTTTTATGGAAGAATTTGAGGCTCATTGGTGTTCTTTGAAGGTCTGGTAAAAATCAACAGTAAGTCTGTCTAGACTTGAACTAAGAAAATATTTTTATACAACTGTGCAGTGTGTCTGTATTTAAGCTGAGTCTCATTATGAAAGTCAAAAGTTTAAAAGGTAAATATGCTACAGATGCTAAGGTTAATTTGTTTTTAAGAGGGTTTTTTTAAATATAAATTTACTATAGCCTAAATGTAGTTCTTATAAAGTCTACAGTCATGCCCTGAGGCTTCACATTCACTGACAATTCTGTCACTGAATCACTGAGAGAAACTTATAGTCCTGTAAGTTCCATTTGTGGTAAGTGCCTCAGTTAGTATATCTTTTTTGTTCAGCTATATATATCCTCACCATTATGTTATATGTTACTTTTCTTATTGCTGTGAACAAATACTTGACAAGAAGCAACTTAAAAAAGAGTTTATTTTGGCTTACAGTTCGTGAGGATACAGTCCATCATAACAGGGAAGGCATGGTGGCAGGAGCATGAGGTGGCTTGCACCATCAGGAAACAGAATGCTGGTATTCAGCTGGCTTTCTCCTCTTTAATTAGTTCATGCCCCCAGCCTATGGGATAATGCCACCTACATTCAGGGTAGGTCTTAACCTTTCTGGAAACACCCCTCATAGGCATACCCAGAGGTATGTATCCATGTGATTCTAAGTCCCATCAAGTTAACAACAATGATTAGCTGTCACATAATATAACTCCCAGCAATATTCAATATAGTAACAAGGTCTATAGGCTTATAGTCTTGGAGCCAGATTATATCATATAACCTGGATATGTAGTAAACTCTACCATATCTAAGTATGTACAGTCATGTTCACATAGCCATGAACCACATAATGATGCAGTTCTTGGAACATGTCCCTGTCCTTAACACAACTTTATAAATGATGATATAATAGTATTAATTTTCCCTTGGAGAGCCTGATTAAAAGGAGGGAGGGCAACAGCATGCCTAGTGCTCTCCTTTTTGCTCTCTATTTGGTTGTTATTTTTCTTTATATTTTTAGCAAGGGCTTGTGGGGAAGAGTTAGGATCTTATTATGTAGTCAAGACTAACCTCAAACTCAAGATCTCCCTGCCTCTCTACTTGCTGAGTGTTGGAAATTACAGGTACATCCTCTCCTGGCTTTGCTTTCTGTTATCTATTGATGTTAATAGCATGAATTCTTGCAGAGGGCAGTCGTATGCCTGATGTATTATATTCTCTCAAGTTTGCCAGTAGATGTCTATAGAAGAATTACCTCACTACAAATTCATTTGGAAAATTTTTTAAGGATTTGTTTTATTTATAATTAGGGTGTGGTGGAGTATGTATGTATGAGTACAGCTGTCAACAGAGGCCAGAGGTATGAGATCTCCTAGAGGTAGAATTGTAGTGGTGTGAGCCACCTGATGAGGGTGCTGGGAACCAAATTTCAGTCTTTTGCAAGAGCAGTACATTCTCTTAGCTATTAAACCATCTTTCTAGCCCCACTTCAGTGCTCAGAAGGCAGAGGCAGGCAGACTGAGCTGGCCTATAAATTTGAGGCCAGCCAATCTATGTAGTGAGATCCTGTCTTAAAAACCGAAACAATAACAACAAAGATGCAGCTTTAGATGTAGATATTAAACTTTACTCTTAGATGGCCTGATTAAGGTGTGCCATGAGGGAAAGTGGCTCAGGCAGGAGAGAGAGGACAGGATCTGTGTTGTTTTGTAGAAACTGTCAAGAAATGAAGAGGCCAGGATATCAGATGGATTTTTTTTTTTGGATGTTGAAATCAATAAGAATTATGACAGAAATAGTATTGGAGTGACAGTGAGCCAGAAGCTAAAATTACCAAGGAATGAAAAGGGTGACCTTGCAGAGCCATAAATGACTACAGTAGGAAAGGTAGTAGGGTAATGGAGACTGATGATATCTGACTCAAAGCAGGGGATTTTATAAGGACAGAGGGAGGATATTCTGCAGTTAGCAGTATGGAATAAGAAGGGCACTTACCAGTCCTCCCTTACAATTGAGGAGTGTGGGAGGAAAAAAAGAGTCCTCCTCTAAAAGTGCTAAGTAAAAGTTGTATCCTTACAGGGTGTCCAAGAAGGTGGACATAGTTGAAAACTGTTGATATGTGATCAAGGATATAAGGATTTAGGTACTAGCTACCTACGAGTTCCATAGGGCCCAGAAGAAGGATGAAGGTTTCAGGAGATAGGAAAAGTATACATTTAGAATCCATGTTCATTCACTCATTACCATCTCTCTCTTGTATACTATACATTCTCATTTATACACTATATGTTCTCATTTTATGTACCTCTCAATTCAGTTGCCTTGCATGTCTTAAATCACTGGACCAGTTAAAGCCAATTCTTTGCCTGGTTCAGGCCTATAAAACCATCTTTTTTTTTAATATGCATCATGCTTTAAGTCCATGATCATGACCTTAAGTTGACCTTTAATGATCCCTGGCAATCATACTACATTTTTTTAGTCACTTGCTGTTGATTTCATTTCCTCTAGGGTGACTGTTTTATATCTTCAGTCACTTCCTATGATCACTGTCTCCTTCCCACTTTTTGCTTTGAATAGAAGTTCTTGTTTCTTATTCCACTGATAAAATTGAGTCAGAAAAGACCTTTTGTGATCATAGCTACTGTAACCCACTTGTAGTGGCATCCATATACTCTACCTTTTCTCTTGTTACCATGGAAGAACTAGTACTTGGTCATCAGCTTTCTTCTCTCCTGAGTCTCTTCTACATGAAGATATCCATTTTTCTCTTAAAAAAACCAATGCTTCTTACATTCGCTTTCCTTTGTAAGTATTGCTTTATTTCACATGAACTTCACAGAAAACTTTTTGAAGCAATTTTCTATATTTAATGGTAATTTTTTCTTTTCTTTCTCTCTTCTTTTAAACTGATACCACCATAATTCCAGGAGTAGGGACAGAGTCTGACTTACCAGTTGACAACACTGATATCTACCATTTCTCAATACTTATCTAATGTTCTGATGAGTTCATCTCTTTGAAACAGTGTCTTTGTTTGCCTTGTTTGCCTTTTAGGGTACTTGTCAGTGATTTAGAAGGATGTGATATTTTGTCTGATTTGTGTGCTGGTGCTTTCACTCTTGCTAAACATTTAAGTTAACTTACCATGGATTCATGAATACTAGAAGATGTGAGATGTCTGAATCAGATATGAACTGTTACAGTTTCTCTCTGCCTAGCCACTTCTCAATCTCTTCTGCTGATTCCTCTTCCCTAAACTTTTTTGTTTGTTTGTTTTTTTAGAAACAGGGTCTCACATAGTGCTGGCTGGTCTGGAACTCACTCTATGTACATCAAGTTGGCCTTGAGCTCACAGAGATCCACCTACCAAATCTGCAGCTTGTAATTCCTCCCTTAATCTACAATCTCAATTCTGTCTGGAGTTGGACACCCTTACATAAATATCTGATAGGCATCATAAAGCTGACATCCAGCATGGAACCATTGACCTTACATGCCACCACCACATCTCCTCCCACCAACAAATCTGTTCTTCCTGTTACTTCCCAGCTTAATTAACATCTGTTCACACCTAGTTGTTCAAGTAAAGCAAAACACAACATTTGAAATTTTTTAAAAATTGTATCCGTATGGGTGTTTTGCCTGCATGAATATCTGTGTACCACATGTATGCCTGATACACAGAGGCCACAGGATGTTGGATTCTCTATAACTGGGATTACAGACAATTGTGAGCTACCATGTGGGTGCTGGAAATTTGAACACAGGTCCTCAGGAAGATCAGCCAGTGTGCTCTTAACTGTTGAGCCACCTCTCCAGCCCCCAAAATGCAGTTTTTAAAAACCTAAAGATTCATTCTTGACCTCCTTTCCCACAAAACCTGTACATCTGTCTCATTGCCTCTACTTTCAAAATACATCTAGAATCTTGACCTTCCTTTCACCCTTTGTTTTCTACTACCTGGTCCAAACCAACATCCTTCTTGCCTAGATTGTTGAAGAACCCCTTCCTGGTCTCCTCTTTTTTCTTTTACTCATTCTTTGTAGTTTGTTATCATCATGATACCCAGAATTATCTTGTTTAAAAAGTGAGTGAAATCATGTTTTTTTTTTTTCTGCTCAGAGCTTTTCAGTAGCTTCCCGTCTCAGGTAGGAATCATACTGTAGATGTAACCAACCGTCTTATTAAAATAAGAAACATAGAACCAATGTAAAAGAGAAAGCCAAGAGGTCAGAGCTTAGAGCTAAAATCTTACCTCCTGCAGTGCTCCTAGCTTCCCTGAAAGAGAGAGCTACTTCCTGTTTGTCTGTGTTTAAATAGTCTTTCTGTTCTGCCTTCTCATTGGTTGTAAACCCAAACACATGACTGCCTCATCACTGCCTGTAAGTAGAGCCCTCCAGGTCTTAAAGGCGTATGTCTCCAATGCTGGCTGTATCCCTGAACACACAGAGATCTACCTAGCTCTTCTACCAAGTGCTGGGATTAAAAGCATGTGCCGCCGCCACCACCACCACCATGCTCTTGCTATGGCTCTAATAGCTCTGACCCCCGGGCAACTTTATTTATTAACATACAATGAAAATCACATTTCAGTACAAATAAAATACCACCATATTTCCCCTTTTCTATTTTAATAAAAAGAAAAAAGGCGCCGGGCGGTGGTGGCGCACGCCTTTAATCCCAGCACTCAGGAGGCAGAGCCGGGTGGATCTATGTGAGTTCGAGGCCAGCCTGGGCTACCAAGTGAGTCCCAGGAAAGGTGCAAAGCTACACAGAGAAACCCTGTCTTGGAAAACCAAAAAAAAAAAAAAAAAGAAAAAAGGCAAAAGGTTATAACTAACAAAAGAAAAACTATATACAAAAGTACAATAACTATATACAATATATACAAGTAACAAATACCTAAACGATGTCTAGTCCATTTGTATTTGACAAATCAGAGAAAATAATTCCCTTATCTATCCTATTTTAGTAAGTCCAAAATGTATCTAATTCACTTTCTATCCTAATTAATCTTCAACTATAACTAACTAACCTTCAACTCCCTCAGAGACCCAAGAAGGAAATAATATTAGCTAACAAAAATAAAAACAGGAAGTGCATGCAAGGAACTTCCAAAAAATTTGTGAGTTGACAGAAACAGCCAGCTGCCTGGACAGTCACCTGAGGTTTCTCTGCAGTGTTGGGGCATCATCTTCAGCCTATAGGCTTAGCATATCTGACAGACTCATTTGTGAAGTAGGATGTACACAAGGTCAACAGTTCAACCTCATATTGTGTGAGAGCAGTCCATGTACCAGAAACACCTGAATTCCACTAGTGTCATGTCATGATTCAGGATTTTAAATTCTGGAAATTGTTGACAGTTTTTGAATTCAGCTGTCCATTCTTCTTGGCTGTGTATATATGGCTTCATCTCAGCATCCCGTTCTTCTCCACATCCCTCTATTAAATGCCAGTCTACTATCGAGAGGCGTGAGCTTTCAGCTGCTGTTCCACTGCACAACAGAAGCCATCGGCCCACTGCCTGTTCAGCTGCCTTTGAAGAAAAGGGCACTGTACCTTTTCCGGATTGCGAAGGCCACTTCAGGGATGGTGCCATATTGTCCTGGCCTCAGAAGATGACTTTTGATAAAGCCATAACCACACTTGTTTTGGCAAGAATCAGTAGTCCTTTGTTTTGTGTTCTGTCTGTCCATTTTGTCCTGTTGATTCGAGGATACTTTGTTGTCCAGTGGCTAACTTTTGTCACAATGAAAGTTAACTCCATATGCAGTTTCTTCAATGCCCATATTTTCTCTGAAGTAGATTGGTACTGCCAGGAGCCTACATGTCTCAAAAAAGAAAAATTTCTAAGTTATTAAAACATTTTAAATGCCATATTCTGTAGATCTCTGAAGGGTTTGAAGATGACCTGTCTAAAACATCTCTGCTCAATTTTTAAAATATATCTAATATGACTACAAGTTCTATTGTAATGTCTAACTACTAACTTTCATTTCTTTATATCCTAATAGTTGGTAATAATGTAAAGTATTTAAAACTAGTAATTGTCTTTTTCATTTGTTTTCTCTTTTTTTAAACAAGAACCTTAAATCTAATCTCCTTTGCTTAGCCTTTTTCCTAACCCTCGACAATATCTTGTAAACAACCCCCCTAAACAATGAAAATTATCCCAGACCCAAAACCCATTAAAAAGACCAAAAAACCACCCGCCCCACACCACCTCTTTGGGAATGTGGGCGTCGTATTCTTAAAATTGCTTCCTGCTGGGTATGGGCGAAGTTATCTTTATCCTGAAAGAAAAATTTTAGGTTAATTGTCAAATTCTAGGAAAGGTAACTATATCCTTCATTATCCAATCTGTGTATAATGCCAAAGTTCAGGGTTTATCTCAAGTCCTTATTCAAGTAGTCTTTGAGACTGGATCATCTCAGCTAGTCATACCAAAATTGCTCTGAGCACCTTGTAGTTCAAAGCTGATCTGTAGATGATGTTTGTCACCTTAATGGTATTATTATTGTCCACGTGGAATTGTTGTTGTTGTGGGGCCCCATCTTCTTCCTGGAGACTTCAGTTGATGTTAGGCCTGGCCATGATTTCCTGCAGAAAACTGATAAGAGACTCAAACACAAAGACATATATATGCAGCTAATTGAAGCCTTTTTTCTAGAATTAGTTAGTACTCTATATGACCATATCTTAACAAAGTTTAAAATGTATATATATATATATATATATATATATATATATATATATATATATTAATCTTGTAAATTGATATAAAATTTATACTTTAAGAAAAGTTTAAAGAATCAGAATAGAATCAAAGAGTTGAGATTAGTAATAGTATAGTCCCTTAATTAATTTGGCTTTTGTCCTGTCCCATAGCAGAAGATGGCTCTTTTATTCTGGCATGATACAGGGAGTTTGCATTTTCCTTTTAACAACATGCTTGAGTTTAAAGAAGGAGAGAGCCATTCTCCAACTCCAAAGTCAGCTTTAAATTTTAATTGAACTGGGACTATTAGAAGACCAATAGTGTTAAATCTTTAGAGAAAAGCAGAAACAAACATTTAGGAAGACATAAATTTTTTTTATATAATATATACCCATACGCCGTTTCACTCTATTTCCTGGGATAGATGATTTGTCCCTTTTCTTCAGTTGTCTCATTTGTCTTGTGTTCTTCAGATTCCTTAACCTTCATTCTCCTAAAAGACAAAAACAAAAACCTTTCCACAAGACTAATTTTGGGTATGTTCCTTTTTGGCAAGTTATTATCTGATTAAATGAAAAGGCATGTGTTACTGGTACAAGTTAGTTTAAATTGGATGTTCATGCTGGTTGATGAACTATCATCTCCTCTAATTAAGAGTTTTCTCTTGTTCAAATCGAACCTTTGTCAATTTTGATGGTACCCACAGCTTATCTTCTCCTGTAGAAACAAAAGCAAAACCTCGTCCCCAACGTAATACATACCCTGGTTTCCATTCTGAGGTCAGCACATCCTTAAAGTATATAGGCTGATTTAATTCTGTAGCTTTTTCTATTATACAATGTCTCTCTGCAGCTATTGTTCCTTTTACATTGGCATTGAGAAAATTCAAAGTTAATAGAGCACTATGCAGTCTATTTCTGGGGGTTTTTGTTACCCCTTTCTGTTTATTTAGCATATCCTTTAGAGTTCTGTTTGCTCTTTCTATAACTGCTTGACCTGTAGGATTATGTGGTATACCTGTAATATGCTTTCTATTATAATAAGCAAAAAACTGTTTCATTTTAACAGAGACAAATGATGGAGCATTGTCAATTTTGATTTATGCAGGTATACCCATGATGGCCATAACTTCTAGCAAATGAGTGATTACAGAATCAGCTTTTTCAGAACTCAAAGCAGTTGCCCATTGAAATCCTGAATAAGTATCGATGGTGTGGTGTACATATTTCAGTTTTCCAAATTCTGCAAAGTGAAACACGTCCATCTGCCAGATTTCATTCCTCTGAGTACCCTTTGGGTTACATCCTGCTGGTAATGGTGTTTGATTGTAGAAGGAACAAGTAGGACATTTCTTTACTATTTCTTTGGCTTGTTGCCAGGTTATGGAAAAATCCTTTTTTTAAACCTTTACTATTGACATGATGTTTTTTGTGAAATTCTGAGGCCTCCAGCACATTTCCTATCAATAATTTATCAATCTCATCATTGCCTTGTGCTAGAGGGCCTGGCAGACCAGTATGAGATCGGGTGTGAGTTATATATAAAGGATGACTCCTTTTCCTGATTGTATCTTGTAATTGAATAAATAGTGAAGTTAATTCTGAAGCATCAGGGATAAATTCTGCAGTCTCAATATGTAATACCACTCTTTCAGCATACTGAGAGTCAGTTACTATGTTGAGAGGTTCTGAAAAATCCATTAATACCAGCAGAATAGCATACAATTCTGATTTTTGAACTGAATTATAAGAACTTTGAACCACTTTACTTAAATTTTCTGATTTGTAACCTGCCTTTCCTTGTTTGTTGGCATCTGTATAAAATGTACGAACTCCAGATATGGGTTTTTGCCGTACAATTCGAGGCAAGATCCAATCAGCTCTCTTTATAAGATCAATTCTATCGCTTTTGGGATATTTGCTGTTAATTTCTCCCAAAAATTACTGCAAGCTCTTTGCCAAGGTTTACTTTCTGTCCATAATTTTTCAATGTCCTCCTTAGTTAAAGGTACGACAATTTCTGCTGGGTCTATTCCTGCTAATTGACAAAGTCTCAATTTTCCTTTCCAAATCAAGTCAGAGATTTTTTCCCCATAAGTTTTTAATTTTTTATTTGGTTTATTTAGTAAAAATATCCATTCCAATATAATATCTTCCCTCTGCATTAATATTCCAGTAGGAGAATGCCTAGAAGGTAAAATAACCAAAATGCAATCCAGCTTTGGATCAATATGATCCACGTGCCCTTCATGTACTTTCTTTTCTACCAAGGCCAATTCTTTCTCAGCTTCAGGTGATAATTTTCTTGGACTATTTAAGTCCTTGTCACCTTCTAAGGTTTTGAACAAATTAGTCAGTTAGTCATTTTTTACCCCAACAATAGTTCGTAGATGAGAAATATCTCCAAATAATCTTTGAAAGTCATTAAGAGTCTGTAGTCAGACCAATCTCCCTCATGAACACTGATGCAAAAATACTCAACAAAATATTGGCAAACCGAATCCAAGAATACATCAAAACAATCATCCATCATGACCAAGTAGGATTTATCCCAGGGATGCAAGGATGGTTCAACATATGAAAATCAGTCAATGTAATACACCATATAAACAAACTGAAAGAAAAAAACCACATGATCATCTCCTTAGATGCTGAAAAAGCCTTTGACAAAATCCAACACCCCTTCATGATAAAGGTCTTAGAAAGATCAGGAATACAAGGAACATTTCTAAACATAATAAAAGCAATTTATAGCAAGCCAACAGCAAACATCAAATTAAATGGAGAGAAACTCAAAGCGATACCACTAAATTCAGGAACAAGACAAGGCTGTCCACTCTCCCCATATTTATTCAATATAGTACTAGAAGTTCTAGCTAGAGCAATAAGACAACAAAAGGAGATCAAAGGGATACAAATTGGCAAGGAAGAAGTCAAACTTTCACTATTTGCAGATGATATGATAGTATTCATAAGTGACCCCAAAAACTCTACCAGGGAACTCCTACAGCTGATAAACTCTTTCAGTAAAGTGGCAGGATACAAGATCAACTCAAAAAAATCCGTAGCCCTCCTATACACAAGTGATAAAAGGGCTGAGAAAGAAGTCAGAGAAACATCACCCTTTACAATAGCCACAAATAATATAAAATACCTTGGGATAACACTAACTAAACAAGTGAAGGACCTTTTTAATAAGAACTTTAAATCTCTAAAGAAAGAAATTGAAGAAGATATCAGAAAATGGAAGGATCTCCCATGCTCATGGATAGGTAGGATTAACATAGTAAAAATGGCAATCTTACCAAAAGCAATCTACAGATTCAATGCAATCCCCATCAAAATCCCAACACAATTCTTCACAGACTTGGAAAGAAAAATACTCAACTTTATATGGAAAAACAAAAGACTCAGGATAGCTAAAAGAATCCTATATGATAAAGCAACCCTTGGAGGCATCACCATCCCTGACCTCAAACTCTACTATAGAGCTATAGTAATAAAAACAGCTTGGTACTGGTATAAAAACCGACATACGGACCAATGGAATCAAATTGAAGACCCTGACATTAATCCATGCACATGTGAACACCTGGTTTTTGACAAAGGAGCCAAAACTATACAATGGAACAAAGAAAGTATCTTCAACATATGGTGCTGGCATAACTGGATCTCAATATGTAAAAGATTACAAATAGATCCATATCTGTCACCATGCACAAAACTCAAGTCCAAGTGGATCAAAGACCTAAACATAAATCCAGTTACACTAAACTTAATAGAAAAGACAATAGGAAGCACTCTTGAACGCATTGGCACTGGAGACCATTTCCTAAATAAAACACCAACAGCACAGACCCTGAGCACAACAATTAATAAATGGGACCTCTCAAAACTGAGAAGCTTTTGCAGAGCAAAAGACACAGTCAATAAGACAAAAAGACAGCCAACAGATTGGGAAAAGATCTTCACCAACCCCACATCTGACAGAGGATTGATCTCCACAATATATAAAGAACTCAAGAAACTAGACATCAAAGTACTGAACAGTCCAATTAAAAAATGGGCTAAAGAGCTAAACAGAATTCACAAAACAAGAACTACAAATGGCTGAAAAAGACATTTAAAGAAATGCTCAACGTCCTTAATCATCAGAGAAATGCAAATCAAAACAACTCTGAGATACCACCTTATACCTGTTAGAATGGCTACGATCAAAAACACCAATGACAACCAATGTTGGAGAGGATGTGGAGCAAAGGGAACACTCCTCCACTGTTGGTGGGAATGTAAACTTGTACAACCACTGTGGAAATCAGTATGGCAGTTTCTCAGAAAATTAGGAATCGAACTACCTCAAGACCCAGCCCTCCCACTCTTGGGCATATACCCAAGGAATGCTGATTCATACCATAAAGATACATGCTCAGCTATGTTCATAGCAGCACTATTTGTAGTAGCCAGAACCTGGAAACAACCTAGATGCCCATCAACGGAAGAATGGATGAAAAAATGTGGTACATATACACAATGGAGTACTACTCAGCAGAGAAAAACAATGAAAGCATGAAATTTGCGGGCAAATGGATGGAACTAGAAAAAATCATCCTGAGTGAGGTAACCCAAACCCAGAAAGACAGTTATGGTATGTACTCACTCATAGGTGGATTCTAGATATAAAATAAAGAACAATCAGACCACAACCCATAGAACCATAGAGGCTATATATATAGCATGGAGGTCCCTAGGATGACTGTGGCTTATAATAAATTTCAGTTTTACTCAATTATTGAAAAAAAATAGCCAAATGAATGGAAACACATGAACTATGAACCAGAGGCTGAGGGGCCCCCAGCTGGATCAGGCCCTCTGAATAGGTGAGACAGTTGATTGGCTTGATCAGTTTGGGAGGCAACTAGGCAGTGGGACCAAGTCCTGTGCTCATTGCATGAGTTGGCTGTTTGAAACCTGGAGCTTATGCAGGGACATTTGGCTCGGTCTGGGAGGAAGGGACTGGACCTCCCTGGACTGTGTCTACCAGGTTGATCGCAGTCCTCGGGGAAGGACTTGTCCTGGAGGAGGTGGGAATGGAGGGTAGGCTGGGGGTAAGGGGAGGGGGTGGGAGGGGGGAGAATAGGGGAACCCATGGCTGATATGTAGAACTGAATGGTATTGTAAAATAATATATATATATATATATATATATATATATATATATATATATATATATATAAAGAGTCTGTAGTCTATTTCTCCTAATTTGCACCTTTTAGGGTCTAATTTTTTGTAGCTCTATTTTATATCCTAAATAATTAATAGAATCTCCTCTTTGTATCTTTTCAGGAGCAATTTGTAATCCACAGCAAGGCAAAATTTTCTTTACTTCTTCAAACATTCTTTCTAAAGTATCTGCATTTGAGTCAGCTAGTAAAATATCATCCATATAATGATAAATTATGGATTTAGGAAATTTTTTATGGATCACTTCCAATGGCTGTTGTACAAAATATTGGCACAGAGTTGGGCTATTCAACATTCCCTGTGGGAGGACCCTCCATTGAAATCTTTTAACCAGTTGAGAATTATTATAAGTAGGCACTGTGAAAGCAAATCTTTCTTTGTCTTTTTCTTGTAAGGGTATTGAAAAGAAACAGTCTTTTAAATCAATAACTATGAGAGGCCATCCTTTTGGTAACAAAGTAGGCAAAGGAATTCCAGATATTAGAGAGCCGTTTGGCTGAATTACTTTGTTAATTGCTCTAAGGTCTGTTACCATTCTCCATTTACCAGATTTCTTTTTAATAACAAATACAGGAGAATTCCAAGGGCTGGTTGATTCTTCAATATGCTGAGCATTTAAATATTTTTTTTTTTTCTCTGCTCAGAGCTTTTCAGTAGCTTCCCGTCTCAGGTAGGAATCATACTCTGAACACACTAGTATACCACTCTTGTTAAAATATTCACAACATGCACTTAGCTGATAAATCCTTTCCATCTGATGTTCTTTCTGCTTCCTTCCTCTTCAGCCTGTCCCTGACACATACACATAACAGTTCCATGCTACTGGACTTACTGAAGAGAACTAGGCTATGTTGTTTTGTACAACAATCTATATTGTGAGTATCTGTGTCCTTATAGTACTAACTTCTTTCTTTAGGTCCTATATTTACTATCACTGTACATTAGATCTAAAAGATGAAGTATTTTTATAAAAAAATTCCATAGATGATATTATAACCTTCATATTATGCCATGTATTGCCTGATTGCCATACCATTAGTAATGCTAAAATTGATTATGTTGAGTAGTGACTTTTAGATCTCTCTGTTATAAATACATGTTTTCCATTTTTGATTAACAAATGAGCTGAAGGGTAAATGTATTAACACTTGAACCAAGAAATTACTTTTTTCAAGCTGAAACAATTTTTGAAGCTCTCATAGCTACAAAGATCAAAGCAGAGCTATTCCTGTTACAGTAGGAACTCTTGACAAGTACAGTTCATAACCACAGAGTCCACATGAATTCTTGAGGAAGTGGAGCCCCAGAGAAGACACGTAAGGTCTTTAGTTACCTAGTCACTTAAGAAGGACTCATTGAGTTTGTATTAGATGGGTGTCTGATACTTACTTGGTAAACAGTGATTGTGAATGATCATTAAAACCGTTGTTTTTCATGAAAGTGTACCCACTTTTTTTAGTTGTCTAAGTTCTTTCTCTGACATTCTGTCTATTCTATAGACACTAATTATTTTTCATGTTTGTTTCTTTTTTGTAAATTCTTCCTCCTCTACAAGATTTGGACATTATTCATGTATATCTAAAAGATTAAAATCTTCTGAGCTTCCATGTTTTAATTTTTTCCTTTTTCAGAATATTTTGAAAGCCACCACAGTGGAAGGTAGTTTGATTGTTTCCTTGCTGCTTTCTTTCTTTATTAAAATTATCTATCTACCTATTTATTTATTGTGTGTGCACATGCATGTAGGTGAGTACATGCAGGTATGTGTAAGTCAGAGGACAGCTCTCTGAAGAGTTCTTCCTGCCATCTTGTGGGACCTAGAACTCAAACTCAAGTCATCAGGTCTGCACACAAGCACCTTTACCTGCTGGACTTCTGCCAGTTCTCCTTTCTTCATCTTATCCTATAGCCTGTAGCATACTTTAGCAGAGAATTTAATAAGCTTAGCATAGTATATCCATATAATGTATATTAGTTATATGTATAATGTCTTGGAGTTTCTATTGTGATAAAACTCCATAAACAAAAGCAATTTGGAGAGAAAAGGGGTTACTTCAGCTTAACAACTCTCAGGTCATACTTCATCACTGAGGGAAAGGGCAGGAACTCAAGGTAGGAGACTGGAGGCAGAATTTGAAGTAGAGCCATAGAGGAATATTACTTTACTTACTGGCATGCTCCCATGGCTTCCTCAGACTCCTTTCTTATACAACCCAAGACCACCTGTCCAGGGTTGGCACTGCCCACGGTGTGCTGGGCCCTCCCACATCAGTCTTTTGGACAATATCCCACAGACTTGTTTATAGGCCAGTTTTGTGGATGCATTTTCTCAGGTGAGTTCCATCTTCCCAGATATGTCTAGATTTGTGTCAAGCTGACCAAAAACCAGCCAGCACATATAACAATTGTTCTTAATTTTCATGTAAAGTAGCATTTTTATTGAGAAAACAAGTAATAAGTTGTAATATCATTTTTGTTTTAAAAATATGAACATGTCTATTTATATGTTTACATAAACAGGATATTAACAAGGCAGGTGTGGTGGCACATGCCTATAATCTCAGCACTCCCAACATTTGGCAACAAAAGAATCACTCTTTTGAGGCCAACATGGGCTATGTAATAAGCCCCTGTCTCAAAAACAAAAAAACAAAAAACTTGTTTGTGAGACAGGGTCTCAGTACCTATTGTTTAAAACAAAGTCAGAAACAAAGCAGAACTTTGGTGTTTCATATCCAAACTATATTAAAAGTAGTTTGAGGCTCCTCCCATACCATACTTCAGAATTTCTTTATCATTCCATTCAAACAAAATTTCCTGACTTTGTGTGTCTATTTCATTTCCTCTAGACTTGCCCACTTGGCTTCGAATGCTTTCACTCTTCATTTGTACCAAAATGAACTTGTCAGGAAAGAAAAGGAAGCTATAAAAATTATTCCCTGGCATGGTGGCCTGAACCTTAATCCAAACACTCTGGAAGCTGAGCAGAAGGAAAAAGTTGAGGTAGCCTGGGACATACATACAAGACTCCATCTCACAAACAAAAGAATAGTGCTGGCAAGATGACCCTCTCTATAAAAAACACTTGCTGAGCAGTCCTGATGACATGAGTTTGATTTATAGATACTGTGGAGGAAGGAGAGAACCGGCTCCTGAAAGTCATCCTCCCATTTCATGTGCTCTCCTTGGCACACACCCTAATATTCTCTTCCTTTCTCTCTTTCTCTCTCTCTCTCTCTCTCTCTCTCTCTCTCTCTCTCTCTCTCTCTCTCTCTCTCTCTCTCTCACTCACTCACACACACACACACACACACACAAATAATAATGATAATTAATAATTAATAATAGCATTTAAAGAGAAATGTGCCCCCAAGGGAATCATCATCAGGGTTCAGGAGGGACTAAATAAATACATACTGAATGAATTGATGTCTAGTCTTTTTTGTCTCATTTCCTTTATCACATAAATTCCTACAAAAGGAAAAAAGATGGGTTTTTTTCTGCAGTAATCTAAACATTGTATATACTAATGTAAATTAGTATTTTTAAATCTACTTAATAAGTTCTTAGTGGCTTAGTGTATAATTTAGTATAAAGCACTTTTCTGGTATATTTGTAAATTTCTGAGTTTGATCCCCAGCACCATTTAATGGAAAAATTAATCTCTTTTTACATTATGACCAGAATTTGTGGTTGCACAGCAATATTGAAAGACACCAAATTTAAAGATAAAATAATTGTATTCAGATCTTACTAATGAGTTTGTCACTTACGCCATTATATGAAGATGTGAACAATGTCTATTCAGCTCAGTAGGACACCAACTGCAGACCAAAAACACAATTTCACCCATTTAGTGAACCAGTGAATTTATTGGGATTCCTTTAAAGAGTACTGAAGGACTACTTAACAGGAGTGTGAATGACTCAAAGGTAACGGCCATCACTGCTCTCTCGAATGTTATTATAGGACCAGCCTTAATAACATTCTTCCCAGGAACCCAGAAGAGAAACTATGAATGACAAGAACTATTTCAGGAAAAGAATCTTAAGTACACCAAGCTTTTTGTCCATCTACTTTATTCCTCAGAGATAAAATCCTATCTATACAACTTCAGTTCTGTTCTCGTGTCTAGCTTGTTTTTTTGCCTGATTTCTCTCTACCTTTATCTGCTGTCCCTTCTGAGTTCTATCTTAATTCTCTCATCTTAATTCTGCCTCATCTAGGTTTTTCTCATCTCTTTCTTACCCATCTAGTACTTACCCATCTGGCTCTTTCTCATCTTCCATCTTGTCCTCAAGTTCTGTAGTCAAAATCCTCCTTATCCCTCTCAGTTCTCCGTCCTCAAGTTCTCTATCTAGTTCTTCAGTCAAAATCTTCAAAATCCTCCTCCAAGTCTCTGAGGTATATATACAGTTATATACCCATGCAATAGCAGTACTCTCCTAAAGCAAGGTCACCAGGCTTGAATTCTTACAGGGTCATAAAGGCAGACAAGAGTTTTCCTCAGGCAGTGACCATCAGGCTTGCTTTTATAGCCCAAAAAGGGAGTGGTAAAGGAGGAGGTCAGCTGAGAGCTAATATCAGTTAGTATATCAAAAAGGGGACTTATGTGCTCAGTCTCTATTCCTAGAAGTGGTTAAGTAAGAAGTTAGGAGTCTATGATGTTAGTAAGGCTGTATAAGAACGGAGGGTCTCACCTTAAATTGCATAAGAAATAAGGCTATCACCTGTCTCCATAAGGGTGTTGTTACCTTAGTTCAGGAGATCGTTTGGCTTTGGATGCTTGATAGGTATTTTAGATAAATACACTGTTAGGAGTTCTTGGAAGCACACAAGAAAATCATTTTAAGAACTAGCTAAGATAGATAGATAGATAGATAGATAGATAGATAGATAGATAGATAGATAGATAGATAGATAGATAGGTACACACAAAAGCTAAAATATCACCAAGACTTCTTAAGCTATGGCTTGACCTTTGGAATGGTCAAACTTTTGTGATAGTGGCTGAGTTCCATTACACTCTCCTGTGGCTTGCAGCACTGCTCAGCGTGGGCAGTGACTCAAAAGTTGCATTGCTGGGATTCATTGTAGACTTCACAGGCAGCTTGGTAGGTTGTAGAGTCTGCCTGACAAATTGCATTTTCTTCTCTGGAGCACTTATCACCTTGGGCAGGAAGCTTGTAAATCTTCTGAGTTTAGAGTTTCCTGAGATTTGAAAGGTTTGTTTATTTCTTGAGCCTTTTAAGTTTCATTCAGGTCCCCAATCTTAAGAATCCTTCCTCTGGGAGGGGATGTTTCAGTCTGGAAGAAATAACTATACAACACTCTGAGCTCCCTTCATTTAGGACCTCATTGGTTTGCTTCTGGAGCTTGCAGAGACCCTAACCCTGCTTGCTTAGCTTTGCTTCCCAAATTTTGCTCTCCACAGCAATATGTATAAAGTGATAGACCTTCTGTGTAAATTTGAACTTGACTCCCCTCCCCCAGTCTAAAACGTGCAACAAGAGTTTTGTGATGCCTGGCTGATCTAGCTTCAGTCTTTTGTCCTCTGAAAGCCAACTTAGCACTGGAATAGTACCAGACGGTGTGTGGAAGGCACCTTCTACTTTGTTCCCTCTGCTCACTCAGCACCTCTCCTGCTGTCCCGCAGCCAGTTGTGCCCATTCTGCCCCAGGAGTGGGCATGGCAGCCCCCATTTGGGGATGGCTTCCTTGACCAAAGGTTAGGCATCCTCCTTTTCTTCCAGATCCCACTGTGGTAGTTGTGAGGCAGCCCTGGGGAGTCTAATTGTGCCCCCTGATGAGTATCTGATCTGCAGCAGCACTCAAATACTTGTTACTTTAGAGCATAACCATTCCTCTGAATTTACCGTCAATTCTTGTATAATGTCCAAGGCAACTGTTTTTGCTATTTTAGAATATATAATAGTGATTTTTTAAAAATAATAGTGGGTTATAGGAGTTTAATTCATGGTCTCACACATGCCAGGCAAATCCTCTACCACTGAGTTAGCTGGATCTCTAACTTTAGTGTTTCTTTGTTTAAAACTGTAACAGCTTAACTCCAGATTTCCTTTAAAAATATATATATGGGATATGCTCTAGGCATGCACAAAGACTATATAAATATACAATATAATATATATAAATGTATATGTATATATGTATGTATGTGTGTATGTATATATGTAGGAGTAGAAGGGGGAATAATTTTATGTAAATATATATGTATATATCTTGGGTCTGTGTTCATGCCTACTGCCCACAAGGGCCAGAAGAGGGCATCAAATCACCTGGAATTTCAGTTAAAGACCAACAGTTGTGAGCCTCTGTATAGGTGCTGAGAATCGAACCCAGGACCACTGGAAGAGCAACTAGTGCTCTTAACCACTGAGCTATTTCTCCAGCCCCTCAAATTTTCTTTCTGGAGCCAGTAGCTTTACAAATGGCATGCAATAAAAATGAATCACCAGTTCATTATGCTTCCCACATCAAATAATATCTGGTATACACAGTTTTTCCTAATTCAAACCAAGAAAAAAATTCTGCTTTTTTCTTATTCTCTGGACCACAGAGCCATCTTATATACTATTTTCCCAAAAGAGAAGGTAAAATCTCAATGAAAGAAGTGGCTTGACCAGGTTATCAGATTGAGTTAGTACAGAAGCAGAAGCTGAACAAGGTGTCCTAGTACGGCCTTCGTGGTGTTTTTCATTCAGCCACTAATGTTTTTCCAGTTTAAGACAGATAAGAGGGATTGTTTGCAATTTTTTAAATTAAAATCTAATTATATCATCTCCCCCTCCTTCTACTCTTTTAAGTACTCCCATATTCTTTCCTTACTCCCTCTCAAATTCATGGCCTCTTTTCTTGAAGGAGGGAGGAGGGGGAGAGAGAGAGAGAGAATGCATAACAACCTGCTAAGTCAGTTTAGTGTCTTATAAGTATACACACATGCTTTCAGGACTGGCCACTTGGTATTGGATAACCAATTAGGGGGCTCATCCTTGGGGAAGACTAATTCTTTTTCTCTCAGCAGTCTTACCTGTAGTTCTTTGTCTATGGGTGGGGCCCTGTGTGGGAGCCCAGCTCCCACATTTTATGACAGGGTACTCTTGAAGAGAGAGGGATAAGAGATATTAGATAGAAGGATAGAGGGGAGAGAAACAGATAGAAACACAGGATAGCCTTGGAGGGCCTGGATCCTTATCTACCGACCCCTTCTTTCTCTCCTAAAGGGCTATTTATAGGAATGTCAAGGGGTGGAGCAAAAGACCTCCCCCTAACACAGCCACGTATTGACTCTTCCAAACACCTAGTAACCACACAAGTCAAGCAATCCCCTAATGCAGCCCTGCTAGGTAAAGCAAGTTCAGATCTCACTAGGAAACCTTTGTGGGCCTCCATAGCCCTGCAAGAACTCCCCCTTCCGGGTTAGCATGTCTACTGGTGATGTGTAAGTTTTTGGTGGCATATACCTTTAAACCCAGCACCAGGGAGGCAAAAGCAGGCTGATCTTTGTGAATCTGAGGCCAGCCTGGTCTACATAGCAAGTTCCAGGACAGCCAGGGCTACATGGAGAGACCCTGTCTCAAACAACAAAAAGATAATAAACTAAAACAGAGGAAAGTTTTTAAGCACTTCCTACCTCTTGAATACTCAAATTAGATCATCTGTTAAAAATATTCTTATAATACTCTATATTTCTTTCATTGAAAAATTATTTCTAAACTCAAAATATTATTCTTTCATACTTACATATATATTTTCTTAGAACATAAAAATCTCATGAAAATATTTCTCCTTTTCAGTTTATTTTCTCAACTATTTATAACTGAATACAATGAATAAAATACTCTTCTCTTGTTTTCCCAAGTAGTTCTATGGTACCTATTTTGTATTCTTCCAAACTGTCCTCTTGGAAGCAGTTTCCATACTGAGTCATCAACCAAAATTCCCTTTATTTTTCCAGGCAAAGCAATAGTTTTATTATTTTTAAATGACTCATTACTTCTGAGTCATACCTTCTGGACTCTCTTAAATAAAGGGTTTTAAAGAAAACTTTCTGCAGTTCTCTTCAGACCCTTCAGGTGACCTATTTGAGTGACATGGAAATTCAACCAATTCCAATGTTTACAATTATGTTGTTCATTTCTTCTTGAACCCTTACACTGACCGAGATAAACAATGGAATTTCTTTACCTCATATTCTCTGCTGCAGGTGTTTCCTGAAGTGGAACAATATGTGTCATAACTTTCTCTATTTTCCATCATCATGTTTATGGTTCTTAAGGGTTTATTAACATCCCGTCTTTCTCTATGAAATAAAGCACAAACATCCATAAAAGTTAAGCTCAGCTCTGTGTTCCTTGGTACACAAGATCTTTGTAATTCAACATATTGCAAGAATAAATAGTCTCTATTCTTTAATTTTGTGACATACTTGGCTGATTCTTTACCTGCCCTTTGAAAATTCAATCTTTTACCCATCTTGGTTTTTGTTTGGTTTTTCTTTTTTTATTTCTTTCTTTCTTTTTTATTTTATTTTATTTGGATTTTCAAGACAGGGTTTCTCTGTGTATCTTTTCGCCTTCCCTGGAACTCACTCTGTAGCCCAAGCTGGCCTCGAACTCACAGAGATCCGCCTGGCTCTGCCTCTCAAGTGCTGGGATTAAAGGTGTGAGCCACCACCGCCTGGCCTGTTTGGTTTTTTGAGGCACGGATTTTCTGTGTAACAGCCCTGGCTGTCCTGGAACTCACTGGACCAACCTGGCCTCGAACTCAGAGATATGCCTGCCTCTGCCTCCTGAGTGCTGGGAATTAAAGGCATGCCTGCCTCTTTCTCCTTTAAGTCCTTCTCCTTGCATTAAATGTCCCAGCATCCCTTAGAGTTTTTCCTTGACCTTGTTCTCATCCTGCATATACTCAATCTCATTCATCAACTTTTGAGGCTTTAAAACTTTTATTTAGTATTTTCTCCCAAATCTTTATTTTCAACTCCTATCTCTTTGCTACTGAATATATCCAGCTATATCATGAGTATCTCCTGAATGTGTTATTGAAGCAACCTATGCCTGAAGCTGAATTCACTCTCCCTGCATCATTGACCTCAACTAGCCATAACACATAAGCAGGCCCAGTCTCATCTCCATACTGCTCTAAAATCTCTTTTTAATTGCTCGAATTTGTTACAAATGTTATTTGGATATTTCTTACTTAAAGTATCGATTCTAAATGCTTTTTTTTAATGACTTTTTTTTCTGTCTAGGCTTACTCTTTAGAGTCAATCACTATCAATTTTTTATTATTGTAATTTAATCTTCTATTTCTAAGTGCATCCCTGCTTCTAATTCATCATTCATTAATTTTAAATGTTTAGTATGAACTTCAGCTCTCATCATTTTACCACATTACCAAATAAAGAATAAGGTTATATGTTCACAGTGAATATAGAAAATATATTTGACAAATTTAGATACACATAAAAGATTTTAAGCAGTATATATAGTTATTTGTTTTGTTTTGTCTTTTCATCAAAGGTACCAACATAACTCAGTGAGGACAAAATACTCTTTTTTTTTTTTTTAATTGTACTGGGATATCACTTCTTGGCCTTGTGTACTCACCAAGCATTGTACTCAGCTACACACCTAGCCCCAAGGATCAATCTTTTGAACAAATGATCCTGGCTGATCTTTAAACTCAACCTTATTAAAAATTAATTACATAAAAGTTAATTCAAAATGTTGTCACATACCTAAACACAAAAGCTGAAAGTATAAAACTAAAACAACAAAAAGCTCAAAGGGCCTACAGAGATGGCTCAGCAGTTAAGAACACTTGCTTCTCTTGCAGAAAACCTGGGTTTAGTTCCAACACCCACATGGCAGCTCATAACCAGCTGTAACTCCAATTCTAGAGGATCGTGTGCTCTTCTCTGGCCACTGCTAGTACTGCATGTGTATACATGCAAGCAAAACACTTACACACATAGAATAAAAATAATTATTTTTAAAGCTACAAGAAAGTTCCTTATGAAGATAGGCAAGGCAAAGACCTTAAGATACAGATGGATAAACTGTAAAAGAAAAATTGAATAATTGGATTGAGAAAAATTAGTGATACCATATTCTCACCTTTAGAATTGATAGAAACTTGAGGTCTGCTAAACTTCTCAGTGTATTCCAAGAATCCTTGCCAGTAATTAATATGATCCTAACAGCAAAATCTTTCTCATTGCTACTTTATTTAAATATATAATTTGATTATATATTTATAATCAAACCTTACTTTTCAAACTTTTCCGTTTTGTGTGTGAAATTTATGTAATTTTCTTCTTTCTACTTTGAGGTTTTATTATCTTTGCATTTATTTTGCTTAAAGTTATTGGGGGAAGCAGTTTTATTTTTGTTCAATTTTAAAAGAAGCCTATGAGATCCAGCAAGATAGTTCAACCTGAGTTCACTCCTCAGAACTTCTGTAAAGATGGAAGGAGAGAACCGACTCTGTAAATTGGTCTGACTGCCAGACAGCACACCCACAGGTTGCACAAATCCTAATTGGTCTTCATAAAAACCTGGAGCCGGATATCAGGGTAAAAGCTGAAAGATCGCAAAGCTACACAGAGAAACCCTGTCTTGAAAAACCAAAAAAAAACCCAAAAAGCTGAAAGATCAGAGAAGCAGAGCAAGCCACAGCAACCACCTCTTACCCCACTGACTCCTCAGCCTGAAAGAGACTGAGTTCCTGTCTCCTCCTGCCTTATATTCCTTTCTCTGCCCAGCCATATCACTTCCTGTCTCAACCTTCCTAGTACTGGGATTAAAGGTGTGTGACCCCAAGTGCTGGAATTAAAGGTGTGTGCCACCACTGCCTGGCTCTGTTTTTCTTTTAGGCTGGATTAATCTTGTGTAGCTCAGTGTGGCCTTGAACTCACAGAAATCCCGACGGATCTCTGCCTCTGAGTGCTAGGATTAAAGGTGTGTGCCACCACTGCCTGGCTTCTATGTTTAATCTAGTGGCTTGTTCTGTCTTCTGATTTCGAGCAAAATTTATTTGTTCAAAATATCACCACACCCACCTCTCCCCACACACACACACCATATTCCTACCCCCACCCCCATCACTCCCAGGACAACTTGCAGTAGTTTTCTGTCTTTCCACCATGTGGGTCCCAAGGACTGAATTCAGGCTCTCAAGCAAGCACCTTTACCTGATAAGCTACTTCACAGGCCTTAGGTATGGTGATATATTGTGTACCCTAATATACTTGTCTGAGGATCAGAGAAACAGAACAGCCAGCCACTAGTTCTTACCTCTATAAAAATCCTCAGTCTAAAGAGAGTGAGTTTCTGTTTCCTCACACCTTATATACCTTCCTCTGCCCAAACATCACTTCTGGGATTAAAGGCATGTGTGCTTCCCAGTACTAGGATTAAAGGCATGTGTGCTTCCCAGTACTAGGATTAAAGGCATGTGCCACCACTGCCTGGCTCTGTTTTCAGTGTAACTTTGAACTCACAGCAATCCAGACAGATCTCTGCCTCCTGAGTGATAGGATTAAGGTTGTGTGCCACCACTGCCTGACCTCTATGTCTAATCTAGTGGCTGGCTCTGTCCTCTGATCCTCAGGCAAGCTTTATTGGAGTACACAATATATCACCATACTTAGGTTTGTTTTTAAAACAGTATCATGTAACCCAGGCTAGTCTCAAATTCTCTATGTAGTAAAGGCTAGCAACTAATTTAAGACACAGAGAAACAAAAATAGGGTTAGGGAGCGAGGTGTGGTGGCTTACTCCTATAATGCCAGCACTTGAGAGGCAGAGGCAGGAGAATTGCTGCAAGTTGGAAGCCAGCCAGGGCTACACAGTGAGACCCATTCAGAGCCACCTGAAGAAAACCATGAAGAGAAAGGTGATAGAATATTAGAATTAAGCCGGGCGGTGGTGGCGCACGCCTTTTAATCCCAGCACTCGGGAGGCAGAGGCAGGCGGATCTCTGTGAGTTCGAGGCCAGCCTGGTGTACAGAGCGAGTTCCAGGAAAGGCGCAAAGCTACACAGAGAAACCCTGTCTCAAAAAACAAAACAAAAAGCAAAACAAAAAAAAAAATAGAATATTAGAATTAACATTTGCCGGGTGGTGGTGGTGCACGCCTGTAATCCCAGCACTTGGGAGGCAGAGGTAGGTGGATCTCTGTGAGTTCGAGGCCAGCCTGGTCTACAGAGTGAGATCCAGGACAGGCTCCAAAGCTACAGAGAAACCCTGTCTTGAACCCCCCCCCCAAAAAAAAAGAATTAACATTTATATCTTCCATGTGGAAAATCCAAGCATCATGATGATATCAGTGTTCCTTCCAAATGATAAATTTATTATATTTGTAGTTAAATTATAGGAAAATTTCTTAAAATTGACAGTTCAACAGTTTAGAATACAATCAAAGAATATTTAGAAGATAAAGAATCAGAAATTATGGATGTAGGTTGTATCTCAAGTTATCAAAACTTTAATATTAATTATAATGGTATAGTACTGGTACAGAAACAGTGACCTTAGATCCAAAGAAGCAGCAGTTAATACTGTAACCACCATGGAATTTCAACACAAGAAAGATTTCTTTCCTGACATGGTAGTGAATGTCTATAATCCCAGCACACGGGAGACAAAGGCAGAGAAGTTTGAGGCCAGCTTATACTACATAGTAAGACACTGTCCCAGAACAACTATTCTTTTACATTAATTGTTTCTATAGTCACTAAATTCCCAATACCTAAATAAGTAAAGGATAATAATAGATAGCCTACCAAAAACAAATAAATGAAGTAAGTACAATAGTTTTATAGGATTAAAGAAATAAAATATGGGGCTGGAGAAATGGCTTAGAGGTTAAGAGCACCGACTGCTCTTTCAGAGGTCCTGAGTTCAATTCCCAGCAACCACATGGTGGCTCACAACCATCTGTAATAAGGTCTGGTGCCCTCTTCTGGTCATACATGCTGTATACATAATAAATAAATAAATCTTAAAAAAAAAAAAAAGCAAAACTTTCTAAAAAAAAAAAAAAGAAATAAAATATGAACACATTTTTTGTTTTTAAATGGGTAAAGATTTTTATTATTAAAATGCCAGTAGTGCTGGGCATAATGGAGCATGCCTTTAATGCCAGCACTGAGTAGAAGGCAGAAACAGGTAGATTTCTGTGAGTTCAATGCCAGCCCAGTGTACATATCATATTCCATTCTAGCCATGGCTACATAGTAACACCCTGTCTCAAAACAAACAATCACCAGTGACAGTGATGGTCCCATGAAATTTATATTCTCCTTCACTGCTATATTTATCTTTCCTATCATTGCCTTAATGCACTGTTCTTGATTCATCCCTATTACACATTCCGTGGTTCAGCAAATCATGTTGGCTATACTTTGAAATAGATACATCTAAACATCTGCTACACTGTTACTATATTGGTTCTAACTTCCCAGCATTCCTGCCTGGCCACTTGCAATCCTATTTATTTCCCTGTTGCTTTCTTTGTCTTCTATGTGCCTGAAAGCAACATCCAAAATCATCGGTTTAAAATGTGACTCTTATCGGGTCATTTCTCCATTCACTGTTCATCAGTTGTGTCCTGGTGTTCTCAGAGGTAGAACAATTCCATTATAGAGGTCTATGGCTCATGCCTGATTAGACTCCACCTTTCCTTTCTGGCCTTACCTCTTATACTGTTCTTGCTTTCTGTGCTTCAGCCACATTAATCTCCTTATCCTTGTAGTAAATCAAATATGATCCCAACTCAGGACTTTGCACTTAAGATTTAACTGCCTGATATGATTTACCTAGTGATACCTTTTTGGCCTACTCCCTCTTCTTTGCTCAGATGTTAATAAAGTTGCCACTGATTTCTCTTTTTAAAAACCCTTATATTTTTCTGAATCCTTACCCTGATTGATTTTCCCCACAACACATATCTAATGAATTATATGTTTATTTACATGTTACTCTTTTTCCAACTAGATTTTCACCTCAGTAAGGTCAAGGCTGTTTTGTTTTTTTTTTTTTTTTGTTTGTTTTTGTTTTTTTTTTGTTCACTGCTATAACCCCCAGCATTTAGAGCCAATGATACAGTAGGCATTTTGTGTTTTGTGATTAAATAGCATTGACAGAATGTTTTTGGAAAGCCACTACTGTAGATTTTACAAGCTGTTCTTTAAGTAAGGATAATTAAAGAAATCTTATGCAGATGGCAAAAAAAAAGAGAGAAAGAAATATACATGAAGCAGGGTCCAAGAATACCGGACCAACAGCAATAATGAAGGTTGTTTGTCTGTGTGTGAGAACAGAGAAGATGATAGAATAATTCCCAACTGTAGAGGAACTTTCAAAACTAGGAGTAGGCCCTGAGTGCTGGCAGGCTTTGAGAAGAGACTAGGTTGACAGAAGCAGAAGGTTGGTGCAGAGAACAGTAGAAAATGTGGGGATAGGTGGCTTAGAAACATGTCAGAGGGCTTGAAAGTGGATCAGAAAACTATTCTTGATCCATGAAGAGAACAAACAATAGTGTTCTTTTTTTTTTTTTTTTTTTTTTTTTTTGGTTTTTCAAGACAGGGTTTCTCTGTGTAGCTTTGGTGCCTGTCCTGGATCTCAATCTGTAGACCAGGCTGGCCTCGAACTCACAGAGATCCACCTGGCTCTGCCTCCCGAGTGCTGGGATTAAAGGCTTGTGCCACCACCGCCTGGCAATAGTGTTCATTCTTGAGCCGTGAAGATGAGACAACTGTCTAGATATAAGCTTGTTACTGTTATATACAAAGGTAAGAAGAGTAATATAGGAATATCAGTGAGGCATATACAAGAAAGCAGAATTGAGGTACTACTTAAAGTACTGAGTATAGAATGTGAGAAAACAAAGGCCTATATTAAATATCAGCAGCAAGTTATATGATGGAGAATAGAGATCATTGATTAACTGCATTGTTTAATTATTTTCTTCTTTTATTATAGGTTTCTCTATCGTTTACAGAAAAAAATGGATCACTTAAGGATTTGGAGGACTCAGCTATCACAGTACTCCTGTACCACCAACTAAGAATATGACAGTTTATGGCAATAAATTTTCATAATATAGAACCACTGAAGAATTAAAAGAAGATATTCTTTCATAAAAATAATGATATAGTATCCAGTTATTAAATAAAACTAAAATATATAATATTTAAATTATTAGACTTGCTAATATAAGCATACACGTGCAGCAGCTACTGTATACTGATAGTTACCAAACCTCAAATTTAAAGATTTCCTTTCATGGAAAAATTACTATATTTTGCAAGAAGCCACTGAACATTGTCATTAAATATTTTTTCAGAGAAGTATCATTTCAAGAAACAAAGTCTATAAAGTCCTACCACTAAGTGAATTTGATATTATGGCAGCAACTTACAGACTTGTAGTTAGCACCGTGAACCATTATAGTAGTGTGCTGATAGACCGGCGTTTTGAGCAAGCCATACATTATTGCACTGGAACCTGCCACACCTTCACACATGGAGTAGACTGCATTGTGGTGCATCATAGTGTTTGTGCAGACCTCTTGCATATCCCTGTGTCTCAGTTCAAAGATGTAGAGCTGAACAATGTGTTTTTGCCCCATGAAAATGGGCTTTCCTCAGCTGAAGACTATCACCATCAGGTCCTCACAGGCATACCCAGGGCCAAGAAAGCATCTACATTTCAGAATACCTGTAACTTAAAGGATATTGCAGGAGAAGCAATCAGCTTTGCCAGTGGGAAAATAAAAGAATTTTCCCTTGAAAGACTCAGAAATTCAAACCATGCAGCTTACAAAAAAGGAAGGAAAGTTAAATCTGACTCATTTAATAGGAGGTCAGTTGATTTTGACTTACTCTGTGGCCATTATAATAATGATGGGACCCCTCCATCCTTTGGCTTACTCCGGAGTTCCTCAGTTGAGGAAAAATCTTTATCTCATAGAAATTCATTTGATACAAACCTGACTTCCATGCTTCTTCAGAACTTTTCTGAAGAAGACCTAGTTACTCAGATTTTGGAAAAACATAAAATAGATCATTTTTCTTCTGGGACAGACATAAAAATGTGCTTGGACATCTTACTGAAATGCTCTGAAGATTTGAAAAAATGTACAGACATCATAAAACAATGCATAAAGAAAAAGTCAGGAGCTAGCATCAATGAAGGAAATGGCAATGATGCAATTTCTAACTCTGAAACTGTCTATATGAATGTCATGACTAGGCTAGCATACTACCTGAGAAAGTTACCATTTGAATTTATGCAGTCTGGGAATAATGAGGCCATAGATTTAACAGAACTTGTCAGTAATATACCTAACTTACAACTGACTCCATTCTCCCCAATATATGGGACTGAACAGCCCCCTAAATATGAAGATGTTGTCCACCTATCAGCCCTTGACTCTGGACAGTTTCAGACTGTTGAATTGCAAGATGACAAGCATAATTTTAAACAAGCAGACACTGTAAAAGCCACTCCAAACAACACAAATTCCTTGTGTAGCTTGGAGGTAAACAATCCTGAAACTCTCAAACCTGTGCAGCTTCAATCTCCATCATTAACCACGAACCCTATAGAGAATGTTTCTTCTAGTAACTTAATGGAAACTCTTTATATTGAAGAAGAATCAGATGGAAAGAAGTCATTATTAGATAAAGGACAGAAAACAGAGAATGGACAAGGTCAAGGTCTGCTAAAGGTAAATGAACATAAAGAATTTTCAGACCATGATACTCATCTTAAAAAATGTCCTGCCTCAGTGCAAAATGAAATTGGTAAGATATTTGAAAAGCCAACGATGGTTCATCCACCTAAGGAAGAATCTAAATTAGAAGTTCCTACCATTGAACTAAAAGGCCAGAGACACTTTATGAATCCTAATAGTCAAGAAGAGATAGACAAACTGCTAATGGATTTGGAATCATTTTCACAGAAGATGGAGACCTCTCTTGGAGAACCACTTGCCAAGGGTAAAAGCATCAGTTCTCTAAATAATCATAGTCATTTGACTGGTCAAATCCATGAAGATCTTGAGCCTAAGCCTATAGTCTCCTCACCTGCAGAAAAAGTCTCACCTTCCTGTCTAACAAGGATTATTGAAAACAATGGACACAAAATAGAAGAAGAAGACCGAGCCCTCTTACTTCGGATTCTGGAAAGCATTGAAGACTTTGCTCAAGAACTAGTTGAATGCAAATCAGGCAGAGGAAGCCTATCACAAGAAAAGGAAATGATGCAGATTCTACAGGAAACCTTGACAACTTCCTCCCAGGCCAGTCCATCTGCCTGTAGGAGTTCTGTTGGTGAGAAAGCCAAAGATAGTACTTCAGTTGTTTTGATTCAGCAGACACCAGAAGTGATCAAGGTAAGAGCCAAAAATCATGAGTCCTGGGAATTCTTCAAATACATGTTTTATTATTTGTAAGTGTATAAACTGAAAATAATTTTGTTAGCCATTTCAAATTCTATGCTAGAAATGATCTCAGTTCAGTCGAAAAGAAGCAAAGGATTTGAATTAAGTGGATTGTTTTCATCTGTCCTGTCCAGGCCCATTATCTTCCTTCTAGGTTCTGTGACTAACAGAAAGTCACTTAGTCTTAGGATATATCCATGCATGTAAAGAATTAATATATTCATGCACAATATAAGCAGTGAAATATGACACTTACATAGAGTAGATGATTTAATATTAATCCTCATCCTTCCCAGGTAACCAAGAAACCAGTCCTTCACATATGTGCATGCTTCTGTAAGGTGAAGGATAGGGTACAAAAGACAAGAGAGCCTGAATTTATTTTATTTTTATTTATTTATTTATTTTTATTTTCTTGGTTTTCTGAGACAGGATTTCTCTGTGTAGCCTTGGCTGTCCTTGAACTCACAGAAATCCACCTGCCTCTGCCTCCCAAGTAATAGGATTAAAGGCATGTGCCACCACTACCCAGCTAGAGCCTGATTCTTAAAGAGCTGAAAATCTAGCTGATGAGACAAAATTAATGTTCCTGAGCAGTATTTAAGCATGTAAACCAGGTACTATCAGTGCAGCAGGCCTTCAAAGAAAATGTGTGTGAGGTTTGTTTCTCTGTGCAAGTTAGAATAAACAACAATCTGGAACCAAAAACGTGTTTTCCAAAGATTTTTCACTTTACCTCTAAGTACTTTACTGATTGTGAACACTTGGAGAAAGACAATTATCTAACCGTTTGTGTAGATGACTTTGTCAGTGAAGCAAGATTCTTCTTTCTCAGAATGTCCAGGGGTTAAGCAAGGGACTCTGCCACTCCACTTAAGGACTCAGTTTGAAGCCTCCACGTTCTTGATAGCCTGTTGTACAACCTGGAATATAGAGAATATGTAGCCTGTGAGTTCACTAAGAAGAAAAAAGAATGGTGTTTTAACTATCTGTCCCAAATATGACAGACTTTAATTTGACTCATAATCTACTGCTCCTGACCAAAAGTCCATGATACATAAAAAAGCACATCAACTATTTGCTAAACCTAGTATCTACTATATGGAGATTATAAATGTCAGCATGCATTCATTCACAAATATAAAGCCAAATTAGTAAAAGTAAGTTATAAAATATGTGAATTATCTTGAAATGTACAAATTTGTACTAAAAAGGGAGGAAGTACAGGGATACAATAAATACAATGTTCAGAAAAATAGCCGTGGAGCAGGGGAAAAGGTGCAACCAGAGAAAATGGGCAGAAGGCCTCAGTAGTTTACATGATGTCATCTTTCTACTCTGGGTGGTAAGTAGTTTCTCATGTTACTTATGCCATTTGTATATTCCTAAACATTATGTAATTTTTAAAGGTTGAATTTTAGAGATGCCAAGTTAAAAAATAAAGGTATAATGGCTTTTGCCTTTAATCCCAGCACTCAGGAGGCAGAGTCTGGTGAACTCTGTAAGTTCAAGGACAGCCTGACCTACATAATGAGTTCCAGGGCAGTCAGAGATACATAGTCAGACCCTGTTCTGAAATAGACAAACAAATAGATAAATAAACAAACAAAGAGTTAAATATTATTTTAGCCTTGTTAAAATTTTTGTTTGAGGGCAAGATGAGTCAGAGAGTCAAGGCACTTTCCATACAAGACTTAGTTCAATTCCTGGGTCCCAGGGAAAGGAAATAACTAACTCCACAAGTTGTTCTCTGACACCTGCACACATGTGCCCACAGAGACGCATCATGCACACACGTACACAATAATAATATATAATTTTAAAGGATTTTTAATTTTTTGTTTATTTTTGAGACAAGATCTCATTATATAGTTTTGGCTGGCCTGGAAATTACTGTGTAAACCATGGTGGCCTGGAACTCATAGATTCTACCTGCCTCTGACCCCTGAGTGCTTGGATTACAGAGCATGCTATATCACCCAGCAAGGTTTTAATTTTAAATGTGCATGTATGTACATGTGATTACCATGCCTGCAGAAGCCAGAAGAGACTGTTGGCTCTGTTGGAGTTGGAGTTACAGGCAGTTGTAAGCTGCTCAGTGTCAATGCTGGGCACTAAACTTGAGTCCTTTGGGAAAGTGTATGCATTCTTCATTACTGAGCCATCTATCCAGCCCAATATATAATTTTAAAATTTCATTTGTTCTGGGCAGTGTGGTCCAGTTTTTTAATCTCAGAATTAAGAGGTAGAAGCAAGAGAACCATGAGTTCAAGGCTAGTGTGGAATATATAGTGAGTTGAAGACTAACCTGAGCTCCCTAAAAGACCTTGTCTCAAGAAGACAAGGGCTATGGATGTAGCTCAGTGATAGAGAACACTCACCTATCATGTAATACCCAACAGCAGTGGGGCATGAGGGAGATTATTTAATAAAACAAAGTGAACGTGATCAGATGAAAATCTCTACCCGGTACACATTTATAGCCATTGTTCTGTGTACTTCTTTAGTTGTCAGAAACATTACATTTTATTTATTTATTTATTTATTTATTTATTTATTTATTTATTTAACCAAACACAAGTCTATTGGCCACAGCTACTTGAGGGGGATGAAGCGGGAGGAGTGGGTGGCGCCGATGCCAGGCCGGCCGTGCTTCACTGACTTGTAGGTGATGGAGAACTCGCCCAGGTAGTGGCCGATCATCTCTGGCTTGATCTCCACCTGGTTGAAGGTCTTGCCGTTGTATACGCCCACCATGCTGCCCACCATCTCGGGCAGGATGATCATGTCCCGCAGGTGCGTCTTCACCAGCTCGGGCTTCTCCATGGGCGGCGCCTCCTTCTTGGCCTTCCTCAGCCGCTTGAGCAGCGAGTGTTGCTTGCGCCGCAGGCCGCGGTTCAGGCGGCGCTCTGACGGGCGCTGTAGAGCCGCATCAGCTGCTCGTAGGACATGTCCAGCGGCTGGTCCAGGTCCACGCTGCAGTAGGTGAACTTGCGGAAGGTCCGCTTCTTCTTCTCCACTTCAGCCATCTTGGCGGCGGCTCGGAAAAGGAAGCTACATTTTAAAACAGTATAGTACATACTTAGTTATTAAATGATGATTTTGCTCAGGTGTTCACTGAACATTTATGGAAACTCTGGATCTCATTTGTTGATTCACAAATGTTGATAATGTTAGTTTTAGAGAAAAAGCCCAACTCACAGTCCCAAGGGACCTGGTCTATGCACTATTTCCAGAATTCAATTCAAGAGATGACAGTGGTGAAGATAGGAAGGAAGTTTCATAAAAGCACTGTGGCCATCCCAGGAGAAAGAGGACAGTGACCTAAGACCTGTCCTCAGCGAACTGACCGAGCTTTTACATTCCAGAAAAGGGAACAGAGGCAAAGGTTAAAGGTTCACATAACTGGGGGTTTGAACAGCTTAGCAAAGCAAGCAGTCTTTTGTAATCCATGGTCAGGTTGATCATGATTATCTCTAGATGGCAAGCTATGCTTTTGGGTCACAAGAAAAGTTGCTGTTGTCTGTGGGGGTAGTTCCAGTTTTTCTCATGGGATATTTATCTATCAGATCATTTCCTCCTGCATACAAGGTGATTGCAGGAAAGAAAACAAAGGCATAATTAATTCTTTCGGGTTTAGAGCAAAGACTGGAGATGTCCAGATACTACATCCAGTCTTAGTTACTCTTATTTGGTGTATTGGGGGTAGGAGAGGATTAGCAGCTTCAGATAGACATTCTTTAAATGACTTACATATCTATGTTCAGAGTTGAGCAAGAATCTGACCCAAATTTTATTGCAGCAAAAGAAATAGGTGCAAAAGAACACCAAGTTGTTAATCTTTCTTTGTGTCACACACACCCAAATGAAGAGTCAGTGATTTTAGCAAGCATAGCCTCTGAGTTCCTATTATAATATCTTTAGTTAAGTTGGATCATCACTGGGAGAGAAACTGAATAAATTCATTAGAAAACTAAAAAAAAAAAAAAGTCTTTTCATAGTCAAGGCAATACTGACATGCTTAACATGTTATAAAGGACAAAAAAATACCTATGTAGTAACCTCAGACCATTAATGATTTCCTAAGAGCTACAGTTATTATAAGCTAAGCTTGCTAAGACATTTGGATATTTTTTTTTCAATAATCTGCCTACTGAGTGGAAAATGTCCACCCTCTCTGATTACCTATTATAATTTCTCACAACCAGAAACTTATTGTGGTACCACATTTTGAATGTTTATTAAGCTTTCTCCCTGCATTGTCTCCTATGGAAAAAAGGAGACAGTTAGGGAGTGGGTCCCTGATAATACTCCCAGTCTTGGCAGTAGCTCCCTGGTGACATTCTCAATCTAACTCAACAGCTAACAATGCCACACCAGGTACTGAATGAGCTTCCTAGGGTTTTTGTTTTGTTTTGTTTACAGATGTGAACTGAAATTGGAATGTAATTTAAAATGTCATCTCCCAACATTCTTTTAAATAAATTTCTATATAAAAAATAGAATAAAATTTGATGATATTTGCTTGATAAAAGTTGAAAAATATTAATAAAAGTTAAAGGGGCAAATAATATGTTTCATACAGGAAGATGGCTTTGTGCAAGAGGCCATATCTCCGTGCTTTAGTGATTGTTCTTTCTCATTTCATCTTTTCTTCCCCTTGTTACTGGAATCTTAATTGGTCTTATAATAAAAACCTGGAGCCAAATAATGGGGTAAATGCTGAAAGATCAGAGAGACAAAGGAACAAGCCACTAGAGAACTTCTCACCATTGCCATATCCTCAGACTGAAAGGGAGGCGAGATCCTGTCTCCACAAATCCTCAGACTGAATGCCTCTGAGTCCTCAGGAATAAGGGCCGAGTTCCTGTCTCTTCCCACCTTATATGTCTTTCTCTGCCCAGCCATTCCACTTCCTGTCTCAACTTTCCTAGTGCTAGGATTAATAGTGTGTATGCTTCCCAAATACTGGGAGCAAAGGCATGAGATCCCAAGTGCTGGGATTAAAGGTGTGTGCCACCACTGCCTGGCTTCTATGTTTAATCTAGTGGCTGGCTCTGTCTTCTGATCATCAGGCAAATTTTATTTGTTAGAGTACAAACAAAATATCACCACATCCCATGAATTGTTTTAAGACAAGAATTGGCTGCCTTTTTCTATGAAATACCAGATAGTTAATATTTTAGACTTTGTATGTCATAGAAATTAGTGTTATCTTTTGTGTGCATGCGTGTGAACGTGCGGGGACACACACACACACACACACACACACACAGAGAGAGAGAGAGAGAGAGAGAGAGAGAGAGAGAGAGAGAGAGAGAGAGTGTGTATGTGTTTGCACTTAAACAATCCTTTAAAAATGTTAAACTAGGGTCTGGTGAGGTGGTTTACTTGCAAAGAGTGTTTCCTGTGCAAACATGACCTCAGTTTGAATCTCTAGCACCTACATAAAAATCCTGGCATGACAATATATATCTATAATCACAGTGTTGTGGAGCAGAGACCAGTAGATCCTGGGAGCTCACTAGCCTGCAAGTCTCGTCAAAATAGTGAGCTTAAGGTCTAAGAGAGACCTTGTCTCAAGAGAATAAAGGAGAGTGATAGAGTGAGACACTTGTCATCCTCCTGTGGCCTTCTACATATGCTCATATGGAAACATGCACCTGCATCCATGTGTACACACAAGCAAACACCACATGTACACACATACCACACACAGAAAATGTTAGACTAGTCTTAGAGCCAACACTTAGAAAAACAAGCACTAAACCAGATTTAGCCCATGGACTACAGTTTGCCAGCTCTTGTTTTAAACAAATAGAAAAGTGTTGAGTTATATAAAAAGTGCTCTTATCACCCACTACTTAGCTTTATTTTTTACAGTATTTGTTTCAGATTTTTGCATTAGTGGCTTTGGTTTGTAATAGGTTTTTCTGTCCCCCTGTCCCATAGGTTATTCTGCCACCACAGTAAGCCAGATCAAGCTGAATTGAAAAAGTATAACAACAGGTTTATTTGAGCAAAACAACTCCCAGGCAAGTTCTCTAGTCCCAGAGATCAAGGCTGGAGAAGCTGCTCCCACAAATGAAAGCAGGGAGACTTTATAGTTGTAGGTTAGGGGTGATGATGTGTCTGCCACAAGCTGGGTTTGTGCCCAAGTATGGTCAAAAGCTGAGCACTTTAGGCAGTGACTTAGGCATGGGCAGTTTCAGAGGGTGGGGTTTGGAGAGAGAGACAGGAATGGGGCAAGCTGGAGGTTCCATCAGAACAGCAGTTTGGTTTGGTTATTCATTTTTGTTATTGTTTGTTAGTTTCAAGACATGATCTGTCTTAAATGCCTTCTGTTACCCACGCAGACCTTGAACTTGCAATCCTCTTTCACCAGCTTCCCAGATAGTTGCAGTTATAGGTCTGTCATGAGGTTCGTCTGCCTTAATGTTTCCATTAGCATCTTGATCTTTCAAAAATTTTCTTAGATACAGTGAAACCCATAGGCTACCCCTCCTCACTAGTTTCTCCTTTTTCCAGAATTTTCTACTATTCTGAGATCGTTTATCTACTGCTGTAAGCTTTTTTTTTTTTTTTTTTTTTTTTTTTTTTGGTTTTTCGAGACAGGGTTTCTCTGTGTAGCTTTGCGCCTTTCTTGGAACTCACTTGGTAGTCCAGGCTGGCCTCGAACTCACAGAGATCCGCCTGCCTCTGCCTCCCGAGTGCTGGGATTAAAGGCGTGTGCCACCACTGCCCGGCCTGCTGTAAGCTTTTTTCTTTTTTGTTTTGTTGGTTTATTTATTTTCTTGCACAAGCTAGGCAGGTTCTCTACTGATAAGCTGCATTCTGAGCCTTTGTTTTGTTTCAGGACAGTCTTGCTGTGTATCTCAGTCTGGTCTGGAACTTGCTATGCTTATGTCTTAGTCTCCTAAGTATTAAGATTATAGATATGTGCCGCCACAGTTAGCCTATGATTTCTTTTAAGAACTGTTTTAAAATTATGTCCTTTTTGTTGTTTTTATTGTTTTAGACAGCTGAAAAAGTACCAGTTACTGAAAACATTTTAATTAATGGGCATGTAGGCAGTATTTTTAAATGATACTGATGATGATACATTAAAAAAAAAAAATTTGACTTGACAGTATTATATATCATTAATATTTTAATATGTATTCAAAATAATTTCCCAAGAGTAAGCAGTATGTGTTGACCAGATAAAAATGAAATCCAAGCTGCTGTTGTGAGAGGAAGCCAAAAAGAAAATACTTAGAGGATATTCAGAAATTGGATACTGGCCTAGACCAAGGTCAGCAGTCTAAGGCCCTTGGGCCAAATCCACCCTGCTGCTGCCAGGACCATACCCACACCTGCTCATTGAATGATCTACAGCTGCTTTTGTGTTCTACCTGCTAATCTGAGTAGTTGTGATAGAGATCTTAAAGCCTGAAGTATTTATTTACTATGTGGGCATTTATGAATAGTTTGCTGACTCCTATCCAGATAGTATTTCATACTAAATCAACAAAGCAGAGTTTTGATAAGGTTCAGTGTCCTATTTTGTTGGGTGCATTGGAAGTCTTGGAAACATTATTAAAGATCAATAACAAAAACTACCCATGGATTATGATATCCAAACAGTGTACATTTAAAAAGTAAATAAAACTGGATGTGGTAATGTGCTACTGTAATCCCAGCAACTTTAGAAGCCGAGACAGGGGAAACACTTTTAAAAAGGTAATCTTTGCCTACAATAACCACAGATAGCTATTTTCCCTAATCATCTTTATTAATGACTTACCTCCGAAAACTAGATTTTTTTTCTTTGTTTGGTTGTTTGTCCCATCTATCAACTTCATTTTTCTTATCTTTTTGGAAAGCTGCCTTACAGTGTCACTCATTTTTCACACAGTCATTGGCTAACACAAGACACTTGAGGATATGCTTTTCTATAAAGCCTCTATATGACAGGAAGTAACTTTGTAGGTTCAAGAATAGCTGATACATGCAGATGGGTATTCAAGTGAGTCAGGTACATCTGAGAACAGTTTGTAGAGGAGGGAAAGAGTGATCCAGCTAAGGTCCCCAAAGGTTCCATAATTATGAATGAATGTATTACTGTGCCAAGGCCATATTTTAATATGGGGGGATAATGGAGTGATTTTATAAAAAGTAACCCTAAAAAGTTATACTCACTTAGGTGATACTTCGTGGGGGGGGGAAAGGGGGGGTAAATGTGCATGTGTAGGCCAGAGGTCAGCATGTTGTATCTTTTTTTAAAAAAAAATCTCTTTCCACCTTATTTTTGAGATGCAATCTCACTGAACCAAGAGCTCACTGGCTAGTGAGTTTTAGGGATCCATCTGTCTCCACACCCCACCCCTCCACCCCACCTAGCACTAGCATAGCAGACACACCATATGTCCAGTATCCAGCTTTTATGTGGGTGCTAGAGATCTGAGCTCAGGTTCTCATACTTGTACTACAGGTACTTTACTGGTAGACTATCTTCCCAGGCCCAATAAATCATACCTTAATACTGTTCTGTTGCTACCAGCAGATGTCATTACAGTCCTTATGGGCCTCTTCAGCTTAATGGGGCAATAGCATATTCATCATAACTCAAAGGTTAAAAAATAAACCCTAACCTCCTTTAATAAACATTTGTTTTAATTTAATTTTAGTAAGAGTGTCAAAACTGTAAATCTAATGAAATCTGACAGTTTAGCATTCCTAGATTAGAAAAGTACAGTCAGGCCGAGTAGGTTGCTCAATGGTTTTCTAGTGTGCCCATTCCTAGCACCAAAAGGAAAAATGGAGGGGGCAAGTACAAGTTAAAATCTTAACATTTTTTTAATAATTAGTTTTATAATTTGAAACTATTGTCAACATGTTGCCAAGCACAGATTTCAGTAACGTGGTAAAAATTATTTATAGCTAGCACATTAGTTTTGTTTAGTTACCCACTGTATGTCAAAACCTAGATCAGTAGGAGACACTTAGTGAGCACTCATGTACTTGTTTGGTTTCTGTTGCTGTAATAAAACCCTGAGTCAAACCAACTGGGGAGGAATGGTATTTTTATATCTTGCATGTTAGAATCCATCATCAAGGGAGTCCAGGGAAGGAGCTCAAGCAGGAACCTGGAAGGGGCAGCTGAAGCAGAGACCACAGAGGAATGCTGCCTACTGACATACTTTCCAGGGCCCGCTCACCCCACTTTATATACAACCCAGGACACCTGCCCAAGGATGGCACTACCCACAGTGGGCCATTAATCAAGAAAATGCCCCACACAGACTGCCTACAAGCCAATCTGATGGAAGCAGTTCTCAACTGAGGGTCCCTCATACCAAGTTGACTCTAGATTGTGTGAAGTTGGCAAAATCTAATCTGCACAGCTCAATTGATATTTGAGGTATTAATGTTGTTCAACTTTTTTTTTTTTTTGAGACAGAGTTTCTCTGTGTAGTTTTGGTACCTGTCCTGGATCTCGCTCTGTAGACCAGGCTGGCCTCGAACTCACAGAGATCTGCCTCCTGAGTGCTGGGATTAAAGGTGTTGTGCCACCACCGCCCGGCCTCAACTTTTTTTTTTTTTTTTTTTGAGACTTTGTATATTCCTGTAGTGTTTTAATTTTTTTCTTATAATCCTTTTAGAAAAAGAAAAATAATAGAAGTAATTTTTGCAAAGTATTTCAAAAGATTTTAGTATTATAATCAGGCTTAAACTCCTAAAAGTATTTCCTAATATGCCTGTCTTAAGAAATTACATAAAACTACCTGTATTAATTGATTACAAGCTTATTTATTCTATACCTTAAATCTCCCTACTTCATAAAAATTGCAAGTCAGATTCGGACCTTTAAATAAGAATCTTTCTATTTTCCCTGAGCGTCCTAGAAAACAATAATGACTTTAGGCTAAAAGTGAGGCTGCATCTCCTCTCACAGATCTACTCTTACAGACCACAGTGCTTTGACACCATATAGCTCCACCTGTTCTTGTCTCACAGTGTGATGCTTGTTATTATTAGTACATTCTTGACCACCATTTCCAGCCTTCGGTCTTGATGCATGTGAATTTAACTCTCATCCCAAATTCCTGAGATCATATTATCCCCTATCTGAGCATTTATGTGCAGTTAATGGTTGATGGGTGGAAGAGAAAGATTTTTGCAGTGGTGTAGCTACCAATAATGTGCTCATACACCTATAAACAAATCCTAGGCTGGATGTGGTGGTGGTGGTGGTGGTGGTGGTGGTGGTGGTGGTGGTGGTGGTGGTGGTGTGGTGGTGGTGGTGGTGTACACCTTTAATCCCAGCACTCTGTATTAGTTCAAGGCCAGCCTGGTGTACATAGCAAGTTCCAGGCCAGCCAGAGCCACACAGTAAACCCCTGTGTTTAAAAAAAAAAAAAAAAAGTTTTTTGGTCGTTTTATTTTTTTTAACTTTTAACCATTTTGCTTTCTCTCCACCTCCTTCATTCCTTCCTGCATCTGTTTAATGTATGAATGAAATGGAAACCTTCTCTTCCTTTATTAATGGTGGGGCTTTGTTTGTTTTGAAATAGGGTCTCACTCAGTTGCCCAGGCTTTGAACTTACATAGCACAGGCAGGCCTCAAACTTGTGGTCCTCTTGCTTCAGCCTCCTAGTAGCTGGAACCACATATGTGTCCTACCATGTCCAAGGTAATTTAATGTTTAATTTTCCCCCAAACAGCCAGCTTCCTTTGTTATTCAACAGTGTAGTCCTGATTGTAGTCCACAATCTCCTTATTGTGTAGCTTCTCTCCTCTGGTGCCTTCTAAGCAAAATCCTTTTGTGCCACTCTCTGCTGTCTTTCTGCAGTTGCTTCCAACACCACAACATGGATTCTCAAACAACTAAGCTGATTTCCTGGCCTGGCAGTATTGTTTCTATTACTTAGATTGGTGCAGTCTTTGCTGCCTGGATTATTCCAACTAGCCTTCCTAACTACTAGAAGTCCTTGGCTGCATGGCGTTATCTTGGCCTCTATAACTACATTCAGCTTCTGCTAGTGAGTGACTAAATTACCATGTGTACACAATAAAGGCTTGACTTTTTTTGGCATAACACATTGTTGATAAGCAACAAACACCATTTTGGTGGGGGGTTTTGTTTGTTTTTGTTTTGCATGCACACTTTTTGCGTGCGTGCTTTTTCCAGTCCCAGGGATTTTCTAGTTCAGGGCTCTGTGCCTTCTAGGTAAGCACTCTCCACTAAGCCACAACTGCAGCCCCTATAGTAGCACATTGTATATACAATACTGTTTGGCATTAATACATAAATCAAAATAAGAGATTTAGTTTTTCAGTCAGTCTTCAAATTTTTTTAAACAACCCATTCATAAAACATTGCCCAGAGCTGACTCTTTCCAGAGATAATTAAGGTTATATATCACCATCTTCCTTTTCAAAGGGAGATCAGAGAAGTATAAGATTTAGAAAATTGTTTTAAAAACAATTCTGAGTTTCAGACTAAGCTTTTACAGAATGAATTCTATAAGAGAGAATGTTTGGGCCTCACATACAATTTTATTCCCTTTTTCCTTACAAGTCATACCTTCCTTTGATGCACATCTTGTTCCTCCAAGCTTAGAACTGCTCTCCTGGGTTTCATAGATCCTTTTATGACATGGGAAGGGAGCAGGTTTTTTTTGTTTGTTTGTTTGTTTTTTTCTTGCTTGAGATAGTAGAGGCTATCTCAAAAGAAATGCTTTATTTTTAGGGTCTTAGCATAAGGCCATCCTCTCTTGCATATGCCTCTGCAGGGGAACCCACAAAGCTCCCACTTAGGAACTTGTCCTTCCATATATCTTCCTCTGGTCATTCTCAACCTTTCTGGCACTACAATCCTTTAATATAGTTCCTTATGTTGTGGTGACCCCAGCCATAAAGTTATTTTCATTGCTATTTCATAACTGTAATTTTGTTACTGTTATGAATTGTAATGTAAATATCTGTGTTTTCCAGTGGTCTTAGATGACCCCTATGAAAGGGTCTTTCGACCCCCAAAGGTGTTGTGACTCACAACTTGAGAACTGCTGCGTCTAGAACAAGCATTTTAGGACAAGAGAAATAATCTTCTGAACTTGAGGTCATCTCTCTTGCTACATGAATGTTCACTACCGCATTATTTATAATAGCCCCAAAGTAGAAATGACCTCAATATCCAAACAATTGGCTGTTATTCAACAATAAAAAAGGAACAAAGTACCAATATATGCTACTACATGGGAGACATTGAAAAGATGTAAAGTGAAAGAAGCCAGTCACAAAATTATCTCCCTTACCCAAGAATGCTTATTCAGGAGGAATGGTTCACAGGAAAGGAACCCCAGTCTTGGCAGCCAGGTCTCAAAATAACAGCTGAAAAACCCCAGGCATCCTCACAACAGAAAGCACTAGTCTCTTGTATTCTGTAGTCAAGATCGCTTATGATTGTTGTCCTGGAGACTCACAGTAAACACATAGTATAGGTAGGCTACTCATGATGAGAAAAGATCACAGAGCTTGTTGACGTCTGGAGTGAAGTCCGCTTATGCTTGATCTTTTCCATTAAAGAAGAGGCTACTCTAAAAACAGTGTTCTTCAGTGCTGTATTCCAGGTGCACTCCTTGTAAGGCAGACTCTCAAGTCCTTACTAAGACCAAGCGGCCAAATTCCATGTAAACACAAATAAGTAAAAAGCAAATAGCTTCATGCTAGTCTTTCTCTGTCAATAAATTATTGCCAGAGACTAGCTCTTTTCTACGCCCTTAAAGGGCCATGAGTTGTGCCCTCTGATTTTTTGGGGGTTTTTTTTGGAAAAGTTTTTTTTTTTTTTTTTTTTAAAGATTTATTTAGTATGTATACAGTGTTCTGTCTGCATGTACACCCACAGGCCAGAAGAGGGCGCCAGATCCCATTACAGATGGTTGAGAGCCACCATGTGGTTACTGGGAATTGAACTCAGGACCTCTGAAAGAAACAAGCAGTGCTCTTAACCTCTCCAGGTTAAGAAAAGCCATCTCTCCAGCCCCGGAAAAGTTTTATAAATGAAAATTTGGAGCTTATTTCATCATCCAAGAACATATAGAAATGTTTCCTTAAGAACAACAGAGTAACTTTTCCTTGGGATCTTTAAGCAGCATTTGCCTTTTTTTTTTTTTTAGGGGCTGGGGTGAGGAGTTATAGTCTTATCTTGTATCCTTGGCTGGCCCAGAACTCACAGAAGCATTCCTCTGTCTTACCAAGTGCTGAGTGTAATGGCATTTGGCACCACACTTCACCAGCATTTGGACTTTTAAACATTGTTCTAACCTTAAAACACACAAGAAGTAAATGAAATGTGTAAATATTTCTTGTCCTTTATTCCAATTTACCATTGTCCTAGGAAGCCAAGTGAGAGAACAAAGAAGCTTCTTCACTATCATCTCTGTTTTTCATGTCCAATACAGCATCTAGTACATAGTGATCATAAAAATATTTAAATGAGTCAACAACTTACAATTGAACTTGCCCTGGAGAATGTAGACACCACTGGATAATAATTAATTCATAAAATTTTACAAATATTAACTCTTCAGGCGGTGGCGGCACATGCCTTTAATGCCAGCACTCAGGAGGCAGAGGTAGGCAGATCTCTGTAAGTTTGAGGCCAGCCTGGGCTACAGAGTGAGTTCCAGGAAAGGTGCCAAAGCTACACAGAGAAACTCTATCTCAAAACCCCACCCCCCACCAAAAAAATTAACTCTTTTACCTGAATGCAATTAAGTCTGATAGTCAGTAGAGAAGCATGAACTACATTTACATATGAAAATGTGTATCTTAAATATTTTAATTTTTTACATTTATTATCAAATATGTATGCACTCACATTTTTAGTTTTGTTCTTTATGGTGTTTTTTATGATATTTTATATTTTCTAAAATAAAAAATCCTGATTGTGAGATTAATTAAAAATAAACAGTGAGATATAAATATGCAGAAGAGAATATTTTGATAATTATAAATATTAAAATAGGGACAGTATTTAATGTACAGTAAAATATTTTCATTTCTTTAAAGTTCCTTAAAAGAAGAAGTCTCATAATCTCAGGATGTACTGTTAATTGCTTTTTGATCATCTTTTGTGCCCTTGTTTGGTTAAATTTCATTCATTTATATGTATGTTATTTCTTTGTTAGGATGTTAAGTTGTTCCACTTTCTTAAAAACACTTTTGATTATAAATAATTTTCAAACTATATCCATAATCACTTCAAAAAATTATGTCTAATAGCTAAAATAGTCTACTTTTATAAACCAACAAATATTTTGTAAATTATCATTTGAGAATGATCATTTCTGTGATACTTTAAGTGAAGAGATTTAGGGGTGTGGAATATTTGTTTCTTCTTCAGATAGTAAATAAAAAGCTATTCTTAAAATAATACTTTAAAATTTGAAGTTCAGTGTGTTTTGTTTTTGTAAACAATATCAAGTAGCAAAAGACAAAAATGCTCCACATAATCTTTTTCACCCTGGTTTGAGGATAAAGTATGTGAATCAGCACCTCTATACTGAGTTTCAGAAGTTAGCATTATCTGAGAAGTTGCTATTTTTAGGTTCAGCTGTAATGTTTCTAATTGTGGTGCTGGGAGTAGTGGGTACTTTCTTTCCCAGAAGGCTCTGCATTCTAAACATGTACAGGTCAATTTCACATAACGCTACCAACAAGAGGCAATAGGCCCTTTTGCAGGCTGTGTTTCTAACTGGAATATTATGAGCAGGCATTGGGAGTCACAGGCTGTATTTGGGAAACAGCTGCATGTCAGGACAAGCATGGATTGTGGTTCCAGGAGGCTGAGAGAACACCATGATTAAATTTAATTTATCTGGGAGATAAGAAGAAAACAGTATCTTTCTACTGACAAGATCGGCACTGTCTTCGGAAGTGAGCTGACCGCTTGGAAAGTAAACTTTTCAAAGATGATGATCAAGGAGACATCCTTGCGAAGGGACCCGGATTTAAGGGGAGAATTAGCTTTCCTAGCAAGAGGCTGTGATTTTGTTCTCCCATCACGGTTTAAGAAGCGGCTGAAGTTATTTCAGCAGTCACAGGTTTGAAATTTGGGTGTTTCTTTTAAATATTTTAATTACTAATAAAACCACCTAGTAAACTAACACAAATAATTTTATTACTCACTTGTACTTAATATTAGGTTAAGGAATTAATCTGTGTTCTCTATTCAGCTATTTGCAGAAAGCTATTTGTAGAGAGATTCCAGCAGGTTTAAAAATAGAGCTTCTGGACCTGGAGTACAGTACTCACATTTTTATCCTGTAGGGAAGGAATCCTGTTTTGCAGACAATAAATACAACTTAACAGGTATTTACCAAGCATACTAGAAAACTAGAATTCCTATAAAAAACAACATTTGTAAGTTTAAATCAGTAGATTTTATTAGGATATAGTTATAATGAATATTTGTCTAAATATGGATCTTGATAATATTTGTAAAAGCAGAGTACTTTTTACTTTATTAGTGTATGTGAATGATATATGTGAACACAGATGCCATAGCACACATGCCATAGCACACATGTAGAGATCAGAGAACAACTTTCTAAAGACAGTTCTTGCTTCTACCTTTACGTAGCCCTGAGGATCCAACTCTGGTTACCAGGCTTGTGTGGCAAGTGCCTTTCTTTATCCACTGAACCATCTTGTCAGTTCCCAAAGGTATTTGTATATAGAGACAACAGTGTATGTCGCAGTAACTGTGGATATGTAGATAATGAAGCATAACAACAATTTCTTCTAAATTTTAAACCAATGCCTTCCCCTAGCAAGCTGAGACTGATTGCTGCTTGCAGCGATCACTGCCTATACTCTTAGGACCAATGTCTGTGTCGTCACACAAGTTGCCTAACATGGGTATAAATCAAGAACTATGCAAATGCTAACAATCCACATTCCATCAATGAACCATAATTCCAGTTATTCTGACCCAGAAAAACTTCAAATTTAGGGGGTGAGGTATGTGATTTTTTTCATGTGTCAAAATGGTCAAATACTGGAACTGTTATAATGACAATATCAGTGACTGTTCAGAGTGACTAAGTACTGTGCTGATGCTGAAAAACTGAAATAGAGAATTGAGATACTTTTCCAACTTTGTTATTACTAGTCCTATATTGGGTCAAAACAGCCTTACTTTAAGTGAGGAGATGTCAAACTTGCCAACAAATCAGGCAACCATTATAAGTTTCATATCTATGTTTATAAAGTAAGTTTTATTATACTACTTTAAGGTCTAAATTAGGTGTCTCCTAGTAACACAATTGCAGGTAAATTGATAGAGCTGAAAGTTCAGAGTAAATGTATCGTTTTTATGTTATTTTTCTTTATTAATCAATGAATTAATAAATACTTGCTTATTAGTAATTTACTTTGTATTAAGAAGTGTACACACACACACACACACACACACACACACACACACACACACACGAGAATACTATGTCATCAAATGTTTGCCCATTCAGTTAACTTTAGCAGCCAGTATTTGTTCTGAATGTTGTGTTCATCTGTCATTACAAATGCAGTTAACATTGAAGGTCTTGCTCTAGGCCTCAGCATGTGTCTGTACCCACTGCAGCAATGGTCATAATTCTAATGACATAATTGCTTTTAAATTAAACCACACTTCTCTGGATATCATACTGTTGAAAATATTTTGAAGAAACAGAATTTTGATGATTGTATACTGACAGTCTCACATGTAACAGGAAATCTAATTGGTCTTATAATATAAAACCCAGACCCAGATATTGGGGTAAATGCTGAAAGATCAGAGAGACAAAGGAACAAGCCACTACCACTTCTTACCTCTAAGACTCCTCAGCCTGAAAAGCCTCTAGCCGAAAAACTTTAGTTCCTGTCTCCTCACTCCTTATATACCTTTCTCTGCCCACCATATCACTTCCTTCTTAGTGCTGGGTTAAAGGTGTATGTGGTTCCCAAGCAAAGGCATAAAATCTCAAGTGCTGGGATTAAAGATGTGTGACTCCCAAGTGTTGGGATTAAAGGTGTGTGCCACCACTGCCTGGCTCTGTTTCTCTCCTAGACTGAGTCAATCTCATGTAGTCCAGAGTGGCTTTGAACTCACAGAGATCCAGATGGATCTCTGCCTCCTGAGTGCTAGGATTAAAGGTATGTGCCACTACTGCCTGACATCTATGTTTAATCTAGTGGCTTGTTCTGTTCTCTGATCTTCAGGCAAATTTTATTAGGGTACACAATATATCACCACACTCACACACCTCTTTCTGCACAAAATAACAGAATAGACACAACACTGATACACAAGATCTAGGTAGAGCCTCTGAAGATCTGCCCTATTTCAGAATGTTAAGAAGACTTTCTGGTGCTGCTGACTCATATTTACAGATTTAGCATTAAAGCAAAGAAATGTTTGTTCAGACTAGATTATCACTTTGCTAAATCAAGAGAGGTTTATAAACTTTGGATTGCTTTACAAGTGGACATGATTGTTTATTATTAAATCTAAAGGACTGTGCCAAATTCTGCATTGTTTATAATCTTTTGAGAACCCCACTGTTTGGCTTTGTCACTCATTGCCTTTCATGAGGACAAATATGTGCTCAGCACTGTTTGGAACCATTTATATATGTTGCATTCTATTATTTCCTTAAGTCCTCACAGTCTTGCAAAGAATGGGGGTTGTGATTTCTGTTTATTACTGAAATTCTAGATTAGGTAACTGTTCTGAGGTCACAGAGTAGGAAGCCATCACTGTTTACTGTTGTGTTTTTTATGTTCATTGGCTTCTTTTCCTCCAGTGCTGCCCCTTCCTTGACTGTGGCTTTATATGGGATCACTGTCCAAACATTAGGAATTGCAGGGTAATTTTAAAAAGAAAGAACATTTGAATAATACTTTGTGTTCACAGTAAATTAAAAAAAAAAAAAAAAAAAAAAAAAAAACATAGTTAAGTCTGCGGAGATAGTGCAGTGGTAGAGACCCTGCCTGCCATCCACCAGTACTGGGTGAGACTTTTAGCACCTCCTCCCAAACCTAGCTACTCAATAACTGTGTCTGTCTTTCATATTTTATGTAGCATCTAATACATCGCCATGCTCATGACCCTTGTTAATTGAGAACTCTGTAAACCTTCATGAAATCCTTTTTTCTTTTTTTTTTTTTTTTTTTATTTTTCGAGACAGGGTTTCTCTGTGTAGCTTTGCGCCTTTCCTGGAACTCACTTGGTAGCCCAGGCTGGCCTCGAACTCACAGAGATCCGCCTGGCTCTGCCTCCCGAGTGCTGGGATTAAAGGCGTGCGCCACCACCGCCCGGCCCTTTTTTCTTTTTTTAAATTTCCTTTTTAAATTTATTTTGGTTTTTCAAGGCAGGCTTTCTCAGTGTAGCCCTGGCAATGCTGGAACCTGCTCTGTAGAGCAGGCTGGCTTTGAACTCAGAGATCTGCCTGACTGCTCCTGAGTGCTAGAATAAAAGACAGGAGCCATCAATGCCAGGAGCCTTTAAATTTTTTTTCTTCTAGTAATCTCAGAATTGAATTTAGTCTTCATTGGTAAAAATAAACTCCTAAGAAGCTGGGCCTACAGGCTTGGTGAGATGGCTCAGCAGTAGGAGCACTTGCTGCTCTTCCAGAGGACATTTGCTAGATTCCTAATATCCACGGGACAGCTCACAGCCATCTCTAACTCCAGTCCCAGGGGATCTGAAGCCCTCTTCTAACCTCCATAGCACCAAACATGTACATGGTACATGGTGCACAGACATACATGTAGGCAAACACTCATACACATTCAAAATAAATCTTTAAAAAACTGCACATGATAGCATACTACCGTAATCCCAACACTTGGGTGATAAGGGCAGGAGGATACTGAGATCAAGGTCAACCTTGACTATGTAGTGAGAGTTCAAGGCCAGCCTAGTCTACATTGAAACCCTATCTCAAGTACATTTAAAAGAAGTAAAAGAAACTCTTACGTGAATGATGGTACACCTCCCTTGACCTTTTCCTCGATCCTAAGTAATATCAACCTCTCTGCTGCCTCACCATGCCTCTTTTCACTGTCCCTTCTAATGTTCCATGAAGCATACTACAACAGGTACTTTTTGGGAAAAGGAAAGATATAAACTATAAATTAACATTTAATTAACTTTAGAGACTGTTTGGTTTTAATGAAATTAGCGACCTTGGCTTTTGCCTATTAGAGGATACCAAAGCAAGTTAAGTTTATATCTTAGGGAAGACAGCCTGCTATATCAGGGAAGTGGCAAACCAACCAGCCAGAAGTCTTCTGAAATGCTTGTCAAATACTGTTAGTAATTCTACCTGGGCAAAGTCAAACTGGAAAAGAAATTTAAAATATCCCATATCCCAAATACATTTCAATATGTATATTTTCTTTTCAAAGAAAGAGTCTCTTGAAGCCCAGGCTAGCCTCTATAGCAGAAGATGGCCTTTAGCTGCTGATCCTGCTACTTCTAAGTGCTGGAATGACAAGCTTGTACCACCACACCTAGTTTTCTTCAGTACTGGGTCTTGAACCCAGTGCCTCGTGCATGGTAGATAGTCAAGAACTCTTCCCACTGGGCTACATCCCTATCCCTAATTGTATACATTTTGGAAGGCAGCCGTGGTCACCACTGTACCACCAATGCAGACATTAGATATATATTTTTAAAGAAATTATCATTTCTTCCGTTTGGAGGAGGGGTAGAAATTCACACAAAGACCAAGGACAGTTTTCAAAAAAGAACCTAACTCGTAAAGTTCCAACAGACTGCCGGGCGGTGGTGGCGCACGCCTTTAATCCAGCACTCGGGAGGCAGAGCCAGGCGGATCTCTGTGAGTTCGAGGCCAGCCTGGTCTACCAAGTGAGTTCCAGGAAAGGCGCAAAGCTACGCAGAGAAACCCTGTCTCGAAAACAAAAAAAAAAAAAAAAAAAAAGTTCAACAGACTAAGAATATACCTTAACCCCCGTTGGCTGTTCCAAAAAGCCATCTGTACATTGTTCCTGGGTCTGCTCCGTGCTCACTGCAGCCATCTTCTCTGCCTGCCAGACTCAGCTGGCCACTGCCACAGCTTTCTTGCCAGAGCCTCACCTGCTACATCGGATCACCAATGTGTCCCACTGTGTTAGATGTGGGTGTGGACACCAGCTGAGTCCACAACCACAGACTTGAAGGAGATGAGGGAAGTTGTGGAGGAAGCAGAGAATGGAAGAGATGCACCTGCCAATGGGAATGCTAGTGAGGAAAATGGGGAGCTGGAGGCTGACAAGGTAGATAAAGAAGAGGAAGAAGGTGGGTAGGAGGAAAAGGAAGAAGGTGATGGCGAGACAGAGGATGGAGATGAGGACGGCAAAAAGGAAAAGCTAAACTTAAGGCTACCTATCAGAATCTAAATGTGGCCTTCTTCTAGTAGAGGAGCGGGCTTTCCTGCCTGTTGGGCAATGTCACTCACAGATGACAGGCTTTTTTTTTTTTTTCTTAAAAATACTTCAAAAGGAAAATTTTGTATTTTTTTATTTATGCTCTATATTTTTGTATATACTGTTAGGGGTCAGCCATTTTTAATGATGATAGGTGACCAAACCAGCCTTCAGGGTGGTCTCTGTCCTAATTCTGACTTTATTTGTGCTGTGACCATATTCATTATACTCTCACAGGAGGAAAAAACAAAACTTGTAGCTGGAGTTGGGGGTGGTTGACAGGGGTGGCACACACCTTTGATCCCAGTCCTTGGGAGGCAGAGGCAGGGAGATCTCTGAGTTCTAGGCCAGCCTGGTCTACAGAGTGAGTTCCAGGACAGCCAAGGTGATACAGTGAAACCCTATCTCAAAAAAAAAAAAAAAAAAAAAAAAAAAAAAAAAAAAAAAAAAACAACAAAAAGTCTTATTCTAAGCATTCCAGTAACTTTTTGTGTGTTTGTACCTAGTTGTACTATAAGTAGTTGGTTTGTATGAAATGGTTTTAAAATGCCAAAGATAAAAAAGTTTTTTTTTTCTTTTCTTTTTTTATGAAGTTACTGTTGGCCTGTTTGATATATGTGTGAAACATCTTCAACAATAAATCGGATTTTATTTTATTAGTTCTAGCAACAACAAAAACAATACACTTTAAGATCTTGATCATCTGATATTGTTCTAGCTGATATTGCTCTTTGATTATCTTGAAATACTTGCTGACTGATAGATGAAAAAATTTAGTGTGGGATTTTTAAACCATAAATCTATGGGAACAAGTATTGGCAAACAATATGTTAATTTTTAATATGGAAAACATCCCCTAGAAACATACTTATTGCCCTCTAGAATACTCTAAAGTGAGCTCTTGATCTCTACTGTCTCTATTTGCACATTCTTGTATTTATACACAATTTCTTATTGCTGATGAGGACTCTTGAAAAATATATACTGTTTAGAATTTTTGTATCTTATAATCACATTTTTCTTCCAGATTCAAAATAAACCAGAAAAGAAACCTGCAAAACCACTTCCATCTGCAGCTGGCCTTCCAAGTAGTCCCCAATCTGTCTCCCCTACTCCTCATGTGAATGATGTTGTAACTACACCGTTGTCCATAAACATTCCACAGTTCTACTTCCCTGAAGGACTCCCAGACACCTGCAGTAACCACGAACAGATCCTCAGCAGAGTTGAAAGTGCTTTCATGGATATTGAAGATCAGAAAGCAGATATTTATGAAATGGGAAAAATTGCAAAGGTAAGATAACTACTGAATTAATACTCTCCTTTCGCCAGCCGTGACAGCATTGTCCCTCTTCACTGCCTCTGTGCTCTGACTTTAAGCATAGGTTTGGGTTTTGGTTTTCTTACGATGAAAAGTTATTTGATCCTAATACATCCAACAGTAGTCCTACTTCATAGAACTCGTTTTTGTTTTTGTTTTTTAAACCCTGGCTGACCTTGAACTCATTTTGTAGACTAGACTGGCCTTAGAATTTAGCACTTTTCCCAGGCTGTACTTTAAGAGGCTCAAGGTTAGAGTAGCCTGAGAGACACACAGAAGCAGGTAGGATGTCAAGGAATGCCTGAGACCCCCCCATTTATACTTCCATGTGGAAGGAATAATCTTAAAATTTGAAAACTAGTATTCTTTGAGATAAAGCCCTAACTTGTCCCCTTTGTATTTCAGTGCCTTCAGAGTCAGGCCCCAGAGACACTTTCTAGACTTTCTAGACTGCCTGATACCTGTTTGCTGCATGAGCCTGGCTCTCTTCCCTGCTCACAAGTGTAGATGTAGTATGCTGTCCTACCTCTCCTCTGTGATGGATTTCCACTCCTACCAGCTTATCCAACATCTCCTTTAAAGACCTCCCTCTCTTCCTATTTGCAGAAGTGTACTTTCTAATCATGTCCTGCCCTCTTCGTAACTGATCCTGCTGAGCACTTGTGTTGCTGTTAAATGGATCCATAAGCAGGGAGATTTAAAAAAACTGAAAAGTAATTTTTCTTCTTCTTTCTTCACCCTCTCCCCATGTCAGAACTTACTTAATAAGGTGTTTCTAACACAAATCTCTATTCCAGAAGTAAGAGCTTCCTTTCTGCACTGTTTTACCTATGAGGAAAGCAGTCCCACAAGAACTTAATAGAAGTCCTAGAATGAGTTCACGTGAGGAAACAATTCCTCTAACTTCTAGCATGGTGCTGTTTCTATTTACATTATCTCGATGAACATACACCACCAGATAAGCCAACTGGAAAAATAGCCATCTAAATTAGAAGTTCTCTTTCTAGGGGATTGGGTTTCCTTACCCAATTCTCTGAGAGATAGCTATTGTGTTAGATGATAGACTGAAGATGGTAAATTCCCTGAATAGGCTAAAGCTACAGATCTACATATAAAATATAAAATTTAGTAAGAATGAGTGAAATCTGCATTTGGAAGTAATTTGTTAAACAAAAACTAGAGACCAGGGCAAGTATCTATAGAGAAAGGGTTTTGAAGCATTAAAGATGCTAACCAGAAAAATACAAAAAGATAACCAGGGCCTGAGACAGGTTTCAGCAGCTACCACTAGACAGGTTATAAGCAGTTAGAAAATGTCTACGCAATTAAAGCTAAGAGCATTTTTTTATGGTCATTCCAGGAAAGCACCGTGATCTACACTGGCTATAGATTAGAAAGTCAAAGTGCAAAGCAGGCCTAGGTTTGGGCTAGGAGGGTTATCTCGATTAGCTCAGTTAACAGTCAAAGAAGTGTTTAAACAGGGCTGATTTGTAACACACACACACACACACACACACACACATCTTCATAATTAAATTTATTAGAACCGCTCAGTTTTTTTTTTATCAGCCATTCATTGCATAAGTGCCAAATGGTTATTTCTTAAGTAGGAACAATTTATAAAAGAGTTAGTTTTTAGAGCACGAGAGATGGCTCAGAGGTTAAGAGCACTGGCTGCTCTTCCAGAGGTCCTGAGTTCAATTCCCAGCAACCACATGGTGGCTCACAGCCATCTATAAAAAGATCTGGTGCCATCTTCTGACCTGCAGGCAGAACACTGTATACATACTAAATAAATCTTTAAAAAATAAAAAAAAAAAGAGTTAGTTTTCTTGGAATGCTTCAAATGGGCAGATAAGGAGAAATTGTCTCTGTTATAGGGCTGGGTTATATCTTTGTCTAGAGAACTATGGTGGTTTAAATTAGATGTTCCTCATTGTCTTAGTCTCCAATTGATGAAGCTGTTTGGAAGGTTTAGAGGTATGGTCTTGTTGGAGGAAGTATGTCATTGGAGGTGAGCCTCAAGAATATCAACCCTTGCATCATTTCTAGTTTACTTTGCTTCCTGCTTGAGGTTCGAGATATACACTCTCCACTTCCTCCCTTAGCCACCATGCCTCCACTCTACCATCGTGGACTCGTACTCCTCTGGAACCATAAGCCTAAATAAACTTTTCTGTGAGTTGCCCTGGTCATGGTGTTTTATAGCATGGTTCACAGCAATAGAAAAGTAAATAATACAGAAGCCGATCCCAGCGATGAGTACCTCAACCACAGGCCTGCAGCTTATCCTGTCTTGAACAAAGATTCCTGGAATAACCCTGTTCTTTGGAATATTCCCAACCCCTCGACTGAGGAGCCTGCTCACCATATTCCTCACAGCCTACTGATCTGGCCCTTATAACCTTGTACTTTATTTAGTAGCAATGTCCTGCTCCATAGCTAACTGTCCTGCTGGCCCTCCACAGATGCAATGAGAGGAAAGTAGACTGCCTTCTGAGTCCATTTATTCAAAAGACATGTAGACAGAGTGTAGTGAAGGCAAGGAAGGATCCTTTGGTAGTGGGAACCAAAGTGAAGATCAGTCCATATGTGGTATCATGAAAAGTTGCCTGTGTTGAAGCCAACACTGAAGAAGTTTTAAAAACAAGAGTATTTTCTTTTCCTAAGTATCTAGTTAACTATTTACTGTTTAAGCTAATAATCATATGGCACAGTAGCCATTTTACATATATATAACTAGATTAATTTGATGATAGCCCAAAATTCCATTTTTAGAATCCAAATCTTTTTGTTAATTTCTCTTAGACATTAACTGTCAGCTTAGATAGCAAGATATACTGCTCCTTCTGTTAAAGAGTTAAAACTACAGTTGCATATAAAATGAGGGTGTGTATATATTTTTACTTCAAAAATTATTTTGAGTCAGACATGATAGCACATGCCTGTGATCCCATCATTCAGAAAGTTTGAGTGAGACAATCTTGAGTTCAAATCCAATGTAAGCTACAAAGCAAAACCTTGTCTCAAAAATGAAAGTTATGATTATGTTAATTTGTTTTGCTTATATTTTTTCGTTCATTGGGACAGCTATAGGCCAAGCTGGATCGGATTTATCAGCTAATTTTATTAAACTTTGCCTCTTTATTCCTTAATATTTATTTTATTTGTTTGGCGTGTGTGCATGTGTGCGTGCGTGCGTGCGTGCGCGCCCATGTGAATGCCCACAGAGGCCAGAAAAAGAAGGGCATCAGATCCACTAGAGCTGGAGTTACAGGTGGTTGTAAGCCACCAAATGTGGGTGCTGGGAACCAAACAAATCCTCTGAAAGAGCAGTTTGTTCGTTTAGCCACAGAGCCAACTCTCCAGCCCTGCCTCTATATTCTTAAAACCACTTATTTGAAAAATTTGTTTGTATCTTCCAGCTACCTAATTGATGTAACTTAGTTTTTACTTGGCTCCAGTTTCTTAGCACTTAACTAAATATTATCTTTATTTTCAACACTCTTTACTTAGTGTCTTCTTTTGCCATGAGGCAGTCAACTGTGTCTCTAGCACTTCCTGCCCATTGTCCTGCAGCAGGTTAATGTAGGAGAGGGAGAAGAGAGGCTGCCCTTAAGGAACATGGAGGGAGGAGATTGTAGGAGCAGTAAACAAATGTTTATGGATTCCTGCAGTTTATAAAAACGTTTGGAAAACCAGCTTGTATTTGTAACCCACTCTTGGTGGCACTTAAGTGTAGCTATAAAGACAGAAGTCAGTTTTTTAAGTGCATAGAAAACCATGTTTATGAAATCAGCATCTGTTGGTATAGTTTAGCCTGTTCATCCTAGACCCTCACACAGCCACAGAGAACTTAATGTCCACTAATGTCTGATTAAATTTTTAGTGTGTACTTTATGATTTTTTTCACATACCTTCAAGTGATGATGGGGGAAAACTGAATAGAAAATAAACCTAACAGCATAGTATAGACATGGAAACTGAGCAGCAGGAAGAAAAGCATTTGTCAGAGACAGGGCCTCTAGTGTAAAACTGAAGAAAATAAGAAAACTCTCATCTGGATCATGCAAAGCCCTCCAGCTCCTTTCTTGGGGGTGGGGAGCGGTATATCACCATCTGGACTAATTGTGTCTGTGACTTATAAGGAGCACCTCTGTACTTTCATCTCTCTCCTACAAAGTAGGATAAAAATAAAAATACCTGCTCTCTTCTGCATGGCAAATCATGTGAACACCCATTGGAATAATAGCCTTGAAACCACTTTAAAATATTGAAAGAACATGACAGATATTAAATAATCTCCTGTGGGTATCAGAACAACCTTGCTTTAGATTCTTTTTGTTGTTGAACCATTCTTAGATTAAATAATAGGTGTTAGTCAAGTTTTCTTTACTCACATGACTTTAATTACCGTATTATTCTTCTTCTAAAGCTTTTCCTAAATATATTTCCTATATCATTTGTCACTTATTTTCTTCCTTAAACAAAGGAATCTTCACACTGGCTAATTCTCTCCTGTGTTACTCAAAACTCCGGTAGGTGCTCTCATATTTTTGTCACTTTCCAGGTCCTTACTGATCTCTTGGCTCCCTTTACCTTAATTCATTTACTTTCAACAAAAGCAGCCAACCATGTGTTTCTGTAAAATAGTCATAGTATAGATCCACAGCCCTGCCATCAGTACATTTCCCATGTTTTCTCTTTGACAGTTGACTTCTAGGGCCTGATACCCTTATGCCACCTAACACTTGGGTACTCAGGTACTAGGAGAAGAGGATGATGACCTTTTCTAATCTGTTTCAAGGCATTTTTCATTGTTAAATTTATCTTTGGGGTTTTGCCTCTGAATCATAATGCGTCCCTGTATTAATAATGTCTTGGTGACTTATACTATTCCTTGTGAACTGACATACCTGCACTTTAACAGCAGTCATAGGAGAAAAGGTATTTTTTTCTCCCTTCACTTACAGACAGGACTGTTTCGTGTCTTTCTGCCTCATTTTCAGCTAGTAAATTGTTTTTTTCTAGTCTGTGGGGTTTGTTTGTTTGTTTAAAATTCTTTTTCATGCAATATATTTTAATAATGTTTTTCCCTCCTCCAACTCCTCCCAGGTCCCACTCCCAACTTTATGTATGTGCTTGCGCTCTGTCTCTCAAATAAATACCTACACATACACAATGAAAATTAAAACAACCAACTAAAAGACCAATTAAAAAAAAAAAGCTAAAAGGAAACAAAAAGCCCACCACAAAAACAGTGGAGTTCATTTTGGGTATGGAGCTTGCCGTGGAGTGTGGTGGATATACCCAGTGACATAGGAGAGAACTGCTTTTCCCCTTTGCCAGCAGGTATCAATGGCAGATAGTTTCTCAGTTAGGGGTGGGACCCTCCCTGTGTCTACTTCCCCCTCTCAGTGCTGGGACCACATCTGACTTGAACATGTGCAGGTCTTGTGTATGCTGCCACAGTCTCTGTGAGTTCATATGTGCATCCTGTTGTGTCTAAAGACCCTATTCCCTCAAAGTCATCCATTACCTCTAGCTCTTAAAATCTTTCTGCTCCCTCATCTGTGTAGATCCCTGAGCCTTGAAAGGAGGACTTTGATGAAGATATCCCATTTAGAACTGAGTGCTCCAAAGTCTCTCACTCTGCACATTGTCCACTAGTATTAATTCTCATCTACTGCAAGAAGCTTCTCTGATGAGGGTTGAGTGATTCACTGATCTATGGGTATAGCATTATGTCATTAGGAATCATTTTATTGGTATGTTCCTTTAGCAGAATAATAGTAGTAGGTTTGAAAGAAAAGATCTTAACCCAAAGAGACAAAAGTTGTTTAGTAATAGAAGTTGCCCTATAAAAGGTGATAAGCATGCATCTCCTGAAGTTGGTGACTCTCCTGATTCTTGACCTCTTCTAATATTGAAAAATTCATGATCTACTCAAATGGCTAGAGTTCCAAACTCTTTCAAGCCACTTCTGTTTTGGCTTCTTTTTTATACTTTTGCTGTAATAAAGTGCTCTGACCAAAAACAACTTGGGGAAGAAAGGATTTATTTGGCTTAAACTTCCAAGTCATAATTAATTCATCATTGAGACTATTCAGGGCAGGAATTCAAAGCAAGCAACTAGAGGTAAGAACCATGAAGAATACTACTTGCTGCCTCACTGTCTGGTCAGTTTTCATCTGGCTTTCTTTTTTTTTTTTTTTTTTTTTTTAATTTTTCGAGACAGGGTTTCTCTGTGTAGCTTTGCGCCTTTCCTGGGACTCACTTGGTAGCCCAGGCTGGCCTCAAACTCACAGAGATCCACCTGCCTCTGCCTCCCGAGTGCTGGGATTAAAGGCATGCGCCACCACTGCCCGGCAAAATTTTTTTTTTTTTTAATTTTTCATCTGGCTTTCTTATACAATCCAAGATCACTTGTCTAAAGATAGTGCCACCCTTAGTAGTCTGGGCCCTCCTTTATCAATTAATAATCAAGATAATCCCCCACAGACATGCCCACTAGCCAATATGATTTAAGCAATTCTTTTGTTTGTTTTTGTTTTTCGAGACAGGTTTCTCTGTAGTTTTGGTGCTTATCCTGGATCTCACTCTGTAGACCAGGCTGTCCTCGAACTCACAGAGATCCATCTGGCTCTGCCTCCTGAGTGCTGGAATTAAGCAATTCTTTAATCAAGGCTTTCTTCTCACATGACTTCAGGCTGTGTCAAGTTAACAATTAAACCTAACTAGGAAAACTTACAGTTCTCTCTGTGCTTTGTATCTGTGGCTCTCCCACAGCCAAAATAAAGATGACTCATTTCTCTTTCCCAGCCAATAGCTTGTCACTAAGGCTACCTAGGAGCATTTCCTTAGAATCCATTGTGCGTAAAAGAGGGACTGGAGTTAGGGAGGGTTGATTTGACAGTTTACCTACCCAAAGTATCTTAATTGTGAGCTTTGTACCATAGCAATCATAATTTCTGTAATAGACAAAAATCTCATGGCTGCTAAGCAGTACTATTTCTCATTCTTGACTTCAGTAGAAGCTTTCAGCCTCTGGACTTAAGCAGTCTCAAATTCTGGTTATAAGAAACTCTAGTCTACAACATGTCACTGAATTTATTGGCAGGATTAAGTCTGCTGATCAGGCTGGCCAGTTATGTGTCACTGTCCTTACTCACTGTTCAATGTGGTCTCTCCTGAAGTTTCATTCTCAGTCAATTCCCAATTAGAAGACTATTCAAGTAGCCGTTGCTTTACTAGAACCACCACACTAGTTCTCAAGAAACCCTAAATTCTATTCTGTTTGTGGAATAACTTCATTGTTCCTGGGGGCAGCACTTTCTTGTTTCTGCTGTTCTGTTTTTACCTCCCCTGGCATGAACCCTGCTTTTTACATCCTCATCTCTAGCATGAACTAGCATCAATCTTGGAATCTCCCAGGATAGACAGTGTCCAACTAGGTATTCTTCAGGCTCCTATGAGAATCTCCTGTGCAGAGTTTCATACCAGGAGGAACTTCCCCTAAACCCAAGGTAGATAGATGTGTAGTCTACCTCCAAAGGAAATTCTTCCCTTTACAGAACAATGATGTACAATGAAAGTATCTTTATCTTTTAACAAGATGTGACACCTCCTTCACAGAATTCTAGACTGGAAACATGCTTTTCATGTGTGTACAAAAATAGGAAGATTTGGACTCTTTCTCTATTAATATTTATGTGTTATTGGAAATACATTTCCCTCTAAGGAAAAATTGCTAATTTAGTAAGAACTCTTTCTTACAAAAGTAAATGGATACTATTTAATGATATTTTTAAATAAAAAAGCAGAACATTTTATTAGGAGAAGAAAGGTAGTACTTTTTAGGGTTTTGAAGTTTTATTCTAAGTACTTACTAAGATTTTTATAATGCATAGTTATTTGTGATAACCTAACATAGAAGTAAATAGTAGCATTTTGTTTCTTACCTTTCATCTTTTACTTGAATTATAATCACTTTAGTAGATTTGATAACTTTTCCTGCACAGCCTAGAATTTTCAGGAGAGGGGACTATCAAATCGTGTGTGTGTGTGTGTGTGTGTGTGTGTGTGTGTGTGTGTGTGTGTGTGTAGCATGCATTTAGGTGCAGGTGCCCTCTGAAGTCAGAGGTGTCAGATAACCTTGGAGCTGGAGTTGTAAACAGTTGTGAGCCATTTTTATGGGTGCTGGGAGTCAATATCTGACCCTCTGCTAGAACATTATGTTTCTTAGCCACTGTGCCATCTCTGCAGTCCCTTTTCTAGTTTAGTTTTTTGTTTGTTTGCTTGTTTTTGTTTTGTAAACCTGTAGTTTCATAACAACATGCAGGGAGAAATGAGGAAGTTAATAGTAAAGTGTTTTAACAGCTAGTGACCTGGTAATAAAAGTGACTCCATTTTCTGTTCAAGAAATGAAGGACATGGGGGGCAGCACACCTTTAATCCCAGCACTCAGGAGGCAGAGGCAGGCGCATCTCTGAGTTCGAAGCCAGCCTGGTCTGCAGAGTGAGTTCCAGAATAGGCACCAAAAACTACACAGAGAACCCTGTCTCTCTCTCTCTCTGTCTCTCTGTCTCTCTCTCTCTCTCTCTCTCTCTCTCTGTCTCTCTCTCTATATATATATATATATGTGTGTGTGTGTGTGTGTGTGTGTGTGTATACAACCAGAAGTTTAATCATTTCTTTCTAGAAGGTAGAGAAATATATTATGTAAGAGTGGCAGGGAGAGATGCTGGTTTTCTTCAGCTACTATTGGGAGGGATAATTAAATTGGAAAAAAGATAAATGGCTTTCCACTTTCTTCACTAAACATGTAGCCCTCTATTTGTTCTCCTGTTCTCCCTCCCCCTCTCTCTCATTGACCTCAGCAGCCCTTTTATTCACTGCGGCATGACAAATAAAAGCCCATGTCTCTTCTTTTGGCATACCATCCCTTCCCTTCTTTTAGTTTACTCTGTATGTTTTTGTTTGCAGCTCTGTGGCTGTCCACTCTATTGGAAAGCCCCCATGTTCAGGGCTGCAGGAGGAGAGAAGACTGGATTTGTGACAGCACAGTCATTCATTACTATGTGGAAAAAGTAAGTATGTGAGCAGTGATTCTGAGACTAGCAAAGAATTGTGTGGTCCTTAGAAATGGCATTTCTCATATTAGTTTATTTTCCTTGTATCTTACAGTTCAATAAGGAAAATTCTATGATTCATTACCATTTATACCCACAAGTTCTTTGCCACAAACCTTAGTCTGTTTTACCTTTAAATAATGCCAGATTAATTCCTTTAATCTCAGCACTGGGCAGGCAGAGGCAAACAGATCTGTGAGTTTGAAGCCAACCTTGTCTACATAGCTAGTTCTAAGCTAGCCAGGGCTACCTAGTAAGATCTATCTCCAAAAAGGTGGAGGGAGAGGGGACTAGAGAGATAGCTCGGCTGTTAAGAGCACTGGCTGCTCCTTTAGATGACCTTGGTTTGATTCCCAGCACCCACATGGTGACTCATAGCAATCTGTATCCCAGTTCCTGGGGATCCAAAGCCCTTTTCTGGCCACCTCAGGCACTAGGCATGCATATGGTACATACAGACAAAAACCCCATACACATCTTTTTTTTTAATTTATAATTTTGCATCTTTAAACAGTAAAGCAGATTTGCAAAAAATATTTTTTAAGTAACCTCTGATTTGATAATTTCTTTCTTGGTTTTAACCTCTAAAACTAGAGACTCGGGATTTGAATCCAATAGTGATGATAAAAGTAACTAAAGATTCTCCTTTAAGGGCAGAACTGTGTGTGTCACAAGAAAAACACATCTGCAGGCTGGAGAGGTGGTTCTGTGGGTAAGAATGTGAATATGAGGACTTGAGTTCAAATCTCAGCACCTACATAAAAAGCCAGGCATGACTGTATGTACCTATAACCCAAACATTGTGGGATACAGGCAGATCCCAAGAGCTCATTGGCTGTTCAGCTTTGCGGAAGCTTAAAGCTTTGGGTTGAGTGACAGACCCTGTTTTAAAGAAATAAAGTGAAGAGGTAAAGACATAGAAAAGTATTGTCCTCTAGCCACCACAGCACACATGCACTTGTACCTGCACATCCTTATGAATGTACAATTCACACACACACACACACACACACACACACACCAAAATAAAATTAGAAAAATATAGTTACAGTCTCAAATAATCCGATGGAAAATTATATCTGGTTGATTTATCAAAATCACTAAGTTCTTACAGATTTTAATCATCACTTTTTTGAGAGCTCTAGTTAAGGAGAAAAAGACTAGATTACTTATGAAATATTCTTGACTTTTAACATTCTGATAAATTATCTCAAATTCAAGCCCAACTTTCCTTTAAATCCCTTCCTTGGATGCTATTAGATATTGTTTTGTTTTATGGCAAGGTATCATGTAGCCCAGGCTGGGCTCACTAGGTAACCAATAATGACTTAGACCTTCTGACTTTGCTGCTTCCATTTCCCAAATTCTGGGATTATGCGGTGCTGGGGACTAAATCCAAGGCTTTGTGCATGCTAGGCAAACACTGTACCAACAGAGCTATGTTCTAGCCCCTAGGTGATATTCCTTAAATCACTAACATTTAGGACAGTGGTTCTCCTAATGCTTCTCCAACCTTCCTGATGCTTTGACCCTTTAATACAGTTCCTCATGTTGTGGTGACCCCCCAACCATGAAGTTATTTCACTGTTACTTCGTAACTGTAATTTTGCTACTGTTAAACTTGGAACTGTTAAATCACAGATTGAAAACTACTGATTTAGAAGATCAGGGCCAGTGTCTTAGGGTTTCTATTGCTGCAATGAAACATCATGACCAAAAAGCAAGTAGGGGAGGAAAGGGTTTATTTGGCTTATACTTCCATATTCCTGTTCATCATTGAAAGAAGTCAGGACATGGATTCAAACAGGGCAGGAACCTGGAGGCAGGAGCTGATGCAGAGACCATGGAGGAGAGCTACTTACTGGTGTGCTTTCCATGACTTGCTCAGCCTGCTTTCTTATAGAACCCAAGACAACCTCTAGGGGAGGCATCTTCTCCATTGAGGTTCCCTCCTTTCAGATGACTCCAGTTTGTGTGTCAAGTTGACATAAGAGTAGCCAGCACAGCCAGTCTTCCCTTTTAACTGATAACCCTTCTTTATATATGTCCTCACCCTTTCTGGCCTAAATACCCTTCCTCCTAGTAAAATGGAAATGCTATCCACTTACTATTTAAAATAGACACATAATATCAGCAGAATTAAACTTAGAGGTTCCTTCTAATCCCTTCATACTACCTATGGTGGTTTGAAAGAAAATGTCCCCCAAAGGGAGTGGCACTATTGAGAGGTGTGGCCTTATTGGAGTAGGTGTGTTCTTGTTGGCAGAAGTATGTCATTGTGGAGGTGGGTTTTGAGGTCTCATATATGCTAAAGCCACTCCCAGCATCTCAGACCACTTCCTTTTGCCTGTGGGATCAAAATGTAGCTCCTTTGCCACCCTCAACTCCTTCTACAGGATGTCTGCCTGCATGCCACCATGATAATAATGGATTAAACCTCTGAAACTGTAAGCCACCCAATAAAATGCTTTCCTTTATAAGAGTTGCCATAGTCTTGGTGTCCCTTCACAACAATAGAACCCTAAGTCACTACCCAAAGGCTCTTAGCTGTGCATTGTTTGAAAACAAAATGAGTGATTAGTAAATGCATTCCTAGTTTTAAAAATCTAACAGTAAGTCACATTCTTTATTCATTATATGAGGACTAAAGTGGTAAGAGTGTGTAAGACACTACCAGTTAGTAAACTTCTTTAAAGAAATACACCCAAGCCAGAGGTTACAGTTTCTTCATGTTGTCCCAGTGGGGTTTAGCCATTGTGTTCCTGGAATGATTGAGTTGTCCAGATACCAAGGAATATAAGAACCCTAGAAGAATCTCCACCATCTGAATGATACTACAAAGTCACTGGCCAACTTCTCCTATAGCAGAAAAAATAGCCTGATAAAATGTAAGGACTAACCTTTTTTAAATGTATATATAAGTAGAGGTAAAAATAAGAGAAGCTAGAAATAGCATACAAAAAGAAAAAAGGGGGGAAGTACTAATGAGCAAGCCTAAACTAATAGAGGAAAAACGCATTTGTCCTTAGGTGGTTTTTTTATTACTATTAAAAAATATTTTGAGAATTTCATACACAAATACTACATTTATATCATTTCTATCCCTCCTCTGTGGGAGACCAGCTCCCACTCCCCCATCCCAAGGTACTCTTGAGGAGAGTGAAATGAGAAATACATAGATAGAAGGATAGAGGGGAGAGAAATAGATAGAAACACAGGATAGCCTTGGGAGGGCCTGCATCCTTATCCACTGGCCCCTTCTGTCTCTTCTAAAGGGCTATTTATAGGAATGCCAAGGGGGGAAGCAAAGACCTTCCCCTAGCTCAGCCAAATGTAGACCCCTTCCAGTCACCTAGTAACCATGTACATGGTCAAGCAGTCCTCTAATGCAGTCCTGCATTAGAGCTCAGATCTTACTAGGAAACCTTTGTAGGCCTCCACATTCCACCTTCTAGATATAATAAAGAGCCCCCCAGGCCACTCAGATAGACTGTGCCTGTCTTAGGTCATTCTTCTTGAATAATCTTCCTTACGCATCATGGAGATATACTTTGCATCAAGCATACTCTCGCTTAGGTTGGAAGCTATTAAGATGAAAGTTGCCCAACTTTGACTACCAGCCTCTGGCAGGAGAGGGTACAGAGCTTAACTCAGCTTTGGCCCAGGTCCCTACTAAGAGTTTGCAAACATCCACAGCAATCTCCATAGCTGCCTCACCTCCCAACATAGGAGTAGAGGATAATAAAGATGGAATATTCTTTTTGGAATGAGTCTAAGGTGATTACAGCAGTCTCAGCTGCACCAAGCCCTTTTCTAAATCAAAACTCTCCCCTAACAAATGTCTAATAAAATTTTAAAGAGACTATTTTGATTTCCATGAGAAAGCAGTCATTTCAAATCACTTCAAAGTATCCACTCAAGTAAACAAAAATTCATGCTAATTATAAAAACACTTTTAGCTATTTAAGAAGTTCATATATACACGTGTTCTTACCACACAAGTAGAATTTCTGTACAAACTAACTCAATTGTAGGATGTCAGGGACAAGGACAGAATCTCTAGTTAGTGGAAAAATACAGACCCCCAATAAGACAGGGAACTAGATCATCTTACAGTCAGGTTGCCTAGCAAGAGGACATTGAGTCAGAGCCCTTGACCCTCTCACCCTGTAAACATCCTATACAAACATCCTGTTAGCTTGCCCCACCTTATGCAGATGACAGCTTCTTGCTCCCCCCACCCTGCGGAACTATATAAACCCTTGTGAAAGGAAATAAAGTGGCACCTTGATCAGAATCTAGACTTGGTGTCTTTTCCTTTGTATCTCCTGTCCCTACATTCCCTCCTTAGGGTGGTTGAGAACCCATTGTAGCCCTGCAGGCGGGGCAGTAGGAGGCCTACTCCCTTCTGAACAGAAACATAAGGAGTGGAAACTACTAGGAAGAAGACAGGAAAGCTCCCCTTCACTTAAGTTTTACAGGAGTCACTGAGATTGTAAAATTATATTTTGGGCTATCATTAAAAAGTGTTCAAATATATCTGAAGATAAAACATATTCCTTTGAAAATTAATTTTACCTAGACATAGATGGAGTAATAAAAACAATTTATACTTACATTCAATATTTACACGTTTTTCAAACTTACATTCAACATTTACACTTTTTACAGACTTATATTCAACATTTACACCTTTTACAAACTTGTATTCAAAACGAAACTCTTTAGAACTATTTTTACAAACTTTAGCACATATCTAGAAGAGATTTCTTAACTGTTTACGAAACTTATATTCAAAAGGAAGCTCTATAGAACTATTATGCAAACATATTTAAAAGGAGACTATTAGCAACCATCTAAAAGAGATTTCTTAACTGAAACACTACATTTTCTTTTAACAAGACAAAGTATGCAGATCATTTTTAAAGTTCGGAGTTTATATCAGCTTTGATATTAATCTGAAAGTTTTCTTGAGAGTTTGAAGTCAGAGCCTAATTTATCAGTGGCTCTAAGCTTGACTAAAGGTAAAATTCCCTCTTCTTAATTTTTTAAAGCTGCTTTTTAAGATTATCATGAGCATTTCAATGATGACAATGTTTCTCTCTTGTTTTCAAGCAAAATTTAAGTTTTTTACTTTTTTTTTTAATTGGTCTGTACATGTTTTCTATACTTAAAGCAATTTCCCAGTGTATGGACTGCTTTCTCTTGTTTTCTTAAGGGTTTCAAAATGACTTGAGAAGCGTCATTAGCATCTTACTTGCCTCCTGACAGGCATCCCCTGTTTCTCATTTTCAGGTGGTAAGGCTAACAAGGCTTGTGGGGAAAGTGGCATTTTTAACTCCTTAAGCTGTTTAAAATGAATTAAAACTTGCATTTGCTCAGTAATTCCCTTGGGTGTTTTGCTACTCTGCTACAACGAACGAAAGAACAAAAGCTTCTGTCTCAGACTGTCTGCGTTTCTTCCTGGCCTGCTTGCCTATGCTGCCTCACTTTTACAAACTACATTTTCCAAGCTGCCTTTCCCTATATCATCACACTGCTGTGAACAAACTACATTTCCCATGCTGCGTTTCTGGGCCCAGGAGAAACCTTCCGTTCACATGGTCTGTATTTGTGCTGAAGCCAAAATCAAGTTTTTGCTTTTTTCACAGGTTTTTGTCTTCCCTAAGCTTGCACCTCTCTAATCAGATTTTTCACCTGACACAGTTCCCAGAGCAGATCACGCATGCACTCAGATAGGTGCTTATTGCCAGAAGCAAAAAACGCTTGGGTGCTTCGCTTCACCGCCTCACTAGGTCAGTGAAAAGGAATGAGAATACTTTTTTAAAAGAACTTTTTTAGAAAGATATTTTCCCCCCAATAGAAAAAAGAAAAGAAAGAACTTTTTTCACAGCCATGGGTGCTGTGTAGCCCCATGGGCCTCACATTCAAGTGGGCGACTCTCTCAGTTCCTGCTGGCCTTGTTTATATGGCCAAATTTTGTCTCAGCTTCTCTCATGCTGTCATTACTGCTAGAACTTAGACCTTGTCTCCATCAATGCAGGGAGGATTCCAAAGTCTCCACTGCTGCCTTCACACCAGCAGCTTCTCCTCAGCTGCCGTTCCACCCTGGGGGGGGGTTGTCACTCTGCCTGTGCTTTCCCAGGCATCTTCACTACTCTCTAGCCTCGGGGATTCTGGCTAGGGCCTAAAGTATCTGCTGTTTTTCTAATGCGGGCTTGAAGGGGAGATAGGAGTAGCAGAGAGGATTGCCCTGTTCCAAGAGGTTTTTTGTTTTTTCTAGAGCAATTATAGGTGATTTTCCCATACTGATAGATGTTATTTCCAGGTGAGTTAAATTTTTACCCTTACAGAAAGAAATCTGAGCAGGAAAGACCTGAAAAGCTTCCAGGTTTTTTAGAGAGAGATTACTAAGTTTTTCCCAAGACTTCTGTTCCCTAACTTTGGCTTCATGGCCAAGAGAAAGCTAATTCTGATGGTCTGGTGTTTTCATGCATTAACAATATCAGTGGAGTGAAGAGTTTTATTTCACTCACATTTGCCTCAGGGAAAATTCTTTCCTCTCAGAACTCAGATCTAAGCTGTCTACAGGACAAAAGCTTCCACAGGAATCTTTTTCTGCCTGTTTTTCTCATAGTATTTTTTCATGACTGATTTCTCACAGGAGTTTGCCTTCATAGTCCCATAGTTCCTCTGTCTTGTTGCTTATCTAATCCTGTTTTTCTTATACTATATTCCTATATTCTACCTTATATCTTTCCTTTTTACCCTAAGTTCTTCCTACACTATATTCCTACATTCTACCTTATATTTTTTTCCTTAATGAGTTCAATTCCCAGCAACTACATGGTGGCTCACAACCATCTGTAATGAGATCTGGTGCCCTCTTCTGGCCTGCAGTCATACATGCTTTATACATAATAAATAAATCTTTAAAAAAATTGAGAGAGAAAAAAAAGAAACCTAGAGAGAGAGATATTCACTGCAGCCTCACTTTTCACTCGGCATCTTTCAGCACTTCACTTTCACTCCTGAAAATAGAATACCCCCACCTTAATTTTTACAACATAATCAAACATGCCCAAACTTCCTGTGGGACCCTCAACCCTTCTTTTGCCAAGTCCCTGGTCCCTGTTCCTGGTGCCCTCTGTGGGAGACCAGCTCCCATTTTCCCCCCAGGGTACTCTTGAGGAGAGTGAAGTGAAAAATATTTGGATAGAAGGAATAGAAACAGAAACACGGGATACCCTGGGGGGGGGGCTGGATCCTTATCCACTGGCCCCTTCTGTCTCTTCTAAAGGGCTATTTATAGGAATGCCAAGGGGTGGAGCAAAGACCTCCCCCCCCCAGCTCAGCCAAGTGTAGACCCTTCCAATCACCTAGTAATCATGTACATGGTCAAGCAATCCTCTAATGCAGCCCTGCTGGGTAAAGCAAGCTCAGATCTTACTAGGAAACCTTCGTGGGCCTCCACACTCCTCCCAACTTCTATATTCCTCTCCTTGGTATTCTTGCATTCTAGAACATAAAACAAGAAAAGATCCTAAGGCCTGAACAGTAGGTACCTTCCAACATAGTCTACATAGCAAGTTCCAAGCCATCAAGGGTTATATAGTGTGACCCTGTCACAAGAACAAACGAAAAAACATAGTAGGGAATTCATCTTGGCCTTTTGCTTTCGCAGTAGAAAAATCAGAATTTGAACAAAGACAGATGATTTTGTTTTTAATTGGTATATAAAAATAGTAGTAGGATTTAAGAACTTAAAATTTATAGATGGTCTGGCTTCTTCTCAACTCTGTTCCTTTATCCGGGTAGATGCCTGGCCCTGAAAAGTCCTCACGTGGAACATAAACTAGGAGTTAAAAGAATAAATGAGTGACATAGCCCTTGTCAGAGGTGTCTTTAGTCGCTGAGCTCAGTATTGTTGGCAGAAAAAAAAAATCACACAGCAGTCTAGGAAAACAGCAAGATGTGAGTGATGATAAAAGAGAGCTGTAAACAAGCTGGAGGATGAAATTAAATAGGAGATAGTCTCATAGAAGAGAGGTTAGACCTAAACACAGGAAATATATCTGCTGATATTATATTTTTAATATTCTAGGACAGTTTGAGAACCTAAGGCTGACTATAGCAAAGGACAGCTGTGTCCAGTTGGATTTACATGCTTAATGTAAGAGTCACAGCCAGTTTTTAGTTAAGACTGTCTCTGAGAGAGGATGGACATCTGTACCCTTGGGTATAGCACAGCAGTGATGGCCTTCACAACTATGTTCCTTTATTGAAATGAGTTGTCATCTCTGAGGAAAAACAACTTCTGCAAAAAGTCAGTGAATAAGAAGTCATGATGGACAAGTCTGCAGGAAACTGCTCACAGAGTTCCATCTCTGCTGTGGTAAAAGAATCCTGGTGAATGAGTGTACATTGTCAGTTACTAAAATGGTTTGGGTGCCCTCTAGTGGGAGTTCCTCTTAAAATGCTATCAAAAAGTCAGATTCTGAAAGGAAGGCTCTAGTATGAGAATTTAAGGAGACTTTAAGTGAATGATAGTTTGAGTTTCCATACCTAGGAAAGGGGTTTTAGTTTTTTAAATTTTTTTGCAAAGTTAACCCTTCATATAAGGTGGTTTGAATTCCAAATACAGTATATTTTAAAAGGTTTAAGCCATAATGGCTCATGCCTATAATCTCAGCACTTTGGAGGAAGATTGCTATAAGTTCCTGTCTACCCTGGGCTACAGTGTAAGATACTATGTTTTTAAAGTCCAAAAGTATGCAAGCACAAAGAATAACTGGCAAGTGATACTATAGAATTCAAACATTTTGGATACATATGCTTCCTGACTTGTTCCAGTAGTAAGCTCTGTATAGAATTTTTAGAACTAAAATTAAATACAGAAGTCACAAGCATAAGGAAATCATTTCCCTCCTGTCAGAATGCCTGTGGGTTGGTTTTAGAGTAAGCATTGTGAAATCTCCCCTCCTTCTCGTCCACACCTATCCCCATGTTGCCCCATTTTATATCTCCAATTGGACATCTCTTGCCCTTAGGGCTAGGACAATTTAAGGGGAAGACACAGCTTCCCATCCTTTTTTTTCCATTCCTAGAACACCAGCTTTGGGGCAGAACTCCTCTGGAACCAAACCAATCCCGTTCTCGCTTTACTCTTTCTCTTAGGGTTCATGTCGGTGTGTCATTTGTCACTAACGAAACACTTGCCCTTAAAGCATTATGGTCAGTGTAGAATAGCTATGCTATTCTTCAGCTTTTATGGCTTTTTTAAAAGTCTCATTTTTAAAATCTCTTGCCTTATGGAGTTTATCAGCCTAAAACATTAACAAAAAAAAAAACTATAAATCACCTTTTCTATTTCATGCTTTTGATTTAAAAATAAAGAATCCTGACATGACTTTTATCTTTTTAGATTGTTTTCATCTGTTGCATTGCTTCTGTGTTTGTTTAATCATGCGATCCTTTTCTTTAAATGTATAAAAATGCTCCTCTTTAACGACCTCACCACTTTTTCTTACTATTATTCCATCAATTTTCTAGTCCTATGAGGTGGTTTTCATTAGCACCCAGTGTACTAATCTTCCTTTGTAATGTGTGTTTAACTTCTGGGGCCTTAAATATTAGTAACAATAAGGACAGTAAGAATAAATATGTGTCTGACTGTAGCTCAAAACAAACAAAATCAGAATGGCATTTGTTAGATCACTAACATTTTGAGAGTTTTCTGTGTATAAGTCACTAAACCATGTTCTTTGTATATATAAAAAAAGCTATAACTACCTTCCCTTTAGTTGTCAAAGACAAATTTTAAAGCCAACAATACAGTTAAGTATAGTGAGTACAGAAATCAGAAAGGAGTTCGGCTGTAGAGAGTTTTTTGAAAGAGGTAGTTATTTAGCTAAGTCTTAAAGAAGAATAGAACAGCATGAGAGTGATGTAAAGGCCAAATTTCATATGGCTCAGGCCAGCTGCCTGGAGTGGAAGTTTGATTTAGCACAGTAGTAAGATAAGTAGGCAGGCATCCTCTAGCATAGTAACAGAGGGTCTTTAACGCCCAGTATAGACACTTCAACTCACACATTTACATGGTAGATAAGTGGTAGAGTACTGTACATTTTTTAGTAAGGGACTAAAATGTAATACAAGATAGTTTTAGAATTGTCACGCCAAAAGGTTAGATGAGCACTGAAGCCTGTTGGGACCCTCCCTAGCAGTATCATCCTAGTCGATAATGCCCAGAACTTGTAGAGCACAGTAGAAACAGGAAGAAACAGTTGTCCAGAGAATTTCCAGGAAAATTTCTTGAGGACTCCAGTCTTCCTGGGAATCTGTATTCCAGATACCTAATGGTCCCAGCTAGATCCTTGGCGATTATGATGAACTTCACTCTTCTTCCCACTCATGTACTCATAACGCACCATATCCTCTCATTTCTACCAGATGTGCCCCTTTCTGTCTCCCAATTCCAGTGTCCAGATTCCTGTAGTCTCACACTTAGTGTTTTTGAAAACCACATCTGACCATGCAAATGTCTGAGGTAAAATTCTTCTTTGGAGCAAATTCTTGACATGATACAAAAGAGGCCTTCTTGGATTTTATTTGCACATGCTCCCTACTCTTACTAGCTTTGAACTTTCTGTTGCCCAAATGCTGTATGATTCTCACCAGGCATCTATGTGTGCTGCCCTCCTTATTGTAACCCCCTTCTTTCCTGCTTTACACTGTGGGAAATCTCAGACCTTCTCTGTCCTTTTATGATACCTTCCTTGTACTCATTACTTAGTATCGTGGCTGTTCCACAATAGGATGATTTCACTGGTAACCAAACACTGGACCATACACTTCACATAGGGAGTAAAACTCTTGTCTTATTTTCTTTTACCCAAGCTCATTCAAGGCCAGATGCAATCCCTGTCATATACTTACCATTCAATAACTGACTAATGAAGGAAAATAAAAAAATTTGGAGTTACTTATTAGATATAGAGACTAAAAAAAATTAAATGACTTCAAGGTTTCAAGCCCAGATAGCTAAGACTGGTACCACCATTTTAACACACACACACACACACACACACACAAATCCAGAAAAAGGACTAGTTTGAAAAGCTTTTAAATTTTACTTTTTCTGTGTTTTGACTTTTCTGTCAGAGTCTATGGAAATAGCCAGCAAATAGTTGGAGGTGAAGAATTCTAGAAACTTAGAAGACTTTACAGAGGATTGGTTTTCTGAAGCCTGTTCTCTAAAAGTTGAAGTTTAAAAGCCCCCGTCTGACTGGCCATAGATATGTCAACCTAACAAGAATTTCCTGTCTTCTATAGTGTATAGTAGTCTGCTTGAGGTATTTCCTTCTTGCTAGCTCAGAAACTCTGGTTTCACATGTCCTGTGCTAAACTGAATGGGCCTTCCACACTAAGTGTATTTTAGTAACGTATTTTACCTGTATCAGTTTATTTTTTTTTTACCCTGTGGTTTCAACTCAAAAACATTCTAGAAAGAAAGTTTACTATTCTGTAACTGAGATTTTTATTAAGTTACTCCTTTGACAAAAACCAGAAGCATGGAAGCCATTGAAAAGGGAGCATTGGGACAAGGGGTAACCTAGTGGTAGAGGCCTTGCACAAAGCTTGCCCTTTAATTCCAGCACTGAAAATAAAAAGGCAGAGAGCATTTGATTTTGTTTGTTTGTTTGTTTGTTTGTTTGTTTGTTTTTTGAGACAGGGTTTCTCTGTGTGGCCTGGCTGTTGTAGAACTCACTCTGTAGATCAGGCTGGCCTTGAACTGGGATTAAAGGTGTGTACCACCATGCCCCACCAACCATTGGACTCTTAATCTAAATAACATTGAAGTCAAACTAAAATTACCACCCTGTCAATTTGTAGGCATTGTATGTTCTGAGTAGCAGATCTTCCTAACCAGTGTCTCTTTTGTAGGTTGCTAAATAACCATCACGATGATGCCTCTAAATTCATCTGGCTCCTGGCAAAGCCCAGCTGCATCTATCTGGAACAGGAAGATTTTATTCCTTTACTTCAGGTGATTTTTAGTATCTTTTAAAAATGGAATTTATTTTTGGAGTTTGAAAGGGGGGGGTTGTTTGTTGTTTGTTTGTTTGTTTGTTTGTTTAGCTGGTTGACTAGTTGGTTCTGGGATTGTCTGTCTGTTAGGGACAGAGTCTTACTGTATAACCCAGACTAACATCAAACTCTTAATCTCAGATGCTAGGATTAAGGTACAGGTCACCATGACTGGTAAAATGATTTTTTTTTTTTTCATTTTAAAGTACAACTATAATACTTCGTCAGTAGAGATACATACATCTTGAGGCCAGATTGCTAAGAACGGTTTTTAAATTTGTTTTAGTAGTAAAATCTTTTGTTAAATGAGATGTAAAACAGAACCCATAGTATAAAATAGACAAAACAGGACTGTTCCCACTACATTCAGCCTCCTCCTTAGTCACTCACAGTAATCACAGAAACATCTTATGAAACTTTAAAATTTGAAAAGAAAGCTTGGAAGGGGCTGGAGAGATGGCTCAGAGGTTAAGAGCACTGGCTGCTCTTCCAGAGGTCCTGAGTTCAATTCCCAGCAACCACATGGTGCCTCACAGCTATCTATAATGGGGTCTAGTGCATACAGGCATAACACTGTATACATAGTAAATAAATAAACCTTTTTTCTAAAAAAAAAAAAAAAAAAAAAGATAGCTTGGAAAATACTATTACCAGCCATAGTTAAGGACCTAACAGGAACTTACAGCTGCTGGAAGAGAGAAAATCAGTTTTCTTAATAGCGTGACAGTGACACTGAGTTTATCAACTATACTCCAGGGCAAGCCTCATGCTCAGAAATAGGTGTGTGTGGGGGGGGGGGGCGGGGTTGTTTTTTTTTGTTTATTTTTTTAATAATGAGAAAAACATGAAGTGGGCATCCAGAAGGAGTAGGAGGAAGATAATGATCAAAAAATGTATGAAAATTTTTTAAAAATTAAGAATCTGGTGAGAAGCAGGAAAGGCTGTGAAATAATCAAAACAACTATCATGAACTCTGGAGTCTTCACTTGGGGCATCTTATTCTTTGATTTAAGCACATATCCAAAATGGCCCTCTGGTTTTTTCCACTAAGATCTATTTGTACATAAGATTAGAATAGGAAGAAGCTGTGCATAGTAGTGAATACCAATGCCTGCCTATAATCCTAGCGCTAGAAGACTGAACAAGAGGAGGTAACCTATGCTATATAACATACCAGATCGGTCTCAAGAAACCAGTGAATGAATAAATATATAATGAAATAAGAGAATGGAAACTTGAATCAAGCATACTGAGATCTCCAAAGACAGTTGCCACCAGCCCATAAAAGTAGACAGAAAGATAGTGGGGGAGGGGAAGTACTTGTAGGGGAGGAAGTAAAAAAAAAAAAAGACACAAAGCCTGCCTGTCAAAACACTCCAGCCTAGGAATAATTTAGGTTAAGGGCAATGGGCCCTATTACTATCACCAGATTTCAGGAATATTAGTAATTTATTTATTTGCATAGGCTCTGTATTTACTCATCCAGGGTACTCACCCATGTGGAACAATTTTTACTACTGGAGCCAAATAAATGAAACAAGAATACACTTGTCTTTTTTTCTTTTCTGTTTCTGAGATGTTAAAATATGTTGTTTATAAATATGTTTTCTACATGTAGAAAGTATATATCTCAGATCTTTAAGAGTAAATCTCAGAGCTGTAAGTATGTTTTGGGATGCATCATTGGCCCAGTGTTAAGAACAATGTTGCTCTTTCAGAGGGTCCAGGTTTTTTATTCCCAGCACCCACATGACAGCTTCAACATCCTGTTCTGGCCTTTGTGAGCACCAGGCATGTGATGCACAGATATACATGCAGGCAGAACATTCATACACATAAAATAATAAATTCAAAAAAATTTTAAGAAGTTTTTATTTTCTATTACTTCTTTGAGTTTTTGACCTTAGCCCTTATCTACCAGTCTAGAAGAAAATGTTAACTTTTCTGAGGTTCCTTCATCATGGAACTGTACCCTAGGTCTGAAGTTGGGGGTTATTTTTGAAGTAGCAATAATCCATGACCAGAAGATCCTTCAAATCCAGATATTCTTTGCTTCTTTTGTACAGCAAATCACCCCCAGAATCTAAGAGAAAGAGAGAGAGAATGTATGTGGATGTAACACTCTGTACTCATGGAAGCAGAGGGTAACATCCTGCTCCATCACTCCCCACCTTATTCCTTTGAGACAGGAATTCCCACTGAATCTCACTCAGCTAGTAGCCAGAAAGCCCCAGTGACCCTCCTGGCTTTGTCACCCATAGCACTGGGGAAGACATTTAGCAAGGATACAAACTTTTAGATAGGAGTATATTCAAGAGATTATTGTGCAATACACTGAATATAATAACAATGTATATTCTTTTTTGGTTTTTTTTTTTTTTTTTTTTACTTTGAGACAAGGTCTTGCTATGTAATCTTGACTGTTCTGAAAGTCACTATGTAGACCAGGTTGGCCTTGTACTCAGAGATCCTCCTGCCTACCAAGTACTTGGATTAAAGGCATGTGCCACAATGCCTTACTATAATATATATTGTTGACAATTCCTAAGAATAGGTTTTAAATGTTTTCACCACACATGAAAAAAATTAGTATTATGACTTCTTGGGATATTGAGAATAAGTGATTGTAGATGCTCAGCTCTAAATAGGGCATTTATACCACACCATCTGAGGCTCAGAAAACATCGTGAAAAAGGAAGCAGAAAGAATGTAAGAGCTGGAAGATTGGGAGAAGGACTGTTGAAATGTTATCATTTCATGATACAGCCATTACAAATATCATCTCACAGCAGCTGTAGTTGTTTGGACTGGGCATACACAAGACTGGGCCTGTCACCAGCCATGATGGTTCAGGGAGGGGGATCATGGGGCCCTAACCTTCTGTCCTTGTTTGCTTCTCCATTGCTATGATAAAGCACTAACCAAAAACAACTTGGGAAGGAAAGGGTTTATTTGGCTTATGTGTCCATATTATAGTCCATCATTAAGGGAAGTCAAGGCAGGAACTGTGGAGGAAAGCTACTTATTGGCTTGCTCTCCATGGCTTGTTCATCTTGCTATCATATACTACTCAAGACCATCTGACCAGAGGTGCTACTACCCAAGTGAGTTGGGCCCTCCCACATCAATCACTAACCAAGAAAATGTTCCACATCATGACTTCAGGCCAGTCTGATGGAAGCAGTTTCTCTGTTGAGATTCCTTCTTTGCACATGTCTAGATTTGTGTCAAGTTGACAAAAACTAACTAGCATATCTTACCTGCTGAATTACTGACTACTGATAGATTCTGAAGAAGGGACAATCATTTCCCTTAATGTTTTAGGATTGAAGTACATATCTGTAAGGCATTTGATTTACAAATCGCCAAACTTAGCTAATTTAAAATTTTATATTTAAACATATTATGTGTGTAGAAAATCATATATATGCTTATAATAAAGTATTTGTTAAATTTTCAATGCATTATGCAGTATTCTAGAATATAGGATTAGCTCGACTAGCTATAAGTTTACTCCACAAAAAGGAAACGCTTCTGAAGAATTTTTTTTAATGTTTATTAACTTAATTTTGATTTCAATCTTTTTAAGGATGTGGTAGACACACACCCTGGCCTCGCCTTCCTGAAGGATGCTCCAGAATTCCATTCCCGCTACATCACCACGGTAAGATGAGTACTAATTTGTCATAATAAAACTGCTTAAGTCATCTTTTTATTGTTATCTAGCATATAGATTTTTACATTGTTATACAAAAGGTAATTTGGGCTATAATGATTATTTTAAATGGAAAAGAAGGTAAAGAGTGAAAATAAATGAGTAATTTTTTTTGTTTTGTTTTGTTTTTTCAAGAGAGGGTTTGTTTGGAGCCTGTCCTGGAACTCACTCTGTAGATCAGGCTGGCCTTGAACTCACAGAGATCCGCCTGACTCTGCCTCCCGAGTGCTAGGATTAAAGGCATGCGGCAGCGCTGCCGCCACCACCACCACCTGGCAAATTTTTTATTTATATTCATATCCCTTCACATGTGAGTCAATACTTAACAGAGGTTGGTAGTATAAAATCCCACTAATATTCTGTCTGGTATTGTGAGGCATATATTTACTCTTGTTTTGAGGTGTACTTATATTTGTGTGGGTGTTTTGCCTCCATGAGTGTCTGTGCTCATGTGCATTTGGTACCTGAGGAAGCCAAGAGAGAGCATCAGATTCCCACTGGAGCTTCAAGATTGTTGTGAGCTGCCATGTGGGTGTTAGGAATAGAACCTGGATCCTCTGGAAAAGCAGCCTGTGCTCTTAACTTCTAATCCACCTCTCTATCTATGTCTTTACTCTTACAAATTTCCATATTTGGTTGAGCTTTAGCATTTCCAAGTAATACTGAAAATAATTGTTAGCAATTTATCCTCCCCAAAAAAGATGTCTTTTGACCCCTAAAATTTGGTCTAGAGATAATGAGAAGTAGCTTATGTGCAAACAGAGAACAAACCATATAAGGATCTAAAATAACATGCTCACAACTCCAGTGTGATTCTCAGGTATAGTCTGATCTAATGAGTCACAGGTAGATGTCATCATGAGTGAGAGGAGGATTAGAAGTTAAGAGCACAGGCTGCTTTTCCAGATTTTGACCAGTAAGAAGACTCAACAGCTAGACATAGTGATGCCTGCCTTTAATCCAAGCACTTAGGAGGCAGAGGCTGGTAGATCTCTATGAATTTGGAGGCCATTCAAGTCTACAAAGCAAATTCCAGGACTACACAGAGAACCCATCTCCAAAACAAACAAACAAAAAAAAACAAAGGCTCAGCAGCCTAGCCAGCAAGCCTAATGACCTGAGTGTGATACCTAGAACAACATGGTGGAAAAAGATAACCAACTCCCATAAGTTGTTCTCTGACCTCCATACTCACACACCATGGCATGTACACATACACGAGAGAGAGGGGGGGGGGGGGGAGAGAGGGAGGGAGGAGAGATTAAATTTTAAAATAAAATGTAAGATTTGTTTTCTAAGCCAGAGGTGGTGACATTGTCATTGCAGACTATCTCAGAAGTTATTTTTGCTTACTAGTCATGCTGTACTCTAGCCATCCTTCCCACACAATCCCCTAGTTACTCTCTGACATGTTGACTCCTAATTGATCTTTCTGCTTCTACCGTCATTGCCCATACAGACTAGTCTTCCCAAAACATTTTCCTTTAAAAATACAAGTCAGATCACATCACTCCTCTACTCCAACCTTCCAATGGTTTCCCATCTCACTTGGAATAAAAGCCACAATTCCTGTCAGTGCTCCATCATCCCCCACATACCTTTCAACTTTGCTCATTAATGTTTCATTATAGAATTTTCAGACAAAATTTATTTTTGATTCTCCTATCCACCTGTTCTCTCACTCTCTGTGACCCCTCCACTTTATACCCTTCTATTTGTAGTAACCTCCTTTGTATTTTCATGTCACATGTGCTCTGTTACCCTCCTCCCTTCTCTAATCCCTCTTTTCCCCCTGTATAATCCTGTTTCAAGTTTTGTAACCCAGACCCACACCCAAACCTCCCACATGGGTACAAACATTGAAAACTAGGGTCCTGGGTCTGAAGAAATGGCTCACATTTAAGAGCACTTGCTGTTCTTGCAAAAGACCTGGGTTCAGTTTCCAGCATCCACATGGCAGCTCTTGACCATCTAAATCCACTTCTGGGGAACCTGGTCCTCTCCTCTGACCTCTGTAGCACTACATGCATATGGTGGACTTACATGCAGGCTGGCAAAACACTCATAGACATTTTAAAGTCAATAAACCTCTTAAAGAATAGAATCCACATATGAAAGATAACATGAAATATTTGTCTTTCTGAGCCTGACTTACTTCACTTTGAATGATAGTTTCCAGATTCTTCTATTTTCTTGTAAATTTCATTCTTCCTTATAGCTAAATAAAATTCCTTTGTGTGTGTATATTTTTTCAATGTCCACTCATTTATTAGTGGACATCTAAGCTGGTCTCATTTCAGTAAACATAGATGTCTGTGTGTCTTTGTAGGAGACTTTAGAGGCCTTTGGGTAAACACTCAGATGTAGTAGAGATGGGTCATATAAGAGTTCTATTTTTTAAGTTGTTAGAGCCTTCCCTACCAATTTCTGTAATTATTGTACTAGTTATTGTACCCTGTCTTAGTTAGGGTTTCTATTGCTGTGAAGAGACACCATGACCACAGCAACTCTTATAAAGGAAAACATTTAATTTGGGGTGGCTAGCTTACAGTTCAGAGGTTCAGTCCATTATCATCATGACAGGGAGCATGGCAGCATGCAGGCAGACACAGTGCTGGATAAGTAGCTGAGAGTCCTACATCTTGTAGGCAACAGGAAATGGTCTCTGACACTGGGAGTAGCTTGAGCAAAGGAAACCACAAAGCCCACTCCCACAGTGACACACTTCCTCCAACAAAGCCACACCTCCCTCTGGGGGCCATTTTCTTTCAAACCACCATATCTCTTCCCTTCCAAAAGCTGTAATAAGGATTGCTCTTTCCCTACATTCTCATCAGCGTTTTTTATCATCTCCTTTTAAAAAAAAAAAAAAATGTGTATGTGTCTTAGTTACTGTTTTATTGCTATGGTGAAACACCAAAATAAAGGCAACATATAGAAGGAAGAATTTAACTGGAGGCTTGCTTAGTTTCAGAGTATTAGTCCATGACCAGCACAGCTGCAAGCAGGCAAACAGAACACTAGAGCAGTAGCTGAGACTAGACAGGTGTTATGCAACTGAGCTACATTCCTAGTCCTGTGAAGTTATTCTTGCTTAAGGAGTCTAATTCATGAGATGGCTCAGCAGGTAAAGGTGCTTCCCCGAGAAACCACACGGTAAAAGGACAGAACTAATTCCCACAGGTTGTTCTCGGCCTGCATACATGTGTGGGCACACACACACACAGAGTTTTTAAAATAATTCTCCATTAATTCTGCAGATCCAAAGGGAATTATTAAGTCTTGGTTATTGGCTGTTCTGTAAACTCAGGGTACATTAACACCATAACTGAAGTTTTTCAGTGTGTGCATATAATCCCAGCTCTTTCAGAGGCTGAGGGAGAAGGATCTCGAGTTTGGGACCAGCCTGAGCCATGGAGCAAGGTCCTGTCTCCAAAAAAAGAAAAGAAAATGAAAAGGAATATCCTGGAAATTGTGTTTCATTTAGAATTCATTCTCAGAAAAGAACTTAATGAACAGAAAAGTAAAGAGATAAATATTCTCATTCTTTCTAGTTTACTTTTTTTTAACATGCCTGAACCTATAGTAGTCTGTGCTATTCCAGCAACTAGGACCCAAGGAGTTTATGATTTTAAAGAAAAAAGCCATGAAATTCCATTTTTTAAGGAAATTCCATCAGCTTAATAATTGTTGAACAAAAAACTATACTAGCCACTCATAGAATACAGTTAATTATCTCTGCTGTCATCATTTTCATGATATTTTCATATTATTGCTTAAATATATGAAATTTATACTTTGGTGTTAGCATTGTGTTACTTTGTCTCCAATTTACAAGAATGAATCTATTACTCAGAAATAGGCATTAAACTGCAAATTACTTATGACGATAATAGAGCAGTTTAAAATAGTAGTATAGACTGAAGATTATCAAGACTCACTTGGAGCCAGGCGGTGGTGGCACACGCCTTTAATCCCAGCACTTGGGAGGCAGAGGCAGGCGGATCTCTGTGAGTTCGAGGCCAGCCTGGGCTACCAAGTGAGTTCCAGGAAAGGCGCAAAGCTACACAGAGAAACCCTGTCTCGAAGAACCAAAAAAAAAAAAAAAAAAGACTCACTTGGAAGTACAGAATGTGAATCTATACATACTGAGAATAACTGCTATGTGGTAATTCTATACCAATACTCCAAAAGAAATGTGCAGAGAAAAAGTACAACAATAAAGGGCTGGAAATGTGTGTGGCTCAGTGGTAGAGCACTTGTCCGGCATGCAGTGTCCCAGTGCCACAAAACACAAGTGTAGCAAGAGTATCTAAAAACAGAACTTTTCATTGGTTATCTGTTCTTTCCAGTGCCCTAGCTATTAGGAAATCTAGTCAAATAATGGCATGAAGTAACTGAAACTTTAATATTATTTTAAAATACAGTGAGTTTTTTTCTAGAAAAAAATGCAACATAAGGTCTATTATGAAATTGGCTAATTGTATTCTTAGGTATGGAAGCGACCAAGCTAAAGAGACACTCTGCTCAGAGCAAAAACAATGAAGATCATAATTACATAAATCATAAAGGTCTGTGGTACAATAATATATATTTCAGTAACTATTTTATCAGTTGCTTTTAGACTAGAAAGAACACCAACTAAGTAAGGAATTACTCCAAAAGTGAGCTCATATTCTTTATTTCCTGAACATTACCAATGGGAAAAGCCTTTTTGATAGTGAATGAAAATGAAAATATGAAATACCAGCAAATTATAGCCTTTGGATTGTAGTTTTGTGTGTTGGGCCAAGAGATTGTTGGTGAATAAATGCTCTGCTTATGCATGCCAACATATGCCAGCTTTTGAAAAAGGAGGTGGCCCACTTAAGTTTTTAAAGTGAGCAATGAGCCTTCAAAGACTTCTTTGTGGTGCTGGCACCAGCAGTGAAGTTATTCTTAGGCTCACACAGATGGTGTCTCGGAGGTTTACTCAGGGTCTCACTTGGCCTGATCTATCACTTTAGGCTAAAGTGACTAAGCTGTGCCATAGCTGCTTCTCACCACTGAGAGCTTTTAAACTCATCCCCTTTTCTCTTAACAAAGAAAGAAATCACTTTTTCAGAAAATGTTTAGTTTTCCAAGTTATTTAGAAAGACTGAGAAGAAATTTCAGAGCCATAACAGTTACAGAATGAATTAGTGATCCATTCACTGTACCTTTTCAGATGGAAGAGCCAGGCTTCTGTTGTTTGAGTGTGTCTGTCTGCACTCATCACCTATAATTAGAACTCTTTGTTAATTTCTGTCTACATTTAATCTACTTTCAAAAATAACATGTAATAAAGCCAAACATTTCCTTTCCTGGTAGCCTATATTGTGAATTAGTTTCCATTTTCATATATGTAAAGAAGGGAAACTGACAATAATTCAACTTGTCTGTCAGGTTGAGTAGAGATCTTAGTGAAAGATTTCAGTTTCGTTCCTCTCACAAGTAGTAAATAATGATTCTTGTTATTTTTTTACATTAAAATGGTGACAGAGTTGTTAAAACGGTAAGCCTGGGGGAGAGCCAGCTGCTATATGCTTTCACCACTAGATGGTAGCCCTACTTCAGTGATGTAAAATGCAGACTCAGTAATGGAGAAATAAATGTCTTATAAAGTTGGGCCTCAGAATATAGAGACTGGGAAATGGAAGATACAAATGCATTATTATTCATTGCTAAAGAAGCAGCTTAGCAAAGGCTCACAGCAGAACACACCTACCAATTTTATTTTACGTGTCTGAGTGTTTTTCTTGCATGTATGTATGTATGTATGTATATCACATACCTGCTTGGTGCCACAGAGGTCAAAAGAGGGCATCAGATCCCCTGAATCAGGTGGTTGTGAACCACCATGTGGATGCTGGGAACCAAACTTAGATCCTCTGCAAGAGCAACAAGTGCTTTTAATCACTGATCCATCTTTCCATCACATAAAACATAAGAAAATTTTAAATTCTGCCAAAAGGTAGAAAGGGGGCTGGAAAAATGACTCCATAGTTAAGAGCATATACTGCTCTTCTAGAGGACCAGAATTTGGTCCTAGTATCCACATGGGCAGCTCAAAATTACATGTAACTCCAGCTCCAGGGGAATCTGATGCCCTCTTCTGGACTCCATGGGCACCCATTTACATATAGGTTTAACACAAATTGCTAAATGGTCTTATTAATAAAAAATAAAAAATTAAAAAAAAAAACCTGGAGCCAGATATTGGGGTGAAAACTGAGAGATAAGAGGGATAGAACAATCCAAGCCACAAGTTCTTATTGTTAGGAAATCCTCGGCATAAAGGGAGAGCTACTTCCTGTATACTCACGCCTATTTGCCTTTCTGTACCTTGTCATCTTACTTCCTCTCTCTGCCCAGCTATATCACTTCCTCTTTCCGCCCAGCTCTATCACTTCCTGTCTGTCTGTCCAGACCTCCAGACCCCTATACTTAACTATTGCTGGCATTAAAGATGTGTGCTACCACGCCTGGCTCTGTTCCCAGTGTGGCCTTAAACTCACAGAGATCCAGATGGATCTCTGCTTCCCGAATGCTAGGATTAAAGGCGTGTGCTACCACTGCCTGACCTCTATATTTAATATAGTGGCTGACTTTATATAGGTGCTTCTATTCATGTTTAACATAAACATACACTTTTTTAATTTAAAGAATTAGAGAAAAAATAATGCAGATCAAATTTTATAATATTGGATCTTGCTTCCATAAATAATATATTTGAGTAGAATACATAATTTAAGTATATAATCTAAACCAATAAATAAATTTACACAGGGCAGTGGTGGCACATGCCTTTAATCCCAGCACTCAGTAAGCAGAGGCAGGCAGATCTTTAAGTTCAAGGCCAGCCTAGTCTACAGCGCTCTCTCTCTCTCTTTCTCTCTCTCTCTCTCTCCATCTCTCTCTCTCTCTCTCTCTCTCTCTCTCTCTCTCTCTCTCTCTCTCTCTCTCTCTCTCTTTTTGTTTTATTGGAGACAAGGTCTTGCTGGTCTTGCTGTGTAACCCAGCTAGTCTGAAACTTAATATGCAGCTCAGACAGGCCTCTAATTCGTGATCCTTCTGCCTTTGTTGGTATTACAGGCATGTATCACCATACCAAGTTAAATGACATTATTAGGGTTCATTTTCCACATCCGATTTCTGTACTGAGAATCTTTTTTTGTTTTTAATGACTCGACTTTTAATGTTAGGCTTTTAGGACTGGAGAGATTGCTCAGTGGTTAAGAGAACTACACTGCTCTTACAGAGGACCTGGGTTTGGTTCCCAGTACCTTTGTGATGACTGCCAACTACCTGTGACTCCAGTTTCAGGGGATCTGAAGCCCTCTTCTGGCCTCTATGGGCACCTATATGCATGCAGTGCACATAAACTCATGTAGGCACACATACATACATATAACAACAAATAAACAATAAGTATCCTCTTTCATCAAGAACCTCTGAATCTGAGTGCTTAGGACCAATGGAGAAATTAAGCACCAGCTACTCTGGCTTCCACCTAATACATAAACCCTGTCCACTTCAGCCTAAGAACTTGACAAAACTAACATCATGACTTCATAAAACCCCTTGCTCTATATAGAGTTAATTTTGGAATGTCTCCCTTATATTGAAGCATTTGATGAGTATAAGGGCATATCTACTCAGTGGTTCTAATTCTGTCCTCTATTCCAAAACAGAAGTCAATTGAGGCTTCTACACAGTAGTCAGCCATTCAGATTGTGATAACATCTTCACTCGTCTTCTTTTCCTTAGATTCAGCCTTTGCTACATTAGTAATAGCTTTACTGTTCACTTCTATATTTTCTACACATTTATATGCCAGTATCTATAAGTCATAGACAAAAATACTGATTTACATGAAATATAAAAAGTTTTTTGGGGGTTGACATCTATCTGTTATTCACAACTTAAGAAATGTATTGTTGAGATAGCTATGAAACCAGCCCATATTTAACATCACAAAGGTAACACAAAATTATTTGTTATATAGCTTCTAAACTTAATTATTATGTCAAGAAATTGTTACTTAGTATACTCAAAGCATCAGGTCAGACACTGGAATGCAAGTCAAGGAAGATGGGGTCTGTTAGAGTTTGCAGTTGGTGATAATCAGGTACACCAGTGTTGGACTCTAACCATAGGAATGACTGAAAGACATTTGGCAGCAGTAGAAGCACAGGCATTAGAGCTCTCCCCTACTCTCTGTTCCCAAGTTTCCTGTGAAAGGGTGGCCTATGGGCTCCATTGTGGAAGGTCAGGAGTTAGCTCAGATAGCAGGGATGAGGTTGTGAATGCCAGGCAACAGAAATTAAACCTTCATTCTGGTGCTAAGTTGCCCTGTTTTGTTGAGAATTACTCTACTGAAAAATCCAGCAACAGGGTGTTGTTTTAGTATCTCTTTAGGTCAAAGTTTTGGAAAAATGAACAGCAGTCTTCACTTTTTTGTTGTTCTTGAACATAGACAGCTTGAAAAGGAGGGTTAACCTCTTTCATCAGAAAACTACCAAAGATCCAGAATTTTTATATTACCAAACTATTAAAAACCAGAGAGCTCTGTGTTGTGGACACATACCTGTGTTGGCAACATTGAAAAAGTGAGACATGATTCCAAGTCAGAGACCAGCCTAGATTACATAGTGAAACCCTATCTCAGAAATAAAATGAAAATACAGAAAAGCTAGAGTACCAAATTGTCCTTCTCAATACTGTTTCTTTTTGGAGGAAAATAAGTGACTACGTGTAATACATAGATTGTTTTGAGTGCATCGTGGCCTCCAGCTCTAGGATTGCAACTTCTGTCTTCTGTAGCTGAAGAGTTTCTCTCTGGGTCCCGCCAAGCCCCGGCAGTTCCACAGCCCACTTATAAAATAAACACACAGACTCTTATATTATTTAAACTGTTTGGCCTAATGGCTCAGGCTTCTAGCTATCTAGTTCTTACATCTTAAATTAACCCATTTCTATAAATCTATACCTTGCCACATGGTTCTGGCTTACCAGTATCTTACATGTTGGTACTCATGGCAGCGGCTGGCAGCATCTCCTGACTCAGTCTTTCTGTTCCCAGAATTCTCTGCTTGTCCTGCCTATACTTCCTGCTTGGTTACTAGCCAATCAGCATTTTATTTATACAGAGTGATATCCACAGCACTTCCCCTTTTCTTTTTTTTCAAAAAGGAAGGTTTTAATTTTCACATAGTAAAATTACATATGACAAAACAATTATCAAGCAAGAATTACAGTTTCAATATTTAGTCTATTTATAATAACTAGTCTACTTGTATTTGGCAAAATGAAAGAAGATATCCTATCTATCCTATATTTGTGAGTCTAAGGTTTCATATCTAACTTATCTTTTATCATAACTAAAGAAAATTATAACTATCTAGTCTTCAACTACAGCAAAGACCTCAGAAGGATATAATATTACCTGAGAAATGGGAGAAGGATGCAAGCAACTATCAGGAGTCTTGCAAAAGTAGACAGAGACAGCTGGCAGCCTGGACAGTCATCCAAAGTTCTCTTAAAGTTGGGGCATCTGTCTTCAGCCCACAGGCCTAGAATGTCTGACAGTTTCCTCTGCAAAGCAGGAACCTGAAGGACCATTTTGCCAAGCAAGTTCAGTGATTACCTTCCTATGGGTCTTGCATGTCCAGTTGATAACATTTTTTCAAGCAGTCCAGACAAGAACAGTTTCTTGCCCAAATGGCTATTTTTGTCTTCGATGCCCATCCTCCTCTCTGAAGTAAATCAGTGCTGCCAGGAGCAGACATGTCTCATTGTCCAGAAAGTGTAAATTTTTAAAACATTTTAAATGCCATATTCTGTAGGTCTTTGAACTGTTTGAAGATTACCTACCTAACTGAATTATATCTATGTATACCTAGAAAACTTAACTAACATGGTTACAAGTTTGACTATCATAGAAGACTAATTATTAATCTGTATTTCATAATTATCCATTACAATTTAAATGAATTACATAAACATAATACCTCAAACGAGAATAGAAATATATATACAGTTTAACAAAACTAAGTTTAAACTTGTATCAATAAAGTAAAATCCATAGCAGTGTAAAACATTTTAAACAAGTTGTTGCTCTTTAAAAGTAGGTTCAACAATCTACCCTTTAATCCTATCATTATCTATACTATCCCCTTTTTTTCTTTAGAAAGAGATTGCATTTATAATAATATTGGTTTTTCTCTGTCCCACACCAGAGGGCTCTTCTCATATGGGACACAAGAATCTCTTAACCTTTTCTTTTAGTAATATGGTTGGGTTTAGAGAAGGAGTGAGCCAATTCCATCTCCAAAGCCAGCTTGGTATATTTGGGAATTTGGGTGTAGCTTCTCTTACTACTTCCTGCTGGAGGGGGGCGCTGTATCTTATGGGGATACAAAGAAAATTTTAGGATTATGGAGCAGTTCATGAGGATGTAGCGTCTGAGCCAGTTGCCTTGAAACCGTTCTGGATGTTGGATCATCTGGGCCATATTGTCATCGGAGACCTTTCAGGGGGTCTTGGCTGGTCAAACCTGATGTATCTTAATCTGGAACAAATCCATAGCCTCTGGCTTTCTGTGGAAACAAAAGCAGAGCCTCCTTTCCAAAGCAACATATCCTTAGATCCAAATTTTGAAGTCAAGGTATCTTTACAATATACATATTGACTTAACTCAACAGTTTTTGCAATCAAATATCTTTCTGCAGTTAATAATATCAAAGACAACATAATCCAGATTCTCTGTGTGATATCCATATTTACATGGCTTATTTTTTATATTAATTTTACTGTCTCTTTAAAGACTTTATTTTTTAAAATGCTGTATTTTTTTATATAACTGTACAGTCTTCCTTTTCCAATCCTCCCTTACACTGCAACATACAAATCTCCACCCTGATCACATTTGCTTCCAGCCTTCTTCCCATTCTTTCTCCAGTTTCTAATCTGCTAAATTCAGTAAATTGCAACACAATTCTTCACAGACTTCAGAAGAACAATACTCAACTTCATATGGAAAAAAAAAAAAAAAACAGGATAGCCAAAACAATCCTATACAATAAAGGAACTTCTGGAGGCATCACCATCCTAACTTCAAGCCCTACTATAAAGCTATAGTAATAAAAAACAACTTGGTATTGACATAAAAACAGACATGTTGATCAATGGAATCAAATTGAAAACCCTGACATTAATCCACACACCTACGAACACCTGATTTTTTACAAAAAATCCAAAGTTATATAATGGAAGAAAGAAAACACCTTCAACAAATGGTGCTGGCATAACTAGATATCTACATGTAGAAGAATGCAAATAGATCCATGCACAAAACTCAAGTCCAAATGGGTCAAAGACCTCAACATAAATCCAGTTACACTGAACCTCACTGAAGAGAAAGTGGAAAGTAGCCTTGAACGCATTGGCACAAGAGACTACTTCCTAAATATAACACCAGTAGCACAGACACTGAGAGCAACAATTAATAAATGGGACCTCCTGAAACTGAGAAGCTTCTGTAAGGCAAAGGACACAGTAAATAAGACAAAACGGCAGCCTACAGAATGGGAAAAGATCTTTTCTAACCTCACATCTGACAGAGGGCTGATCTCCAAATATATAAAGAACTCAAGAAACTAGACATCAAAATATCAAATAATCCGATTAAAAATGGGCTACAGAACTAAACAGAGAATTCTCAACAGAAGAATCTCAAATGGCCAAAAGACATTTAAGGAATTGCTCAACATCCTTAGCCACCAGGGAAATGCAAATCAAAATAACTCTGATATACCATCTTATACCTGTCAGAATGGCTAAGATAAAAAACACTGATGACAGTTTATGTTGGAAAAGAGGTAGAGAAAGGGGAATACTCCTCCACTGCTGGTGGGAATGTAGTCTTTGCAGCCACTCTGGAAATCAGTATGGCAGTATCTCAGAAAATTGAGAATCAACCTACTTCAAGACCCAGTAATACCACTTTGGGCATATACCCAAAAGATGCCCCACCACACCACAAGGACATTTGCTCAACTATGTTCATAGGAGCATTATTCGTAGTAGCCAAAACCTGGAAACAACCTAGATATCCCTCAACCAAAGAATGGATAAAGAAAATGTGGTACATTTACACAATCCACAACCCCAGAGAAGCTAGGTAAAGAGGAGGACCCTAAGAGGAACATGTATGGATCACCCCAGGAAGGGGAAAGGGTTAAGATCTCCTGGGTAAACTGGGAGGTGGAAACATGAGGGTTCCAAATGGTCGAGTTGGAGAAGGGACAGAGAGGGAGAGCAATGAAAGACATACTTTTTTCCCCCCTTGGGGTTATTTTTAAACAAAAGTTATTCATGCAACATATTTTCATTGTAATTTCCCCTCCTGCAATTCCTCCTATATCCTCCCAACACCCCTACACATCCATCTTTGTTCTCTCCCACCTCTTTAAACACACACACACACACACACACACACACACATAAAAAAAAAAAAAAAAAAAAAAAAAAACACAAAATGGAAATCAAAATAAACAAAAGACCAATAAGACCCAAAAAAAGGCCAAACAAAGCAAAATGAGACACAAAGTCTACAAAATACCATCGAGTTCATTTTATGTTGGCCAACTAATCCTAGGCATAAGGACTACCTTGAAATATGGTTAAATACTCAATGAGCCTCCACGGAAGAAAACTGATTTTTCCTTTACCAAAGAATATCAATTACAAATAACTTCTTGGTTAAAGGTAAAAGCCTTTGTTTGCATCCCCTTCTCAGTGCTGGGACCCCATCTCACTTGGACTAGTGTAGGCCTGGTGTATGCTGCCAGTTTCTGTAGGTTCATATGTGCATCAGTTCTGTTGTATCTGGAAGACAGTGTTTCCTTAGAGTCATCCATCACCTCTGGCTCTTCAGGAGTTCTTCTTCCATATAGCTCCCTGAGCCTTGAGGTGAGGGCTTTGATGAAGATATCCCATTTAGGATGAGTGCTTCAAAGCCTCTCACTGTCTGCACATTAACCAATTGTAGGTCTCTATTAATTCTCATCTGCTGCAAGAAAACCCTTCACTGATGAGGGTTGAGCAAAGCATTGATCTGTAAGTACAGCAGTATGTCATTAAGAGTCATTTTATTGCTATGTTCCTTTAGCAGAATAATAGTAGTAGGTTTTCCCCTAGGCCCATGACCTATCTAGTCTTGGGCTCCTGACCACTTTAGCAGTGTCAGGACTGGGTTTCATCTCATGGAGTGGACTTTAAGTCCAATTAAAAAGGGTTGGTTGCCAGGCACATGCCTTTAATCCCAGCACTTGGAAGGCAGGGATGGATGGATCTCTGTTGAGTTCCAGGCCAGCCTGATCTACAGAGTGAGTTCCAGGACAGCCAGAGCTGTTAACAGAAACCATGTTTCAAAAAACCAAAAATAATAAAAAAAAAAGTGGTTGCTTACTCTCCAAACATTTGTATGACTGTTGCACTAGTATATCTTGCAGGCAGGTTGCTGTTACAGGTGACCAGGGTTTGTAGCTGGGAAATATTGATGATTTCCTTTCTCCTCTGGTAGCATGCAGAGTACATACCAATACCGTGAATGCCAGTAGCTGTGAAGCTTCTAGTTAGCACCAGCTCTAATGACATGTAAATATTATCTTCAGCAGTGGGGCTTACCATTAGGTTGTAGAGAGTAGCTAATACCCTTGGCAATAGACTGTACTATTTGGGGTTTTCATGGGGCCAAAGACTCAACAAGATGTAACTCACTCTTGGCACTGGAGGTTTATTTAACTTGGTAACATAAGATGTCTAGTTGGGGCAAGGTTTGTCTCCCCTATTATTTGGTGACTCCATTTAGATTTCCTTCATATATGTATATATTTTAGGACGTTTCTACAGTAGTAGGTTTCCATATGGTTTTAAATGTCCTTTAGTGTTAGTTATGCCTACCCATATTCCCTCCTTTACCCTTCTCTTCCATCCCTTTCCCTGTTTAATCCTCCTATTCTAGTTTCTCCTTTGTCTCTCCATAACAATATATCCTATTTCTCCTTCCTTGGAAGAACCACTCCTCCCCACTAGTCCTTTACTCAATACTTAACCTCTGTGGTTTTTCAGATTGTAGTACACATAATTGAAGGCTTAAAAACTAATATCTACATTGAAGAGAAAACATACAATATTTGTCTCTTTGGATCTGGGTTGCCTCACTCAGGATGATTTTTTTTTTCCTAACTCCATCCATTTTCCTAGGAATTGTATAATTTATTTTTTCTTAACAGTTAAATAGTATTCTATTGTGTAAATGTAACACATTTTTATTATCCATTCATTAGCTGATGAGCATCTTGACTTTTCAATTTCTGGCTATTATGAATAAAGCAGCAATGAATGTGGGTGAGCAACTATCTCTGTAGTAGAATGTAGAGTTTTGGGGGTTATATGCCCAAAACAAGTATAGCTGTATCTTGAGGTTGAATGATTCCCAGTTTCCTGAGGAACTGCTGCAGAGTTCCATAGTGGCTGTAACAGCTTGCCCTCCCACCAACAACGGATAAATATTCCCCTTTCCCCACATCCTTGCCAGCATGTGTCAACATGTGTTTTATTGACCTTGCCCATTCTGACTGGGGTAAGATGGAATCTCAAAGTACTTTTAATTTGCATTTCCCTGATAGCTGAAGATGTTGAACATTTAACTGTTCCTCAGAGTTTTGTGTTTCCCTTAGTTCTTTTTTTTCATGTTATAAGTAAATTTTTATTAAAATATATATGAAATACACACACATATACAAAAATGATACAAAATGATAGGTTGTTTTTTTTTTAAGCAGTGTTCTTACCCCCAAGGAAAAGTCACGAAACACGACAGAATCCACTAACAGGAGTTTTATCAAGACAAGGAGAAAGGGATCTATGTGATCAGGCCTGTGGAAGGACACCTGTGAGAAAGAGGGCAGGGGAACATGGGGCCTGTCTTTTAAAGGCCAGGTCGTACCTGCACACACAGGCCCACGTGACTATTCTACGCATGCACATAGATCATGTGGTCACACCCTCTCAATTATGTGACCACACAGCCATGGGGCAATGGTTACTCAGGACGTATGACCAGGAAATGACTAGGTGGAGATGACTTAAGTGTCCCACTGGGCATGCACAAACATGGGGGCATGGTTGGGAGAATCCCCTTAGTTCTGTACCACATTTTTTTATTTGGGTTATTAGTTTTCTTGTTGTTCAGTGTTTATAGTTCTTTGTGTATTTTAGATACTAATCCTCTATCAGATGTATAATTGATAAAGATCCTTTCCCACTCTGTAGACTGCTCATTTCCCCAATGACAATGTCCTTTGCCATAGAAGCTTTTCAACTTCATGAGATCCCTTTTATTATTTCTGGTGCTTGTGATATTAGTGTCTTGTTCAGAAAGTTCTTTCCTTAACCAATTAGTTCAAGTCTGTTCCCCACTTATTACTTCTGTCAGATCCAGGGTAGCTGGTCTTACATTGAAGTTCTTGAATCATTTGGAGTTGAGTTTTGTACAGGGTGATAAATATGGATCTATTTGTATTCTGCTACATGCAACCATCCAGTTTGATCAACACCATTTGTTGAAGATGCTGTACTTTTTCTGATGTGTATTTTTGGCTTTTTTGTCAAAAATCAGTTGTGTGTAGGCATATGGACTTATGCCTGGGTCTTCAATTCAATTCCATTGATCAACATTTTTGTTTTTATGACAATACTATGCTGTTTTTATTATTATACTCTATAGTACAGCCTGGGATGGTATATACTTCCAGAAGTTCTTTCATTATTCAGGATTGTTTTCTATTTCTATGAAGAATTTTGTTGGAATGTTGATGGGGATTGCACTGAATATGTAGATTGCTTTCGGTAAGATAGCCATCTTCACAATATTAATCCTGCCAATCCCTGAGCATCTGAGCATGGAAGATCTTTCCATCTTCTGGTGTCCTCTTCAATTTATTTTGTCAATGTCTTAAAGTTTTTATTACACAAGTCTAACTTGCTTAATTAGAGTTATCCCAAGATCTTTTTTAGGCTATTGTGAAAGGTGTTTGATCTCTCTCTCTGTCTGTTTGTCATTTGTATATAGGAAGCCTACTGATTTCTGTATGTTAATTTTGTATCCCAATACTTTTCTAGAAATGTTTATCAGCTATAGAAGTTTTCTAGTTGGAGATTTTAAGATCTTTTTTGTAATGAAAGACTCAATGGTCTATAATACACACACACACACACACACACACACACACACACACACACATCAATTTATTAAGGGGTTCTATGGGGAAAACAGACTCACTGACACCACTGACACAGGGTAAGGTAAATCCAGTTGCAGAGTCCTTGGAAAGCTGGGGACCAATCACATGCTGCTTCACACCACCTGATCCAGTCTTCACCGACTAGAGCGAGACCTCCTTTTCTCTTCCTTGTAAACAGTCATGTAGGCAGATAAGAAGCACCGCCACTATCAGGCCAGATAGCCCAAAGTCATGGGCGGAGCAAATTCCCACTACACTTTCATGTATAAGATTATATCATCTGCAAATAAAGATACTTTGACTTCTTTTTTATTTGTATTCCCTCTATCTAGTTGTCTTGCTGCTCTAAGACTTCAAGTACTATATTGAATAGGTAAGGAGAGAATGAATATCCTTTTCTTGTTCTTGATTTTAGTAGAAGTGATTTGAGTTTCTGTTAGGTTGGTATTGGCTGTAGGCTTGCCTTTATTACATGTGTCCTTGTCTTCCTAGTCTCTCTAGGACTTTTATCAGGAAGGGGTGCTGCATTTTTTTTCAAAGGCCTTTTCTGCATCTAATGAGATGATCATGTGGTTTCTGTCTTTTAATCTGGTGGATTATGTTTACATATGTTAGACCATCACTATCTCTGGGATGAATCGAACTTGATCATGGTAGAAAATCTTTTTGATGTATTCTTGGATTTAATTGGGAAGTATTTTATTTAAAATCATTGCATCTATATTCATAAGCAATATTGATCTATAATTTTCTTTTTTGTTGGCTCTTTGCGTGGTTTGGGTATCAGGATAATTGTAGCCTTATAAAAAGAATTAGGAGCCAGTTGGCGGTGGTGCACATCTTTAATCCCAGCACTCAGGAGGCAGAGGCTGGTAGATCTCTGTGAGTTGGAGGCCAGCCTGTTCTCTAGAGAGTTCCAGGACAGCTAGGACTACATAGAAAAACCCTGTTTTGAAAAACCAAAACAGAAAAAAGAAAAAAAGAAAGAAACAGAGAATTAGGAAATATTCCTTCCTTCAGTTTCTATTTTGCAAAATAATTTGAGAAGAGAAGTATTATTGGTGTTAATTCTTTCTTTGACACTCTGGCAAAATTCTGTGCTGAATCTATCTGGCACTGGCCTTTGCTTTTTTTTTTTTTTTTTTTTAATTAAATTAATTTATTTTTTCCAGCCTGATCACAGTTTCCCCTCCCTCCCTCCCTCCCCCTCTCCCCACACTCTCTGCCCCACCCCCAAACCTTCACTATCCCTTCCATCCACTCCTCCTCCTCCTTCCTCTTCAGAAAAGGGCAAGCTTCCCTTGTATATCAGCCAGCCATGGCTAGCAAGTTGCAGTAAACCTGGGCATCTCCTCTCCTATTAAGGCTAGACAAGGCAACCCCATAGGAGGAAAGCAGGTAACAGAGTTAAAGACAGCCCCTGCTTTCACTGTTAGGAATCCCCACAAAATTAAGCTACATAACTGTAACGTGCAGAGGGCCTAGGTCAGTCCCATCCAAGCTCTCTGGTTGGCAGTTTAGTCTCTGTGAGCCCAGGTTAGCTGATTCTGTGGGTTTTCTTGTGGTGTCCTTGGCCCCTCTGGTTCTCATAATCTTTCCTTCCCCTCTTGCACAGGATTCCCCAAGCTCTATCTTATATTTGGCTGTGAGTCTGCATCTGTTTCCATCAGTTACTGGATGAAGCCTCACTGATGACAGTTGGGCTAGGCAACAATCTGAGTATAGCAGAATATTGTTAAGAATTATATCATTACTTTTTTTTTTTTTTTGCCAGTCATGTTTGGTTCTATCCTAGGTCTCTGGACTGTCCATCCTCTGGGTCCTGGTACTCCAGGCAGTGCCTCCATCTTATGGTATAGAGTCTCAAGCTGGACCAGTCACTGGTTACTCCCATAATTTCTGCACCAGCTTTACCTGAGCACATCTTGTAGGCAGGGCAATGTAAGTCAAAAGTTATGTGACTGAGGGAGACTTTTTGAGACAGGGTTTCTCTGTGTAGTTTTGGTGTCTGTCCTGGATCTCTCTGTGTAGACCAGGTTGGCCTTGAACTCACAGAGATCTGCCTGGCTCTGCCTCCCGAGTGCTGAGATTAAAGGCATGTGCCACCACTGAGTGGCCCTACTTCAATTTTCTTATATCTGTTGAGACTTGATTCATGCCCAAGTATGTCAGTTTTGGAGAAAGTTCCATCAGCTGCTGAGAATAAAGTATATTCTTCTATGTTTGTGAAATATTATGTAAATGTCTTCTATATCCCTTTGATTTATGACATTTAGCACCAGCATTTCTGTTTCATTTGTGTCTGGATGACCTTTTTATTGGCAAGAGTTGGGAATTGAAGTCACCCATTATCACTAAAAGTCAATATGTGATTTCTAGCTGTAATAGTGTTTCTTTTATGAACTTGAGTACCCTTGGGTTTGGTGCATTAATGTTTAGAATTGCAATGTGTTCTTGATGTTTTCCCCCCTGTAGATGTATCCAATCGTCTTTTTAAAATAAAAAACACAGAGCCAATGTAAAAGAGAGAAAGCCGAGAGGTCAGAGCTCAGAGATAAAATCTTACCTCCTGCAGTGCTCCTAACTTCCCCGAGAGAGAGCTACTTCCTGTTTGTCTGTGTTTAAATAGTCTTTCTGTTCTGCCTTCTCATTGGTTCTAAACCCAACCACATGACTGCCTCATCACTGCCTGTAAGTACCGCCCTCCAGGTCTTAAAGGCATATGTCTCCAATACTGGCTGTATCCCTGAACACACAGAAATCTACCTAGCTCTTCTAACCACCAAGCTCTTGCTATGGCTCTAATAGCTCTGACCCCAGGGCAACTTTATTTATTAACATAAAATTAAAATTACATTTCAGTACAAATAAAATATCACCATATTTCCCTTTTTCTATTTTAATAAAAAGAAAAAAAAGGCAAAAGGTTATAACTAACAAAAGAAAAACTATATACAAAAGTACAATAACTATATACAATATATACAAGTAACAAATACCTAAACGATGTCTAGTCCATTTGTATTTGACAAATCAGAGAAAATAATTCCCTTATCTATCCTATTTTAGTAAGTCCAAAATGTATCTAATTCACTTTCTATCCTAATTAATCTTCAACTATAACTAACTAATCTTCAACTCCCTCAGAGACCCAAGAAGGAAATAATATTAGCTAACAAAAATAAAAACAGGAAGTGCACAAAAGCAACTTCCAAAAATTTTGTGAGTTGACAGAAACAGCCAGCTGCCTGGACAGTCACCTGAGGTTTCTCCGCAGTGTTGGGGCATCATCTTCAGCCTATAGGCTTATTGTATCTAACAGACTCATTTGTGAAGTAGGTTGTACACAAGGTCAACAGTTCAACCTCACATTGGGTGAGAGCAGTCCATGTACCAGAAACACCTGAATTCCACTAGTGTCATGTCATGATTCAGGATTTTAAATTCTGGAAATTGTTGATGGTTTTTGAATTCAGCTGTCCATTCTTCTTGACTGTGTATATATGGCTTCATCTCAGCATCCCCTTTTTCTCCACATCCCTCTATTAAATGCCAGTCTACTATTGAGAGGCATGAGCTTTCAGTTGTTGTTCCATTGCACACCAGAAGCCATCGGCCCACTGCCTGTTCAGCTGTCTTCGAAGAAAAGGACACTGTACCTTTTCCAGATTGTGAAGGCCACTTCAGGGATGGTGCCATATTGTCCTGACCTCAGAAGATGCCTTTTGATAAAGCCATAACCACACTTGTTTTGGCAGGAATTGGTAGTCCTTTGTTTCGTGTTCTGTCTGTCCATTTTTTCCTGTTAATTCGAGGATACTTTGTTGTCCAGTGGCTAACTTTTGCCACAATGAAAATTAACTCCATATGCAGTTTCTTCAATGCCCATATTTTCTCTGAAGTAGATTGGTACTGCCAGGAGCCGACATGTCTCAAAAAAGAAAAATTTCTAAGTTATTAAAACATTTTAAATGCCATATTCGGTAGATCTCTGAAGGGTTTGAAGATGACCTGTCTAAAATATATCTGCTCAATTTTTAAAACATATCTAATATGACTGTAATTTCTATTGTAATGTCTAACTACTATCTTTCATTTCTTTATGTCCTAATAGTTGGTAATAATGTAAAGTATTTAAAACTAGTAATTGTCTTTTTCTTTTCTTTTTTCTTTTTTTTTTTTAAACAAGAACCTTAAGTCTAATCTCCTTTGCTTAGCCTTTTTCCTAACCCTTGACAACAACGTATAACCAACCCCCCTAAACAATGAAAATTATCCCAGACCCAAAACCCATTAAAAAGAACCAAAAAACTACCCGCCCCACACCACCTCTTTGGGAATGTGGGCCTCGTATTCTTAAAATTGCTTCCTGCTGGGTATGGGCGAAGTTATCTTTATCCTGAAAGAAAAATTTTAGGTTAATTGTCAAATTCTAGGAAAGGTAACTATATCCTTCATTATTATCCAGTCTGTGTATAATGCCAAAGTTCAGGGTTTATCTCAAGTCCTTATTCAAGTAGTCTTTGAGACTGGATCATCTCAGCTAGTCATCTCAAAATTGCTCTGAGCACCTTGTAGTTCAAAGCTGATCTGTAGATGATGTTTGTCAGCTTAGTGATATTATTATTGTCCACGTGGAATTGTTGTTGTTGTTGTTGTGGGCCCCATCTTCTTCCTGGAGACTTCAGTTGATGTTAGGCCTGGCCGTGATTTCCTGCAGAAAACTGATAAGAGACTCGAACACAAAGACATATATATGCAGCTAATTGAAGCCTTTTTTCTAGAATTAGTTAGTACTCTATATGACCATTCATATCTTAACAAAGTTTAAAATGTATATGTATATATTAATCTTGTAAATTTTGATATAAAATTTATACTTTAAGAAAAGTTTAAAGAATCAGAATAGAATCAAAGAGTTGAGATTAGTAATAGAATAGTCCCTTAATTAATTTGGCTTTTGTCCTGTCCCATAGCAGAAAATGGCTCTTTCTGGCATGATACAGGGAGTTTGCATTTTCCTTTTAACAACATGCTTGAGTTTAAAGGAGAGAGCCATTCTCCAACTCCAAAGTCAGCTTTAAATTTTAATTGAACTGGGACTATTAGAAGACCAATAGTGTTAAATCTTTAGAGAAAAGCAGAAACAAACATTTAGGAAGACATAAAATTTTTTTAGATTATATATACCCATACGCCATTTCACTTTGTTTCCTGGGATAGATGATTTGTCCCTTTTCTTCAGTTGTCTCATTTGTCCAGTGTTCTTCAGATTCCTTAACCATCATTCTCCTAAAAGACAAAAACAAAAACCTTTCCCCAAGACTAATTTTGGGGATGTTCCTTTTTGGCAAATTATTATCTGATTAAATGAAAAGACGTGTTACTGGTACAAGTTAGTTTAAATTGGATGTTCATGCTGGTTGATGAACTATCATCTCCTCTAATTAAGAGGTTTCTCTTGTTCAAATCGAACCTTTATCAATTTTGATGGTACCCACAGCTTATCTTCTCCTGTAGAAACAAAAGCAAAACCTCGTCCCCAACGTAATACATACCCTGGTTTCCATTCTGAGGTCAGCACATCCTTAAAGTATATAGGCTGATTTAATTCTGTAGTTTTTTCTATTATCCAATGTCTCTCTGCAGCTGTTGTTCCTTTCTCATTGGCATTCAGAAAATTCAAAGTTAATAGAGCATTGTGCAGTCTATTTCTGGGGGTTTTTGTTACTCCTTTCTGTTTATTTAGCATATCCTTTAGAGTTCTGTTTGATCTTTCTATAACTGCTTGACCTGTAGGATTATGTGGTATACCTGTAATATGCTTTATTTTGTAATAATCAAAAAACTGTTTCATTTTAACAGAGACATATGATGGAGCATTGTCAATTTTGATTTATGCAGGTATACCCATGATGGCCATAACTTCTAGCAAATGAGTGATTACAGAATCAGCTTTTTCAGAACTCAGAGCAGTTGCCCATTGAAATCCTGAAAAAGTATCGATGGTGTGGTGTACATATTTCAATTTTCCAAATTCTGCAAAGTGAAACATGTCCATCTGCCAGATTTCATTCCTCTGAGTACCCTTTGGGTTACATCCTGCTGGTAATGGCGTTTGATTATAGAAGGAACAAGTAGGACATTTCTTTACTATTTCTTTGGCTTGTTGCCAGGTTATGGAAAAATCCTTTTTTAAACCTTTACTATTGACATGATGTTTTTTATGAAATTCTGAGGCCTCCAGCACATTTCCTATCAATAATTTATCAATCTCATCATTGCCTTGTGCTAAAGGGCCTGGCAGACCAGTATGAGATCGGATGTGAGTTATATATAAAGGATGACTCCTTTTCCTGATTGTATCTTGTAATTGAATAAATAGTGAAGTTAATTCTGAAGCATCAGGGATAAATTCTGCAGTCTCAATATGTAATACCACTCTTTCAGCATACTGAGAGTCAGTTACTATGTTGAGAGGTTCTGAAAAATCCATTAATACCAGCAGAATAGCATACAATTCTGATTTTTGCACTGAATTATAAGGACTTTGTACCACTTTACTTAAATTTTCTGATTTGTAACCTGCCTTTCCTTGTTTGTTGGCATCTGTATAAAATGTACGAACTCCAGATATGGGTTTTTGCCGTACAATTCGAGGCAAGATCCAATCAGCTCTCTTTATAAAATCAATTCTGTTGCTTTTGGGATATTTGCTGTTAATTTCTCCCAAAAAATTACTGCAAGCTCTTTGCCAAGGTTCACTTTCTGTCCATAATTTTTCAATGTCCTCCTTAGTTAATGGTACGACAATTTCTGCTGGGTCTATTCCTGCTAATTGACGAAGTCTCAATTTTCCTTTCCAAATCAAGTCAGAGATTTTTTTCCCCATAAGTTTTTAATTTTTTATTTGGTTTATTTGGTAAAAATATCCATTCCAATATAATATCTTCCCTCTGCATTAATATTCCAGTAGGGGAATGCCTAGAAGGTAAAATAACCAAAATGCAATCCAGCTTTGGATCAATACGATCCACATGCCCTTCATGTACTTTCTTTTCTACCAAGGCCAATTCTTTCTCAGCTTCAGGTGATAATTTTCTTGGACTATTTAAGTCCTTGTCACCTTCTAAGGTTTTGAACAAATTAGTCAGTTCATCATTTTTTACCCCAACAATAGTTCGTAGGTGAGAAATATCTCCAAATAATCTTTGAAAGTCATTAAGAGTCTGTAGTCTATCTCTCCTAATTTGCACCATTTGGGGTCTAATTTTTTGTAGCTCTATTTTATATCCTAAATAATTAATAGAATCCCCTCTTTGTATTTTTTCAGGAGCAATTTGTAATCCCCAGCAAGGCAAAATTTTCTTTACTTCTTCAAACATTCTTTCTAAAGTATCTGCATTTGAGTCAGCTAGTAAAATATCATCCATATAATGATAAATTATAGATTTAGGAAATTTTTTACGTATCACTTCCAATGGCTGTTGTACAAAATATTGGCACAGAGTTGGACTATTTAACATTCCCTGTGGGAGGACCCTCCATTGAAATCTTTTAACCGGTTGAGAATTATTATAAGTAGGCACTGTGAAAGCAAATCTTTCTTTGTCTTTTTCTTGTAAGGGTATTGAAAAGAAACAGTCTTTTAAATCAATAACTATGAGAGGCCATCCTTTTGGTAACAGAGTAGGCAAAGGAATTCCAGATTGTAGAGAGCCCATCGGCTGAATTACTTTGTTAATTGCTCTAAGGTCTGTTACCATTCTCCATTTACCAGATTTCTTTTTAATAACAAATACAGGAGAATTCCAAGGGCTGGTTGACTGTTCAATATGCTGAGCATTTAGCTGTTCTTCTACCAGCTCTTCTAAAGCCTGGAGTTTCTCTGTTGTTAAAGGCCATTGCTGAACCCATACAGGCTTGTCTGTTAACCATTTTAAAGGTAGAGCTGTTGGTATTTTTGGAAGATTATCAGTTGTTGTGCCCTGTTCTTGTATAATATGGATGGCTGGTGACCACTCAAAATAATGCCTTCTAATATTTCTCTCAGAAACATGTGCTAGTTTATGATTTGTTTCTGAGATTGGAGGGATTTTAATCTGAGTATTCCATTGTTGCAACAAGTCTCGACCCCACAGGTTCATAGCTATGTTAGCCACATATGGTTTTAATTTTCCTCTCTGTCCTTCTGGACCTATACATTCCAGCCATCTTGCACTCTGTTTCACTCCAGATAATGTCCCAATTCCTAACAATTGAACGTTTACCTCCTGAAGAGGCCAAGCTGGATGCCAAAATTCTGGTGCAATTAGGGTAATGTCCGCACCTGTGTCTACCAGACCAGACAACAAAACACCATTTATTTTTATCGTTAATTTTGGTCTCTGTTCATTAATAGAAGTTTGCCAAAAAATTTTCTTTATGTTTTCTCCTGAATTTTCTATTCTCTCTGTTTCATCATCCTGACCAGCATGATTTATTCCAATAGTCATTTGGTTATTTAATCGCTCTCCAGAGCAGGCATTTCCTCTACAGCTGCAGGAAAGGTTTGAACTGGTTTTGCTATGGGGGCCTGCATGAGGCCCCTCCGGGAGTTTCCCGAAAACTGAGGCAAAGGATTACCCTGTCTGTCCTTTGTTGATCTACATTCGTTGGTCCAGTGTTTTCCCTTACCACACCTTCTGCATACTCCAGAAGGAAGGGGCATTCTGTTGCCATTGTTCCTTGAAGAAACATTGCTTCTAGGAATGACCTGTTTACAGTCCCTTTTCAAATGTCCTTGCTTTCCACACCCAAAACATCTAACACTCCTCAAACCTTTTGAAATTACTTCTCCTACCCACGTATCATCATGCTCATCAACCTCAACATTAATTGTTTCTCTAATCCAATCTTCCAAAGGTGCAGATCTTGCCCTTAACGGCTTGATTATTCTTTTGCATGCTGCATTCGCATTCTCAAATGCCAAAGCTTCAATTATTGCCTTACTAGCTTCTGATCCTGAGACCATTCTGTTTACTGCTGAAGCCAGTCTTTCTAAAAAATCTGTGAAAGATTCTTTTGGGCCTTGCATAACCTTTGTGAATGACTCAGGTTTTTTTCCTGGTTCCTCAACTCTGTCCCATGCATTCAAGGCTGCCATTCGACATAAAATTAGGGTTTGAACATCATATAAACATTGTGTTTGTATTGAAGCATATTGGCCTTCTCCAATAAGCTGATCCTGACAAACTTGTATTCCTTTATCCCTCCATTGTTGTTCTACGTTTCTAGCTTCCTCCTTAAACCACGTTAGAAATTGAAGTCTCTGGCTGGGTTCCAGAACAGCTTGTGCAAGATCCCGCCAGTCCTGTGGTATAATCCTATTATATGTTGACCAAGAGTTTAACATTTGCTTTATATATGGGGAATGCATGCCATAAGATACTATTGCCTCCTTAAACCTTTTAAAATCCATCAGTTCAATTGGAGCCCAGGTATTTTGTGTAGCCATTTGATCAGGCATCTGCTGTACGGTTACAGGATAAATTAAGGGTGACTGTGTGAAAACAGGCTTTCTTTCTGTACCCTTATGATCCAGACTTGAACCAACTTCACTGTTAAAATTAACAGGTTTTTCTAAAGCTGTTATCCTGGCACTTAAATCGACTATCTTTTTAAATAGTAAAATGAGAATAAGCATGGTGATAAACTGCATAATTCGATCAACATTAATCTTCTCATATAGTTGTTCCATTGTCAGACTGCCTAAAATTTCAAAAACCCAATTTTCTTCCAATGTACACAGAAAACCCATTTTTTTTAAATGTGGAAAAAAATTGTCTTTTAAATAGTTTCCTTTATGACTTACCAAATCTGCGTAGAACAGTAGAAATCCGAGCGAATTTCAAAAGAGCCACCTAGTGTCCTAGGTGTGAATCCAGAGAGAGAGAGAGAGAGAGAGAGAGAGAGAGAGAGAGAGAGAGAGAAACAGAGAGACAGAGAGAGAGCAAGAGAGAAAGCGAAAGCGAAAGCGAAAGTGAAAGTGAAAGGGTAGCCGGCTAAAGCTTAAAGCCAGCCACTTGTTCCCTCTTGAGCCGAGTCAAGGCTTGGCTTTACAGGCAGTTTAGCAGGGCAGGCCTGAGCTGTTTGTAGCACTGGCCTTAAGCAAGCAGCTCACAGTCCGGCCTGAGCCCAAGCAGACCTGGGCCGGGCTAGGGAGCCGGCTGCTCCGGCTAGGGAGCCGGCCCCAAGCAGTTTTTAATGGATTCTTGTCACGTTGGGCGCCAGATGTAGATGTATCCAATCGTCTTTTTAAAATAAAAAACACAGAGCCAATGTAAAAGAGAGAAAGCCGAGAGGTCAGAGCTCAGAGATAAAACCTTACCTCCTGCAGTGCTCCTAACTTCCCCGAGAGAGAGCTACTTCCTGTTTGTCTGTGTTTAAATAGTCTTTCTGTTCTGCCTTCTCATTGGTTCTAAACCCAACCACATGACTGCCTCATCACTGCCTGTAAGTACCGCCCTCCAGGTCTTAAAGGCATATGTCTCCAATACTGGCTGTATCCCTGAACACACAGAAATCTACCTAGCTCTTCTAACCATCACGCTCTTGCTATGGCTCTAATAGCTCTGACCCCAGGGCAACTTTATTTATTAACATAAAATTAAAATTACATTTCAGTACAAATAAAATATCACCATACCCCCCTTAGAGAGTATGTAGTGTCCTTTCCTATTCCTTCCAGTTAGTTTTGGTTAGAAGTCTATTTTGTGAGGTATTAAAACGGCTATAACTGTTTGCTTTGTTGTGCTTGGATCTAATCATCCAGAATATGATGTTTAAGGAGTTACTTTGTGTCAACATCTGGTCTTGTCTTTATTGGGTAAGTGTTTTGTTCTTTGGTTGCTGTCGCCCTCTCTGGATCCTAGGCAAGTGTAGTGACTATGGGTCCCCTTAGAGACGTTCTGAAGCCGGCGGTGGTGGTGGTGGTGGCGCATGCCTTTAATCCCAGCACTTGGGAGGCAGAGGCAGGCGGATCTCTATGAGTTCTAGGCCATCCTGGGCTACAGAATGAGTTCCAAGAAAGGCTCTAAAGCTACACAGAAAAACCCTGTCTCAAAAAAAAGTGAGGAGAATTTCTGAGGTCTCTGGGGGACAGCAAAAAATAAAGATGGGTTGAAAGGAAAGGCTGAGAGGGTTTTGAGAAAAGAGCTAAGCTGCATCCCCAATAACTTTAGTAATCAAAATAAAGCACCTTTGAATCATGCCAGTTTGACAGTCATCCTTCTGACTGACTGATCATTAAACCAACACAGTAGAATCTTCCCATCTCATTACTTTACCAAATGTACACAGCCCAATGAGGCATCCCTGTGTAATTGAGAAACAAAGGAAGTGATAAATAAATGGTTAGGAAATGAAAATATGAAAGGGAATTTTTTTCTCTTATAAAGCCAATTTTAAACTATATATATATATATATATATATATATGTATATATATATATATATATAGTTAAATTATATATATATAGGGTGTATAATATATATATATTACACAGTTCTGGTTTTTCCACAGAATTGCAATTGACATCAAAAGTTGTTACTTAAATTAGCTCCACATATATTCATAATCTGGTCTTCGGTAGGGTAATAGGTTTTCTATCCCCCAATAATAGGTTTCTTCACCAATGTAGTAAGCCAGATCAAGCTGAATTGAAAAAGTATAACAACAGGTTTATTTGAACAAAGCAATACCTGGGTGGGTTCTCCAGTTCCAGAGATCCAGGCTAGAGAAGCCACATGAACTAAAGCAGAAAGATTATATAGCCTATAGGAGAGGGGTGATGACACGTCTGCCACAAGCTGGGTTTGTGCCCAAGTATGGTCAAAAGCTGGAATGCTTAGGCAGGGCTTGTGCTGCTGGCATCATCAGGGGAGGAAGTTTCAGTAATCTCCAAGAATGCGGAACTGGGCTTTTTGGCACCTTTTCTTTGTTGGAGATTCTCTGGTAGGTGCCCACTTGAATCTGGAGAGGTGGTACCAGCACTGATGTCCCAAGAGCTTGGCAGCTGAAGGGGTGGTGAGGATCACAGTGTAAGGTCCTGTCCACTGGGACTCTAGAGACTTAGGAAATAACTGCTTGAGGAGTACTGGTCCCCTGGGAAGAGTGGGGCGGGCTCAGGAGCAGTTGGGTCTGTTGGCATGGGGACAGGGAGATAGCTGTCAGCATGTGAACAGAGAAGGGACCATAGGATTGAGATGTAGGGTAGGTACCCTAGCAGTGGAGGAATCTGGGCCAGGAGGTGATGGTTGAGGAGGAGCAGCCTTCCATAAGGAGCTCAAAAGGGCTTAGGCCTGTAAGAGAGTGTGGGGTGGTCTGGAGGTGGGTAAGGGCAATGGAGAGGAGGGAAGGCCAAGACAACCTGAATTCAAGAGAGAGCTTGGTGAGTTGTTATATGATGAGTCCATTGACCCTCTCAACCTTTGCTGAGGATTGTGGGCAGTAGAGGATGTGGAGTTTCCAGGAGATGTTAAAGGCTTCAGACACTAGCTCAATGGCCCTGGAAGTGAAAGCTGGGCCGTTGTCTGTTTGGATGGTCTGTGGCATACCAAACTAAGGGATGATGTGTTCAAGGAGTACCTGAGCCACCACATCTGCTGTTCCCTTGCAGGTGGGGAATGCCTCTATCCATCCTGTAAAGGTATCAACACGAGTTAGGAGACAGCAGGGCTTTTTATGAGTGGGCATATGGGTGAAGTCAACCTGCCAGTCTTCATCTGGCTGGTGCAAAGGCTGGCATATATGGAGGGACCCCTGAAGGTTGGCCTTGGCACACATCTGGCAGGAGGAGTGGACCTGTAAAGTACAGGCTTGAAAGACATGTAGGATCAGAAAGGGGCTTTAAAAAGTGGAACAAATCTTTGGAGCCTATATGTAAGATTTGGTGGATGTCTTAAATGAAGATTGCCTGACCCTGGAGGAGGATGAGGCTGTTATTTAAGTAGAACCATCCATTTTTATCTGTGTGGCTCAACTCCTCCCAGGTTAACACCACCAAGATTATATATATAAATATAAATAAATTTCAGGTCAACCAGTGATTGTGATTTTTATTTTTTTATTTTTATTTTTTTAAGGAGGTTGACCAGTTGGCCTTTCCTATAATTATATATTATATGTATGTGTGTATTATATATTATTCATATGCATTATCTATCCATTTTTTTAATTTTTGAATAATTGAGGTCGAGGTTAAATAGGTTTTCTGTACCCCAATAATGGGTTTCTTCACCAATGTAGTAAGCCAGATCAAGCTGAATTGAAAAAGTATAACAACAGGTTTATTTGAGCAAAGCAATACCTGGGTGGGTTCTCCAGTCCCAGAGATCCAGGCTAGAGAAACCACATGAACTAAAGCAGGGAGATTATATAGCCTGTAGGAGAGGGGTGATGACATGTCTGCCACAAGCTGGGTTTGTGCCCAAGTATGGTCAAAAGCTGGAATGCTTAGGCAGGGCTTGTGCTGCATCAGAATGTGGAACTGGGCTTTTTGGTACCTTTTCTTTGTTGGAGATTCTCTGAGAGGGTGGGGTTTGGAGAGAGACAGGAATGGAGCTTTCCAGATCATGCAGGGGCAAGCTGGAGGTTCCAACTGAACATATGGAAATAGAGATCTGAACTGTTTTAATTGTTTTTGTTTTCCTTTTGGAACTAGGTTGTTCAGAGGATATTCTACACGGTCAACAGATCTTGGAGTGGAAAAATTACTTCAACGGAGATAAGGAAAAGCAACTTTTTGCAAGTATGCCTCTTATATAAAGATACATACCAATTTAATAATTTTACTTTACTTAAATATTTTTTCTTACTCTATTATACAACACTATCACTGTTTCCAGGCTGTAAGCACTTATCAGTTACCCATGTAGTGGAAGGGGCTGTTAAAGAAGATAGAATAAGATGGGATTTCTGCCTGCAAGCATGCTGTGTGAAACAAAAACAGAAAGGCACATTCTCACCTGAATTGATAGATATGCATAGAAGCTGCAGAGGCAGCCTCAGAAGGATCAGTTTGTGATCCTTATCTTGGAGAATATCAGGAGTTTACGAAGATAAAACAGCAATAGAAAGGGGTTTCCAGTAAACAGCAGCAGCACAAGCCAAAGCCAGAGACAGAAAGTGTCCTTGTGTTCAAGACCTTCCAACCAGTGGCTTACCAAAGAAATGAAAGTATATGGACTTGATTCCTTCAGTAATGACTCTACCTTGCTGATGCTGGAAATAATAAATCTTATTCAGTTATTTTATCAAACAACAACAAAAAAAATGATTGACCACTAGTGGGAATCTTTTACTGAGATAACCTTGATACCCAATTGTTTAAGCTTCTATAAATGTAAAGAAAATGGAATGGTTCACACACTTGGAAATGTGTGTGTGTGTGTGTGTGTGTGTATTTTTAAATGGTTCACACTAAATGAAGCTTATACTGATAACAGTACCTTATTACTCTATGTTTTTCCTCTCTTCTTCTTCATATGAGACAGACAAAGTATTGGAGACCTAGCAAATTAGCAATCCATAATGGATAGACAAATAATAATTTGTTATTCTAAAACAGCAATTCTCAACCTCAGAATCGAGACCCCCTTAAAAGTTGGACAACCCTTTCATGAGAGTTGCATATCAGATATTTAGATTATGATTCTAACAATAGCAAAATTATAGTTATGAAGTAGCAACAAAAATAATTTTATGGTTGGGAGTCACTACAACATAAAGAACCATATAAAAGGGTTGCAGCATGAGAACCACTGTTCTAAAGTGAACAGTCAGCATCACAATCATTGTTGATACTTACTGAACATCTGGTACCTGCCTGGGCTCTTAGTAGGTATTATGAAATGGGTTAAGAAGGCAGAAATTTCCTTAATGACGCAAAAGTTAGACAGGCGGTGGTGGTGCATGCCTTTAATCCCAGCACCTGGGAGGCAGAGCCAGGCAGATCTCTGTGAGTTCGAGGCCAGCCTGGTCTACTGAGTGAGATCCAGGACAGGCTCCAAAGCTACACAGAGAAACCCTGTCTCAAAAACCAAAAAAAAAAAAGTTATGATAATGTTTCACATCTTACCGCCACCACCACCACCACCACCACCCCCACTTTGTTTTGTTTTTTTCTGTTTGTTTTTGTTGTTGTTATTTTTTATGGGCGTTGGTGTTTTGCCTGCATGTATGTCTGTGTAAGGATGCTGGGTCCCCTGGAACTGGAGTTACAGACAGTTGTGAACGGCCATGTGGGTGCTGGGAATTGAACCTGGGTTCTCTGGAAGAACAGCTAATGCTCTTAACCGCTGAGCCATTTCTCAAGCCCATCCCTCTTTGGTTTTTCAAGACATGGTTTCCCTATGTAGCACTTGCTGTTCTGGAGCTCACTCTGTACAGCAGGCTGGCCTCAAACTCAGAGATCCACCTGCCTCTACCTCCCAAGTGCCAGATTAAAGGCCACCACTGCCCAGCAAATTCTCACATTTTTAATGCATGAATGGATATGTACTACATGCATGACTGTTCCCAAGGAGGTCAAAAGAGGGTGTTGGACACCATGGAACTCATTGTGAGCCACCACATGGGTACTGGAACTGAACCCCGATCCTCTCTATAAGAGCACCAAGTACTCTTGACCCCTGAGCCATCACTGCAGCCCCTAAATTTTTATTATTGTAATAAATTCTTTTGTAATTATATAATTTGAGACAAGTATAGTTGAGTAACTTCCATAGAAGCACACAGTTAGTAGGTTGCAAAACTAAGAGTAGAATTCACATGTTCTCTTTCTATACAGTGACTTATTTTCCCCTCTTCCTTTATTTCCTTACCCATCTCCTTAGTCTTCCTCTGAGTCCATTAATAAATGCTCAAAATAGTCTAGTTTTATGAATATACTTAAGAGTAAAAAATTAAGCAAAAATCAGTTTATCTCTTAACCCAACATTTCATGCACTCCCCATAGAGAGAACTCATACATCTGTATTCTTATTTTAAATTTTATTCATTTATGTTTTTATGTGTATAAGTGTTTTGTCTAAATGTATGTATATGCACCACATGTGTGCTTGATGCTCTCAGAAGCCAGAAGAGGGTGTCAGGTACCCTAGGACTGGAATTATAGAGGATTGTGAGCTACTATGTGGGTACTGGGAATTGAGCCCAGGTCCTCTGGAAGAGCAGCCAGTGCACTTAACCACTGGGACATGTTTCCAGCCCCTATAGTCTTATTTTGTATATATAGATAGATAGATAGATAGATAGATAGATAGATAGATAGATAGATAGATAGATAGATAGATATAGATAGATATAGATAGATAGATAGATAGATAGATAGATAGATAGATAGATAGATAGTATATAATTTAGTTTTGTGAGACTCCTAGAGAGAGATGTTTTAATTAATTAATTAAATTATTTATTGGGGTGGGGTAGCATACAAGTTGTTATTGTCAGAAGGACAGCTTGCCAGAATTGATTCTCTCCTCCCACCATGTGGTTCAGGGATCAAATTCAGGTCATCATACTTGGCAACAGGTGCTTTTACCCTCTAAACCATCCCACTGGCCCTACAAGTTCTTTTTTGAAGTATGAGGGGAGGATACTTACTACTCTATAAATTTGGTTGGGTTTTCTTTTGTTTGTTTGTTTGTTTGTTTCTGAGACAGGGTTTCTCTGTAAAACAGTCCTGGCTGTCCTGGAACTCATTCTGTAGCCTAGGTTGGCCTCGAACTCACAGAGATCCGCCTACCTCTGCCTCTTAAGTGCTGGGATTAAATTGGTTGGGTTTTCTTTTCACTTAAAAATAGCTTGGGATTCCTTCCATTTCTAGCCATCTATACTGCATGTTTGATTGCATGGCTATGCTGTAATTAATTATATATTCCTCTATTGAGACAGGGTATTTTTATGTTTTCTCTTATTAGAATGATGTAGTGAACATCCTTGTACTGTATATATGAATAAGAATTTCTCTAGACTACTAAAGGAAACATTCCTAGATCAAATGGTACTCTGATACAGCCTATTAACCCTTAAAAATCCTATTCATGTTTTCATTACATGTTCACTAACTAGGGAGCAGAGGAAGACCTGAGTGAGTAAAGTCCTGAATGGATGTGTATTTTGACATGACAGCTTGTGGAGGACTCTAAGACTAGTTAGCCCATGGGAAATAGGCAAAGTTTTGAACCATGTGAGCTAGGCTCAAGAGAAATGCCAAAGCTTTTCTTGAGGCCAAGTATGTGTGTTTATGGATGATTAATCAGTGTGTGCAAAGACCAGCAACTGTGGCTTCCTCCTCCTGTGTGTTTACAGCCTGATACTGCTCACCTACAGAGACCTCCTGCTGAGACTAGCTAAACCCCAACCACCACCCTGTGCTGCCCTACTGAACCTGTGAAGTTCCAGGATAATGCCAGAGAGCCCCACCTGATCCTAGCTCCACTGTCAGTGTGCTTTCTATCCCTTGGCCCTTTCTTCCCTCCCTTGTTGTTAGGGACCCAAGCAGGGCAGGATGGCAGCCAACAACAGGAGTCAGTTTACACTTACAGTACGGCGTGATTTTCTTTTGTGTTTATGAAGACTATAATTTCATTTCTGCTTACTTCAGAATCTTCCATTAAAAAGGTTTATATAACTCAATGATTTTCTTTTTTCAATTTAAAAAGCATTTCCTGGGGGCTGGAGAGATGGCTCAGAGGTTGAGAGCACTGGCTGCTCTTCCAGAGATCCTGAGTTCAATTCCCAGCAAGCACATGGTGGCTCACAACCATTTACAATGAGATCTGGTTCCCTCTTCTGGCCTGCATCCATGCAGGCAGAAGAAATAATTCTTTTTAAAAAAATAAAAAAAGCCGGGCAGTGGTGGTGCACACCTTTAATCCCAGCACTCGGGAGGCAGAGCCAGGCGAATCTTTGTGAGTTCGAGGCCAGCCTGGTTTACAAAGTGAGATCTAGGACAGGCTCCAAGGCTACACAGAGAAACCCTGTCTCGAAAAAACAAAAAACAAAATAAAAATAAAATTAAATTAATAAAATAAAATTATTTCCTATTATATACATTAAAAAAATAATTTATCAGAGTAATATATTTATATTACAAAATAGTCCTCTTTGTCCTTTATGTTTTCTGCCTTGAATTCCACTTTATTTCCAATTAGTATTGTTAGCCATTTTTTCTTTTTATTAACACTTGGCTAGTGTGTTTGTTTGTCTTTTAGAAGCCTCTTTTATTTTGGACATACTTTTTAAAATTTTTATTACATTTCTGTGTGGTATGTGTGAGCAGGGAGAAGTCAGACGTCAGGAATCTGTTCTCTCCTTGCAGTGTGGGCCCTGGACTCAGACTTATCAGGCTTAGCAGCAAGCACCCCTACCTGCCGAGCCATATCACCAGCCCCATTAGACCTATCTCTTATGGGCAATATACATATTTATTGGTTTTGAGGGGTTTTTTTATATTTGATCAAAAATATTTTAATAAGGAAATTTAGCCCATTTGTATTTATTTCTGACAAAAAACAGCCAGGTAGTGGTGGTGCATGCCTTTAGTTCCAGCACTCAGGAGGCAGAAGAAAGTGCATCTTTATGAGTTTGATTTTTTTTTTTTTCTTTTTTTTTGAGACCAGCTTGGTCTACACAGTGAGTTCCAGGACATCCAGGGCTACCCAGAAAAACCCTGTCTCAAAAAAAAAAAAAAAAAAAAAATAGAAAACATATATAAGTTCCTGGTTTGGTACCAAAAGTAAAATTTTAATCAATGAACAGGTATTTTCTAGACACTATAATAGCCACGGCTAATTATGCATCATTTAAAATTTAATTGTTTTATTCATACCATTTCAGACTCTGGCCCTCTTGGAGGAAGAGGAAGATATAAACCAAATCACAGATTACTTCTCTTATGAACACTTCTATGTCATATATTGTAAATTCTGGGAACTAGATGGTGATCATGACCTGTACATCAGCCAGGATGACCTATCTCGATACAATGACCAGGGTGAGTGATTCTATAGATGCTAAAACTAAACCTTTTTTTAAAGTTGTATAAATTATCTCCCCTCGTTATAAGAAGTTTCCTTTCTTAAATTCTATTAGTAAGTCTCTTTATATGGTCAATAATTTTTAAATGAGAATGAACAAAGATAAATGTGTTCATTTGTTCACTGTAGGCCAGGCTGGCCTTGAACTCAGAGAGAGCTACCTACCTGTGCCCCTCTGGTGCTGGGGTTAAAGGTGTGTACCACCATGCCTAGCCAAAGGTAATTGCTTAAACTTTTAAGAGGCCAGAGAAGAAGTTTGGAGGTGAGTAAGTAACCACAGTTTTAAAAGTAGGAGATCTTTGCAGTAATATGTATCATTAAGATGATCAAATACACATGCAAATCTGTTTTAAAACCTCCTCGCTTAATAATATTTCTAGTAGAGCTACAAATGAAATTTCTTTTTTCTTTTTTTTCCCCCCTTTTCTATGGGTCTCACTATGTTCCCTTGGCTGGTCTGGAACTCACTATGAAAATCAAGCTGGCCTGCCGCAGATTTCATTTTCAAGGACTCATAAAAATTGACTTTTCGTGGGGGTGGCTACAGACATGGCTCAGTGGTTAAGAGCACTTGCTACTCTTACAGAGTATCTGAGTTTGGTTCCCAGCACCCACATTGTGCAGTTCATAACCTCCTCTCTCTCGGGTTCCTGAGGTTCTCATGACCTCTCTAGTCTCTGAGGGCATGTGCACTCACATGCTTGTACCCACACACAGACAGACCCAGAGACTTAAAATAAACCTTTTTTTAAAGCTTACTTTTTAATTTTAACTCCAGAAAGGTATTTTGTCTACAGATGAATTTCACTGTTTTCTTCTGCTAAAAAAGAAAGTTTACATATCACATTTTTAGGCTTAGGTTTTATTTTCCTTTTTATAAAGTTGGAACTTAGTACCAACTAATTTGTAATTCTTTCCTTTTTTGAAAATTTCAATCATGTGAGTGTGTGTGTGTGTGTGTGTGCGCGCGCGTGCGCGCGCGTGCACACGCACACACGCACACACGCACACAGGTATACTCATGCTACAGCACTCATGTGGAAGTCAGAGAACAACTTAAGAGAGTTAGTTCTCGCCTTCCACCATGTGAGCTCCAGGGATCAAACTCAGGTCACTAAGTGCCTTTATACACTCAGCCACCTTGTTGGTCCCTGATATGTAGTAATCTTAACTAAGTGCCAAGATATATTGATTCATTCTTCTTTCATAAGATCATCTTTATTCTGTCTTTAAATATCTTCCCAGCAATTTTTAAATCATACTTTTGTCCTTTTAGAGATAGCATAGAAGAAATCTTTAGTGAGCTAAATTTTGTTTATCATTTGGTATATCTCTAATGGGATGTGTGTGACAAGCCCCACTTCATGAATGACTGATTTTTACAGTGCTGGAGATTAATCCTGGGACATCATATATGCTTGGCAAATGCTCTATCATTAAGCTGTGTCTCCACCCTATAAGCTCGTTTTGTCTGGTAATCAAGTTTCATAGAGCTTTGCACATTTAAGAAACAGGTTTGGTTTGGTTTGACTTGGTTTTTGAGCTAAGCACAGTGGCCCAGGCTTATAGTCTCAGATACTGAAGAAGCTGAAGCAGGAGGATTTCTGTAGCATAGTATTTGGAAGCCAGCCTGGGAAACATAGACCCTGTCTGAGCAGGGAGGGTGGAAAAACCAGCAGAGTTCTCTCTCGAATTCTTGGGTGCCAAGCAGGAATCATGGGCAAATCCTCAAATGTACTTATTTGATAAACATGTTAGTGTTTTGCCTTCCTCCTTCAAGTAGTCAATCTGTCATTGGATTAACAAAGATTAATATATTCATAAGGGTCTCAGGTCAGCTGTAGCTATACACCTTCCTGTTAATCCAGAGATCTTACACAACCCATGGACTCTAAAGCCCCCTCTCCTGGTCTTACTGCCATTATTTCCAGATACTATATGTACCGATTGAATTGATGTTAATGGCGTGGTGAAGAGAACATTAAACTCTGCCTTTTTTTTTTTTTTTTAAGATCTGAAACTCACAGAGATCCACCTGACTCTACCTCCCGAGTGCTGGGATTAAAAGCATGTGCCAACACCGCCCGGCAAACTTGGCATTTTTGTCCATTCACCAAATTCTGCTTTAGACCAGTCTTTAGTATTTGGATAATAAACCTTCCAAAGTTAAAACAACCTTTTTTAAAAGATGGTAGGGAGCAGGAGTGCTGGCGCAGCAGTTAAGAACACTTAACTGCTCTTGCAGAGGACCTGGGCTCCATTCCCACCACCTACATAGCAGCTCACAAATGTCTGTAACTCCAGTGCCAGGGGATTTGATACCCTCTTTTGGCCTCCACAGGCACCAGGCACTCAATGATGCATATACATACATGCGGGCCAAACACTCATACATAGAAAGTAAAAATAAATAAACTGGCTTAAAGATGTTAGCATTAGAATTTAATATTTTTGCTGTTTCTATATACCCTTCTTATTTCTCTCTAGTATAAAATATTTACTCATTAACTCAAAGTTCAGCAAAGTACAGAGACTGTAGAGACTTTTGTATATGCCAGGCATGACTTATCTTGACACAAGTATTTCTAATTTTCCTAGCCAAATTGACTTACATGTTGACTATACCTAACTCTAAAAAGAATAGATGATGGGCGCTGCTAACCCTTGGTTGAATTCCTTGGTAGTCGTGAAATGTTAGTATGCATTCCATTGCCTGGGGTACTTGTTAAAAGAACAGATCTAGAGATCCCTGGGCCTTGCCTTGCCTCTCCTCTCTCCCCTCCCCTCCCTTCTCCTGTCTGCCTCCTTCTTCTATCTTCCTTCCTCCTTCTTCCCTCCTCCTCCTCTTACTTTCTCTCTCTCTCTCTCTCTCTCTCTCTCTCTCTCTCTCTCTCTCTCTCTCCCTCCCTCCCTCCCTCCCTCCCTCTCTCTTTTTCTCTCTCTCATTCACTTTCTTGCCCCCCCCTCTTCTGGCTATTTTGAATCTATAAAGGTATACTGCTATACATTTTCTAGGGTATGTCATCAAAAACAAACACATTATCTGAAGATATAATTGTTACTGAGGATGTAGCTCAGTGCTAGGTTGCTTGCCTAGCATGTGCAAAGTCCTGGGTTCAGTCCCCCAGTAGAACCAATAACAACAACAAGCCATTATGTGTCTGTAAATAAAACTTACTGATGGAATTTCTTTAAAATGTTATATCTGAGACTCTTACAGAATGAGAATTTAAGAAAAGTATGTTTATGGTATGTCTTGATATGTTTTTAAAAGCTGCTTTGAAGCATTCTCCATCGTTTTACTTTGTTTCATTTTACATTATTTCAGAAGCTGTACATCAGTTTCCCTTTAATTTAATGCTAGGATAAAATTTGTCTTGTTTTAGAAAATTGGTTTTGTTTTATTGAATAACAAAATCAATACAAATTCTGTGTATTTTTGTCTTAGTTGTCCGGATGTTCTGAATTAACTTAGAACTCAACCATATAAATAACTAAACAGATGTAAGATACATTCATTTGCCTGTTCTTTTTTTAAATTAGTGATTGATACTTTAAACCTACCTCATTCTTCTAAAAAGTATAAATTATGCCTAAATAAGAATGTAGGATCTAGGCAGACAAAATTCCTGCACAAATAGGGGTGGGGGCCCCAAGGTCCCACCCTTCACAGAGGAGATTTTGGTGGTTGATCATTAGTGAGGGAGGAAGATTCACTCTCTTGGGTATCTTGCCCATGCCCCCATGGAATCCCCACACACATGTGCATATGGGAAGCACATGGACTCATGGGTTTAATAACCAAAAACAGAGGCCATGGAATAGGGAGAGAGACAGACTAAGAGAAAGTTGGCATAGAGAGGTAACAGTGGATGGATAGGCTCAAAATACATTATATGAATATATGAAATTTTCAATGAATAAACTTTATTTTTTAAAAGAATTGAGGGGTTGGGGATGTGACTGAGTTGATGGAGTGTTTGACTAGCATATACAGGCCTATGTTTGATTTCCAGCACCACATAAACTGTGTACAATGGTGCATACCTATAATCCCAGCTCTTGGTGGTAGAAGCAGGAAGATCAGAAGTTCAAGGTCATCCTCAGTTATATAGCAAATAGAGTTCATCCTGGGATATATTTTAAAAAAAAAAAAAAAAAAAACTGTCTCACAAAAAGAAAATTTAAATGGTTGATATTCTCACTGTGGAAGATGTTTATGGTTTAGCTTTAACTTTAGCAAATGAAAACAAATTTGTCAGGAATTTTTCTAACTAATTCTTATTTACATTTAGCTTCATCAAGTAGAATTATTGAAAGAATATTTTCGGGAGCAGTAACAAGGTATGAAAAGTTTAAATTTTGAATTTTATTTAGTGAGCTAGCAATAAGTAATAGAAAAATGAAATAAAACAATTTGAGTTTCAAAATGAATTATACTATTGCTGCAATCTCATTTTTGCAAAGCTTTTTGTATAATTTAGCAGAGCTACTAAGTCAAATTATATCTAAAACATATACAATCATGGCTTAATAAAAGACAGTAATTCCTTAATATTAGTACAATGCCTAAATATAAGTAACAATATCTAATCCCATTGATTATCAGGTTAAAAACCAGGGCCAGACCTAGTGGCATGAGCCTGTAATCTTCAGATAGTAGGCTAAGGCAGGATGCTCACAAACTGAAGCTTTCTTGGGCCATATAGTCAGTTCAAAGTCTGCCTAGGCAATTTAATAAGACCTTGTTTCAAAAAATTAAAAGTAAGCTGGACATGGTGGCACATGCCTTTAATCCCAACACTTTGGAGACATATAAGCAGGTGGATCTCTGTAAGTTCAAGACCAGCCTGGTCTACATACTGAGTTCCAGCCCCTAAAGGCTACATACTGAGACCCTGTCTCACACAAATTAGTTAGTTAACTAAATAATAAATATAAAGTAAAGAGAAGTAAGGATGTAACTCAGTGGTAGAGTACTTGCTTGCCCTGTATTAGGCTTTAAGTTCAAACTCTAATACCACAAAAGCAGCACAATTGATTTTTTTTTTTTCATTTAGGCAAATGTCTTCTAGTTTCACCTTGTAGGCCTTGGAAAATAAGACAGGCCTCAAAGGAGTTACATTTTCTGAACTATCCAGCTTGATGAGGAATCCATCATTTTCTTCTTTATTTAGTAAATTTCTAAAGAGTGATGTTACTTTATTTCTTAATTGCTCAGGAAATTTGATAACCATGTGTTTTCTTCAGAGGGAAAACAGTACAGAAAGAGGGAAGAATGAGTTATGCAGATTTTGTTTGGTTTTTGATTTCTGAGGAAGACAAACGGAGCCCTACCAGGTAAGTTTTTGTTGTCAAGATGTAAACACATGCACCAAGCTTGGAAAGAGCATGGTGTATACCTAGTAAACTGACCTGCCCTAGTCATAGCAGGATATGTTGGAGTGTCTCTGTCTTCATAGAGCTCAGTCTAAGAAAGCAGAGGCACAGAACAAACCATGGTCATGGTGCCTCAAGGGAAGAGCTATTACCCACATAAAGGTAAAATGAAGCATACTCTTTCCAAGAGAGAGAAATAGAATTGGTGAGTATTTATACAGAGTGTAGAATAGATTCTGTAAATTTTAGTTCTTTCATAATCTGCACTAGTTTTAGAGTAAATTGAAGAAAGAAGGAAAAGCAAATCAAGGGACTAAAGAGATGGCTCAGTGTATAAAGCCCTCCCATGCTTGAGGACCAGAGTTCAAATCCCCAGCACTTACATAAAAGCCAAGAAGGTGTGAGGGCCCCACCTGTAATTCCAGTGCTCAGGAGATAGAGACAGTGGATTCTCAGGGCAGGCTGGCTAGCTATACCACCTGAATGAGTGAGACCCAGGTTTACCAAGAGACTCTCCCTCAGTAAATAAACTGGAGAGCACTTGGGAAAGACACCTGGCATCACCTCTGACATGCTTGTACAAACGTGTACTTTCCACCTACATATGCATGTGAACATACCAAAAAAAAGCATTGTGGCTAGTATGTAAGATCTCAGCCTCATGCTCCCAGTTGAGATCATCACTCCCTTTCCTTAGCACTCTCAAACATGCCTTGATTTGTAGTGTGAATTTACATATCTTTCTATCCACTACTGTTTGCTGGTTAAGCCAAAGATCTAAGTCTCTCTCAAAAAGGACCTCTTGCCTATAAAATAATGTTCTATACAGTTTCTGCTAAGTACCAAGGAAGAAGGCAGGTGATACATGCCTTGATGCCAATGTGGAGTCTTCATATTGGTTCAAAAGTTATTGAAGGGACTAGAGAGATGGTTATACAGGTAAGAGCACTTTCTGCTTTTCCAGGTGACTGGGGTTCGATTCCCAGCACCCACCCACATGGCAGCTCACAACTATCTGTAACTCCAGTCCCAAGAGATCCAATGCCCTCTTCTAGCCTCTAGAGCAGAGGTTCTCAACCTGTGTGTTACAGCCCTTTCAGGGTCCAAAGGGTCCCATATCAGATAGCCTGCATAGCAGATATTTCCATTATGATTCATAACAGTAGCAAAGTTATAGTTATGAAATGGCAACAAAAATAATTTTATGGCTGGGGGTCACCACTGATGCCGAACTTAGTGCGGAAACCCGATTGGCATAGCGCACTACAGCCCAGAACTCCTGGACTCAAGCGATCCTCCTGTCTCAGCTTCCCGAGTAGCTGGGACTACAGGCGTGCGGAACCTGGAAAGAAGCCCTCCAGCAACACACCACACCATGAGGAACTGTATTAAAGGGCCACAGCATTAGGAAGGTTGAGAACCACTCCTCTAAAGACACCAGGCATGATGTGGTACACAGACATAGTTAATTGAAATTTTAAGTATTGAAATATTTAGTATAATGTGAATAAATAATTGAAATAGAAAAATAAGCTAGGCATGATGATACATGTCTTTAATCCCAGCACATGGGAGGCAGAGGTAGTTGCATCTCTGTGAGTTTGAGGCCAGTCTTGTCCACATAGAGAGTTCCAGGCCAGCCAGGGCTACATAGTAAGACTCTGTCTCAAAACAAAAACAAACAGGTAGAGAGCAATAAAAGAAGATACCTGAGGTCAGTCTTTGGCCTCTGCGCACGCGCACGCATACACACACACACACACACACACACACACACACACACACACACACAGAAAAAGAGAGATTTATTAGTAGATATGATCATAAAAATGAAACATGACCTTCCAAAAATACTAATTGGTTTAAAGGTACAAAAAGAAAAAAGGGGAAAGCGTGAAAAACAATAGGTCATGTAAATAAGAGCAGTAAATATGGTTATGCTGATATAAAGAAAAAATAGACTTTAATAAAATTTTAGAGACAAAGACATGTTTATATGACAAGTAGGACAATCTAACATATTGTAATTATAAAGATATATTCACCTAGCCAGGAAGTGGTGGTGCACACCTTTAATGCCAGCACTCAGGAGGCAGAGGTAGGTAGATCTCTAGAGTTCGAGGCCAGCCTGGTCTAAAGTTTCAGGCCAGAAACTTGAAAGAAAAATAAAGTATTACAGAAGTAATACTTTCACTTAATAAGAATTCACAGTTATTATTGGAGACTTAAATATCCTACCATCAATAATGATCAACCAACTATGAAGCTCAACAAGGAAATAGAGGTTGTAAATGATACCATAACACTAGCCAAAACTATAGCCTTCTAGATCTAACAGACACCTATACAACACTTCACTCAAAACCAGCTGAAGTGCACATGGAACATTTGCAAGAAGAGTGAGGGTATGGGATAGACAAAAAGGCATTCTCAGTAAATACTTTAGAGTGAAATTAGGGACAGGGGATGTAGCTAGGTTTGTAGAATGCTTGCCTAGCACACACACAAAGCTCTGGGTTCTATCACCAGCACTACATAAAACAGGCGTAATGTATGCTTATAATCCCAAAGATCAGAAGTTTAAGGTCATCCTTGGCTATATATCAAGTTTAGACTGTACTATATAAAACCATGTATTTAATTTTTTAAAAGGCACAGAGGATGTCTTCTGGATAAGATGGTGACTTAGAAGACTCGTTTGAGGTCTGGGCAAGGTGGTACACTTTTAATCCTAGCACTTGGGAGACAAAAGAAGGAGATCTCTGAGTTCAAGGCCAGCCTTGTCTACACAGGAGCCTCCAGGGCTATACAGAGAGACCCTGTCTCAAAAACCAAAAAAGCTGTATCTGAGTGAGTTAGGAAAACAAAAGGAAATTATATCACATGTCAACTACTATTACCATCTCCCTGACTCATTCGTTAATACACACATGAACTCCCACGACCAGGCTTGCTCCCCACTGCCACAGAAGGGAACATGACCAAGGATAGGGATTCAGACCAGTCTTAAGGGCATCTTCAAGGTATCTCCTAGAGAATGTATCATTTTGAAAAATACCAAATCATATATAAAGGCAGGCACATCAGAATAACATGATTTCTCAATAGACAAAGGGGTTTGGAATAATGTATTTCAAGTTCTGAAAAGACCACAGCTGCCAACCCAGACTACTATTCTCAGCACATCTGTCATAATTGATGGCAAATGATCTTCCATGACAAAAGCAGGCTAAAGGAACAACTAAGCCAACCCTACAGAGGATAACAGAAGGAATTCTTCATCCTTAAAATAATAAACACACCAGAGAGGCTGGGGGGAGGGGGGGATAAATGATGCTAGAAAGTAGATAATGCAAATGAAGATTAGGGAAAGACTACACCTACAAAATCAACAAATGACAGGAATTAATACACACTTTTTTAACCTTTTTAAAAATTTTATTTGTGGTGTTTTTTTTTTATTTTTTTATACAGGGTCTTGTAGCTAGAGTTTTCCTGCCTTGCCCACAGTCAGGACAAATCTTTGTCACCTGCCAGTATGGTGATATTTTATTTGTACTGAAATGTGATTTTAATTTTATGTTAATAAATAAAGTTGCCCTGGGGTCAGAGCTATTAGAGCCATAGCAAGAGCTTGGTGGTTAGAAGAGCTAGGTAGATTTCTGTGTGTTCAGGGATACAGCCAGTATTGGAGACATATGCCTTTAAGACCTGGAGGGCGGTACTTACAGGCAGTGATGAGGCAGTCATGTGGTTGGGTTTAGAACCAATGAGAAGGCAGAACAGAAAGACTATTTAAACACAGACAAACAGGAAGTAGCTCTCTCTCGGGGAAGTTAGGAGCACTGCAGGAGGTAAGATTTTATCTCTAAGCTCTGACCTCTCGGCTTTCTCTTTTACATTGGCTCTGTGTTTCTTATTTTAATAAGACGATTGGTTACATCTACACGCCAGTCCCACAGCCGCTCAGACCCAACCAAGTAAACACAGAGACTTATATTGCTTACAAACTGTATGGCCGTGGCAGGCTTCTTGCTAACTGTTCTTTTATCTTAAATTAACCCATTTCTATAAATCTATACCTTGCCACATGGCTGGTGGCTTACTGGCGTCTTTACATGCTGCTTGTCCTGGCGGTGGCTGCAGTGTCTCTCCTTCCTTCTTCCTGTTTCCCCCAATTCTCCTCTCCTTGTCCCACCTATACTTCCTGTCTGGTCACTGGCCATCAGTGTTTTATTTATATAGAATGATATCAACAGCAGGGTCTCACTATGTACCCCAGCTTAGCTCTGGTCTACTGCAATTAAAGGTGGGCACAGCCATAATGGGTCTTATTCTTCACTACAACCTTGTCCCCCAAGACAAGGATTCTCTGTGAAGCCCTGGCTGTCCTCAAACTCGATCTGTAGATGAGGCTAGTCTCAAATTCAGAAATCTGTCGGTTTCCTGAGGGCTGGCTGGTATTAAAGGCATGCACTACCAGGAGCAGCTGGATATTTACGTAATCTTAAAGTATTATTCTAGAGACAATTATTAATGGCAAAGAAAAATAATTATTTTAGAGAATGAAGATTTGGTAGTTACTATTTTAACAAAAGGGCCAAAGCATTTTCAGTAATGGGAGAAATATATCAAATGTCTCCTGATCAGGAGAAGAAATAATTTCAGGGACATTCCTGGCAGATATGTATAACCTGACTCTAATCATGAGAATGTAATACACACTTTTCTATAATAATTCTGAATATTAATGACCTCAATTTCCCAATCAAAAGACAAAAAAAAAAATAACAGAATGGATCCAAAACATGATCCATCTATTTGTTGCCTCCTAAACAGATGGGAAAGGGAATTCCAAACAAATGAAACAGGAAAACAAGCAGATATCCCTAATCTAGTAGATATCAAACACTAACCAGCCAGAAGAAATAAAGTTTAGTAGATACTGGTTAAAGGAACAATCTATCAAGAAATTACAATCTAAACACATATACACTGAACGCAGGTGCACCCAGTTTCATAAATACTACTAAACAGAGGCAGAAGCTCAGCACATAAAAATACATGCTTCTCTTGCAGAGAATCTAGTTCCAGCCTCCAGCACCCATGTGGTAGCTCACAATCATTCTTAGTTACAGTTCCAGAGGATCGGATACCCTTCTAGCCTCCAAGGGCACCGAGCACATATTGCTGCACATACTGTGTGCAGGCAAAACACACATAAAATAAAAATAAAATCTTTTTAAGATAACAAGGTATAGAGAGATGGCTTTGTGGTTTAAGAGCAACTCCTTCTCTTCCAGAGGCCTGAGTTGAATCCAGCACTTATGTCAGGTGCTCACAGCTGCCTATAATTCCAGAGGAGAACCACGTCCCCTTCTGGCCTCTGCCATTACCCACACACATATGACATACACTCACAAGCCACACAGATGCATGTAAAGAATAAATATTTTTAAATACATACATAGATGGAGTTAAATGACATCATACACTAAATGTTTCTAACAAACATTTACAAAACATTCCATCCAACCATTACAGAATATACATTCTTCTCAACAGCTTGTGGTACTTTGTCTAAAACAGATTATATATTACTACATAAAGCAAGTCTTAAGCAACATAGGAAAATTGAAATAACTTTTTGTATTCTATCTGCCCACATGAAATAAAGCTAGAAATCAATAGCAAGAGAATCTATTAAAAAATGATTTAAATTTGTGGAGATTAAACACTATTGGATGATGAGTGAGTAACTGAAGAAATAAACCAAAAAACTTCCTGGAATGGGATGAAAATTCATAGAACATAGCAAAACCTATGGGGTGCAAAAAGAAAGGACATTTATGATTCTAAGGGCCTAAAATTAAAAAAAAAAAAAAAAAAGATCTTAAGACCTTCGAAAGGCAAAAGCATTAAAAGGAAATAAACCATCAAAATCAGGACAGAAATTAATGACAAAGATGAAAATACAAAAAAAAATGGATGAAAGAACTGATTCTTTGAAAAGAAAAACAATATT